>NC_080400.1:46742500-47942500 GCF_030265065.1 Corythoichthys intestinalis
GAAATCAAATCATGACCCTTTTCTTGTTGCCGCTTTGAAAATTGTTTAACAAGTGCAACTTCAAGAAGGATAATGTTAAGTGCACATTTCTCACACATAACATTAAACATAACCAATAAAAGCATGAAATATCCCCCGACCCAAAAAATTACACTTTGTTCTGGTATTTGAGTAAAAATGAGCTTAGATTTTTTTTTTTTTGCCCAGCAGAAAAAATGCACGTCTGAATGGTTTAAGTCTAATGTCAAAAATTCAGAACTTCAACCTTAGGGTTATGTGTAAAATGACCTAAAAGTAACAATTGAGTGTCACCCTTTCCATTTTGCAGTCTTGTCCATTGTCCTCAACCATTTTTCCCCTTTCTTAATAAAATTCTATAAATAAACACTTTCACAGTCTAGGCACATACAGGTTAGGCTAATCAATAAATTTGCCATATAGGATGTGTGCATGTTTAGTTATATTTCAGGACTAGTTGGTTAAACTTTTAATTACATATTTGGAGTTTTATGAGATGGTCCACATGGTCATCACCCCCATATAGACCCTACTCACATGACGTCACAACTACGCCCCCGCGCCATATTGTCCGTCAACTCATCGTGTTGACGCATTACCGCTACGTAAATTCCTCCTATTATGGCGTGTTTTTCTGCTCGTTAACATTAATAATCAAAATGGTGAAGGCGTGTGTAGCGGTTGGTTGCAATAACAGAGAAGATAGACGGAGAGACTTGAAGTTGTACCGTATTCCGAGAGACCCGGAGAGGAGAGCGAGATGGACTGCTGCAATTCGACGAGAAAACTGGGCTCCAAACGATTACCACAGATTATGTAGTAGTCATTTTATATCTGGTAAGATGCATTTAATATATATTTAGAGGGTTTTGGGCTGACAACCACAATTAAGATCATTGCGAGGCTAATCGCCGACAACATACAGCTTCAAATTCAAGATGCTTATTTCTTCCACCATCATTACATTTTGAATAATATTTAGCTGGTACCAAGTGAAAGAAGCTGGCCTCGTCTACGGATCATCAGTTAAACAGGTGTGTCCAAACCTTTTGCAAAGGGGGCCAGATTTGGTGTGGTAAAAATGCGGGGGGCTACCTTGGCTGATTTACATAGAACAATATATTTAAACAAATTTTGGCAAGCCCTTCTGTGTGTCACATTTGCTTTATTATTTTTTTAAATTCATAATTTCAACAGTCTCGTCTTTGTGGCGTTCTCTTTCGACACTCGGGCTCCTGCGAAATACTGCTGCTGTGAAATTAAACTAGATTCAAGTTGCTATAATTTCTCGCTTCGTATCTTCCCTGTAATGTTGTCGTACATGTCAGCGTGTCTTGTTCGGTAATATCATTATTGCGTCACATCAAACTCTTTGAAAACAGCGACTGTCTCTTTGCAAATGAGGCAGACACAGTTGTTGCGTGTTTTATTGAAGAAATAGTTCAATATCCACCTATCCTTGAAGCGTCGGCCATCGCAGTCAACCTTTTTTTTTTATTGATTGTCGCCATTTTAGAAAATTGGAAGTAAAGGGTCACACGGGGTAATGTTGCTTAGAGTGCTGCTCTTAAAGTTTCTCAAACTTTCGAGAGAATAGGCTGATTTTGTGTGGACAAGATAGTTGTAGATATCAGGGTAGCAGATGTCAGGCAGAGAGGGCGAAGACAGCGGGTCGAAAAATATCGATTTAGGCATCAAATATGGATCTGGCGAATGGATAGACTGAAGCTTTTCCACATAACGCCTTTTATGCAACGCATCCAATGAGTTTACAGCGTCTGAAAGCACCGGGGCTTCCATGAATTGCACTATAAATTGCACGACAAATTGAAACCATTGAGAATACGGATAAACAAAGACGGACAATATGGCGGCCGGATACAGCGACACGTCATTCTGTGACGTTGGTGAGTAGGGTCTATAGGTGTCAGTCCCTGAAGTGCAGCTGCGACACCAAGCCTCGACTCCTGAAGAAATTCAGCAGATGTCAGAATTTTCTAATTTATTGAATGTCTTCAGCGAAACTATCCATCCTGCATCAAATATTTGGACTTGTTTGAAATGACAGCATAGCATGTTAGTTATGGTTAATGTGACAGTACATCAGCAATGTGGAGAAATAATAAAGGCAATGATTGTTTTTCTGCAAAGTAACATTTTATTGATGACCAGTGTAATACAACACAAAAAATAAACAGGTAATTGATGTACAAAAAAGGACTTCCAGCACAACTAACTTGTTCATCAATGCAAAAAAAAATAAAAACTGTCCGCTGGACACCAAAATGAGCCACTTAAGGTTAGTAACTTTTTCCCCTAATACTGGCCAACTGCTCACCATCAGCATTCCCTAAAATGTAAATTAATTGTCTTCGGGGAGCTTTAGGGTAAAACGCACGCGAGTAAGGACGAGAGATGTCTGTTATTGTTGAGGAACGACACCCCAACCTTCTTCGGAAGTATCTAGAAGAAAACAGATGACAACACAAAGGCAAAATGGTATTAAAAAAATAGCTACAAAAGCATTAAACGAGACACCAGCCGGTGCAAACAGTCTACCTGAGCCCTTAAGAGCGTAAACCAAAGGAACTTGAATGTGTAAATTTCGCTTCACTAATTTGTGCTAATGCTAAACTATTCCTTGTGAGTTTAATGTTGTTAGCAAATTTATCCGTGTCCCGCCTTGCCTCCCCTTCCTGAGACCCAATGCCGTATTAGCTTATGGAAAATGATGTAGATATACTGTAGATTCAACATACCTCAACTGGACTTAAGTAAAAAGTTAAAGAAAATACACCAAATTACCAATTTAATACGTACCTTGTCCTCATTCAACCGATTGCCAGCTTCCCGTTCCCGTAGCCGCTTGGACGCCGACCTACTCGTCGACTCCCATTATTTTACGAAGCAAGCAACAGGTAACCAGGCAGAACGGCAGGCAAAGTCAATCGAGAGGATCGCTGCACTAGCGTGTCGATCGACCAATGGGTGAATGGTTCAACACATGTAGGACCGCCCCCTCATTTGAATTACAATGGGGAGAACAAGTATTTGATACACCTCCAATGGGTTTTCCCATTGACTGTGTATCAAGTGGGGAGAACAAGTATTTGATACACAGTCAATGGGAAAACCCATTGGAGGTGTACAGTCAATGGGAAAACCCATTGGAGGTGTATCAAATACTTGTTCTCCCCACTGTACATTTCCACTTGAACGTTGGTGCTGACAAATAAGTAAATATAAGGCAAAGCGCTTTTATTTATTGATTGACATTTCAATCAATATATTTTTGCATTTATGTCCACATTTATTTTTGTATTCCTTACATTTTTAATGTAATTTCTTATTTTTGTATATATATTCATTTTTAGTTCTACTTTTATTTAATTAGCTATTTATTTTCATATTTATATTTAATTTTTGTATCATATTTCTTATATTTGTATTTGTTTTTATTTTTCCTTTTATTGATTGATTTATTTTTATTTTTAATTTCGGCAGCTTTGGTCCTCCATACACAACAAGTCGCTAGATTAAAAAAAAAAAAAAATCCGGAATATTACTTAGGGAATCATTTCAGCTGGATATTTTGTAATATCAAAAAAGGCAAATTTGTCTGTGTGGCTGTATGTGTTTTTCGTGTTTTAGGATGCTGAAATGGCTGGGTGGAGTTTGATGAAATTTTACACAGTTGTAATTTATGTGTCTGGAAGTGTTCTTAAATGGGTTTAAACTCTCTAGGCCTCCATTTAGTGTGGAAAATTGATTTGAAACTTGAAAAATTAGCATAGAAAATGCAATTTTCACTTTCTCTCCCGAGCAACTGCCATACTGCTAGTAATTACATATATATATATATATATATACACATATATATACTGCGATTGGCTGGCAACCGGTTCAGGGTGTCCCCTGCCTACTGCCCATAGGTGGCTGGGATAGGCTCCAGCACCTCCGCGACCCTCGTGAGGAAAAAGCAGCATGGAAAATGAATGAATGAATATATATATATATACTGTATATATTCACATTTATATGTTCACTCTTATGCGTTATTTAATGTAATCATGCATTGATATTCTGGTTAGTTTTACATATATCATTTGGCTTCGTAAAAGGAAGCCAGGTTATCGCAATTCTTTAGGTGTAACATTTCCCCTCCATGTCATGCCATGTCTACACGTGGCAGGGTATTTGGCAAAAGGACGAACTTCTTCTGTGGTTTAGCCACTCATCCACACGCACATTTTAGGCATTGAATACTAGAGTTCCTAAAAACTCTTTCCAAAGTGAAGATGTGCGAATCCTGTGTTTGTCGCGCCATCGTGTGGACACGGATAATCGAAGATTTAACTGTGGAAACATCACTGACTGCGACAAACTTTGTTCCTACGTCACACATGAGACCAATGTTTACATTTGGAGTAAACATGCATTCCTTTGCAGTGGGTTTAGATATAATTACTAGACAGGTGCTTTATGCTTCCATTCATTAATAAACTCTTGCAGTGCTTCATATTGAAGAACACATGCGAAGGATGGGGGTATTATGGAAAATTATTTTTCAGGCATTGTTATGAATGTACTTTAAAATGAATGAACGCGGTTGGCTGTGGAAGCTTTTTTTTCCCCTTACAAACGTGCTCGTGTAGACGTAATTATTTTCTCCGGATCTATTAGGGCAGGATCCTCGGTTTAACAAAAACAAAAACTGCAAAGTGTAGACATGGCCTTTAAGTTCTCATGCCTTTGATCATCAAATTAGGAGGAGTCACAGATAACCCACAGAAATGTTCCTTCTTGACAAATGGCTTGAATGGTTAAAGTTAACGCCCCCCACTAGATTGCAAAACGCCAGATATACTGTCTATTGGAGTCAGATTCTGAAACGTGTGTGTGCCTCATTCATTGAAGCTTTGGCTGTTTGTTTGACTGCACCCCGAGACTCTCAATATTTGTGTGTAGACTTTGTTTTTTCTTCAAGCCTCCATAACAGAAAACGAGCACGCAGCATTGTGGGTACGAGGTCAAGAGCCAACACCAACAATGTATATGTATATATAATGTTAAATACCTATATCCTTATACCTCTGGATTTGTTGCTTGTCGCCCTTTACTCATTCACTGCCATTGACGACACATTAAATACCTATATCCTTATACCTCTGGATTTGTTGCTTGTTGCCCTTTACTCATTCACTGCCATTGACGACGCTAGACGTTTAATCAAACTCGACTGGTCAAGTGGAATGGACGTCTATCGCTATCAATGGCAGCCAATGAGTTCACACTTAAAATATGAATGCATTTTAAATGCCGTTTTTTTTTTTTTTTTAACCTGATTCCGATCATCTGTTCATTAATTGAAAGTGGAATGATTTCAAATTGGCCCTTGCATCCTTTGATTTTTCTGAAAGTGGCCCTTGGAGAAGAAAGTTTGGACACCTCTGTTGTAAAGGATGCTGTGCTGAAGGTTGTTTGTAAATACAGTATTTGCCATTTTTGTACTTGACAACCCATTCATTCATCTATCTATGTTATAAGGGACACTCCAATCATTTTTATGATTTGTTTCTAAATACATGAAATTCAGCAAATAAAATAACAACCTTGTCACCAAACTTAAGATATCTATCCATCCATCCATCCATCCATTATCTTCCACTTAAGATATCTGTCAGGTTAAAATGTGTTTTACCTCACGTGGGCATCATGTAATAATGTTTGACACACAACAGCCTGCAAAGAAAAACAAATCTGACATTGCTGTTGTTTTGAATCTTCAATTGACAAAGGTTTTCTTAAGTTTTCTTCAAATTCCTGACATCCCTTTGCAATGAGACTCATGCTGAAGTTAGCTGAGTAGGTTTGAAAACGTTTTTCATTTTCTCCATTTGCTGCTACCCATCTGCGGATTCTTCTGTGCCTCACAATTAAAAACCATTGCATTGTAGAATTAAGTTAAAAAGGGCAACCACAATCTTTTTTTTATCATGACTGTGAGAGTAATAGTTTATTCCAATGATTTGCAAGTAAAATATTTTAAACTATGAAATAAATTGCTGGATGAAAGGACATTGCCAGTGGTGGACCATGAATAATTTTAAACATTCCTTTTCAATGTTACATACTTTAGTAGATGAGAGTAAATACAACATTAATTTTGGTGAGAATAATGGATGATTACATGTGTCTTCCTGAAACTGCTTTCAGATATAAATATCTCCATGATAATGTGTAACAAGACCCAGAGTCATCACAATTTTTTTCTATTTGGACATGCGATGTAATGTGCTGGATCAATCCCAAATGGCTGCTTCCAGACAGGACAGAGTGAGCTGGCATGCTCTTTTTTAGGGTGGCTCCTTAAACCAGACCAGAAAATGACATGTTCGCAACAACAGGGTTTGTACTACGACCTCTACTAATAAGAATAACAAGAGTAAAGAAACAATAGGAAAACACATTACGAACACATGTTGTTTAACACTAGAAAACCCAGCAGAGGCCGACTCGGCCCTTCCTCAAGACAAATATTCCTAATATTCCCAAGCAATGGCCGATTTGGCCTCTCTTCCTAAAAAACCCAGAGGTGGCCCAAATGATCCAAGTGCTTTTGAATTAGCAAGTCGTTGTCCGACAGACAGCAACCATTCATATGTAAATGCAACCACTAGACATACATTGTGTTAGAATGCGGCCCAAACGGAGGGGAACACACCACGGTTGCACACTTAATGTGATAGTTTTTGTCAGTTCAAGTCAAGCTACATTTATTAATTTACATTTATTTATGGAGTTTTACGCTACTTACAAACTTTTAACTCAATTCTCCTATACTCCACACAGAAAAACAGAAAAAAATGGCCCAAATGTGTACATTGTTTTTGCAAAAAAAAAAACGTTTTAGAACTGCAATTTGAGTTTAAAGCGAGATCATGTATATAGTTTAGAATGACTGGATCTAATGGAGCATGAATTGTGGCCATTTTGTTTGAAGTTAGGACGAGAAAACGTGTAGAAAACCTTTGAGAAAAACAGAAACAGAATTTGTGTCATGAGAAGGTGGAAGGGAGCGGCCCTGAACAGTTTCTTTGACACACTGAAACAATGACTGAATGTCCTAATATTCCTAATTGTAAGGGTAGTGGAAGCTTCTCAATGATGACCAAGACGCTCGCTTTTGAACTTGAACATTTACTGCTTAAAATGCTGCAGTTTAACATGAAACAAAGGCATTGTGCCATAACAAGGGCTCATTCAGCATAGCTTGCTTTTTCTTTTTCTCCCCCTTAAGGAAACATAAAATACAACAGCTCCCTCTGTCGCACTTGAAAATAAAAGCACTTCCTGTCAAATCTCTAGCAGTATATTAACTGTTTAGGAAATAATAATCAGAATAATTTTAGCTGTGTATTTATCACTTTTCAATGTAAATAATGTAAATAGAAACGTTTTATAATGTAACTATTTCTTTTAGCTTGTTTTAAACTGAACAATTATTCACTATGAATTCAATTATGCATTTCAACCAAACATTTCACAACACTAATTATTATGAAGGGAATATATACTGCACAGTGTTGTCGATCTTACTTAAAAAAGTAATTAGTTACAAGTTACTAACTAAATTACTTTTTGGGAGAAGTAACTCAGTTACCTCATTGTAAGAGTAATTTGTTACTCAGCAAAAAAACTCATGTTACTTTTCATGTTCTACACGTTATTACAAATATACATTAGAAAACATTTCACATCAAAGATGTTTATTTTAACTGATTGAATTGATTTTTTCATTCCTCCCCCAAAAAACGTAGGTCAGATTTTTTTTTTTTTTTTTTTTTTAATTCACCTATATGAGAGTTAGTGGTATACAATCTCATTGGGCTGTCATGATAAATGGTAAAAAAAAAATCACAGGGGCTTTGATTACTTGCCATTGAAAATAACTGGGAAATTTGTTTTTATATGTATTTGTTTAAATTCTGATACAGGACATACCATCTTCATAAGTAGGACTGATAATTCAACATTCAGTCATTGTTTCAGTGTGTTCAAAAGCAACTGCTCAGGGCTGGTCCCTACGCCCTCCTCAATTATTTATTTTGAGTCCTAATTAATAAGTCTCACCAAAAAACAAAGGAACAATATGTATGCCGATTCTTTCCTAAGGTGGTAAAATGATCAGGTGTTTATTTTGTCATAACATAGCAATTGCATTAAAAAAAAAAAAAAAAAAAAAAAAATATATATATATATATATATATACATACATACATATATGCCGTATATATATAATATATATTTCATGTGTGGTGCTCTTCGAATGAAAATATATACTTTGATTGAAGGAACCTTTTTTTTTGGATTGACTAAGGCATACACAAATCTACCTACAAATTTATCAACCTACAGTAGGCAAGTAACAAATAAGTGTCTACTAGTCAGGCTACTTTAGCTGAGGAGGGGGTTGGGGCGAAAGAGAAAGTAGCCTCACTCAGCAAGGTTTCGCCCAACCCCCTCCTCAGCTAAAGTAGCCTGACTTGAGCCTTTTTCGCCCAACCCCCGCCTCAGCTAAAGTAGCCTGACTTACTCAGACACTTATTTCTTACTTGACACTAAACGGCTAAACTTCTGAGAATATTTTAATAACAGTATTTTAATAATTCTAATTCATTCGGATGTATTTGTTTGAATACCCTCTACATGTTAAAAAAAACAATTTCAAAAAGATCAATTAACAATTTGCTGTGGATATACATTTATGTGCATAGATATTTAGAAATAATACAACTAAGCACACCAAAACACCGTGGTGAAATGAAGAGCACAACACATGAAATTGCTGGGAAAAAAATATGCAAGATTAGTAAATACCACTCTTGGTTCAGAAACAAGCCATCATTCAGGTTTCATACAATGGTGTAAATATTACATTGAATTTGAAACCAAATTAAATTAAACTGAACTAGTGCTCCACATCTATGTGCATGTGTTGTGGACCCTTCCGTTAGTTACCAGTGTTTGTTTTGTTTGCTTTGCTTAAATTAAATGAAACAAGCTTGATACATCCAAACAATATTCTAACAGCTGATGACCAGTATTATCTACTCTCAATGCGTTTTCTTCAGTCAGAAAAGTAATAGTTAAAAAAAGATTAATCACGATAAAATTGCACTAATTAGGGGTATAATAAATAAAAAATCGACACCACTAATTGTAATGTTAGTTCATTGTTTATTGTGTTTCTTCATTTGTAATGTTTGTTTTGTTTTTCAGTGCACTTTTTGTCGTTGCTTTTGGTTATGTAACAACTTTCCGAACGGACTTATGACGTACGTGAGTGTAAAGAGGTGTCCCAATTCGTAGGGCTGATGTTTCAAGCCCTACCCCTTATTGCTTCGTTTGAAAGGCCAAGGGGTGGGCCAAGGGGTAGAAATTGGATGCGGCTTGCGGTAGGCAGTAGGGTAGGCTCGGCTTCGGGGCGGATCTCCAGGGCGTCCCAAAATGGGACACCCTTGGTAATATTAGAGAGCACCAAAACCCCATTGACTTCTCATGATGATCTTAAAAAAATCCGGAACTCTTATTGTATGATTTTTTTTTCAATAATTTATTCGTAATTTATTGGGGTTCATAAGTATTTGTACCCTTGAGAAAATCATTGCTAATATTTAGTGCAGCAGCCATTGTTTGCAATTACAGAGGTCAGACGCTTTCTGTAGTTCTTCACCAGGTTTTCCCATATGAAAACAGAGATTTTGGCCCATTCCTCCACACAAATCTTCTCTAGATCAGTCAGGTTTCGGGGCTGTCGTTGAGAAACACCAAATTTCAGCTCTATCCTATCTGGATTCTTGGATTGATGTCTGGAGTCCACTCCAGAACCTTGAAATGCATTTTACGCAGCCACTCCTTGGTCAGCTTGGCTGTGTGATTCGGATCATTGTCATGTTGGAAGACCCGGCCACGACTTATCTTCAAGTCCCTGACTGTGGGAGGGAGGTCATGGCCCAAAATCTGACGATACATTGCACCATTCATCCTCTGATTTATAGAATCGTCCTGTCCCCTTTGCCGAAAAGCATGAGGTTTCCACCTACATACTTCACAATGGGGATGGTGTTCTTGGGATTGTACTCTGCCTTTTTTTCCCTTCACAAACGACAGTAAAGTTAGCACCAAAAAGTTCTACTTTTTCTCCCATGACCCTCTGCATTATTCAGATGGTCCCTTGCAAACTTCAGACAGGCCTTTACATGTACTGGCTTCAGCAGCCTTTGAAACTGTGCATCCAGCTCTCTGCAGGTCATTGACCAGCTCCTAACATGTAGTTCTAGGCTGAGCCCTCACTTTTCCCACCATGAGTGATGCCCCACGAGGAGAGATTTTACATGGAGCCCCATTCCAAGGTAGATTATCAGTCATGTTTAGCCTTTTCCATTTTCTAACAATTGCTGCAACTGTTGATTTATTCTCACCAAGCTGCTTTCCAGTTGTCCCGTAGCCTTTTCCAGCTTTGTGGAGCTAATCAATTTTTTTATCTGGTGCCTTTCGAAATCTCTCTGGTATTGCCCATGGTAGCGGGTGGATTATAACTGACTGTGGGGTGCACAGGTGACAATGATGAGCTCAAACGGGTGGGGTAAAGGGGTACTTTTTTTAAGGTAGAATGACAACTCTTTGAGTGTCATAATTATTGCTGATTCTCAGGAGCACAAATACATGAACTGAACCCCAGTAGATAAAAATATATAGCAAATAAATTTTAAAAATCATACAATGTGATTTCTGGATTTTTTTAGATTGTCTCTATGAGTGGAAATGCATCTATGATTGAAATTTCAGACCTCCACCTCTTTTCAAAGTGGGCGAACTTGCAAAATCACAAGGAGTGCAAATAATTGCTCCTCATTGTATACCAAGTAGTCCCAGTAAAACAAAAAATTCTTGATAACCTTTCAACAAGTCCAGTATAGAGGATAGAGGGTGTATTAGAGGTACATTTATGTGTGTTTTCTATAGTATTTCATCGTTTTGACTTGATAGTTTTGCTTTGATATGATTACTCTTGTTTGAATCCTGTGCATCAATAAATACCAGGAAGAAAAGACAAAAATTAACTTTGTCAGACTCTCATTTCAGTTTTACATTTGATACTGATTCAATGTTCTATTTTCTGCAGGCATCACAAATATACTGTTATAACAAATATTGCTAGCATATAAAGGCCCCACAAATACACTGTCAGAGATATTTTTTCCGACAGTAAAATCGTAAAACAATACACATTATTAAAATGTGCAAAACCCCATAAATGTAGCTTGACTTGAACTGACACATAATATTACATGAATAGTACTACTGTTGTGTGTTCCCCTCCATTTGGGCCGCATACCAACACAAGTGGTTGCATTTCCATATGAACGGCTGTTGTCTGTCCAACAACGACTTGCTAATTCAAAAGCACTTGGGTCATTTAGGCCACCTCTGGGTTTTTTTGGAGGAGAGGCCAAATTGGCCATTGCTTGGGACTGTTAGGAGTAGCAGAATTCTCTGGGACTTCTAGTGTTAACCACCCATGATTTACAAAGAGTGATAGTGCAATGCACATTACTTCTTGCAGTCGTTAACACCCTCATCCTGACTAAATTGAGAGGTGCTTTAACCACCCATGATTTACAAAGAGTGATAGTGCAATGCACATTACTTCTTGCAGTCGTTAACACCCTCATCCTGACTAAATTGAGAGGTGCTATAAACCACAAATTTAAAAAAAAGGATTTTTTTCCCCAAACTACACTGAACTGCACAACACAGGGGCATAACCCTACTCCATACCTTTCAGCACCCTCCCAAACTTCGCCCCTGTGGTGGTCCTTGTTAGTGTTACGAGCAGTGTTGTTAATTTTACTTTAAAATAGTAATTAATTACAGTTACAAATTACTTCTCCCAAAAAGTAATTGCGTTAGTAACTCAGTTACCTGAATGTAAGAGTAATTAGTTACTTGGCAAAGTAACTAGTGATAATTTTTTTTTCTCAAAAAAAAACAAGAAACAAAAAAAACAAAAAACAAACAAAAACAAACAGGTCACACAATGTAAAGTTTAAAGGATTTGGGGGACAATTGGCCCTAGCCCAATTCTTTACCCTCCACTTAACTAGACACAAGGGTATAGGGAATGGGACGTACTACGTCACTGTTTGGACGCGCCTCCATGCTGGCAATATGATTTACTTCCGGTTCAGCAGAGTCAATGCGGATTGTAACGTGTGGTAGTGCTAAGCTAACTCCTTCGGTGTTTTAGAAAGAAAATATGGCCGTTTATTGTTGCGTTACCGGGTGCAGCAGCGTCTCCCACAGACAAAAAGGGGTTAGGAAAAATGGACTCACTTTTCACCGTTTTCCTGCATGGAGGACCAAATATCAGATCACGAAGGTACTACGGATGGCTGGATTGCAGCGGTTCGTCGGAAAAGCATTTCTTATGATCATATTTCTGCTGGAATGAGAGTATTCCCCTCATCTCTACTCTTGTAAGTTGAACGATTTATCCGTTTTGGTTTCAATACGTTTTTTTTGTTTTTGTTTTTTTACTGTTGTGTAAATCTGCCTCGGTAGCAATGCTAACCTACTCCTCCTCCTCACCTACCTGTTGTGTTACTAGGAAAACCTGCATATGAAATGCTGACAACACATCCCGATTGGTCACCATATCTCTTCTTGGGTTATTCTGAGGTCAAGCGCACCACATCGGAGCGTTATGAGAGGTTGGAAAGGCGAAGAGTGCACGCTGAAACTTCAGTTTGCTCTGCTCTTACAAACACGATCCCAAGTGTTGTTGTGAAAAGTCAATAAAATATGAATACCAAAACATGACTTGAACAACTTCTTGACAAACTGTAACTGCTTGTTGTTTACTTCAGGTCTTCATAATAAACAGGTGTAATAATTACAAAGTCAGGTGACTTAATTTTGTTATTCTATTTGGAATATGCATTGACAATGTGTGGACAGTGTTGTAGACAAGAACTGGGACTGATAAGTTGCAATAGATTTATTTCAAGTAATGCAACTTCTCCAATACAGTATTTGAGCCGACAATTTAAAATCTTTAAATTAGTGCAAACAAGGCCCACCCTCTGACGGGGTCAGCAAATATTATATAATTATAAGTAATATATACAAGTTTAACATAAATGTGTCTTTGTCAAAGCAGTTTAAAAACTATTTACTGGCCTTGGGTAAATTGCCAGACAGAATAAATATGTGGTTTAAAGTTCTTGCATTTCCATTTTAAGTATTGCAAGTACTAGTCTCCAACACAGTATTTGAACTGACAGTTTAAAATCCTTTTAGTACAAAATGGCCCACACTCTGGCAGGGGGCAGCAAATATTATAATACATAATACATTATAATAAGCTATATACTATATAAATACAAGATCACAACAAAACCTGTATTTTTCAAAGCAGTTAAAAAACATCCAGTGGCCTTAGGTAAATAAATGTGTATAAATATGTACTTTACAGTTCTTGCATTTCTATTTTAGGTATTGCAACTTTTCCAACACTATTTGAATTGACAGTCTAAAGTCTACATTAGTGCAAATAAGAATATTATAAATTAAAAATAATAGAATATATAAATTCAACATTACAATGAAACGTGTCTTTGTCAAAGTGATTAAAAAAAACAACGTCACTGGCCATAGTTAAATAGCCAGGCAGAATAAATATGTGCATTACAGTTCTTGCATTTTCACAAGTTAAAAGCCCGCAGTTCATCGACGAGAAGGGCAGACCCAGATGGCGTCTGCAGCAGGGGCTTGTTTGAGTCCGACACAGGACAAATGGAACCACTCCATTGAACAAATTTTCTTTGTCAAATGATCCAAGAAGAGAGATGGTGACCAATCGGGATGTGTTGTCAGCAGGTTTACCTAGGAACACAACAGGTAGGTGAGTCGTAGTAGGCGAGCATTGCTACCGAGGCAGATTTACACAACGGTGTAAAAAAAGAAAAACGTATTGAAACCAAAAGTGGATAAATCGTTCAACTTACAAGAGTAGAGATGACAGGAACACACTCTCATTCCAGCAGAAATATGATCATAAGAAATGCTTTTCCGACGAACCGCTGCAATCCAGCCATCCGTCGTACCTTCGTGATCTGATATTTGGTCCTCCATGCAGGAAAACGGTGAAAAGTGAGTCCATTTTTCCTAACCCCTTTTTGTCTGTGGGAGATGCTGCTGCACCCGGTAACGCAACAATAAACGCCCATATTTTCTTTCTAAAACACCGAAGGAGTTAGCTTAGCACTACCACACGTTACAATCCGCATTGACTCTGCCGAACCGGAAGTAAATCATATTGCCAGCATGGAGGCGCGTCCAAACAGTGACGTAGTACGTCCCATTCCCTATTGCGATAACTAGCTAGTAACCTTTGCTATGTGTGGAAGTCATTTAAAGTTCTGAATCAACCGTTAAAGTTGTTAAAATTGCTCCCGTTATTGCATTAGTTCCCTTCTGTCTACTTTAAACATTTGTAAGTTTTAAAAGTGTTTCATCATTTAAAGATAGATTTAAGTTAAGATTTTGCCGATTTAGAAGCATTTTAGATTATTAAAAAAAAAAAAAAAAAAAGTTACTTAGGTTCGCTAGGAAGGATCTCTACATCAGGGCCTTCCTGAGAGGTCTGCTTAAAGATGGCGGCTGTTTACTAACGCATGTAGTCCTTAAAACATGTTGGCAATGCAGCTGTGTCAGTTTATGCATCTAGTTCTATAATATGATATCTACCGTGTCATGTGGGCGTAGTTTGTCGGCTATGGCTACAGTCAGGTATTATTGGAGCCACCTAGCATCGCGGTTGCAACGGCGTCTTCCCCACTGCTGCTCTGCTCTCGTCCCTGTGAGTCCGTTTCTCTCAGACTTGTTTTATTCAACCAACTTAGTAACGCATAGTAACGCACGCCTTTCCCGCCTCAGTAACGGTAACGGCGTTGCCAAGATGAGAAAAGTAATAGGGAATGGGACGTACTACGTCATTGTTTGGACCCGCCTCCATGCTGGCAATATAATTCACTTCCGGGCCGGCAGAGTCAATGCGGATTGTAACGTGTGATAGTGCTAAGCTAACTCTTTCGGTGTTTTAGAAAGAAAATATGGGTGCTTTATTGTTGCGTTACCGGGTGCAACAGCGTCTCCTACGACAAAAAAAGGGGTGAGGAAAAATGGACTCACTTTTCACCGTTTTCCTGCATGGAGGACCAAATATCAGATCACGAAGGTACGACGGATGGCTGGATTGCAGCGGTTCGTCGGAAAAGCATTTCTTATGATCATATTTCTGCTGGAATGAGAGTGTGTTCCTGTCATCTCTACTCTTGTAAGTTGAACGATTTATCCACTTTTGGTTTCAATACGTTTTTGTTTTTTTACACCGTTGTGTAAATCTGCCTCGGTAGCAATGCTCGCCTACTACGACTCCCCTACCTGTTGTGTTCCTAGGTAAACCTGCTGACAACACATCCCGATTGGTCACCATCTCTCTTCTTGGATCATTTGACAAAGAAAATTTGTTCAATGGAGTGGTTCCATTTGTCCTGTGTCGGACTCAAACAAGCCCCTGCAGCAGACGCCATCTGGGTCTGCCCTTCTCGTCGATGAACTGCGGGCTTTTAACTTGTGAAAATGCAAGAACTTTAATGCACATATTTATTCTGCCTGGCTATTTAACTATGGCCAGTGACGTTTTTTTTTTTTTTTTTTTTTTTAACCACTTTGACAAAGACACCTTTCATTGTAATGTTGAATTTATATATTCTATTATTATTTTTAAATTATAATATTCTTATTTGCACTTATGTAGACTTTAGACTGTCAATTCAAATAGTGTTGGAAAAGTTGCAATACCTAAAATAGAAATGCAAGAACTGTAAAGTACATATTTATACACCTTTATTTACCTAAGGCCACTGGATGTTTTTTAACTGCTTTGAAAAATACAGGTTTTGTTGTGATCTTGTATTTATATAGTATATAGCTTTTTATAATGTATTATGTATTATAATATTTGCTGCCCCCTGCCAGAGTGTGGGCCATTTTGTACTAAAATGATTTTAAACTGTCAGTTCAAATACTGTGTTGGAGACTAGTACTTGCAATACTTAAAATGGAAATGCAAGAACTTTAAAGCACATATTTATCCTGTCTGGCAATTTACCCAAGGCCAGTAAATAGTGTTTTAAACTGCTTTGACAAAGACACGTTTATTGTGATCTTGTATTTGTGTATTACTTATAATTATATAATATTTGCTGCCACCGTCAGAGGGTGGGCCTTGTTTGCACTAATTTAAAGATTTTAAACTGTCAATTCAAATATCGTATTGGAGAAATTGCATTACTTGAAATAAATCTATTGCAACTTATCAGTCCCAGTTCTTGTCTACAACACTGTCCAAAAATTGTCAATGCATATTCCAAATAGAATAACAAAATTAAGTCACCTGACTTTGTAATTATTACACCTGTTTATTATGAAGACCTGAAGTAAACAACAAGCAGTTACAGTTTGTCAAGAAGTTGTTCAAGTCATGTTTTGGTATTCATATTTTATTGACTTTTCATAACACTTGGGATCGTGTTTGTAAGAGCAGAGCAAACTGAAGTTTCAGCGTGCACTCTTCGCCTTTCCAACCTCTCAACGCTCCGATGTGGTGCGCTTGACCTCAGAATAACCCAAGAAGAGATATGGTGACCAATCGGGATGTGTTGTCAGCATTTCATATGCAGGTTTTCCTAGTAACACAACAGGTAGGTGATGAGGAGGAGTAGGTTAGCATTGCTACCGAGGCAGATTTACACAACAGTAAAGAAAAAAACAAAAAACGTATTGAAACCAAAACGGATAAATCGTTCAACTTACAAGAGTAGAGATGAGGGGAATACACTCTCATTCCAGCAGAAATATGATCATAAGAAATGCTTTTCCGACGAACCGCTGCAATCCAGCCATCCGTCGTACCTTCGTGATCTGATATTTGGTCCTCCATGCAGGAAAACGGTGAAAAGTGAGTCCATTTTTCCTAACCCCTTTTTTTGTCGTAGGAGACGCTGTTGCACCCGGTAACGCAACAATAAGCACCCATATTTTCTTTCTAAAACACCGAAAGAGTTAGCTTAGCACTACCACACGTTACAATCCGCATTGACTCTGCCGGCCCGGAAGTGAATTATATTGCCAGCATGGAGGCGGTCCAAACAATGACGTAGTACGTCCCATTCCCTATTAATTAGATTACTCATTGCTGAAAAAAATAACGCCGTTAGTAACGCCGTTATATTGTAACGCCGTTATTAACAACACTGGTTACGAGGGTGCTGGAGCTATATTCTCAGCTGACCTCGGTATTTGTACGATAGCTACCCAGATTTGAAAGCCAGCCAAACGAAAAGTATAGTCATGCAAACCACGTGTGTTTAACGATACTCTCTTTAGTACGTGAAGAATTAGAGAATATATAAAAATATTTACTTACATGTGTAAAAAAAAATATATGCATATATAAACTCCAGTACTTTAAAAGTAAAAAAGTACGGATTCAGAAATTTGTGGTCGATTATTTATTAGAGATATTTTGATTGATGATTTGGCACAATGAAAAAAAATAAATAAATAAATAAACGTGTGTACATAGTCTATACAGTGATTTATATATATACTGTATACTCTGTATATATATATATCACTTTCCCTCTCGCTGCTTTTCCTGTTCAGCAGGCAGCTGGCGTTTGCTTGTTGAAGTTAGTGATGATTGACAGGCATTGAAGCTTTGATATTGCCAGAGAAGCTTGGGAGCACTCAATGAAGCATTTAATTATGGAACCCCAAAAGGATCAACATTAAATAAATAAGAACAACATTTTGAAATAAATACAGTTTTGATGAATATAAAACAAATTGAGTAATATGGCCCTTAAATTGTAAAATAAGGTAGTATTATTATGAAAAGGTTTTTACAAGATAAAAAGCATTTTTCACGAAGTATGTATATATTTTTTATTTAATATAGCCTTTTACTACAATAGCTTTTTTTATGTCCTAATGTTGTTTTTCAGCACAATTAGATTTTACAAGATAAAAACCATTTTTCACAAAGATTTTTATCATAATGTCTTTTTCCACGATGGCCTTTTTATTTCATTATGTCATTTTTCAGGACAATGAAGCGTGTGCTGTCAATCAAATATGTAAGGCGGAGTCAGTTAAGTGATTGGCTGGATCATGGAGTCTGGCTAGCTTCAGTAGCGTTTAGTAGCGAAGATGAACTGTTGGGTAAACTTCCAGAAAGCATCTAATCAAAAACACACTACTGCTGAGATTAGGCATTAGGCTGAGGTAAACGCCGTTCATTACTATCCAGCCGGTTCGAAACTTCTTTGAGTAACTCTGAAAGTGACGCTACCAAATGCTAGCGCAGCTAGCCAGACTCAGTGCTCTGGCCAGACTCCATGGGCCAGCCAATCACTTAACTGACTTTTCCTTATGTATTTTGATTTACAGCACGCGCTTCATTGTGGTGGAAAATGACATGAAATTTAAATCTAAAAAAAGACATTATGAAAAAAATGACTTTTATCTTGTAAAATCTTTTTCATAAAATCTTATTTAACGATTTAAGGGCCATACTACACAATTTGTCTGTTATTTATCATTTCAAAATGTTATTTCTATTCATTTAATTTGGATCGTTCTGGGGTTCCATACAAACCAAATTCCAGCGTCCAAATTCTGTGGTTCAAATGTTTGGTTGTGGCTATTACCCACGAAAAACGAGGGATCTCTATATTTTTTGTGTGTTTTTAATCTAATATTTTTTTTGCAGATTAGACAGAATAAATGCCAAAGCTGGTGGGTTTTTAAGTTGAAGCAAAACAACATATCGGCCATGAAGCACTCCTGTCGCCAACACATCCAACAATGCCCTACAATGCTTAATTTGAAAAATGGGTACAAAGTATACCATTTTATTTTGAAGGGAGTGGAAGTAAAAAGAACAGATGCCTGAGAAATGTACTGAAATACAGTAACATAGTATAACTATTTGTACTTCGTTACCTATGCGCAGTGTTGAGCGCATTACTTTAAAAAAGTAATTAGTTATAGTTACTCACTACTTCTTCCAAAAAGAATTACTGAATTACTCTATAGTAAAAGTAACTAGTTACCAGGGAAAGTAACTATTTCCGTTACTTTAAATAGAAGTTGTTGTATGTCAAAGAATTTGAAATTTTCTGAGCAGTATTCGAGTCAGTTGAATAGAGAAGAACAGACAGGTAGTTTTGTTATAGAACCTTGTAATATTTATTGCACCTCACCAGCAACAAATTTATCCTACACTTGTGGTGCAACAAAAATAAACAGATTTGAATTGCTTACCACTAGGGATGTCCCGATCCAGGTTTTTGCACTTCCGATCCGATACCGATATTGTTTTGCACTTCCGATCCGATACCGATACTGGCCAATACCGATGAGCATGTGTTAAAGTTTAAAGTTATTTAGCCTCCTTACTTAGTTGTCAGACTCATGTTGAAAAAGGTTTTAGTACCCTTGATAACAACTAGCCAGCTGAATTAGGTGAGTTTGAATAACACACAACGGTTGGTAACAAGAAACTGACCTGTTTATTCAGTGACAAACACAAAACATTATAAATAACAAACAGAAATGGCATAATCAGTCAGTAAAGCGTGCAAATTATATTGTAAACTGTCTTAAAAAAGCAAAACACACAAACAACCTCAGTGGAAAATCCCACAAATCCCCCAAGCTATTAGATGCTTTTAATGTTTCGTGCATTAGTTACAAAAATTGTATAAAAAGCCTCTCAGGTTTAAATAAACAACTATTTCAGTATCAAGTTAACATTTTAAAACAGTAAATAAAATATTCAAGTCCCCATTCTGTATCAGCAGCTTTAAACTACATTCAATTCATTTAATTTTGCGAATCAACTGTTAAAGGGTTTAAAATTGCTCCCATTATTCCATAATTTCCCTTCTGTCTATTTTCGACATGTAAAAGTTTTAAAACTGTTTTGAAGATAGATTCAAGTCAAGATTTTGCCAATTTAGGAGTATTTTAGATAAAAAGTTAATTAGGTTTGCTTGGAAGGTACACAACAGCCTACTAGGGGAGTCTTCTGCTTTAAGATGGCGGCTGTTTACTAACGCATCTGGTTTTCAATACTTTAATGTTGCTAACGCAGTCGAGTCTGTCGTGTAGCATCTGGTTCTATATACATATGATATCTATTATCTCCAGTAAAACGACGTTGACGTAGTTTGTTGCTGCTGTCAGCAGAAGTCAGGTATTCTTGTGTTTTTTATCCAGCAGCATGAGTTGAGCTAAAGCCGTGAGTTGAGCATTGGCATTACCCGGGTCTAAGACAAGTTATGTTTACTTTCGGGACGCAATGCAGCCGAATCGCGTGTTGGATGGTGCGTCTTTACTCACGTGAGATAATGGCTCGTCATCCAGAATGAATTCTTCGGCAATGACTCTTGTTATTCCCTGGGCTTTGGGACTGTCGAGTGCCAGTATGTCACGCATAGCAAAGGTTTCTGCCAGTGTTAGTTGTGTAGGACCTTTCTTTTTGTCTTCAATTTTCATAAAATACTCCTCATATTGTTTGTGGTGGTATTTCACTAAATGCTTGATTAGGTTGGTTGCATTAAAACTTCTTACAGCTTTACCACTACGCTTGACTTTATTGTGGCATATGTTGCACTCTGCCTCTTCGTCTTTGTCGTCCTTTAAGGTGAAATGATCCCACACAGCTGACATTTTTACTGATAAAGTCTCTCGGTAAATTGGGAGACGGTAATGTAAATATGGTGTGTTGAAGGTGTGCCGTAAAATGCGGACCGGATTTTAGGGAAACCGAAGCAAAAACTGGAATGGATTATGTAAATCGGTGCGCTGGAAAACCCGGACCGGACTTAAAAAAAAAAAACTGGATCGGAAGTCTGGATCGGAATTTTTCCCGTGTTCCGATCCGATACCGATGCGCATTTTTTTGCCCATATCGGCATCCGATCCGATCCAAATATCGGATCGGGACATCTCTACTTACCACAGATGTCGACAAAAGCTTTGCCCCGGGACATAAATTACACTTTACATGCACGTCTTTCCTTTAATTTCGACCAAATTGAAATAGTGTTTGTATCTCCACTCCGTAAAGGACAAATTTTCCTCTGAATGCTCTGCCATCATATCCCTCTGCATCTGTTTTTCGTGTGTGTGTTTGCCGCACGCGCTGTTTTGGTTTGTGTGTGAAAACACCGGCTCTGAAGTACGTGCGCTATTAGGCTCGAGCGTTTACTTCACAGAATGGGGGATCACGTGAGATTTGACAACAACGCAGCCATACTGGAAGCAGGTCTGGCTTGCGGGACATTAAACTTTAACTGGCCAGTTCGATAAAGAGACAAACTCGTTACTAAGGCGAAGAACAGATATGTGATCAAACTTAAAGATGTGAACAATGTTGACCCTTACGAGCAAGCCGAAGACAAATGTAGTAAAGATGTCGACGGGCTTCCACAATTACGCGAAATGGACATTCTGCTGTATTTATGTTTGTTGTATGTTACTAAACAGCGATTCTGAAATTACAAATCGCTACAAAGCTACGAACAGTTTTGCTGCGGATGGGTGCAGGACCTGCACATTATGACTGTATCAAACGGCAACTCCATCGTTCTTGCAAAGGTTGGCTATGTCTGTTTACTGTTTTCATTGCCATGAAACTGAACGCACCCTAAGTCTTGGATGACAAATAAACAGAGCAGAGTAGACTCGCTACGGCTGCTAGTTTCTTCAATTTATTCAAAGTAAGTAACGCACCGCTTTTGACCGTCAGTAACGGTAACGGCGTTGTAAAGGCGGAAAAAATAATTAGTTAGATTACCCCGTTATTGAAAAAATAACGGCGTTATTTATAACGACGTTATTCCCAACACTGCCTATGCGACATAGGCTATGCCGCAACTTGATGTAAGCAAATGTACAACTGAATATGTGGCAATAACTGATCTTCTCCTTTTACAACTGGTTGTTGCTCTGATTCGATCTGGCACAGTCCCAGTAAGAAGATAATGGGTTGAGGAAGCAAGATGGTGTTCCAAAAGCAATGTCTCCATTGTTGCTTGCTACCACTGCATTTGTAAAGTTGCAGTAATTTCCACTGTGCTCCATGAGCTGTGAAACCTCCTGCGCTGAATGATGAAGCATTATGTGCAGCGTATTATTATTAAATATCATGTACAGTAGAAATATATTTTTAGACTCACTTTTTGATTCTTTTACATCCCTATTCCTGACTGTTTTCGTGACATCAGTCCTTTCCTCTGGTGAATGCCACACTCCGATCGTCTTCGAAATGTCACCCCTGTGTTGACATAAAACAATCAACTTATCAATGAGTCCAGTTGTACCCGTAATTAGGTATTCAGTGCTACTAACCAATCCTGTGTGTCTGTTGTTCTGAAGCCTTTAGCAAATGGGTTGCTGGCTATCTTCAGCTGAGTGATCTGGCAGAGATATAGATTAGATTTTTCAGTAATAGACGACAAAGAAAAGTCCAATAATGCTGTGAAATATTTGACTCCAAGCAAGAGTTGGTGTACCTACCCTGTGGTTTTGATAGGCAGTGACTGCCATGAAGCGTGTCTCCGGAAAGGAGAAGGAGCAAAAGTTTCTGTGGGCATTTAAATGGCTGTTGGGCGCTCTATCCACATATACGACGTGAAAACGTGGCTGGTAGCGATGCATAGAATTCAGTATCATCTGGCGGGTAAAAGGAGAAAATTACCTTGAAAGTTGGACTTGTATAATTTGAATCCAAATTTCAGCATTTTAAATACAATGACTCAAACGGACATGCCCATTGTCATCAAGCAGGTTGTTGGTCAACTTGAGAGTATCAAAGGACACAGTCTGCTTCATCCACTGGGCTCCACGAGCTGGTGAGTCCGGGTGGAAGTGCATACGGCTTGGAGCCGCGATATCTGCTCGACCGGCCACTAACCATGATGAGCTGTGGAAAGCATATCTGACACATACTGCCACAGATTAGAATCAAAATCACATGAATTTGCAAATGGGCAGAAGAGAATCATTTTATTGTTCTCAAACACATAATATTTTTCAGGTAAGATTTACCTGTATCTTTTATCATCTACAGGAATAAAGTCCATGAGCAGAACATATTCAGAAGCAGGATCCATTCCTGAGATTCGTACCTGGAATGTTGGAAACATTCTCCTGCGGTTTTTGATCAGAAAAAGGGATCACAGGGAATTTCAAATAGAATCAAGAAGTATAAGCATATGACTCTTACCTTCCGGCCTTGGTGACGATCATTTCAGTGCCTAGTTGATCAAACTGTTGCCAGAGTGAATGCATCTCCAGTTGAACCCTGACCCTACTGACTGGCGGGACCTTAATGCTGGGTAATAATAGACCATTTGTGCAACAACCTGAAGATAATTTAGAGCCCAAACCTGAAGGGACAAAATGATATGTTAATTATTATCACATTAATATCTGCTTTGTTTGTTCAGACCTACCATTACTTATCTGCGAAGACATTCTCATAAAGATTGACGTCAGTATTGTATACAGTCTTTTTTTCCCCCCACAATTTTTGTCTGTCTGGTTGCAGCTCTTTCCCTTACATCGAGATGAACAGCGTGCCAAAACAATGTAGCGTTGAATAAAAAAATGTTAATTCCCTTCCAAATGCACATCCCAGCGTTTGTGAGAAAATAATGATAGTGCAAGCAGGCTTTATACATCTTGTGACTCTCGCTGGGGACCACAGTGCCTTCCTCATCCATTATAATATACATAACGCCTCTGACATGCAGCAGTCACAGCTGCACACAGGCATGTAGCCCCAAGACCTGTCTTTATTAGACTGCAAATTAAACGCACCTCTTTTTTTTGTTTGTTTGTTCACACAAACGTGCACCTTGAAACCGTGTTTAGGTTAAATACTATTTAACTTATGCCAAAGCCTAAATGTTGGCAAGAAGCACAGTATTAACTTTCAAACAAGCTTCTAGTTAATTAGTGTGAACAGATGGATGGAAATAAATTGGTGCTATTCTTCTAAAGTTAATTTTCATAATTCAGCTGATTCTACCGCCACTAATTCTTTACAATTCATTGAAATAACTATTAAAGTCAGGATTTGGTTCGTTGTTGTTTTTCCCTCCTTGCAATGTGCATGTATATGCGTGTGTGTGCACACACACGAGACTAGAATTTGGTAGTGTTGAAGGTTTTAAGCCTGCGGGGTGTTTAGTACCCTAATAAAGAACATACTGAAATTTGTCAATTGACCAGGTCATGTTGAGGATTAATCAGCTCATTAATCACAGCTCACAGCTTTGTGATCAACAATGAGGCTGTCTGTATGACCTTAGAGAGGAGAAAAGGACACAATGTTACATTTCTGAAAATGTTTCAACGGGAGAAAGTATGGGATTGTACAGTACACTCTGCATGGTACAATACAACCTTCTGGATGGCTGTTTTTGTTCTTTGCATTGACACTGTGTGCGTGTCAAAAGTGGAGCTCTAAAACGTAATAGACCACTACAACGGGCAAAGGATTTGAAGGAGAAAAAGGCACCAGCTTGCATGCAGGTTTCACTATTGAATATTATGATGAGGGAAAGAGAATTTGTGCCAGCCATTTTACATTTTTTTAAAGGACAGAAAAGGTTTTGATCAAATGCATCCTAGCAGAAAGAATCTCTCTTCACAATTTGGAAAAAAAAGTAGGCAAAACAGTCAGAGTCAGATATTATCAAATACCAGTACTATTTTAACCAATCAAATATGAGTATCTCAGATTGTCCCGCCTACTCGTCGAATACCTGTGCTATCTGCCGTGAATGGCTTGTACACGCTTTGATGGACCGAGGCAGTGAAAAAGGCTTTGTCTGAGTCTCAGGCAGTGAAATGAGAAAGACGGAGACATACTGTATTGCACAGGTACAGACACTATATGATGTGTGCCTTTTTTAAGGCTGCAAGTGTATCAGCGTTTAAGTGCTGTACGCACGTTGCGTGGCTGAAGTCATGTTTGTCACACAAGAGCTGCTCTCAAAAGCAGTGTCATTTTATGTGTTTTACATTTGTTTTTTGTCTAACGTCGATCAGAGTTCTGAGTTTCTGCTCTTGCACCCCTCTTTAAAATAAATTGCTGTATTTGAAGCCAAAAGAACTGTTGTGTTTGATAGAACAATATATCTACATGCTGCCATAGCAGTTTCATGGCGCATTATGCCCCTGGACTATTTTTATTTTGTCTGTTTTATCCTGGAGACCTCTGTTTACGGACACCGCACAACCACTTTTGTTTCAACCCAGCTATAGAAAGAAGGTAAGTAATTATATTTATTATTCAAAATGTCATTTATAGCTTAGAAACATTAATTGATGTTTAATATTTAGTTAAAAAAAAAAGACTTTAAGAAATTATTCGCTCGCATATTTTAAACTTTTAAACAAATTACGTCACAAAGAAAAAAATAGTGTCTGTAAATAGGTCACGAATATCTACCTCATAATTATCATAATATTTTTTTGTTACTGTTGCATTTTCGCCGATATTTTAGATGACAAATGATGGATCCAAACAAAGAAAAGGAAAAAAAGAAACGTTTAAAAGGGTAAATATTTGAAAAAGAAAATCTCTCGTTATATTACCGCGTTTCGCCCATAAAATCCCCACAAAGTCCGGCTGTGGCCATTCATAGCTGTGCCTTGACACTCGGTGATACAGTTTATCACAAAAGTGAGTACACCCCTCGCATTTCTGCAGATATTTAAGTATATCTTTTCATGGGATATCACTGACAAAATGATACTTTGACACAATGAAAAGTAGTAAGTGTGCAGCTTATATAATAGAGTTGATTTATTTTCCCATCAACATACCTCAAAATATAGCCATTAATATCTGAACCCCTGGCAACAAAAGTGAGTATACCCCTTAGAAACTACGTGCATCCCTGGATGTCCAAATTGAGTACTACTTGTCATTTTCCCTCCAAAATATCTCGTTACAGGAGTGCTGTTAGCATTGCTACAGAGATTGAAGAGGTGGGGGGGTCAGCCTGTAGTGCTCAGAGCATACGCCGCACTCTCCATCAAATTGGTGTGCATGACTGTCACCCCAGGAGGAAGCCTGTTCTGAACACGGTAAACAAGAAAACCTGCAAACAGTTTGCTGAAGACATGTCAACAAAGCACATGGATTACTGAAACCATGTCTTATGGTCTGATGAGACCGGTACTTTTCTTTGTGGCAAAGTGTCATTTTGTCAGTGCTGTCCCATGAAAAGGTATGGCGGAAAACACTTAGGTGACTTGAAGTTCCGCTCAGAGACCCCCAATTTGTCCAAATTTCAAAATTGTCCGATTTGCACGTGTGATACATCATTGGAAAGCTTAAAATCTCAGTTTTCTGGGGGGGGGGGGGATTCTGAACAGGAGGGCATTTTAAAAAAAAATTTGTAAACAGCAAAACCCTAACTGGAGGCGAAAGCACGTGAGAGCAGAATTAAGGACGCCACAATTTTAACGAGATATTATCGCGTACTTGTTTCGGTCCAAAAAATCCATGTAGCATGTATCATTGAGTGTCAAGACACAGCAGTGAATAGCCACAGCCAAATTTTTGGAGGATTTTATGGGTGAAACAGAGTCATATAACAATGACGCGATGCAGAAATCGCAGACAACAAGGAGTGGTTGAGATTTTCTTTTCCATATAGTTACCCTTTTAAATGTTATTTTTCATTTTTTCTTTGTTTGGATCGATTATTTATCATCTAACATAACGGGGAAAATCCGACAGTAACAAAAAAAAAAAAAAATACAATTAAGCGATAGTTATGAGGTAGATATTCGTGACTTTTTTACAGAAGCCAAATTTTTCATTGTGACGTAATTTGTTTAAAACTTTAAAATATGCGAGTGAATAATTTTTTAAAGTTTTTTTTTTCAACTAAATATTAGACATCAATTAATGATTCTAAGTTACAAAATGACAGACATTTTGGATAATAAATACAAATACTTACCTTCTTTTTATTGCTAGGTTGAAACAAAAGCGGTTGCGCCACGTCTGTAAACGGGGGTTTTTAGGGTAAAACGGACAAATTAAAAATAATTTGGGGGCTTAATGCACCATGAATCTGCTATGGCAGCATATAGACATATTGTTCTATCAAACACAAAAGTTGTTTTGGCTTAAAATACTGCAGTTTCTTTTAAAGAGGAGTGCAAAGGCAGAAACTGCTTTTTTAGTCTTGTCTGTGTTTTCGGCCATATACTTAAACATCTGCAGAAATGCAAGGGGTGTACTCACTTTTGTGACACATTGTACATGCTACACCGAGTTTTTGGAACGAAACAAGGTAAGTACGCGATAATATCTCGTTAAAATCATGGTGTCGTTAATTATGCTCTCTCATGCTCTCACTTCAAGTTACTGGAAAGCCACAAAAAGACATACATTGCAGTCGAACGCTAGCACGAGAACTATGGACACAGCAGGCAAACTGACTAGCGTGCTGTCCATTATCTTGTCGGCCGATGCTTAATTCATAAAGCCTAGTTCCGAGGCTTCAAGGCCAAATACAATAAATAGACAGTGTTATGTACTCACATTTATATGTTCCCTTTATGCATGTGGAGCCTTTTACACTCAGTATCTCGCGTTCACATTCTTTAATCATAATTGAAAAAATATTATAATGCCCACTGCGAAAATTGAAATATTATAGTATTGGAATTAACCCCTCAAATTCCCCTGGAAATGTTTTTCTTTGCACAGATTAAAGTCAAGCCAAATCAAAAACTATGCAGTAAAGTTGTCATTAACTATACAGCTAAATCCCTGTTTATTTATAAGTTTATTTACACAATAAAACACAGGGCTAAATTAAATCTGCATTTACTCACACACCAATTTCCTTTATTATTGCATGTCCAACTACATGTCTTAGTGCATGCATATTGGTGTCCAAAACCATTTTTTTTAAAATGAGAAACTTTCAAAGGTTTCAAAAACGTCTATTTTTCGCTCACCTTATTTGACTTACTTTTAAGGTGTCAAAAAATGTCCTCCTGTTCAAAAATTTTCTTACCCCAGAAAATACAGATTTTAAGCTTTCCAATGATGCACATGCATATCAGACAATTTTGAAATTTGGCCAAATTGGGGCTCTCAGAGCGGAACATCAAGTCACCTCAGTGTTTTCCGCTATACAGTATATATTTTAACGATGTGATGCATTTTGGGACATTTTGTAATTATAAGCGTACAATTTGTGACTGTGTTCTCTTCTAAGGTATGAAAATGTAAATTCTACATATTGTTGTGCTATTTGTTTATTTTAATATCAATATACAATCATATGTTTTTATTCATGTTCATGTTGGAGTTATTTTATTGAGACAGATGCGAGGAGAAGACTGAAATGACATGTTTTTGAATGTGAGTCCACCAGTTCATTTTCTTGCACTGTGTTGCCGAAATAAATGCCAGTTTTTGCAGTCCTTTTGAGTGTCTGTGAAGTTTGGACCAACAGTCATGTAGAGCTGCAACCCGTCACTTGGATATTATGACTTGTAACATACTCTGTATGATATCTCTTTTGACTCTGCAACATTTCCTTATTATTATTTTATCTTTTTTTTTTTTTTTTTTTTTTTTAAATATTTTAAGATTTCCATAATTTACTATTTTGCATTTTTACTATATGCACTGTAAAGAGCTGCTCGATTTCATTGTACAATTGTACAATGACAATAAATGCATTCATTCATTCATGACTGCCAAAATGATACATAATAATGACTAGTGTGAGGAATAATGATTTGACCCTGTCACAAATTATTTAACTTTAGTATCTAATTATGCAGATTTTTTAACTGAGAACTGCACCATCTAACCAATTATGTTTATAGTTTCCACTAAACATTGCAACAACCAGATAGTCAACGAAATGGAGAAATTGTTCAATAAACAGGAAGATGTTTATTCAGCTGTCTTTTGCCAAAGCAATTTACATGAAACAAGCACCATCACACAGTTGCTTGTGATAAGTCATATAAAATGAATACACCAAAAGGTCAGTATTTGGCATAGGTCTGTGACATTGAAAGCATGCCTGTGCTTAGTGTGTATGTATTCATAAATGTGGTGCTTGACCTTGAGCGTATTAAGAAATGTGTTTACATGAGAGAAAGAAAGAGTCCAGCCATTGTGTTGCTAGAAAGTGCATCAGTTAGGCTTCTGCTTCTTGAGGGTTTATAATGTAGATACTTGCACTGGAAGAAAATTGATACTTTATAAAGTGTGAATATATTGTCTAGACCTGACAGGTATAAAAGAGGTCAGTTTGACAGGACAGCTGGCCCAGAATTTAGTTCTTACTGAAGCTTTCCATGATGGCTGCGCAGATGGCTTGGAATTTTTCCTTTATCTCGCCAAACATGGGACTGATCTTCTCTGTCAGTGCAGTGAATTCATCTCCATTCATGGATTGTATTTGACCTTTGGCTTTCATAATTTGGTCTTTATATTCATCCACATATGGGCTAACAGCTTGTTTTAGGGCCTCAGTGTTTTCACCGACCTTCACTCTCACAGCTTCAATTATGGGCATTAGAGCACTCTTGGTCTCCTCAACGTTTGTAGCTATCTTTGTTCTCAGGTTTTCCATAATGGGCTCCAGCTTTACTCTCAGATCCTCCATTTCAGCCGCATGCTTAGCCTGGTATTCGCTAATGACAGGCGAAAGAACTTCACTGTATTCTTCGATGTGCTTATTAATGACTGCGTTGAGGTTGGCTTTCATTGGTTCAAGTTGCGTCTGCAAAGCAGCTATATCAGCCTCAACTTTGTTTCTGAAATCCTGAGTAGCCTCTGCAATTGTCTGAACCACATTGTCCGTTAAGGGAGAAACTTGCGCTTGCATGGCTTTGAGCTTAGTGTGGAGTTCATCAATACCTTCAGCAATCTTAAGCCTGAATAAGAACAGAGAAGAGGAGAAGAATACCTTTTTAAAATCAAGCATAAAATATCTTCAGAACCCATTCCACCACATTAGAAGGTTATATAGGCAAATAAAGCAACATGAGATTATTAGCATAATTCCCTTGCAAGAGCAAAGAGAATGTTGGGTTGACCAGAAAAATGTCAATGAAATGGCCTTACTTGTAACCTTCGTACTCTGTACCATCAAGGTTATTTAGCGCTCTTTTGGCACTTTCCTTAATTTGAGTCACATAGAGGTCCACAACAGCCCGGGCATGCTGAAGTGGCATGGGTGCATCAGCCTGCAGGGAAGCAGCCTGAGAACCTGTACAAGAAAACATAAATTATGTGCTAAGATAAGTAATAGAGATCAAGAAACACTGTTGAAGGGAGCAAATGAAAAGTCCAGAGCACGGAGTCACAGTGCATCTACAGTTCATAGTTGTATTCAGTGTAGTACTCACCAATGGCCAGAAGCAAGGTGAGAGCGAGAGTTGCAAACTTCATGATGGAGGTCTAAAATGAAATAGTAAGTGTGGTTTACTATATATTGTACATATTATCCTCACACAGTTGTTTAGTTATATAAAACCCTGCTAAGAAGCTACACATTTTTTTAGTCCAGTCCTTAGATGTAATTCATCAACGAAGACAATTTATATAAAAAAAAAAACTAAACATCAAAGCGCAACCAATATTACGTTTGTCCATAAAAAGACATCCAAAAACTTGAATTGGATAATAATATTAGCCTGTCTTTTTTTCCTGAAACAGACATTTTCACTAGGTTTTTTTCAGTGCTCAAAATTAAGCTTCAGAAGAAAATACATCCTAGTGCCCCTTTCTAAATCCCCTATTCCCGGTTGCGGCTAAAGCTTGTCCTACCTGGTGGAGTTCTTGACGAAACTGCCAACTTGAACAAAAGTAGTCCTTATATAGTGCTCAGATATGGGATGGGTCCTTGCATGGAGGTGGGGGAAGACGTGAGCGCTGCGTGTTGCCGTGGAAGTGGACCTCACCCCCAGCCATCTCACTCGGCAGGGAACTAAGTTGAGAGTTCAATGGTCACCTGCCAGAGATCAGTCAGCAGTCGAGCACTCTTTCAGAAATGACTCCAACTTTGCAATTCTTCTGGAAGAATAGGGCATGTGACATTAAAATTTCGCTAAATGTCTTATCATTTCATAAGAGGAGAAACTTAACTCAATCTGTTAAACTTTGTTGCACTTCAAGTGCGCAAATCGTATTAACATCTTCTTTCTGATACTGTTTATCTTAATCTAGAAAGTACTTCTTTAAAAAAAAACACACACACACACACACACACACACACATAAAACACACCAAAAATATTCACATATGATAGCTGTTCTCATTTAAGTTGGTATCTTAGGATGTCTTACCGACATCAGAAGCACATATAATTTGCTATGATTTTAATAAAACATGGCAACCTCCTGAAGTCCTTCATTATCCTGTTAAATCTTTACTCCAAAAAACAATTCAACGTGCCAGTAATGGTGCATATAATGTATTACTGCAAAACAAATTGGGTCTTTAGTTTCCCTTTAACAAAGCTATACACACGGACAATAGCTGCATACTTTATGATAAAGTATCATGCTGTAAAAGTACGTATTTATCACACAAAATTTGAACTCAAGTGTTGCGGGACTGAATACAGGACAAGTAAAGTTTAAGTTTGGAAAAGAAGGTGAAAGTTCAGAGGACTATCTGTTGGTTTAGCTATTTCGTTTTCAGCAGAGGAGACATTCACCTTGATACAAACACAGGCATGACACATACACCAAATATGATTTTATGTACCTGTAATATGAAAAAACACAGTGAGTAATTACCCCCGTTTTATAATTAAAAGATGCACTTCATTAGAACATCTCAGTGCAGTAGAATATTTGCATTTGAGGGGATCCAATGTTCCCTCTCAAAATGACTGCTTGCATTAAGGTGAATACTTTCATGAACACACAGTGGCAGGTTGCATAAGTCATGAAGCAAGATAAAATGATCAATTTTTATTGTTCCCCCTTTTAATTTATCCTGTTCAGTTGTTTAGATACGGAAAATGGGAATCTGTGTGTCTTTATAGGCTAATGTACCACATGGGAGTTTAGTGTACTCCTACTTTGGTTGGTCTTTTATTCAATGAAAGCAGTTGGAAAGGAAAGGGTTTTGTGTGGAAAGACAGAAGGGAAGAACAGACATAAGAACAAAAGGAATAGTAATATTAAAAAAATCATTAAATATATGCAATGAGCTACCTAATACAAGTAGCGTTGTTGTCTACACTTACCGAGGCGACACCATGTAGGAAGGGGAAACCTAGTATTCGAAGATGGGAAGAGGGAAGGAAGGACAGATAAAAGTGTATGACCAAGTAAGTGCTCAAAAAAGTTAGTAAATCACCTGTGAGTGTTACTCAATCGACATCCTGCAATGTGTATGCTAGGTATGCGTATGCCCACTCTAACCTGTGTGGCTAGTCTTGCAGAAATTGTGACTGCTGCGCGTTAGTCTATAAAAGATCAACATTCTAAAAACTTGTTTTTGGCTTCTATGTGAGCGCAATTCTGTGTTTGCGTGTGTGGGTGCCAAAATTTGATTAATAGGTCAAAGAGTGGTGTGTGCCATGATGTTGTTTGTTGTCCTATCGGTAGAGGACTTTGTCGCAGTGGCTTCATGCACTTCGATTCAAGGAATAAGGATGAGCATATTTTTCCAATAGTGTGTCTGTTGAAATGTGTTTCGCAACAGATATTCACATTTAGAATAATTATACAAAATCGGACCATTCACTAATAAAATGCTCACAAAAAAATAATACTATAGTTGGAATTTGATCCAATTAATTACATAACAACTAACTAAGTGTCTTCTAAACATAAATGTTTAGACATAAGGGTCAGGTGTGTTTTATAATTTGTTGTGTTCATATTGCAGAAATGTTTATCTATATACAGTATGTCTTAATTTATGATTTTTTATTTTTTATTTTTTTTACATGAAAGCTTAGCTTTTGAGTATGGTTGTTGAGTATTAGGTTTTGTAAATCATTGTCATCAAGCAATTAACGGCTAGCTTAACTGATGCTGATGGTAGGCATCACTCATTTGTTTGACACCAATTAATCAACCACTAATACAGTAGGTGTAATCACTGGAAAACAATGTATTCCTCCGGAGATAAGGTGTGGTAGCTGATAGTTGTACCATTTTAATAATGGTATGCATACAGGATTCATATAGGTACTTTGTGTCCTATAATCTAGGCCATACTATGTGAGTTTTTCCAGCCAACTGCAAAAACCACAATAAATAAGAATATAGTCATAACAGGGAAAATATGAATGACAATTTAAGTTTTTGTACTGACTGTGCTGTGTTTCAACCTCTTTTAGTATTTACCAGTATAATTTGATAACAACAATATCACTAAATTATATTAAAAGTGATTGATAGAACATTGACCCATGCACAACTCCTGATTGACATGTCACATTACAAAGGAAAAAAACCTCAAATATTTTTTCCACATATCCATTTTATGTCATTTTTTAGGGAGAGTTGGGCAAGACAGAGACATATTGAGTGAGAGTAATTGAGGTATAATTTGGAACAACAACAATGTAATAAAATTGCTTTAAAATTGAGTGAACATTGACCCATGCACAGCTCCTGATTGTCCTGTCACTGTACCACATTGTACAGACTAGACTGATAAGCATGATCCACATATCAGCTGCTGATTTCAGAGCTGCTGACCAAGACACAGAGGAATAACGTTTATCTGGAACAGCAACCTTTGAGACGGCATGAAGTGCATTTCATTGATTGGCATCCACACTTATCCTTCTATCTACCGTAGATAACCGCCATAATTGTTATCGAGAGGAACTCAGTGCTCCGATCTGCTTGTTTCATAATACTTTACTGCAATGACAAATAGTGTTGTATCGGTCGCGAACGATTCGTTCTTTTTGAACGAATTGTTTGGGTGAACGAGACCGAACTAATCACCATCTGCACTGATTCGTTCTATGAAGTTGGTGGCGCTTGTTCGCTGCGTGGGAGGGCGTTGAGCAAGCGGCAGCGTCTTCTGACATCGCACACGACCAATCAGACGCCAGCCTCATCGCGGGCAGGGGAGGGAGCGGAAACAGAATCATGGCGTATGTCACTCATTTCCACGTGTGGCCAATAAGCAGCCAGCGTGCAGGCAGGGGGGAAAGACTGAGTTTTGTCACTTCCCGTTCAGTGATTCGGTCCTCCGGTTCCTGACCTAGCTTGCTGCTAACTTGACTTTCCAGTAATGGCTATGCGGTGAACGAGTCATAAAATGAAAGGAAACGACTTTGTCACATATTTGTTAACGTGGAGCCTATCAAATGCTGCTCAAAAAGACAAAAACACCACACAAATCTAGTGAGCATGGTTTAGTGTTCTACTTTTCTCAACAGACTCGGGACCAGGCCCGGAGTGACTAATCGGGAGCTTCTGGACGATTCCAGAAGGGCCGGCCGGCCAGATGGGCCGGTCCGCGTTTTATTAAAAAAAAAAAAAAAAAAAAATTACACTTATCATTTTTTGTTTGGTATTTATTTATGACAGTGTCACTGAGTATAACTTACATTCTGTTACCGCTGTCCCTGTGGGCCGTCTTAAAAAAAAAAAAACGGTATTATTTTTTTTTCCAGACTCATCCTCACGTGTGCAGACGAAAAATACAGCATGCAGCTCCGCCCCCTAATTGTAGTCTGTATTGAGCCAAATTAGCTGCTATCTCGGTGCTCGGATGGATAAAAAGAGTAAGGGTGGCGCTGAAAAATAAGAATTAAAAAGAGAAAAGCACTCGTGAAAGAATCGGCAAAATGCGCGAAAATAGCTAATTTTTTTCATGCAACGACCTTGCTGCCTCAAACTACAGAGGATTACAACGAAAGTGGTAAGGCCAGATGGCGAATAAAATGCAACTTGCACCGTGTGATACGACAATATGTAATTGTGGAAACTTTGGCTTCTTGTAGCACCTCACAAGGGATATGTAGCAGCAAGCATTAGCCATAATGAACACACCACAGGTGCAGAGCTGGAAGGTAGGATTGCCATGTCGTTCAGCGAGTGAACATTAGAATTAATATAATCAATTACGTGGCGTTTTTAAAGTGGAAATGGAAAATGGATAATAGTATCATTAGAAGTTGTTACAATGTGCAATACGTATTCTTTATTTTTCATATTGTTATGTTGCTATGTTTGTTTTATCTGTAAGCACTCATTTTGTTAATATTTGATGTTGCAGAAAAGGTCTTATTTATTCATTTATTTTGGGGCTGCCAAAATTATCGCGTTAACGGGCGGTAATTAATTTTTTTAATGAATCACGTTAAAATATTTGACGCAATTAACGCACATGCCCTGCTCAGACAGATTTAAATGACAGTACAATGACATGCCCACTTGTTAATTGTGCTTTATGGAGTTTTGCCGCCCTCCGCTGGCGCTTGGGTGCGACTGATTTTATAGGCTTCAGCACCCATGAGCATTGTGTAAGTAATTATTGACATCAACAATGGCGGGCTACTAGTTTATTTTTTGATTGAAAATTTTACAAATTTTATTAAAACGAAAACATTAAGAGGGGTTTTAATATAAAATTTCTATAACTTGTACTAACATTTATCTTTTAAGAACTACAAGTCTTTCTATCCATGGATCGCTTTAACAGAATGTTAATAATGTTAATGCCATCTTGATTTATTGTTATAACAAACAAATACAGTCCTTATGTACCTTATGTTGAATGTATATATCCATCTTGTGTCTCATCTTTCCATTCCAACAATAATTTACAGAAAAATATGGCATATTTTATAGATGGTTTGAATTGCGATTACGATTAATTTTTAAGCTGTAATTAACTCGATCAAAAATTTTAATCATTTGACAGGCCTAATTTATTTTTCAAATGTATCATTTAATATAGTTTTTTTTAAAATCCATTTTAAAATTTGTTCAAAATATGTTGTGTTGCACTTGTTAAAATAAAGCCACCTTGTTAAACAACCATGACCTGCACTGAATTGGAATACACAGAATTACAGTACACGGCTTTAGAGAACACTGAACTTAACACGTGTATGCATAATGACATAATTTTAAATGAGTGGGCCGGTCTGAGGCATGAAATTCCAGGGCCGAAAATGAGTCCCACTCCGGCCCTGCTCGGGACTGTGCCTATGACGATATACTATCAAATTTACAGTAATTTAAAACGCGTAGCTACGAGGCAAGCAAAACCTGAGCTGCGGTCGCGTGACGGCAGTGAAGCGGGCAGAGAACTGTCACTATATGGAGGCTTCATGGCAGCGATATGTACCTCATATGTGCACAGAAAAAAAATAATATTTAGTATGATCACAATAATACTGATTTGCAATGAAACTGTATATACATGTCAATTTTTTCCGAGTGTTTTTTTTTTTTTTTCGTGTCAGAGGGTGTCGGTTGGTTTGACAAATTATGTCAATCCGTCCATCATGTGCTACTCAAGCGCCCCAAAAACAAAGCGCGCGGACACGGGAGATGTCGCAATATGTCTACATTTTTCTTAACAGACTAATGAGAGTAGAAAGGCGAAATCATAAAGCAAACAATTATTTCTCGTCAGCATTTGACGATCTGAGATGCGGGGACGACAGGGGAGCTGACCGGATTATTTTATTTATTAATACCAGTGCAAAAATTCAAAACGATCATCTTAATAATAAAAAAACAAAAATACAACAGAGCGAGAGGTTAATATGATGTGTTGGCCGTTCCATAATTAGAAATTAAACTTTCGATTTATTTTTATTTTCGTGACAGCAAGCATGCCGCGTTGGCTGGTAGCAGCACTGCAGCAGCATTGTATATGTGAGCAAGATCATGCTAAAGAAAGTCCGTGCGCCCCCGACCCCAAACCCCGACTTCCCCCTCAAAAGGAAAATGTTTAACCGTGTCCTAATTCGAAATGCAAGCACGAGCCATGACTTTGAGCCCATAGAACTAGGACAGACGACGCGGAAGTTCTCCCTCGCTTTTGCAGCAGCGGGAGGGAGACGAGGCTGTCTCTGAGAGCAGAATGATATCGCCTGTCACTCATTTCTGAAACTACGACGAGTGGTCAATGTGCAAGAGAGGGAGGGACCAAGCAATGTCACTTCCCGTTCAGTTATACTGCGAAGCGGTCTTTGGTGATTCGTTCGGCAACGTCACTTCCCGTTCACTAACCGAACGATTCATTTGGGTGGGGAGGGAGATGAGGGGGGCGAACGATTCGTTGAACGATTCGTTTGAACGAATCGTTTTACTGAACGAACCGGAATGGATTCGTTTACTCAAGTGAACGACAGATCCCGTCACTAATGACAAATGGTGAGAAAAAGCTGCCAGCATTGGCAAGAAGAATATTCAAAGAACAGAGATGATCCTTGGCTACTCAAATAAAATTGACTTAATTTGACATGATCATCTCCTAATAATCTTTTTAAATGGTACAGCGCTGGAACACTTGTTTTACTGTTACCACGAAACAGGCAGACAGGTGTGAGATGATTTCCTGGAGCTGATAAATATTTAATCGGCAAATCTACCACTTGATCGGTGTCTAGCTGAGGGTCAGAGTTCACTTCATTGTTCCAGCTGATTTCATGATGGAGCACTGCTCTACAATCAGCAGGGGAGGTTATCTCAGCTGTGAGCAACAGTGACTCAATTCTCTCCCCGGCACACAACATTTCAGATAAATCTGCTCAACTCTTGTGATTATGTTTTTATGTCACATCTGCTGAGGTCGCTTTTGCATTAATATGAAGGTGAAAGCGGTGGTTGAAGTGTCACTGTAGGATGTTTGACTGTATTTGATTAGGGAAAACAAACTCATTTAGAAATCAGGTCATGAGGATTGTTCTAAAATAACATATCCTGCTATACGTGGACATGTGAACATTATCATTTCTGTTTATGAGCAGCATTTTTGGCCCCAATACCCAAGCATTTTTTCAATGAAAATTGGGGTCATCAAGGGCACCCTTCCTTTTTCTTAATTTATTTTTTTTTTTTTTTTTTTATCAAACTCAAAGAAGCTGAGTGGAAAAAAATCAAGTTCTTGTGCATTCGGCATCGTTGGCAATGATGACAGTAACTGGGGGCGGGTTTCAATAAGCTTCGGCTTCTCCTGTCTGCCCTTTTCTTTTCGGGTTGAATTAATTGTAAACACATATAAATGCTCGGATTTGTCATGCCTGAAGGGAAAATAAATAAATAAATGAATGAATAACTTGTGACTGTTACTCGAGTAAAATAATACGTTTATTTTTTTGGGGGGGGGGGGGGGGGGGGGGACTAATATAACACATAGCTTTCTCCTGACCAGTAATTACATTCTAATTAGGGTTTTGGACCTGACACCACATGTAAAACTGCATTATAAAGATAACATGGGACTTTACTCATGGCAAGACTTGTATTGATTTAGTTTTTTTCAAAATTGAATGGCTTGAGACTGAATTAGAGTCGGAAGCTATGGTTTATTTGAAACACATGTCAATTCAATCTTGAATTATTATTTTTGACACGTAAATTCCCATTCCGTCTGTTTTGATCAGTTTTATGTACATGTGATTTGGTGAATCATTTCGGACTCAAGGTCAGTGGGTGTCTAATACTACAATTGCCCAAGAAATAGAGGTTGTTCACCCGATTACCCAAGAAGTCAAACCACCCACGACACAAAACAAATAGGATTTCAACAAATGACTGTGAGGTCAATCAAACAAAAAAGGAAAAATATATAACCTGTTAAGTTTTTTTACGACGGAGGAGCGATGACGAATGAGCCAAGGAAATAGCTGGTCCACTCCCAACTACAGTTCCGAGTTGAAAGCACTGCATTACCAAACAGTTCAGATTGGTAGCAGCGCATTGCGCGAAACGACGATGGTCACCGGTGACTAGAAAGCACATTAATTTTAGTGGGAAAGTGGCAAACATACATGTCGTTGTGTCTATCTATTTATCAATTGCATAGGCAACGCAGATGAGGCAGAGACACTGTTCAAGTGGGGTTGCTGTATTTTGCTGTTGAAAATAGCGACCGATGTGCGCATGTGCATGAGAACAGGAAGTAAACTTCCCTCGTTTTCATTTTCCACTTTGTCAGCTAATTAAAAAAAAACACTTTTAAGAAGATGGGAAGAAGTAAAAAAGACAAGTAGTATCATACTTTTCAGCAGGACATAAGGACATAAATGCGGCGCCGTTTTTTTCTCTCGCTTTGGATGAGTCAACAGACGTAAGCAACTTATCCCAGTTCAGGGTGATTGCAAGGTTTTGACTATGAAAGAGACAACAAGACAACAACAAGGGACAACTTATTTAAGTCCTTCATTGAGTTCGCTAAAGAAAAAAAATCTACCGATGGATAAACTTGTTTCGGTGAGCACTAATGGTGATCCGTGCATGGTGGAGAAAAACAGGATTCGTGGCGCTTCTTCGTCAACATTAAAAGAGACGCATCCTAAGTTTCTCAATGTCTGCATGAAACTTAACCCCACTAAGTATCAACTAGACTACAAAGCCATCAGCAAAGCCATGCAGCACCAGAAGTCGCATTAATGGTAAGAAATACTCATCATTGATTAGCAACAGCATATTATTATTATAAATAATTCCGAGACTTATACTTTAAAAGTGAATTTACATAAAATGCGCACATTACTTGCATTTTTAGTTTTAAACATACACTGTAAAAATTTTCAGCGTAAAATAACGGTAAAGAGCTGGCAGCAGGGTTGCCATTTATATACTGTTCTTCTACAGTCTTGGTAATGTAAAAATGTTTCACAGTAATAGTCCGTAATCCAGAAAAACTGTTGATTCCTGTATTTATAGAAAATACAATAAAAGTCCGTCAGCAGGATTGCCATTACCAGACTGTTATTTTACAGTCTGGTATTGTAAAAATGTTTCACAGTAATAGTCCGTAATCTAGAAAAACTGTTGATTCCTGTATTTATAGAAAACACAGTAAAAGTCCGTCAGCAGGATTGCCATTACCAGACTTATTTTACAGTCTTGGTAATGTAAAAATATTTAATTGTCTGTAATCCAGGAAAAACTGTATATTCCTGTATCACCAGAATTCACAGTAAAGAGCAGGCAAGTGAGGAGCTGCAGTATGCTGCATTTTTAACGATATACTGCGTTTTAACAGTATTATTTGGGAAAATGACTTTACACTCCATGAATGCATATATTTCCGTCTAGTACAGAAAAAAATGCGGATGTCAGGTTCGAAACAAAACAGGTTTTATTTCATCGTGTTGGCAGGCAGTGAAAATGGACAGGAACTAGAGAGATGGTGCAGTCAGGTCGTGTAGGTCAGGCTGAAGATCTGGCGTAATCGGGTCAAGCAGGACAGGCTGGGTCAGAAGTGGTGATCGGTCAAGGACAAACAACAAGCAGGAATGTGCTGAATTGTTGACGAACTGATACAGACTTTGGGAGGCCGTGCCTTTTTTTCTTTTATTTGAGCAATGTGGAAACCTTTCTCCATTAGGTGAAAACCTTCAATAAACAATACAAAAATGTCAGCAGTTGAATTTGACTAAACAATTCAACATTAACATTGAATCTGTAGCACTTAAACTACAACTATTTTAGAACAGTCAATTAACTTTAAATTGCACACAGTCAATAACTAATTTCAAATTACAGTGTTTAAATCTCACTTTTTTAAATATTTAAACTTTTATACCATAAAAGGACAAATTCATTAAATTACATTGTTTTAATTAACACAACAAAAAGTGGAAGCTAGAATACATTAATTGTCAATGTCAATATTAATCCAGTGTCTTAAATCCCAAATTACCTCTAAAATATATACTACAATTGTCCAAACATTTCCACCGGTGAGTCAAGCCATGTGGTAATTGCCGCTGCTGCCACATTTCATCTTTTAATTCTGCTGCTTACTGGCTGCCTCTCCGGTTATCTTTTGCCAACGTCTCCAGCTGCACAGGACTGCAAGTTTCAATAGCCAAACCAGGGTGCCATCTTCCTTTCCTTCGTTTATAGCTCTGGGTTGCTTATGGGTTGATTGGCCATTCTCTTCCAGCTGTGCATCGTTTCCATAGTGCTTGCATGCTGTTGATTTTCCAGTTCACGCCCTGTGGCCTATACTACGAACCGAGTTCAACCTCCCCAGAAGTAATCCAGTTTACCATCGGGTAACCGGAGTTGACAAAACCTGGTTGTCTAGTTTGTGGTCAATCGGTACTACGACGCTGATTATGAGGTTGATTAGTCGAACCTGTGTCAACCCAGTCAGAGTTACTGCGCGTTCACATAAAAGGGGGCGGTGACCAGAGTCAAACACTACTTGTGACGATGGCACGGGCACCTTACTTCACGGAGGAGGAATGCGCGATGATCATGCGGAATTATGAGGAATTAAAATCCACCCTCACCGCGAAATCCAACACCGCTTCGGCGAGTAGAGCGCAACGGGTCTGTTGACAGCGAATTTACAGATCGTGTGATTTGTGAATGCGTCAATATGCCAGTTTACTTTTGTCCATAAAAAGAAATAAAGCCTGCTGTCAGGACAATAAAATAGGAATTGGTACATTAACAGTAAGAAATAATTGTCACGCATCACCACACGAAACAGGATGATTGTATGTTTAGTCCCCTTGACTGTACGAATACGTATGTTCTTTTTTTTTAGTTTGGGCCTAAAAAAAGCCGAGTCCGATCAATAAACTTGATTTGCAGGCCCGAGCCCGACAACCCCCCCCCCCCCAAAAAATTTGTTATATTTGTGAGGACTCAGGAGAAGAAGGAAATGCGGGGATGCCATGCGTTGTTGCGTAAATAAAAGCCCGTCTTTTGTAGCGATTTTTCACAGTTAAACAAGACTGTAAGATGCATATTCAATAAACATTTATATCTTTTATATTTGTGCGTCTGTCCTGTCAGTGGATTTGACATTTAATTTAATCTCCTCCAGTTGGCAGAAAAAAACGCAAGTTTTCTCAATGTTTAAATAGTCTACATATTTCTATGATTATTATAAATGCATCAATTTGAAGCGTTTCCATACCCCACTCCGAATCGCACGGCATACAGTGTTCTTACGCAGATATTCAGCATCACCGATGGAATACATATATTGTCCCTGGCGAAAGAGCGCACGGACAGGCACACACAATCTGCGCGGTTGTGAGGGCCTGACTCGGCGGGTTACATTAGTGACGTCTGCCTAGATCAGTTGGCACAGGTAAAGAATTCCCTCAGCTGAAAATCTATATCTTTCATGGAGAACATCTTCCGGGTACGCCAGCGGATTCTGGCGGTCCCGAAATACCCGTGCCCTCCGGAGAGAGCCCCTCACAATCCGCGCGCCAATGTCGTATGGGTCGTCCAAGTACGCTGTCATTGTCAGGAGGACACGTCCGCGGAGGAGTGCTGTTTAAATAGAGCGTGGTTAATTGGAATCCTGATGTTAAGCAAGATCTAACTCTGACACGACCAGGTTTGGCGTGTGGCGTGTGTTGCCATGGCAACACTTCTCGGTTCCAACATATCCACCTTTCGTAGTCTCGCATAGCCGCGAACTTACGTCGCACGTGATAAAGTTACTCTCGAAGTTACCCTGCTAAGCCAGAAAACCGGCTTCGTAGTATAGGCCACTGGTTGTCTGCGCAAGGCTTTTTTGTTGATGTTTGTCAGGGTTTGACTTTCCAATGGTTGAAAAATAATTGTCCATGTTGCTCTTCAATATGAAGAAGTAAGAGTTTGTAAAAAAAAAAAAAAAATGAAGCAAAAAAGCACCAGTCTAATTTACTCCAAATGTAAACATTGGTCACATGTGTGATGTGGGGACAAAGTTTGTCGCAGCCAGTGACGTTTCCACAGTAATTCACCGCCATACCACTAGATTGGAGTGGCTTTGTCTTTGTATGGTTTTGGGGGACTCTTGTTGAATTCCTTTAATTTTCCACTGGTCATTAGCCACGTTTACATGCTGACTTTTGTTCATACCGATTCAAATCATTCCGAATGGAAATTTTCAGATCAGCTGTTTACATGTCACTTCATCTATTCCAATCCAGCGTTTACATGTGTCTGCCTTTATTCCGAAAGAACGTTTGACAACTGCCGTCTGACATGCGCAGATTAATCAAAACAAAGCGTCACGTTGCAAAACATGGAGATCGATCGTCAGATCAGCTGCTGTTTTAACTTTTCGAGTGGAAACAAAACTTCAGAATGACACGCCGTTCATTTAAAAAGTTGTGTGGGTGCGCTGTGCGTGTGCTTGGAAGCCATGTTGCAAGTGACGTTACTTACGTCACCGAGTGACGTCACCATGTCAGTACGGAGCATGTGCAGAAAGAACGCAACCAGACACCATTCCGCTTCCCTGTTTACATGATATAATTTTACTTCTAATCGGTTTGGGAAAAGGAATATTCCACCCCTGTGAATCGGAATGAAATTCCATTCGGTTTGGGCCTGTTCATTCCGAATGAGGTGTTTATATGGAACACATTTATTCGGTTTGAACAAATATTCCGATTGTAATTGGAATATTTGGCTCCATGTAAACGTGGCAAGTGACAGCAATGGCAATGGAGATGGAACGTGTGCATTTGCAGCTGCAGCTAATTAATATTAAACAACAAATGTTGTCAATATAAATGTTGACGCGTAGGCGACACAGAAGTCGTTTGCGAATGTTTGAAAATGGTGTTGTTGTTGTGCTGAACCGGAAACAATGTTCTGAGCGGACCAAACACAGTCCTTCGACGTTCACGTCACGCACGTTGATGTGATTTGTAGTCAGGACTTTTTAGAGGTGCACATCAGGGTATGGCGTAGGGTCGTAATCGGGTCTGCGTTAATGGCGTAGGTCTGCCGTTACCGCTACGCAGAAGCATAAATCAGCCTTCAGGGTGGTGGAATGCTACAATTTTTGGAGAAGGGCCAGTTTAGATCAGAGTGGGGAGTGGGACAAGAAACATAACATATGAGTAGAATAGAATGGAGGCGACGTCAAATAATATAATAATATAGTGTATAGGCCACCCAAACATCCAGTCTGGTGTTTGCGTCGATGTGATTGTGCTGTAGTCTGAGGCTCAACACCCATACATCATCCGGTACAGCTAACGCTAATGCATTTAGCTAACATTTGCAACATCAACATTTTAAACTACAAACAATCAAAACATAAACATAATAACTGTATTAAATAAATATAGATATAAATAGACAAATAATTGAAATAAATGTTATCATATTGTAACTCCACTGTTGGATACAAATGAGACACTTTTATTTATTTCCCCCCAAAAATTCTCTCAGCTGCATCTTTTGCAAAACAATAGAAAACTGCCCTCTACTGGCACTCCAGAGGAATTAACATCAATATTATATATCGCTATCCAGCATCCTCAGAACTTTAGTTTAATATAAAACATTTTAGGTAATATGAGTAAGAATTAATTAACTTACCGTTTATAAATTGGTACACATAAATCCCAATATAAGTTGAACAACAAGCAATGAAGAGCAGCAAATGTTATCTAAAGTCATCCTCTGAAGAGTCTCCAACATCCAAATTATGGGTAATTAGGTCCTCCAGGATTTGATGGCAAATTATTTGCGGTGTCTAGTTATTTTAATTTAAATTGGCAAAAAACATAGTCTATATTGCCACAATGCTCCAAATTTCCAGTCGAAACTCAGTTTCCAAAAAATACGGTAGTGTCATGTAACTGAAACATTAACATACCGTTTACAGCATTTGTCTTGTTGCTTTAATGTTGGTAACCCACAATGCATTGCTAACTACCCACAATGCATTGCTAACTACAGTAATAAACTGTTTAACATGAAAACGGTATTTTAGTGTTCAAAATTGGCCGTAAATTTACAGCAATTTTTTACAGTGTATTTTATGGCTCTCACGGAATTACATTTCAAAATTTGTGGTGTCTATCGCTCTCTAAACCAAAATGGTTCCCGACCCCCTGATCTAAACAGATGAACAATACCTTGTAGTATTTCCTTGTAACAAAAAAATCTTTATTAACCTTACTGCATTCGGCAACTGTGATACTATTTGTAATTTTGCCTCATTTTGGGTACTCAAGTGGCCGTTGTATCAATTTACACCTCATGTTAACACAGGCTGCACAGATTGTCAGAATTTTGTCCATGACCGATCAACGAAGTGATAAAAAACGAGCAACACAGAAAGTCCTGGAGCTTCATCTACATCGTGCTGAATCCATTTTTGGAGATTCCGTGGCTTCCTCTGGTTTGACTTTGCAGTTTTAACTTTGTCAATACACTGCTTACTTCATGTTGTTCTGTCTAAACCGGAAGACCGAGGCAGAAAATGTCAAAGATGGCGCTGACCATGTTTCGCTCAGAAAACACTATAATTTGTTTTAATTGAATATTCCTGATTTTGGAGCGTTGTCTGTTTACAACTTCCAGGGGTGCTGAGGATCTTATTCTGTTTTTCCCATCCAAATACAGCCGTTTCGGTCCAAATTTGTCATGCTCGCGCTTTTTCTCCATACAAGGCGTGCACAATGGCAGTACACACGCAAACTAGACAGTTTACGGACTACCACTAGGCTACTAAAAAGACAGCGTTCGATTTCACTTACAGTGTGTGTTGGAGTTTTTGTATTGGAAATAATAGAATATAATATATAAGTATTATAATGCAAATCCCCGCAGTGACATACAAATCTGGGCACTATTAAAAAATATTATAATCTTCATTTTCGACCTCGAATTAAATTTTTGAAAATTGCGGTTTTTGTAAGGAAACAATTGCAAATTTGTTTTTGTGCCAAGTTAACGCTTCCCCTGTGAAAAGTTAACTTTTCCGTTAGCCAATAGCGCCTTATCCAACGTGACCTGGTAGCAGTCAAGGTGTCAGGTGGTGACCATGTTATTAACAAAAAAAAAAAAAATTCTTTAACATACACTGTGTATTTAATCCCCCAAAATAAATATACCATTGTTTTATTTATTGATTTATCCCCCCCCCCCCCCCCCCCCAAAAAAAAAAAAAAGGTTGACCAAAACACTTTTTTTTCTCCGCAACACCAGTGGGTGCTGCGGCACCCTAAGCACCCCACTTCCCGCGCCACTGACAACGTCTGTGTGAAAGAACGTCAATAATGTAAAATCACAGTCTGGCCCTACACCACAGGTACAATTTAGTCATTGACATTGCGGTGAGATTGCAATCCTCAGCTGTGAAAGCTACATGTCAAGAAAGAGTTGTTTGTGGACGATAGGGAACCAAAAATTCCTTATTTCAAAAACATACAAATTACTCAACTTTTGAATAGTGCAGGCCTGTTTATAGGCACAGTAGAGCACATAATTAGGAAACTGTCAACCAACAACCACAAAACGGGGTATCAAGTTCCATTGTTTGCAACACACTTATATCTTGAATACTATGTCCAGAGTCTGGAAACTCAAATCACATGCCATAATATTAAGTATTTCAAATGTTTTAAATGTGCTCTGTAAAACAGGATTGAGGACAGAAGTTCTTTGAGGGACTTACAGCCAATGAAACAGTGAAGTACTGTATATGCTATGGTGAAACATTAAAACTGTTCAGATCAACTGGACACTCAGACTTTCATTTTCCATGTCAAACAGCCGAACAGGACATGTTTATAAAATTTAAAAAAGAAGAAAGGCCAGCATCCGCCACTGTTACAACTCTATATTAAGTTAATATTCTTGTGGTTGAGCAATTGGAGTATGCTATCTATCAAAGAAACTTTTATAGATTACCCAAGTCATGATTTATGTTTCAGGCATTTTTTTTTTTTTTTTTTTTTTAACTCTTATTTTACATGAAGGCTGTTGCAGTCATGTTGCAGCAGGTGTGAATGCACTGCATTATAGCTGATGTACAACATTTTATAAAGTTTCCAAGAATTTCTATAGTAATAGTTAACAAACCGACCAGTGAGGCACAGCAAGGCATTAAGATGGAGATGAAAACAAACTGAACAAAAGGAAGTCAACTGCCATCTTATCTCCAGTAAACTTTGGAGTACATTAGTGTTGGAGTTGGTCCTTGGTTTCTGAAGTCCATCTCACTTTGATCTATGCTTAATCTGTTGGGATAATCTCTTGGGCCACTAGATAACTACAACTTTGCTGACTTTGGTCAGGACGGGGGAAATCAGGAACAAAATTGGCCACATTATCTTTATTACTGTGCAGTGATGTTGTGCCCCTAACAGGTTTGAGGCTTTGGTGCTAATTAACAGTCTTCAAAAGCAGAGTGGAAAATTTCCCAATTTCACACTACATATACAATTACTACAAGGAAAAAAACAGAAAAAAAACTACCAGTGACCTACAATAATAATAACAAAATGAATGCATAATGAAGAGGCTAACCAGTGAGCAAGACACTGATGACATTTTCTACTGAATCCTAAAATTAACGAAGTCATTGAAAGAATGACAAGATGGGACGGATATGGATGAGGCTCTGGGATATAGACAAAACCCTAGTGGTGGCATTGTGGTCTAATTAGAAACAGTCGAATGAAGGTTTGCTGAAAGAAATGGAGAACATTGCAGTAGTCAAGATGTGAGGGAAGCAAAGCACAGATTATTTCTAGTTCAGAATGGAATAACATTGAACAAAGGTCAGAAATATTCTGGAGGTGAAAAAAAAATATTTTTTTAATTTATGTTTGCATATTTATACAATGTTTTGTTTATTTAGTTATTATAATTGTGTTTTATAATGTCTGTCCAAAAGAGAGCAACTCTATACTAGCCCTGCAAGCAGGACTGACGGGCCCTCGCGTATGGCGCAACTCGGACGTCAAACAAAGTCGGAGGGCAGGCAGGTCGGGGCGGTGGCAGTCGACAACAGACAGATATCCAGGCAGATATATTGCATGTCTGAATGTTCAGAATTAGTGGGGAGAGAAAATGGCGACGGTCATTATGACTTTCTTATCGGACCCCTCTGCTTTAACAAAACAAAAGTGTTTATTAGGCACCTGAACACGGTCATTATGACTTTCCTATTGGACCCCTCTGCTTTAAGGAAACAAAAGTCTTACCGGAGTATAAGTCGCATTTGTGGGTGAAATTTGCTTGATAAAATCCAACACATAGAACAGATATGTCATCTTGAAAGGCAATTTAATATAAAAATACAATAGAGAACAACATGCTGAATAAATGTACAGTGTACAGTGCATAAACAACGAAATGCGAATATACTGTCCTCACCAGGACGCTACCGCTTGGTCCTGGCTATAGACAGCGAACTCCAAAAAGACAATTCTGGATGTCCGCATAATTTGTTGAATCAATTTGGTCCTCGATAGCAAACAGGTTCACATCACCGTAAATAAATGATAATTACGTACTATTACAGCAATAATGTAACAGATTAGCATGCGTTCGCTAGCATTAGCACACCATTCAAACAACCACACAACTGGCTGTAAGTGTCCGCTCGCGGGTGGAAAACACACAACAACAGAAAAGATGATACACGCAGGCGTTGCCTCTGTAGAGATATTTTAAAGGCATAAACAATGAACGTAGGTTCGCAGCCGTCTTTCTCTCTCGCTAACTAGTCCACTCACTCACTCACTCACTCACTCACTCACTCACTCACTCACTCACTCACTCACTCACTCACTCACTCACTCACTCACTCACTCACTCACTCACTCACTCACTCACTCACTCACTCACTCACTCAGAGCTACGTAGCTGTATGTCTTCTTCTGGTGTGCGAGCGCTTATTCACGTAAACAAGTGCGAGTGCGCTCCCAGGTGGGCGTGAAAGCGCCACAAACTAAATGCATCCATTTCAATATAAAAAAGTCAATTATACAATTGAACATACATTGCCAAAGGCAGAACGCGAACGTGGCCATAGCTATTAACAGTTATTCAGATAACTATAGCATGCTAACAAGTTTACAAAACCATCAGTCCAAAACACCATAATAACACGGGAAATTATATCATAATGTGTTAATAATTTCACTCACCAGGGGGCACCAGGCCTAATGGTTTTGTAAACCTGTTAGCATGCTATAGTAATCTGAATAACTGTTAATAGCTATGGTCACGTTCGCGTTCTGCCTTTGGCAATGTATGTTCAATTGTATAATTGACTTTTTTATATTGAAATGCATGCATTTAGTTTGTGGCGCTTTCACGCCCAACTGGGAGCGCACTCGTTATTATTATTTTTTCATGGCAAATGAAAATGGCCATAGCTATTAAGAGTTATTCAGATAACTATAGCATGCTAACAAGTTTACAAAACCATTAGTCCAAAACACCTAAATAACATGGGAAATGTTATCATAATGTGTTAATAATTTCACACATAAGTCACTGCTGAGTATAAGTCGCACCCCAAACCAAAATATGAAGAAAAAAAAACACGACTTATAGTCGGAAAAATACAGTAGTCTTTTACTGAATTGTATTGTCAAAAATAAGACACATTTGCTGCCCTGCCCAGGAAAGGGCCGTGAATGAAATGTCACCATTTTGATAACCTAACATCTCATATGTGTCATGAACATTCATTCATTCGTTCATTTTCCATGCCGCTTTTCCTCACGAGGGTCGCGGAGGTGCTGAAGCCTATCCCAGCTAACTCGGGGCAGTAGGCAGGGGACACCCTGAACTGGTTGCCAGCCAATTGCAGGGCACAAGGAGACATACAACCATTCACGCGCACACTCATACCTACGGACAATTTAGAGTGCTCAATCAGCCTACCATGCATGTTTTTGGGATGTCTGACCAATTTTGAGAAGCATTCAACTTACTGCTTCGGCGTAATGGTCTCAAACGTGCATGCAGGTTTTTGACAAAAATGCAAGATTCAATCCATAATACCCGATTTCCTGTTGGGTTTGGAATAAGGGTGCAAGAGACTTTTTGGAGCAGTTTTGCACAACGTATCCACTCCCCAAATTTCATCACTCTACGTCGAAAAAAACTAATAGGACAGGCCTTTTTTAAAAATTGAAGGGGGCGCCACTGAGCCATTTTATTACATCTTTTGGCAATGTTGCTAAATTCATGAAATCTACATGAAGCCACATGTATGTGCACATTTTGGTGAGTTTTCGAGCATGTTCAGACCTTGAAATTTGCCATTTTGAGAGAAAATGCCGAGGGTCTTTTCACTTTCCTGTTTGGATACTGCAACATCAACGAAAACTCAATATTTTTCATCAGATACCTAAAGACATGTCTTAAGGCTCCCCTGATGCAGGTTTGAGATCAATTGATGTTTTTCACCAGGAGGAGGAGCCTTTTTCGTAAAAAAGGGTGTTTCCTCTTCCCACAAGGGGGCGCCAGGCCTAATGGAAAATATTTCAATGCAGTCGTGTTCAGGTTAAGACAACTTACATGCATGCCAAATATGAAAAAGATTGGACCTTGTATCAGGAAGTTATTAATCATTTACTGAAATTGGCGCGTTGCCAAAAAAACACCCGACTTTGGTACCCCGCCCAGGTCAGGCCCATGGACGAAAACTCACCATTTTCACAACTTAGTATCTCATATGTCTCATGAACACTTACACCAATTTTGAGGAAGATCCAACGTACTGGCTCGGCGCAACGGTCTGAAACGTGCATGCTGGTTTTCGCCCAAAATGCTATATTTTTCAACATTCAATCCAGAATATCCCATTTCCTGTTGGGTTTGGAATATGGGTGCTTTAGACTTTTTGAAGCGGTTCTGGACAACATATCCACTCCCCAAATTTCATCGCCCTATGTTGAAATACATCAAAGCAAAGGGCATTTTGAAAATTGCAAGGGGGCGCCACTGAGCCATTTTTTAATTTTTTTTGTAAACGTTGCCAAATTGTCGAAATTTTCGCGAAGCCGGATGTATGTGCAAATTTTGGTGAGTTTTTGAGAATGTTCAGGCCTTCAAATTGGCCATTTTCATTTGCCATGAAAAAAAAATAATAATAATAACTAGCCCTGCAAGCAGGACTGACGGGCCCTCGCGTATGGCGCAACTCGGACGTCAAACAAAGTCGGAGGGCAGGCAGGTCGGGGCGGTGGCAGTCGACAACAGACAGATATCCAGGCAGATATATTGCATGTCTGAATGTTCAGAATTAGTGGGGAGAGAAAATGGCGACGGTCATTATGACTTTCTTATCGGACCCCTCTGCTTTAACAAAACAAAAGTGTTTATTAGGCACCTGAACACGGTCATTATGACTTTCCTATTGGACCCCTCTGCTTTAAGGAAACAAAAGTCTTACCGGAGTATAAGTCGCATTTGTGGGTGAAATTTGCTTGATAAAATCCAACACATAGAACAGATATGTCATCTTGAAAGGCAATTTAATATAAAAATACAATAGAGAACAACATGCTGAATAAATGTACAGTGTACAGTGCATAAACAACGAAATGCGAATATACTGTCCTCACCAGGACGCTACCGCTTGGTCCTGGCTATAGACAGCGAACTCCAAAAAGACAATTCTGGATGTCCGCATAATTTGTTGAATCAATTTGGTCCTCGATAGCAAACAGGTTCACATCACCGTAAATAAATGATAATTACGTACTATTACAGCAATAATGTAACAGATTAGCATGCGTTCGCTAGCATTAGCACACCATTCAAACAACCACACAACTGGCTGTAAGTGTCCGCTCGCGGGTGGAAAACACACAACAACAGAAAAGATGATACACGCAGGCGTTGCCTCTGTAGAGATATTTTAAAGGCATAAACAATGAACGTAGGTTCGCAGCCGTCTTTCTCTCTCGCTAACTAGTCCACTCACTCACTCAATCACTCACTCACTCACTCACTCACTCACTCACTCACTCACTCACTCACTCACTCACTCACTCACTCACTCACTCACTCACTCACTCACTCACTCACTCACTCAGAGCTACGTAGCTGTCTGTCTTCTTCTGGTGTGCGAGCGCTTATTCACGTAAACAAGTGCGAGTGCGCTCCCAGGTGGGCGTGAAAGCGCCACAAACTAAATGCATCCATTTCAATATAAAAAAGTCAATTATACAATTGAACATACATTGCCAAAGGCAGAACGCGAACGTGGCCATAGCTATTAACAGTTATTCAGATAACTATAGCATGCTAACAAGTTTACAAAACCATCAGTCCAAAACACCATAATAACACGGGAAATTATATCATAATGTGTTAATAATTTCACTCACCAGGGGGCACCAGGCCTAATGGTTTTGTAAACCTGTTAGCATGCTATAGTAATCTGAATAACTGTTAATAGCTATGGTCACGTTCGCGTTCTGCCTTTGGCAATGTATGTTCAATTGTATAATTGACTTTTTTATATTGAAATGCATGCATTTAGTTTGTGGCGCTTTCACGCCCAACTGGGAGCGCACTCGTTATTATTATTTTTTCATGGCAAATGAAAATGGCCATAGCTATTAAGAGTTATTCAGATAACTATAGCATGCTAACAAGTTTACAAAACCATTAGTCCAAAACACCTAAATAACATGGGAAATGTTATCATAATGTGTTAATAATTTCACACATAAGTCACTGCTGAGTATAAGTCGCACCCCAAACCAAAATATGAAGAAAAAAAAACACGACTTATAGTCGGAAAAATACAGTAGTCTTTTACTGAATTGTATTGTCAAAAATAAGACACATTTGCTGCCCTGCCCAGGAAAGGGCCGTGAATGAAATGTCACCATTTTGATAACCTAACATCTCATATGTGTCATGAACATTCATTCATTCGTTCATTTTCCATGCCGCTTTTCCTCACGAGGGTCGCGGAGGTGCTGAAGCCTATCCCAGCTAACTCGGGGCAGTAGGCAGGGGACACCCTGAACTGGTTGCCAGCCAATTGCAGGGCACAAGGAGACATACAACCATTCACGCGCACACTCATACCTACGGACAATTTAGAGTGCTCAATCAGCCTACCATGCATGTTTTTGGGATGTCTGACCAATTTTGAGAAGCATTCAACTTACTGCTTCGGCGTAATGGTCTCAAACGTGCATGCAGGTTTTTGACAAAAATGCAAGATTCAATCCATAATACCCGATTTCCTGTTGGGTTTGGAATAAGGGTGCAAGAGACTTTTTGGAGCAGTTTTGCACAACGTATCCACTCCCCAAATTTCATCACTCTACGTCGAAAAAAACTAATAGGACAGGCCTTTTTTAAAAATTGAAGGGGGCGCCACTGAGCCATTTTATTACATCTTTTGGCAATGTTGCTAAATTCATGAAATCTACATGAAGCCACATGTATGTGCACATTTTGGTGAGTTTTCGAGCATGTTCAGACCTTGAAATTTGCCATTTTGAGAGAAAATGCCGAGGGTCTTTTCACTTTCCTGTTTGGATACTGCAACATCAACGAAAACTCAATATTTTTCATCAGATACCTAAAGACATGTCTTAAGGCTCCCCTGATGCAGGTTTGAGATCAATTGATGTTTTTCACCAGGAGGAGGAGCCTTTTTCGTAAAAAAGGGTGTTTCCTCTTCCCACAAGGGGGCGCCAGGCCTAATGGAAAATATTTCAATGCAGTCGTGTTCAGGTTAAGACAACTTACATGCATGCCAAATATGAAAAAGATTGGACCTTGTATCAGGAAGTTATTAATCATTTACTGAAATTGGCGCGTTGCCAAAAAAACACCCGACTTTGGTACCCCGCCCAGGTCAGGCCCATGGACGAAAACTCACCATTTTCACAACTTAGTATCTCATATGTCTCATGAACACTTACACCAATTTTGAGGAAGATCCAACGTACTGGCTCGGCGCAACGGTCTGAAACGTGCATGCTGGTTTTCGCCCAAAATGCTATATTTTTCAACATTCAATCCAGAATATCCCATTTCCTGTTGGGTTTGGAATATGGGTGCTTTAGACTTTTTGAAGCGGTTCTGGACAACATATCCACTCCCCAAATTTCATCGCCCTACGTTGAAATACATCAAAGCAAAGGGCATTTTGAAAATTGCAAGGGGGCGCCACTGAGCCATTTTTTAATTTTTTTTGTAAACGTTGCCAAATTGTCGAAATTTTCGCGAAGCCGGATGTATGTGCAAATTTTGGTGAGTTTTTGAGCATGTTCAGGCCTTCAAATTGGCCATTTTCATTTGCCATGAAAAAAAAAAAATAATAATAATAATCCTTCGAAGAACAATAGGGCCTCGCACGCTGAGAGTGCTCGGGCCCTAATAATCCTTCGAAGAACAATAGGGCCTCGCACGCTGAGAGTGCTCGGGCCCTAATAATCCTTCGAAGAACAATAGGGCCTCGCACGCTGAGAGTGCTCGGGCCCTAATAACTAGCCCTGCAAGCAGGACTGAACGGGCCCTCGCGTATGGCGCAACTCGGACGTCAAACAAAGTCGAAGGGCAGGCAGGTCGGGGCGGTGGCAGTCGACAACAGACAGATATCCAGGCAGATATATTGCATGTCTGAATGTTCAGAATTAGTGGGGAGAGAAAATGGCGACGGTCATTATGACTTTCCTATGGGACCCCTCTGCTTTAACAAAACAAAATTGTTTATTAGGCACTTGAACACGGTCATTATGACTTTCCTTTTGGACCCCTCTGCTTTAACGAAACAAAATTGTTGATCAGGCACCTGAACACATGTCTTAAGGCTCCGCTGATTCAGGTTTGAGGTCAATTGATTTTTGACCCTGAGAAGCAGGAGCCTTTCTATTTAATTAAAAGTGTGTTTCCTGTTCCCACTAGGGGGCGCCAGGCGTAATGAGTAATATTTCAATAAAGTCATGTGCAGGCTGAAATACTTCACATTCATGCCAAATATGAAAAAGATTGCACCTTCAATCAGGAAGTTATTACCGTATTTTTCGGACTACAAGTCGCACCTGAGTATAAGTCGCACAAGCCAGAAAATGCCCAACAAAGAGAAAAAAAACATATATAAGTCTTACCGGAGTATAAGTCGCAATTTTGGGGGAAATTTACTTGATAAAATCCAACACATAGAACAGATATGTCATCTTGAAAGGCAGTTTAATATAAAAATACAATAGAGAACAACATGCTGAATAAATGTACAGTGTACAGTGCATAAACAACGAAATGCGAATATACTGTCCTCACCAGGACGCTACCGCTCGGTCCTGGCTATATACAGCGAACTCCAAAAAGACAATGCTGGACGTCCGCATAATTTGTTGAATCAATTTGGTCCTCGATAGCAAACAGGTTCACATCAACGTAAATAAATGATAATTAGGTACTATTGCAGCAATAACATAACAGATTAGCATGCGTTCGCTAGCATTAGCACACCATTCAAACAACCACACAACTGGCTGTAAGTGTCCGCTCGCGGGTGGAAAACACACAACAACAACAGAATAGATGATACACGCAGGCGTTGCCTCTGTAGAGATATTTTAAAAGCATAAACAATGAACGTAGCTTCGCAGCCGTCTTTCCCTCTCGCTAACTCGCCCACTCACTCACTCACTCACTCACTCACTCACTCACTCACTCACTCACTCACTCACTCACTCACTCACTCACTCACTCACTCACTCACTCACTCACTCACTCACTCAAAGCTACGTAGCTGTCTGTCTTCTTCTGGTGTGCGAGCGCTCTTCTTCACGTAAACAAGTGCGAGTGCGCTCCCAGGTGGGCGTGAAAGCGCCACAAACTAAATGCATCCATTTCAATTTAAAAAAGTCAATTATACAATTGAACATACATTGCCAAAGGCAGAACGCGAACGTGGCCATAGCTATTAAGAGTTATTCAGATAACTATAGCATGCTAACAAGTTTACAAAACCATTAGTCCAAAACACCAAAATAACATGGGAAATTTTATCATAATGTGTTAATAATTTCACACATAAGTCGCTGCTGAGTATAAGTCGCACCCCAAAGCAAAATATGAAAAAAACCGCGACTTATAGTCATTTACTGAATTGTATTGTCAAAAATAAGACACATTTGCTCCCCTGGCCAGGAAAGGGCCGTGAATGAAATGTCACCATTTTGATAACCTAACATCTCATATGTGTCAATAATAGTCTGACCAATTTTGAGGAGCATTCAACTTACTGCCTCGGCGTAATGGTGTCAAACGTGCATGCTGGTTTTAGACAAAAATGCCATGTTGTGCAAGATTCAATCCCTAATACCCGATTTCCTGTTGGGTTTGGAATATGGGTGCAAGAGACTTTTTGGAGCAGTTTTGCACAACGTATCCACTCCCCAAATTTCATCACTCTACGTCGAAAAAAACTAATAGGACAGGCCTTTTTTAAAAATTGAAGGGGGCGCCACTGAGCCATTTTATTACATCTTTTGGCAATGTTGCTAAATTCATGAAATTTACATGAAGCCGCATGTATGTGCAAATTTAGGTGAGTTTTCGAGCATGTTCAGACCTGGAAATTGGCCATTTTGTGACAAAATGCCGAGGGTCTTTTCACTTTCCTGTTTGGGTACTGCTACATCAACGAAAACTCAATATTTTTCATCATATACCTAAAGACATGTCTTAAGGCTCCCCTGATGCAGGTTTGAGGTCAATTGATGTTTTTCACCAGGAGGAGGAGCCTTTCTCGTAAAAATGGGTGTTTCCTCTTCCCACAAGGGGGCGCCAGGCCTAATGGAAAATATTTCAATGCAGTCGTGTTCAGGTTAAGACACCTTACACGCATGCCAAATATGAAAAAGATTGGACCTTGTATCAGGAAGTTATTAATCATTTACTGAAATTGGCGCGTTGCCAAAAAAACACCCGACTTTGGTACCCCGCCCAGGTTAGGCCCGTGGACGAAAACTCACCATTTTCACAACTTAATATCTCATATGTCTCATGAAGACGTACACCAATTTTGAGGAAGATCCAACGTACTGGCTCGGCGCAATGGTCTGAAACGTGCATGCTGGTTTTCGCCCAAAATGCTATGTTTTTCAACATTCAATCCAAAATATCCGATTTCCTGTTGGGTTTGGAATATGGGTGCTGCAGACTTTTTGAAGCGTCTCTGGACAACGTATCCACTCCCCAAATTTCATCGCTCTACGTTGAAAAACATCAAAGCAAAGGGCATTTTTAAAATTTCAAGGGGGCGCCACTGAGCCATTGTTTGATTTTTTTAAAAAACGTTGCTAAATTTTCGAAATTTTCGCGAAGCCGGATGTATATGCAAAATTTGATGAGTTTTTGAGCATGTTCAGGCCTTCAAATTGGCCATTTTCATTTGCCATGAAAAAAAAAAAATAATAACTAGGCCTGCAAGCAGGACTGAACGGGCCCTCGCAATCTAGCGCAACTCGGACGTCACGCAACTCGGACTGTGTGCAGGTCAGGGTGGTGGCAGATCCTCCTCTCTAATCATCTCATTAGAACCTAACATGCTCGAAAGTCGCCTCTTACATTACCACACCCAAGAGATAAAAACCCCTATTGGAGAGATTACTACAAAAAAGGAGCCACTACTGAGCTGTGCAGCCAAGCCCTTATTCAAAACCAAAATTAATCTTCTAACTGGGCCAATTTGACCAAGTGTGCCAAATATTGTGGCTCTATAAGCTGCCTGACTCTCTGGAAAAAAATATTTCCTTTAAATGGCGAACAAAGGGTCGTCACGGCAACAGACAGACACGTGGACATGGGCCGTAAATAAGTATTTTAATAGGTCTTGAAACTACAATGACCAAACTGAAAAGAACTGGATATGTATTGGAAAAACGAGTGACTTTCTATTGCCACTAGTTGGCGCTGTAGGGTTGATGCAAATGACCCCTACAAGGCACTTCAGGGTATGACTCTCAACAAGCACGGGAAGTTTGTCGCAGATATGTTGTATATCTGCCGAGTTATGACTGTTCAAAGTTTTTAGCGAGACAAATTGTTGACGGTCATTTTCACTTTCCTGTTTGGACCCCTCCGCTTCAACGAAACCTCAATATTTTTCATCAGGCACCTGAACACAGGTCTTAAGGCTTCCCTTATACAGGTTTGAGGTAGATTGTTTTTTTCCCTTTAGAGGAGGTGTGTGTCCCGTAAAAAAAGGGCTTTTCCTGTTCCCACTAGGAGGCGCCAGGCACAAATGGTAAATTCTCAATCCAGTCCTGCTCAGGCAGGTATACCTCACACACATGCCAGATTTAAAATAGATTGAACGTTGTATGAGGGAGTTATCAGTCATTTTCTGAATTTGGTGTTTTGGCGAAAAAATGGCCGACTTTGGCACCCCGCCCAGCTCAGGCCCGTGAATGAAAACACACCATTTTGATAACTTAAGATTTCATATGCCTCATGAACAGTCTCGCCAATTTTGAGAATGATCAAACTAATTCCCTAGGTGCCAAGGTGTAAAATGTGCACACTGTAAATCGATAAAAATTTCACATTCAATCCAAAATACCCGATTTCCTGTTGGGTTTGGAATACGCATGCAAGAGACTTTTTGGAGCAGTTTTGTACAAGGTATCGACTCTCCGAATTTCATCCCTCTACGTTGAAAAAACCTAAATGGAGAGGCCTTTTTGAAAATTTCAAGGGGGCGCCACTGAGCCATTTTGTTACATGTTTTCGTAACGTTGCAAGATTATCGAACGTTATGCAAAGCCGCATGTATGTCCAAATTTTTGTGAGTTTTCGTGCATGTTCAAGCCTCCAAATGTGAACTCCTACTGTGAACCGATAAAAATTTCACATTCGATCCAAAATACCCGATTTCCTGTTGGATTTGGAATACGGGTGCAAGAGACTTTTTGGAGCAGTTTTGCACAAGGTATCGACTCCCCAAATTTCATCACTCTCTGTTAAAAAAACCTAATAGGAAACGCCTTTTTGAAAAATTCAAGGGGGCGCCACTGAGGCATTTTGCTACATTTTTTCGTAACATTGCAAGATTATCGAACGTTATCTAAAGCCGCATGTATGTGCAAATTTGTACAAGTTTTTGTGCATATTCAAGCCTCCAAATGTAAACTCCTACTGTGAACCCATGAAAATTTCACATTCGATCCAAAATACCCGATTTCCTGTTGGATTTGGAATATGGGTGCAAGAGACTTTTTGGAGCAGTTTTGCATAAGGTATCTACTCCCCAAATTTCCTTGCTCTATGTTGAAAAAACCCAATAGGAAAGGCCTTTTTTAAAACTTCTTTCTGTCGCCACTAGTTGGCACTGTAGAGTTGATGCAAATGACCCCTACAAGAACCTTCAGGGTATGACTCTCAACAAACACGGGAAGTTTGGCGCAGATATGTTGTATATCTGCCGAGTTATGACTGTTCAAAGTTTTTTGCGTGACAAATTGTTGACGTTCATTTTCACTTTCCTGTTTGGACCCCTCCGCCTCAACGAAACCTCAATATTTTTCATCAGGCACCTGAACACAGGTCTTAAGGCTCCCCTGATGCAGGTTTGAGGTCAACAGATTTTTTTCCCTTGGAGGAGGAACCTGTCTCGTAAAAAAAGGCATTTCCTGTTCTCACTAGGGGGCGCTAGACCTAATGGGTAATATTTCAATGCACTCGTGTTAAGGGTGGGATACCACACATACATGCCAAATATGAAAAAGATTGAACGTTGTGTCAAGGAACTATAAGTCATTTACTGAATTTGTCATTTTGCCGAAAAAATGGTCGACTTTGGCACCACGCCCAGGTCAGACCCGTGAATGAAAACGCACCATTTTCAAAACTTAAGATTTCATATGTCTCCTGAACAGTCTCACCAATTTTGAAGATGATCCAACTAACTCCCTCGGCGAAAAGGTCTCAAATGTGCACCCTGTAAATCGATAAAAATTTCATATTTGATCCAAAATAACCGATTTCCTGTTGGGTTTGGAATATGCGTGTAAATGCTTTTTTGGAGCGGTTTTGGACAAGGTATAGACCCCCCAAATTTCATTGCTCTACGCTGACAGACCCTAATGTTATAGGCCAATTTTAAAATTTCAAGGGGGCGCCACTGAGCCATTTTGTTATATTTTTTTGCAACGTTGCAAAATTATCGAAATTTACAATTTTCCGGACGTATGTGCAAATTTTGGTGACTTTTCGTGCATGTTCAGGCCTCCAAATTGGCCGTTTTCATTTGCCCTGAAAAAAAAAAAAAAAAATAAAAATAAAAAAAAAAATAATCCTTTGCAAAACAATAGGGCCTTCGCACGCTTAGTGCTCGGGCCCTAATTAAGCTTTTGTCGTCATCATTCCTTATTATTTTATTTTTATATGAAAAAAATAATGAATCCATACCACATCTTGTGGGGCAGTACGGTGGGTGATTGGTTAGCAACTTAGCACTAGTCGCGGCTGCTTGTCATTCAAGGAGGAGAAGCTCTTTTTTTTTTTTTTTGTCCCGGGCCCACATCGTAAATGTGTTTTTTGTACATGTTCAAATTAAATTAATGTAAAGCAACACTAGGTAACTTTTCAACCTTAATAAAATACTGTATTTCCATAACATTTGTGATGATATGCTTGAATGGTTTTATTTCTTCAAGAATTTCATGTTTTCGGATTTTATCTGTTTTATTGTTTTATTTGCTGTTTTGAGTTTTATCGCGATGTGCTGTTTTCTTTTCTTTTTTTTTCTCTTAATATCATTGTATAATACTTTCCTGCCTTTTATTTATTTATCATGAACCATGTATGTCTTTGTTGTAAAGCACTTTGAGGACTTTTCGGGTTTTTGTAAAGGGCTTTAGATATAAATTACATTTGATATATCGACAGACAACTAGTTGAATCACACTTATTTTATATCTTCAGGAGGTCTGTATTGCTTTCACCGGCACTAATTAACTTTGAGGAAGGTGGCAGGACCCTGCCACACACAAAAAAAACAACAACAAATGCGACTGACGACTAGTTGAATCACACTTCTTTGATATCTTCACGAGGTCTGTATTGCTTTCACCGGCACTAATTAACTTTGAGGAGGGTGGCAGGAAGCCTGCCACACACAATAAAACTCCTACAAATGTGCCGACTGCTGTCCAGCATACGTCACTTCCCCCTTTCCCCATTGATTATAAAGACCGAAGTCAATGCTAACACTTTTGCGCTAATTCTGCAAAAATGGCAAAGCAACAGAGACAAAAAGTTTTGTCTGATGAGGAAAAAGAATGGACTGCTACCAGGATATAATAAACATTGGCCCAGCTGTCACTCGCTGGCATGACAATGCCCCCATGCCCCCCAACCGAACTCGTGGGGGTGGGGGGTAGCCACAGGGTTGCTAACCGTAATATGCTATTGTTGTTGTTTAGCTACAACTGTATTCATTACCTTATTACTTTTCATCCTTCACACAGCTGCTGGAAACAGAACTGTTGTTTATTCCATCTGCAGGCGACCATCATGATTTTAAGACACTATGCAGGTGTGTGCTAGGGCTCATGGGAAACGCAACTTCAAAAAGGCAAACGTACGTGCTCATTTCTCGTCCAAAACAATGTAACAATACCATTAAAAATAACCAATAAAAGCATGAAATATCCCTGACCAAAAAATCGCACTTTATTCTGGCATTTGAGTAGAGTAAAAATGAGCAAAAAGTTTTGTTTTTTGCCCAGCAGAAAAAATGCGCGTCTAAAAGGGTTAAGATGAAACACTACAGCTTTTGTCCACCGGCGCCGCTAGAATTGACTAAAACTGAAAAATTACAAAGTGTTGCTTCAAAAGCAGGACTGACTTATCCTGCAATGATTTTTTCACTTTAGATGCTCGATAGATGTTGGCGACGTGTGTTTACTGCCTTAATTTATTTATTATTATTATTTTTTAATTTTCTAGAGTTTCTATCCAACTTTAGGATGTAGAAAACTGGTAGAGAGCTGGTACAAATTTGCCCTGTACAGTAAAAAAAAACTATAAATACGTGAAATAAGAAGTAAAAAAAAAAAAAAAAAAAAAAAATTTGAATCATTTAAATAGACAATGAAATGGAGTTGAGGAATTGGATCTCAACAGCAGTCCACATGAAGAAAATGTAAACTGTTTTTACTTGGGAAACAATGCGTGTTTTTGTGAGGGCTGTCTGCTGTGTTTCTTCTGGTTGCCCAAACTTTAAAGTAGAGCATGCAGTCATATATTTTCTGATTTTTATCCCGTTCAAGGTCGCGAGAAGATGACTACGGATGAAAACTAGATGACAATCTGGATTCCGTGGATTAATCACTACACCAGTAAAATTGAGCCGCCGATGATCAGAAATGAATAAAACTGTCAACGTCGTCAAAGAAATAGTGACGTTAATATTGTACTTGTATTGTACTGTATTCTTATTGTTGTATTGTACCCTCTAGTGTCCAAAAGGTCTCACTACGTCTAGAAATAGAGACGCTTGATACTGACATAAATCCGTGTGGTGGTGAGAACACAGATTATTTCGTAATTGTCAATGTGATCAATCACTTACCAACGCTGACACAGTCATGTAATATATATATTTAAAAAAAAAAAAAACTAAAAATTAATTACGTTACATTACAATTGAATTAAAAATGAATGAAAGGTGACGACGTCGCGTTCAAGCATGACGTCACGCAACACAGAATCATTTCTTTCTCATTCACGAAAGATGCACGGCAATTAAAACTACAAATTATTGGAAAGTCGGGTCTAATTCTTCTTTGTATATTTGTTTTATTTTGACCTCCATGTAAGTGTAGGGCGATTACAACAGCAACTCTGAGATCGCCTTTTATAATCGTTTGCTGTTGTTATTAATAAAAAAAAAAAAAAAAAAAAACGTGCATCCACGATGAACGGGTTCAGCTGTACGCCACCGTGTGTGACGACGTGCATGACGAATGTGTTCGACATGACAGTTGGTCTTCTCAAACTACAGCGATTTCATTATGCTTTCAAATGATGATGTTCTAAGTGTTCTTATAGGTTTAAAATAAATAATACATTTTTAAATTAATATTTTAAATACTTAATTATTAATATTATTATTATTATTAAAGAATGATTGTTTTTGTTTACTAACTTGGTGCAGCTGTAGCTATGAGTGGTTCGGGGAAAAGTGAAGCCTCCGACTGCTCTGAAGAAGGTAAGCATAATCTGTACACATTCATATTTCCCTACAGCCATAACAAGGTATGAGAGTGATATAGAACAGAATAGAATAAAATAGACTGCAATACACCTGCGTTCAAAATTATTCAACCCCCACAGTAGATAATTTTCTTTGCAAGTGTGGCAGTTATTTTTCATCTTGTTTATAATCACATTAAATAATGTGAAATAGACAAATACAACCGAAATAACAAAAATATTTTTTGGAATATTCCAATTTATGGCCTTTCTGTGATTACTTCATTGACAAAATTATTCAACCCCTTAGGTACAGTGGGGCAAATAAGTATTTAGTCAACCACTAATTGTGCAAGTTCTCCCACTTGAAAATATTAGAAAGGCCTGTAATTGTCAACATGGGTAAACCTCAACCATTTGAGAAAGAACGTCAAAAAAAAAAAAAAAAAAAAAAAACAGAAAATCACATTGTTTGATTTTTAAAGATATTATTTGCAAATCATGGTAGAAAATAAGTATCTGGTCAATACCAAAAGTTCATCTCAATACTTTGTTATGTACCCTTTGTTGGCAATGACGGAGGCCAAACTTTTTCTGTAATTCTTCACAAGCTTTGCACACACTGTTTCTGGTATTTTGGCCCATTCCTCCATGCAGATCTCCTCTAGAGCAGGGATGTTTTGGGGCTGTCGTTGGGCAACACGGACTTTCAACTCCCTCCACAGATTTTCTGTAGGGTTGAGATCTGGAGACTGTCTAGGCCACTCCAGGACCTTGGAATGCTTCTTACGAAGCCACTCCTTTGTTGCCCTGGCTGTGTGTTTGGGATCATTGTCATGCAGAAAGACCCAGCCATGTCTCATCTTCAATGCCCTTGCTAATGGAAGGAGATTTTCACTCAAAATCTCCCGATACATGGCCCCATTCATTCTTTCCTTTACACAGATCAGTCATCCTGGTCCCTTTGCATAAAAACAGCCCCAAAGCATGATGTTTCCACCCTCATGCTTCACAGTGGGTATGGTGTTCTTCGGATGCAATTCAGTATTCTTTGTCCTCCAAACACGAGAACATGTGTTTTTACCAAAAACTTCTATTTTGGTTTCATCTGACCAGAACACATTCTCCCAGTCCTCTTCTGGATCATCCAAATGCTCTCTAGCGAAGCGCAGACGGGCCTGGACGTGTACTTTCTTCAGCAGGGGGACACCTCTGGCAGTGCAGGATTTGAGTCCCTGGCGGTGCATTGTGTTACTCAGGGGTGTCCAAACTTTTTGCGAAGGGGGCCAGATTTGGTGTGGTAAAAATGTGGGGGGCCGAACTTGGCTGATGTCCTTTATTTAGAATAGGGGTAGCCAACGTCGGTCCTTGAGGGCCCCTATCCAGCTTGTTTTTGTGAGGAGCAGCATTTAGTGTGTAAGCTACTTCATATGCTGGTAGCAGGTAGTGCTGGCCAATTTATTAAGTCTGTGTGCGGGCCAGACGTTGTTTATTTTATGACAGAGGCTGGGGGACGGATGAAATTTGACCACGGGTCGCATTTGGCCCATGGGCCGGACTTTGGACATGTCTGGTGTTACTGATAGTATCATTTGTTACTGTGGTCCCAGCTCTCTGTAGGTCATTCACTAGGTCCCCCCGTATGGTTCTGGGATTTTTGCTCATCGTTCTTGTTATCTTTTTGACGCCATGGGGTGGGATCTTGCATGAAGCCCCAGATCGAGGGAGATTATCAGTGGTCTTGTATGTCTTCCATTTTCTAATAATTGCTCCCACAGTTAATTTCTTTACACCAAGCGTTACCTATTGCAGATTCAGTCTTCCCAGCCTGGCGCAGGTCTACAGTTTTCTCTCTAGTGTCCTTCAACAGCTCTTTGATCTTGGTCATAGTTGAGTTAGGAGTGTGACTGACTGAGATGGTGGACAATTGTCTTTTATACCGATAACGAGTGGAGCCTCGTTAAACCTCGTTAGAAGAAGTCAGACTTCTTTGACAGCCAGAAATCTTGCTTGTTTGTAGGTGACCAAATACTTATTTACCTCTCCGATTTGTAAATAAATTCTTTAAAAATCAAACAATGTGATTTTCCTTTTTTTTTTTCTTCCACATTCTGTCTCTCATGGTTGAGGTTTACCCATGTTGACAATTATAGGCCTCTCTAATCTTTTCAAGTAGGAGAACTTGCACAATTGGTGGTTGACTAAATACTTATTTGCCCTACTGTATGATTACTTTAGTACTTAGTACAACAGTCTTTGCAACAATAACATCCGTTTGACGTGAAGCATAGCTTGACATAAGTTCCTTGCAGTGATCCACAGGAATCTTTGCCCATTCCTTCATTACCATTTTTGGGCTAGTGTGCTGCAATTGCCTTCTTCAAGTACCACCAGAGATTTTCAATGGGATTTAAATTTGGTGATTGCAATGGTCACTCCAGAATTTTCCATCACTTCTTTTGCAACCAAGATGTGGTAGATGTTTAGGTATGCTTAGGATCATTGTCCTGTTGGAAGGTCCAGCATCACCAAAGCCTCGGCTTTGTCAATGACTAAATGACATTTGCATCCAAGGTCTCCTGGTACAGTATTGAACTGAATTCTTAATACCTTGCACACGTTGAAGATTCCCTGTACCTAAAGAAGCAAAACAACCCCAGAGCATGACTGACACCCCCCCCCTCCCCCCGCAAAACTTCAAAACTGGGCCCGACAAAAGTATTGCCGCCCTTTGAAAAATCGCGTGATGCTTCTCTAATTTGTGTATTTAACCACACCTTTCACTTACCTGTGGCACATAACAGGTGGTGGGAATAACTAAATCACACTTGCAGCCAGTTAACATGGATTAAAGTTGACTCAACCTCTGTCTTGTGTCCTTGTGTGTGCCACATTGAGCATGGAGAAAAGAAAGAAGAGAACAGTCTGAGGACTTGAGAGGCAAAATTGTGAGGAAGCATGGGCAATCTCAAGGCTACAAGTCCATCTCCAAAGACCTGAATGTTCCTGTGTCTACCGTGCGCAGTGTCATCAATAGGTTTAAAGCCCATGGCACTGTGGCTAACCTCCCTAGAAGTGGACTGAAAAGAAAAATGACTTTTGAACTTTTAGTCATTCCGACGGAAAAAAAGACGGCAAATAAGACATAAGTTCAATGCTTTTGTATTACAATGCATGACAGGGCAACTGCTTGTGACTCGTGTTTTGCCGCCATTTCAATAGGGCAACACTTTGTTGTGGCTGGTGACGCCATTAATGTCCGGATGTCCGACTGCGAGAATGCAGCGTTTCCAAAGTACACACGACAAACTTTCTTTAAAGAAATGAATATTAACTTACGTTTACCATGTTAGCTGCATACTAAAACTGCACGCAGCTCTCTCACTTAACGACTTCGCCTTGTCATTAAGCATTAATTTACGCCATTTTCGTGTTGCACATGTATGTTGATGATGTAAATAGTTTTTTTTAGCACCGTTGGATAACATTGAGAGTCCACTAAATATAAAAGAGGTCTTTTTTCACCGCCACAAAAGGTTTGTGAGCAAAATTTCATAAAGGTGCAAAATTTGACAACACCGGTTCATGAAAAAAAGACCCAAATCACACCGGTGCAAAAAAGGTTGGGGACCCCTGCTCTAGAGCTATAAGTGAATAATTACAGCTTGCTTAGACTGAAATATGTGCAAGGCAATAATACTGCAATTCGGTCCTAATTTAGCAGCGTCTGTTTTGCAACCCCAAGAATAAAATATGAATAAAAAGTATATAGTTATGCATTCAGACAGGAATAGATGTCACACCCTTTCAAATTAGTAGGACTCCCTGCCAGACCTCTCAGTTCATACGAATTGTGACAATCGCATGCAGCTAATGAGCTCTGACCTGTGTCCTTCGCTTATTTGATTCTGTCTCATACAGTTTTTGTATTGTTTTGGTGGAAGCTGTTGTTGCTCGAATAACATTGTCACCACAGTTCAATATTGTTATAATATTACATAATATTAATAATATTTTCTCCATCAGATATCAGGTTGTATGCACGGGACATTGGCATCGATCCGGAGCGTGAACCGGAGCTTTTGTGGCTTGTCAGAGAAGCTATATTTGCCCGACTGCCTCCAGGCTGGGCTAAGAGGTAAATGACTGTAGTTGGTACAGGCCTCCATTCATAAATTTCTGTAGTTTAAAGTGTACTCAATTATTTCATTTATTTAGTGATCACTATTTTATTATTATTATTTTTGTCAGTTCAAAGAGCAAGGCTTTAAATAAATTAAGCTTTTGTGTTTGTCATTCCTGGATTACTTGAGTTTGAATGCGCACCGTTTTGGGCGCCACCATGATTGATTAATTAGCAAGACTGCACTTCACAGTTCCAAGGTCGAAAGTTCAACAAAGGGGTGTCGGCAATTTCGACTATGTGTGTAATTATTAGCTTCAATGGAGATTCTCAATTGTCTGGCATTTGGCTGTATGTGATCGGATGGGACATCTCTATAAAATCCTTATTACAGTTCTCTGTGTTGTCCTTATGACTCTACTTTGTCCTTTCAGCCAGGATGAGACTGGGAAGCCAATCTTCCACAACCACTATTTGCAAACATCAACTAATGAACACCCCTGCAAAGCGCAGTACCGTCAGCTTGTGGCCCAGGAACGTGAGCGAATACAGCGCATGGCTGCTGTTGGAGGTGGTCAACTGGGAAAGAAAGAGAACGAGGAGGCTAATAACATACAATCAGTGAGTAGATGTTAAATATGATTATTCTGCCTGTTGATGGATATTCCATTGTCCTAAACATACAAGTGACCTTTGCCAATTATTCATAGTTTTTAACTATAGGTCAGTATAGCTATTAAGATGGCACGCCAGACTGACTGTTCCAATTATCCGCTACATACAGTATATATTCCACATTTCAGTCTGGGAAAACTCCAATCGAGACCTGTTTAATGGGAGAAACGTTTATAAAAATATACGGCTGCTGATTGGATAACTCTTCTCGTCAACCTGACCTTTACTAATGAGGAAATTAAGTGTATTTCAGACAAAACTTGGGAAAAAACGCCTTGCATTCCGCCATATTATTCCAGCAGATAGTCACTTCCTGGTCAAACCTGTAGCTCCCGCCCCTTTCTTTTGATTGGCTCGAATATCAGATGACTGGGGAAGTGCTTGGACAGTCAGGGCAAGACAGTACGACATGATCAACAAATCAGGAAGTACAGTGTTGCTTGCAAGGCTACATACTACAGAACATTTAATTTAATTTAATTTAATTTAATTTAATTTAATTTAATTTAATTTAATTTTATTTTATTTTATTTTATTTTATTTTATTTTATTTTATTTTATTTTAATTTGCCGGTTGCTCCTGACATATAGGCATGAATGAAATTCCTCACATTGAGATTGAATTGAAATATACTGTACTATAGTTTGATCCAGAGTTGGGATTGGGAACTAATATTTTATATTCTATATACTTTGATATTTTAATCAACCATTCATGTAAGTGCTTTCCCAATCTGATACTCAGTATCGGTATTGGAGCCGGATGCCACTATTTCTGGAGTATCGAATAATAACAAATTATGTCACAAGATTGGACCCAATCCAAAGTTCACTCATGTATTTGGGGGGTTTTGACTGTTGAAAATCAATGCACTAGTCAAACATATCCGCTGTGTGGGACAACCTTTCTTTAGAAAGTAATGACATTAATAGAGCATTGTATAATATTTGTAAACGGATAACTTCTCGGGGCCGTTCATACAGGGTTCACTTTAATACAAAATAATATAACAACAATATAATCAACAGTTAAAAAAAAAAAAATTTGTAAAACTGAATATTGTTGTGGATTTTGATTTTGAACTATTTAGGATTTATGTACAGGTATTTCTTATTTACAGTAGGTGATTAACACGTTCACATCACAATTTTGAGATCAAGGGTTCAATCCCTGACTCTCTGCAATTGGCTGGCAACCAGTTCAGTACGTACACCGCATCCTGCTCATAGTTAACTGGGATGGGCTCCAGCATGCCCATGACCCTTGTGAGGATAAGCAATACAGAAGATGAATGAATGAATTCTGGCTGGCAGAGCAAGTTTGTTGTAGTTGAATCTTTAATGGTTTTATCATAACAAAGCAACATATAACAGCATGTATACGAACAAACAAAAACAGAATATTAATGCTATCCGAAAATTGACATAGAGGCAGCAGTCCGTACACACACTCAATGACAACCCCCCCCCCCCCCCCCCCCAAAAAAAAAAAAAAAAAAAAACATAGACAAATCATACACAAGTACATAGTCTGGAATACAAAATACGGCTACTTGGTTTGGAGTTTCCACTCCAAAGACTCAGGGGGAACACAGGCTCTATGGGTAGGTGGGTAAGCAAAACTGGGCAGCACCGGAACGCATTTTATGAAAGGTATATAAATTCATCATTGTTTTGAAAACAGGATATGGAAATCTGGTTAAATTGAAATTGAAGCTGAAGGGGAAGAAGGCTTATAGACAGGGGTGCACATAAGTCAGTGCTTCTCCAATTATTTTCTGTTACGCCCCCCCCAAGGAAGAGGTAAATGTTTAGCGCCCCCCCCAACTCTCTGCCACCACTGTAAATAGTATCATGTCTATAATATTACTATTATAAGTACGCCTCAGCCTAACATTGTGTCCTTTTTTTTCTATTAAAGAAAAAAAGTAACATAGATCAACTTATAATAAAGTATAACTTTATTAACATTGTTTTGCTTGTAACAGAAAAGACTTAACGCGCATCAATTTGCCTGAAGTAAAAAAAAAAAAAAAAAAAAAAAAAAAAAAAGAGTCACAACCAAACTGTAAAAATACACTCAAGGTACATTTTTGACCATTCGATACTGAAAAATAAAATGTAATAAAATCAGTAAATAATAACACATTCAAATTGATTAGAAACATTTACTCTTCAGGACAACATGCCAAAAAATTTGACCGAAAAAAAACCAAAACTGAATAGAGGGGGGGGGGGGGGTAGTGTCTTTGGACAGAAGGAAAGTTTTTATTTTCGCTGATTCACCACAGCGCTCACTGGTTTACTGATATAACACTGACAAAGCGGGACGATTGTGACAATTGGCAATATTTGGCACGTTTTCGCTGAAAAACAATCAAGCGGCTTATCAATGAGATTGAGGTCTAATGTCTTTAAGTGGCGTCTTAACTGATTTGGCTTCAGACTCTCCCCTATAATCATTTTTAGACTCAGTAAACAGTGGTCTTTCCTCATTTCCCACTATATTAAAAGTCAAAGCCAAAAGGCAAACGGCCCGAAAAAAAGCGCTTTCTCGGCGGCCGAGGGAGAACCGTAGGTGAGGGTGGTGGTCGTGACAATCCCAAGCCGAAAACGGCACTTCTCGGCCGGTGTAGGTGCACTATCCTATTCCCCTCACTATCCACTCGCGGGGGCCTGCGCTTTGTCAGTGACGTTCCTTATTCAAGCTATATGTTTATACAACTTTAACATTTGTTAATAATACGCTCTGCGTGGAGTATCATCCATCGCTTTTCCTTTTTAAATGGGCACTTTTAAGCGAACGCAAGGATAGTGAACCTACACCGGACACGTGAGAACCGGAGAAGACAGTGGGTCGCTGCGTGAGTCCAGCTCTGCATGAGTCTCTTCCGTGTGCTCTTGCTTACATCAAAAATACTGCACGCACTTTGAAAATGAGAGCGCCACTGCCACCCACGGAGTGGATGTGCACGTACACTTTATTCTAGTACGGCAAAAAAAAAAAAAAAAAAAAAAAAAAAAGCATGTTCCCCGAGGTCACTCGCGCCACCCCTGGCATCGCTCTGCGCCCCCCTGGGGGGGCGCGCCCCACCATTTGAGAAGTACTGACATAAGTGGTTCGCATGCGCGCATGCGTACTGGATGTAGACAAACGCGCTGGCCCTCAACGGTTTCCATACGCTTTTGCGTACCGATGGCTGACCACTGTATTTGCGGCGGACACGAGAAAATAACTTCTCAAAATGTCGAAGAGGCAGGCCACACTGAGTAATTACTTCCGTGTTCCCCGATCCCTGTCAAAAGACAGACAGACGACAGAGATGTCACCGGAGCTACCGAAAAAAAGGACTTTTGCTGAAAAGTGGCTACTGGAGGTACCATGGCTAGAAGCAAATGATGCTCGCACGGAAATGTGGTACAAAATGTGCCGTGAGAATCCCAATGTCGCCGATAAAGGCAGCGCATTTTATGTAGGGTCAAAGAATTTCAGCCATCCAAACTTTGAAAAGCACGAAAAAAACAGAGAGCATGTGGCAATTATGCAAACTATCGATGTCAAACAGGACCCCACTCGCCCTATGGACAAGTGGCGGAATAGGGCGAAATAAAGGTAATGAACAGCGACATGCACTGACAAACGTGTTTTTGCTCGCATTTTACAAAGCTAAACATGCACGTTCAATGAGGTCTTATGAGGAGGACATCCCACTTTTAAACAGGCTTGGAGTTAATGTGGGAGCCGCATAATGCCCTTTATTTTGAATTGGTGCTTTTTATTTCTTTACATTTCACTTCAAAGTAATGGCAATTTTGTTGTGCCAGTTGATGTTAATCAAGCATTAATTGTTAATATAATTAATTAAAGTTAATTGGCTCTAAGTAAAGCTTGTCATAAATTTATCGCATCAGGCGGGTCGGCTCTCAAGCTCGATGAGGAACAAGTCACATCTCCAGGTCCTCCTCTGAGAACCTGGGCAAAAAAATTATGTGCACCCCTGCTTATAGAATAACTAAAGGTGAAGCGAGGCTGTAACTGATTGGATGGTCGTTAGAGCTGTTTTAAATTAGTCTGAAAAAACATTATAAATGGCTGCCATGTTTTTTCATTAGCAACATGTTTTAAATGTTCCAATTTTAGATTGGCCATAATGTCTTCAACCAAGCTCTTAAAATATGGAGGCTGTTTTTTTCCCCAATTGAATAGAATCATTTGCCTCGCGAGTAAAGTAATAAAAGCTATTGCGCTGGCCTGGTGAAATGAAACCAACATATTTGATGGGACAATCCCAAACACAGTACAGTTTGTACAGTTTGGCGTAATATCCTTGTTACATAAGGAGGACAGTGCAGTGAAAATCTCTCTCCAGAATGTATAAAGCTTGGGACACAGCCAAAACATATGGCTCAAATTAGCTGGGGTGAGGCCACATCTTGGACATGCTGGATCGGCACCTGTAAACAGTTTTGCAATTTTACTTGGTGGCCAGTGTAACCTATGAAGAATCTTGAACTGTATTAATCCGTGTCTTATACATATAGCAGATGAATAAATTGACCTAATAGCAGATTGCCAAGTGTTATCAGCAGTGTTGTTAATAACGGCGTTACAATATAACGGCGTTACTAACGGCGTTATTTTTTTCAGTAGTGGGTAATCTAATTAATTACTTTTCTCATCTTGGCAACGCCATTACCGTTACTGAGGACGGAAAGGCATGCGTTCCTATGCGTTACTATATTGGTCGAAAAGTCTGAGGGAGACGGACTCACCGAGACGACAGAGCAGAGCAGGAGTAGGGAGGAGGCAAGAAAGTTGTGACGCCGAGCAAACGCGATGCTAGGTAGCTCCAATAGACCCTACCCACCGACGTCACAAAATCACGTGATCGCTGTATTGTTCCGCCCCCTTGTCCGTCATTTTGTGTCTGTATTATCAATGGTCTCAATTGATCGAGCAATTTATAATGTATTTCATGGAAGACCCGGTGCTTTCGGATGCCGTAAACTCACTGGATGCGTTGCATAAAAGGCGTTATGTGGAAAAGCTTCAGTTTATCCATTCGCCAGATCCATATTTGATGCCTAAATCGATGTTTTTCGACCCGCTGTCTGCGCCGTCTTTGCCTGACATCTGCTAGCTACCCTGATATTTACAACTATCTTGTCCACACAAAATCAGCCTATTCTCACGAAAGTTTGAAAAACTTTAAGAGCTTGGAGGCTTATAAATACTTCGTTGCTGGTTGGGTGAAACAGGTCCTCGTCCACGAAAATTCGGCAGGAATCTATCTTGTGCTTGGAAAGGTGAGTTACGAAATTTTCAATTCAAAATCTTTTGTTCTTGCTAACATCCACTGTCAAGTCTAATGTATTTCATGTCATTTGTCAATGGAGCTAGGGCTTTTAATGTTTATATGGTTTAGCGATAGCACTCTCACTACATACATACGTGTATGTTGTCGGCAATTAGCCTAGCAATGATCTTAATTGTGGTTGTCAGCCCAAAACCCTCTAAATATATATTAAATGCATCTTACCAGATATAAAATGACTACTACATAATCTGTGGTAATCGTTTGGAGCCCAGTTTTCTCTTCGAATTGCAGCAGCCCATCTCGCTCTCTCTTCTCTGGGTCTCTCGGAATCCGGTAGAACTTCAAGTCTCTCCATCTATCTTCTCTGTTATTGCAACCGACCGCCACACACGCCTTCACCATTTTGATTATTAATGTTAACGAGCAGAAAAACACGCCGTAAATAGGAGGAATGTACGTAGCCGTAACAGGTAAACACGATGTGTTGACGGACAATTGGGCGGCACCAGTCAGGAGGGCGGAGTTGTGACGTCACGTGGGTAGGGTCTATAATACATGTTGTAGCCGATAGCCTACAAAATACGCCCGCATGTTATGGTAGACATGGTAGATATCACATGTACTGTACATAGATATAACTAGATGCAAAATGACAGACATGGCACTAAATGAGTTAGTAGACAGCCGCCATCTTAAAGCAGTAGACTTTTTAGGACAGCTCTGTTGTAGAGAACCTTCCTAGCGAACCTAAGTAACTTTTTATCTAAAATACTTCTAAATCGGCAAAATCTTGACTTGAATCTATCTTTAAATGTTGAAACAGTTTTAAAACTTTCATATGTCGAAAGTAGAGAGAAGGGAACTAATGCAATAATGGAAGCAATTTTAACAACTTTTAACAGTTGATTCAGGGTAAAGGGTAAATTAGGGTAAAGAATTGGGCTCGGGCCAATTGTACCAAAAACCTTCACAAAAAACTTCACATAGTGTGGCCAATGTTTTTTTTTTTTTTTTTTTTTTTTTTTTTTTTTTGAGGAAAAAAAAAAAAAAAGTAATTATCACCAATTACTTTGCCAAGTAACTAATTACTCTTACATTCAGGTAATTGAGTTACTAACGCAATTACTTTTTGGGAGAAGTAATTTGTAACTATAATTAATTACTTTTTTCATTAAGATTAACAACACTGGTTATCAGTAAACTGCTCGCCCAGCTCTTCCTCCCATTTGTGTTTCAAATGATTTAATGATGGAGATGCCGCACTTTGAATCCTGTCGTAAAGAGCTGTAACGACACCTTTAATGGAGGGGTCCAATTCTAAAGTCGTCAACCCATGTTTTAGGGGAAAAAATAAGTGAGAACACACATAACTGCGAACTTGAACATATCGAAAGAAATCCGATTGTGATAGGCCGAAATCTTTTCTTAGCTGGTTAAAAGCAACAAATTTGTCATTTCTAAAGATCTTTAATGCAAGATAGACCTCCCCTTTGCCATCGCTGGAAAGCTAGATCAATAAGTGATAGCATGAAGTGGACCTTGGAATTAATGGGTGTTGCAGCTTAGGCGCACCTGAATTGGAAATGTTTTCTAAAGAGCAAGTTTGTTGCAATAATGTTTATCTCCCTATACGCTGCACTTTCATTGTATTTTTTGTGAGTTTGGCACCAGCACTTTTAAAGGTTTCTTTTTAATGTATTTTTTTCCCCATTTCTTCTTTGATACCACTGCTTTTCAATCTGAGTTATTTGGGAGTTATGAAAGTTATTTTTAGTTGTTTAGCTTGCCAGAGATGGTTTGTTGCAAATGCAATTATTTAACATTGGTAGGGACGATATAACAGCATAACCTACATGTACACTTTTTTCTAAGGGATGAGACATTAATGAGACCAAACACATTATTGAACGGGGGTCAGAGCTGCATTTCTCACGAATATAAACCTAATTAATTGATAGGCTAAATGATCAATGCAAAAGAAATCTGAATTGACTTATACTAGCTTTCACATGTATTGTTCAGGTGATACACCGTTCGAGTTAAACTGCTAAAGAAAGATTTTGAAAACTTCCGCAATAAATGTCTGGATTTTATTTGCAAAATTAAATTGCAATAATTGAACATAAATTATATTAACATACACAATAAATACAAACTTGTTGATAATCTCTTAAATAAGAATGCAAAAAATAAACATTTGTCTTAAGAGCAATCAACATTGTCTGTTTGAATAAATAAATTCAATATTAAACTTCTTAGTCAGGGTATAGCAAAAATAAATCAAAATGGAGCCTTCCTTCAGGTAAAACACGACTGTTTACAAGTACAGCAAAACTCAACAAAAAATGAAAACTTTTTACTTCAATTACGATTAATGTATAATTAGCTGAAAAAAATGTCTGCATTGGCTGCAAATAAAAATATTTTAAATAAGGATGTCTCCGATCCTATCACGTGATCGGAAATTGGGCCATTTTTCAGAGGATCGGAATCGGGTGAAAAAGATCGAGTTTTTAATTTTCAAAAGTTTTTTTAATTTTAAAGGGCTAAAATGTAACAAAATATTCCAGAAATACTATGGCATTCACAAAAGAAACAAAAAATATGTTTTATACTCCGTAACACTACATAGCGGAAGAGAAAGTACTGTAATTAGTACAGTGATGTAACATGTTTGAAAAAACAAACAAAAACAAAAAACACACAGTTTATTCGGTATCGGCAGATTCTCAAAATCAGGTGACTCCGACTTCGGTGTAAAAATATGTAATCGGGGCGTCCCTAATTTTTAAATAAATAATATAGAAAATAGATAAATACATTTTAAATAAATACTTATTAGCCAATCAATTCTATCCTTACAAAATATGGGAAGACAATCAACATTTCCTATATACTGAACTCATTATATAATGCAAGTAAGGTTGCTCAAAGGTTTGAGCATCCTGAAAAGTTGCTAGTTTACTGTCCCTATTCAAACCTATCCGTTAGTCAACAATATTAAAAAAGATATACAAACCACAATAAGGGTAAAATTGTTTTGAGCATTAGTTTTTAAAGGTCCAAAAATATCATCAGTACATCAGATTGGTGCCAGGAAAATATCTAGTGAAAAAATTGGATTAGTATTCAAAACATCTTTATTGGGACACACTCAGTTTATAGATTCTTGTTCTACATTTAAATCCTATATGCTGCTGAGTTCTATCCTCTCAAATACAGTTAAGTAATACTGTTATTGTTCTTGTTTTGTCAGGGATTTTTCTGCAATGGATTCGTGAGTGTAATCGACAGCCGGTACGAAGAAAAGTCACCTTTCACACTGAGTTTCGATGATGAAGGAAACAGTGTAACATCTGAAAAGGAGGTACAGTAATACAAGCACACAACTCTAACTCATAATACTTAAAATGAGTTGGACATGATATTTTGCTGTAAATGGTGTTAGCATCACTCTTTGATCCTGTCTCTACCATTACACCGATCAATTTTCTGGTTAAAATTGGCTTGCACAGAAATAATCAGTTGTATCAGTAATTTTAATATGTACAATATACCATGCCTCAAAGTTAACTTTACTGTTTTCGCTTTGTACTTGTCTGATTTCTGATAAAATTTGTATTGTATGTGTGCTTTGTTCCATCGTAGGACTTTGGAGTTACTGTTAGTAGCAGTCAAACAGAAGTGACAAGGTCAGAAATGCAGGATAGCACCCATTCTACGTACCAAAGTAGTGAATTACTACTGCAACAGGTATTTGACCTTTTGGCTCTATCCAGTCATAATCTGGCACTCAATACTTAGGTTTTTTTTTATCAAAGTGCAATATATATTAGGGCTGTTCCGATCATGTTTTTTTTTTGCTCCCGATCCGATCCCGATCGTTTTAGTTTGAGTATCTGCCAATACCGATATTTCCCGATCCGATTGCTTTTTTTTTTGCTCCCGATTCAATTCCAATCATTCCCGATAATTTTTCCCGATCATATACATTTTGGCAATGCATTAAGAAAAAAATGAATAAAACACGGACGAATATATACAGTGCCTTGCAAAAGTATTCGGCCCCCTTGAACCTTGCAACCTTTCGCCACATTTCAGGCTTCAAACATAAAGATATAAAATTTTAATTTTTTTGTCAAGAATCAACAACAAGTGGGACACAATCGTGAAGTGGAACAAAATTTATTGGATAATTTAAACTTTTTTAACAAATAAAAAACTGAAAAGTGGGGCGTGCAATATTATTCGCCCCCTTGCGTTAATACTTTGTAGCGCCACCTTTTGCTCCAATTACAGCTGCAAGTCGCTTGGGGTATGTTTCTATCAGTTTTGCACATCGAGAGACTGACATTCTTGCCCATTCTTCCTTGCAAAACAGCTCGAGCTCAGTGAGGTTGGATGGAGAGTGTTTGTGAACAGCAGTCTTCAGCTCTTTCCACAGATTCTTGATTGGATTCAGGTCTGGACTTTGACTTGGCCATTCTAACACCTGGATATGTTTATTTTTTAACCATTCCATTGTAGATTTGGCTTTATGTTTTGGATCATTGTCCTGTTGGAAGATAAATCTCCGTCCCAGTCTCAGGTCTTGTGCAGATACCAACAGGTTTTCTTCCAGAATGTTCCTGTATTTGGCTGCATTCATCTTCCCGTTAATTTTAACCATCTTCCCTGTCCCTGCTGAAGAAAAGCAGGCCCAAACCATGATGCTGCCACCACCATGTTTGACAGTGGGGATGGTGTGTTCAGGGTGATGAGCTGTGTTGCTTTTACGCCAAACATATCGTTTTGCATTGTGGCCAAAAAGTTCAATTTTGGTTTCATCTGACCAGAGCACCTTCTTCCACATTTTTGGTGTGTCTCCCAGGCGGCTTGTGGCAAACTTTAAACAAGACTTTTTATGGATATCTTTGAGAAATGGCTTTCTTCTTGCCACTCTTCCATAAAGGCCAGACTTGTGCAGTGTACGACTGATTGTTGTCCTATGGACAGACTCTCCCACCTCAGCTGTAGATCTCTGCAGTTCATCCAGAGTGATCATGGACCTCTTGGCTGCATCTCTGATCAGTTTTCTCCTTGTTTGAGAAGAAAGTTTGGAAGGACGGCCGGGTCTTGGTAGATTTGCAGTGGTCTGATGCTCCTTCCATTTCAATATGATGGCTTGCACAGTGCTCCTTGAGATGTTTAAAGCTTGGGAAATCTTTTTGTATCCAAATCCGGCTTTAAACTTCTCCACAACAGTATCTCGGACCTGCCTGGTGTGTTCCTTGGTTTTCATAATGCTCTCTGCACTTTAAACAGAACCCTGAGACTATCACAGAGCAGGTGCATTTATACGGAGACTTGATTACACACAGGTGGATTCTATTTATCATCATCGGTCATTTAGGACAACATTGGATCATTCAGAAATCCTCACTGAACTTCTGGAGTGAGTTTGCTGCACTGAAATTAAAGGGGCTGAATAATATTGCACGCCCCACTTTTCAGTTTTTTATTTGTTAAAAAAGTCTAAATTATCCAATAAATGTTGTTCCACTTCACGATTGTGTCCCACTTGTTGTTGATTCTTGACAAAAAAATTAAATTTCATATCTTTATGTTTGAAGCCTGAAATGTGGCGAAAGGTTGCAAGATTCAAGGGGGCCGAATACTTTTGCAAGGCACTGTACATTCAACATACAGTACATAAGTACTGTATTTGTTTATTATGACAATAAATCCTCAAGATGGCATTTACATTATTAACATTCTTTCTGTGAGAGGGATCCACAGATAGAAAGACTTGTGACTTTGTATATTGTGACTAAATATTGCCATCTAGTGTATTTGTTGAGCTCTCAGTAAATGATAATGCAGCCATGTCCCAATGCATGATGGGAAGTGGAACCATGATGGGAGGTGGAACCATGATTGTGCGTTGTGCTACCAATGGATATATCTTCTCTGCTTTGGGAAATAACTTAAGGTGTTAATACAAAGATCAATTGCCACTTTGCTTCCCCACATTGCTTCCCATGATATTTCTAGTCATAGGGAGAGGGAGTGCAAGGCTTTAGCCAATTGAAGAAAGGCTCCAAAGGCTGCCAAAATTCACTCTACTCATTTAGTGCTGCCTTTTATCTCTCTATATAGGTAAAAGGGCGTCATTACAGATTGAGCGCAACAATGAGTGAGAGGGTCATGCAGCGCATACATTAATTGCGTTAATTATTTTAACGTGACACATTTTAAAATAAATGAATTGCCGTTAACGCTAAATACAATTAGAAAATGATTTAATTAAAATATAAATATATATATATATATATTAAAAAAAGGCATGGCCGATATTTTCTTGCCATTTCCGATACTTTGAAAATGACGTGATGGGATCTGATCGATCGGGACATATGTATATATGTATCAGAGGTTGCACTAGACTTTTTCGTTGTCTGTCATTTTGACTGACAGGGTCATAAAAATCCGGTCATAGTCTATTTTTACCCGTCACTTAAATTTTTAAAATGATGATAAAGACATTGTGGTGACCCTTTGTTTGGCATAATTCACCTTCCGTTCTTGTGTGTCCATTTGGCCGAGCGCGTTAGCGGCTACGACACAGTCACGTGACAGAGACACTTAGAGCCGCGCGCGTTCCGGCTTGAATAGAGAATTCACAGAGAGCAGCAGAGCTACAGCGGCTGGACACAGCAATTCGAGCTAACAAGACTCTTAACATTGCATACCGCTTCAACATATTCAATAGTATTTAGTTTTCATTCATTTTAAATTAATATTCTGTCCGAACAAGCTTAACAGAGAATCCACACCGTGCCATCACAAATCAAGCAGATGAATATGTAACTTTTTCTCCGCAGTGACAAAAACAGCTGACTGTGGCCCCAGTAGGTAGGTAGGCTACATATGGAACAATGAAATTAACAGTTCACCTGCTGTGGCCTGAACGGAGTCTTACACCTTCCTCCTGGTGCGCATGGACTTGAATTGCGTGCCCGCTTGTGCAGTCCCTGTTTTTTCACCTCTTTTATCAACACCATCGTCGTTTTGGGGCTTTTTGAAGAAACTTCGGACACTCAGTTGCCTTGACATTTTTCAGAGTTAGGCCAATGGCGTCATGCATCAAGAGAGACAATAGCTAATTAATATGCTCACTCGCCACCAGTGTTGTCAGTAACGTGTTACTAAGTAAGGCGTTACTGTAATCTGATTACTTGTTTCAGTAACGAGCAATCTAACGCGCTAGTTTTTCCAAGCCAGTAATCTGATTAAAGTTAGTTTCCTCAGTAACTGTGCGTTACTATTTTGTTTTAGCCTCATACTGTATGTAGAATGAAGAATACTGTAGTCATGTCCGAAGAGCATTTGAATAGAAAATACCGCATTTGAGTTTGGGAGTGACATCACATCTCACGTTTTCTCATCGAAAAAAAACGGGTCACGTGCAGTACCATGCTGTATGCGCGCCGTCTGCCAAATAGCCTGGCTACCTATCAGGATGCTAACAGTAAAGGAGCCGGAGAGATACAACAAACGGCTGCATTTGCTCACTGGAGATACAGCCATTACTTCACATATCCGTCCAGTAAAGATGACAAAAATATCTCCGTGCGTTGCAAACTCTGCGCTGGCTCAGATGTACTGTTGACCGCTATATACTCGACATCCAATTCAACAAGGAAGCACTTGGAATTACAGCACAACGCGTCGCGAAAAAAACTCAAAACAAGACGACAGGTAACGAGACAGCCAGCAACTAGCCTTTATAATATGTGTAATTATGTACATTTTATAGTTAGAGTTTGTAATCGTAGGCGGAGTTTTACATTTGTGGGACTGGGGGGAGAAGCATGTTGAAGACTGAAACGAAAGTCAAAAGTTTGGGCACACTTCATAATTTTTGCATTTTATATATTTTCACTGCTATTGTAAATTCTCACTGAAGACATCAAAACTATGAACGAACATGTGGGATGGCAAAAAAAGTGAAATAACTGAAAACAGGTTTTGTATTCTACATTCTTCAAAGTATCCACCATTGAGGTGTCTCCAAACTTATATATATATACATACAGTATATATACACACACACATCTTGATACTGTTCGAGTTCAATCAGCTGTTGAAGTTGTTGTTGGTAGCGTTTGAAAGCTTAGGTTTAAAGAAATTCTAAATATCCATCTTGCCTCCTCTGGTGTAGTTTTGGCTAAGCAAAGCGAAGGATAGTCTCAAGGTGCTAGTCACATGATCTGTTCGAAAAATGATTTTGACCCATTATGAAAACTGTACGTTGTAGGATTTTTGTTAATGTCATCATTTTTTGTTGTTTTATTGCTTTACAACTTTTATAGACAACATTTTAATGGCTAGGTCTTTATTTCAAAGGGGAAGTTCAGAATTTTTTACATTGGGCTTCATCTTGGAGATGGGGATTTAATTAGTCGTTGGACTTTATTTAAACAAATTTCGTGCGGTTTGTCAGTTATTTGTTAGCTTTAAGGCTCCGGGATGGCTAAGCTAGGGCGAGTAAATGGTGGTTGAAATCAACTCCATCGACTAATTAAACCCCCGCTAACTCAAAGATTAAGCCTTATGTGAAAAAACTCAATTACACGTGATGAAAATTTTCTGTTATTTTTATGTTGAGGCAGCAAAAGGTTGGTAAAAAGTAAAAATTGGTAAAAAGTAACTGATAAGTTACTTTTAAAGTAACTTAGTTACTTTGATAATAAAGTAATTAGTAAAGTAACTAGATTACTTTTTTGAGGTGTAATCAGTAATCAGTAATTAAATTACTTTTTTAAGTAATCCGTGACAACACTGCTCGCCACCCTGTGGTCTGGGGTGTGAATTGCAACCTGTCAAAATGACAGATGGACTTCAGTTTTTTCCGTCACCGTTTTAAAAAATTGGTGAACGACGGAAAATATTCAGTTAACGCGACCCCTGATTATATCAGCCCTAATTTTAAGAAACTACCAGCTAAGTTTTATATATATATATATATATATATATATATATATATATATATATATATATATATATATATATATATATATATATATATATATATATAATATCATCCCTAATTTTAAGAAACTACCAGCTAAGTTTTTTATATACAGGGGTGCACATAAGTGGTCCGCATGCGCGCATGCGTACTGGACGTAGACAAACGCGCTGGCCCTCAACGGCTTCCATACGCATTTGCGTACCGATGGCTGACCACTGTATTTGCGGCGGACAGGAGAAAATAACTTCTAAAATGTCAAAGAGGCAGGCCCCGCCGAGTAATTATTTCCGTGTTCCCCTAGCCAGGTACTCCAGACTCACCGCTGATCCAGCTATTGAGTCTGGCCACCATTAAGCGGATAAAATTTCCAGGGCGGAGCAAGCCACAGCAAACAGACAGCGAAGTGGCCCAATCATTGATGGACGGGACGAGGGACTTGCGCGCGGAAGTAAACATTCGAGGAGAGCGGAGTTTATTCAACATGGCTAGCGTGAGACAGACTGTTGTCAATGACTTGTGTCGATGTGTTTTTGGTAATTTAAAACTGATTTTACCGTGGATTGGAACATATTCTCGGCTCTCCTGTTTGCCATCTGTGTTATGGTGGAGGCGACTTCCGACGCGGAAGAGTGAAGTTGCTCGTTAAGAACACGTCAAATAAACGAATCTGATTTGTCGATTGATTTTGTACTTGCTCGAGAAGCCGTTAATGGGCTGGCAGACTATACTCTCAGTGTTTGGAAAAACACAGGGAGAACAGTCTGGCCGTGCCAGGCAAGTGTTCCCCCACCCCCGACAAAAGACAGACGACAGAAACGTCACCGGAGCTACGGAAAAAAAGGACTTTTGTTGAAAAGTGGCTGCAGGATGTACCATGGCTAGAAGCAAATGATGCTCGCACGGAAATGTGGTACAAAATTTGCCGTGAGAATCCCGAGTGTCGCTGATAAAAGCAGCGCATTTTATGTAGAGTTAAAGAATTTCAGCCATCCAAACTTTGAAAAGCACGAAAAAACCAGCATGTGGCAATTAAGCAAACTATCGATGTCAGACAGCACCCCACTCGCCCTATGGACAAGTGGCGGAATAAAGTTAATGAAGACCAGCGCCATGCACTGACAAACGTGTTTTTGCTCTCATTTCACAAAGCTAAACATGCACGTTCAAAGAGCTCTTATGAGGAGGACATCCCACTTTTACAAGGGCTTGAAATTAATGTGGGAGCTGCATAATGCCCTTTATTTTGAAATAGTGCTTTTATGTTTATTTCTTTACATTTCACTTCAAAGTAATGGCAATTTTGTTGTGCCAGTTGATGATAATCAAGCATTAATTGTTAATATAATTAATTAAAGGTAATTGGCTCTAAGTAAAGCTTGTCATAATTTTATCGGATCAAGCGTGTCGGCTCTAGAGCTCAATGAGGACCAAGTCACTTCTCCAGGTCCTCCTCTGAGAACCTAGGCAAAAAAAATATGTGCACCCCTGTTTATATATGTATATATATATATATATATATATATATATATATATATATATATATATATATATATATATATATATATATATACAGTGCCTTGCAAAAGTATTCGGCCCCCTTGAACCTTGCAACCTTTCGCACATTTCAGGCTTCAAACATAAAAATATAAAATTTTAATTTTTTGTCAAGAATCAACAACAAGTGGTACACAATCGTGAAGTGGAACAAAATTTATTGGATAATTTAAACTTTTTTAACAAATAAAAAACTGAAAAGTGGGGCGTGCAATATTATTCGGCCCCCTTGCGTTAATACTTTGTAGCGCCACCTTTTGCTCCAATTACAGCTGCAAGTCGCTTGGGGTGTTTCTATCAGTTTTGCACATTGAGAGACTGACATTCTTGCCCATTCTTCCTTGCAAAACAGCTCAACTCAGTGAGGTTGGATGGAAAGTGTTTGTGAATAGCAGTCTTCAGCTCTTTCCACATATTCTCGATTGGATTCAGGTCTGGACTTTGACTTGGCCATTCTAACACCTGGATACGTTTATTTTTGAACCATTCCATTGTAGATTTGGCTTTATGTTTTGGATCATTGTCCTGTTGGAAGATAAATCTCCGTCCCAGTCTCAGGTCTTGTGCAGATACCAACAGGTTTTCTTCCAGAATGTTCCTGTATTTGGCTGCATCCATCTTCCCGTAAATTTTAACCATCTTCCCTGTCCCTGCTGAAGAAAAGCAGGCCCAAACCATGGTGCTGCCACCACCATGTTTGACAGTGGGGATGGTGTGTTCAGGGTGATGAGCTGTGTTGCTTTTACGCCAAACATATCGTTTTGCATTGTGGCCAAAAAGTTCAATTTTGGTTTCATCTGACCAGAGCACCTTCTTCCACATGTTTGGTGTGTCTCCCAGGTGGCTTGTGGCAAACTTTAAACAAGACTTTTTATGGATATCTTTGAGAAATGGCTTTCTTCTTGCCACTCTTCCATAAAGGCCAGATTTGTGCAGTGTACGACTGATTGTTGTCCTATGGACAGACTCTCCCACCTCAACTGTAGATCTCTGCAGTTCATCCAGAGTGATCATGGGCCTCTTGGCTGCATCTCTGATCAGTTTTCTCCTTGTTTGAGAAGAAAGTTTGGAAGGACGGCCGGGTCTTGGTAGATTTGCAGTGGTCTGATGCTCCTTCCATTTCAATATGATGGCTTGCACAGTGCTCCTTGAGATGTTTAAAGCTTGGGAAATCTTTTTGTATCCAAATCCGGCTTTAAACTTCTCCACAACAGTATCTCGGACCTGCCTTGGTTTTCATAATGCTCTCTGCACTTTAAACAGAACCCTGAGACTATCACAGAGCAGGTGCATTTATACGGAGACTTGATTACACAGAGGTGGATTCTATTTATCATCATCGGTCATTTAGGACAACATTGGGTCATTCAGAGATCCTCACTGAACTTCTGGAGTGGGTTTGCTGCACTGAAAGTAAAGGGGCCGAATAATATTGCACGCCCCACTTTTCAGTTTTTTATTTGTTAAAAAAGTTGAAATTATCCAATAAATGTTGTTCCGCTTCACGATGGTGTCCCACTTGTTGTTGATTCTTGACAAAAAAAATTTAATTTCATATCTTTATGTTTGAAGCCTGAAATGTGGCGAAAGGTTGCAAGATTCAAGGGGGCCGAATACTTTCGCAAGGCACTGTATATATATATAAATATATAAATGTCTGTCATTTTTAGTTTAGAATCATTAAAATCATTAATTGATGTCATTAATTGATGTCTAATATTTCGTTTAAAAAATTAAATAAATAAAAAAATTATTCACTCGCATAGTTTTAACTTTTAAACAAATTAGGTCACAGTGAAAAAAATGGTGTCTGTAAAAAAGTCACAGATATCTACCTCATAACTATCGCTTAATTGTGTTTTTTTTTTGTTACTGTCACATTTTCTCCGATATGTTAGATGATAAATAATCGATCCAAACAAAGAAAAATTGAAAAAAAAATGTTTAAAAGGGTAAATATATGAAAAAGAACATCTGGACCACTCCTTGATGTCTGCGATTTCTGCATCACGACCCTTGTTATATTACCATGTTTCACCCATAAAATCCAGCTGTGGCCATTCACAGCTGTGTCTTGGCACTCAGTGATACATGCTTCATAGAGTTTTTGGATCGAAACAAGGTAAGTACGCGATAATATCTTGTTAAGGTCATGCCGTCTTTAATTCTGCTCTTTCATGCTCTCACCTGCAGGTAGGGTTTAGTAACATATTTTAGCAAATGAGAACAATTCTGGTTTATTAGACCCTACAAGTCTTTAAGTCTGAGGTTCCCTTCAACAGTGGACTCCAGCCTCAACCATGGTGTTTGGTATTGGTTCTATTATATTGGCGCACACTAGCTAGGTTTGCTGTGGCATTAATCCAATTTTGTTAACAAGACTGAGACCTGAGTGGAATGGTTGTTATTGAGGAGTTACAGTATTTTCTTTTCTTGTGTGTGTCCTAAAGTTTCCGGAACGGTTTTTGGAATCCAGCAATTCTGTTTTGTCTGACAGTCATCAGGGGATGGATGTTCAAGGGGAGGATGATAGGCCAGAAAGTTCGAAGAGGTTTGTTTTGTTGCTGTTTTTTTTTATTGTGTGTGTATATTTATGAATATCAACACATACAGTATGCAAAGAGGGGACTGAGGCCAAAGACATCAACACCAGAAAGCTCCTCACTATGCACGGAGGGTTTTACCCTAAATCCAGTACCCTCAGATTATACACCAAGCGGAAGGAGGGAGGCCAAGGACTAGAGAGTAGGGATGAAAGCAAAATTTTTGGCCGAAAACCGAATATTGAAATACTTGGCCGAAAAACTGAATAGCCAAATAATACACATGCATACAATTATTTTTTATTTCATTTTTTAAATCATTTTTATTATCTCCCGATTAATGCCCGTTGCCTTGGCCTTTTTTTTTTTTTTTTTTTTAATTACATTGAGGCGGAAATAAAATATGGTCCCTTCTCACAAGTACGCAAACATCTTCCAAAATGTTCTACGGCCCTTGAGGCTTGAGAAATTTGGTTTGAAAGGTGCAGATTGAAACCCCTTCAGAGGGTGCGTTCCCTGCGGCAGTGAGCATTTTAAAGCAAACTCTGAACGCGGTCTATAGCAGATGTGCCGCCGTCGTTGTAGCATTTTGTTTGGTGGGCTTCATGGCCGTTGATACCTTGATAAATGCGCTTTCTCGGAAGTTTGGAACACTCAAAAAATGGGTCTCACACCTCCAGTTGCAAAGCTAAATGAGATCTCGATGTATGTTTGTGTGGAATTTCATAACGATAACAAAAAACTATTTGACGAAACTAGTAAAGCTCTTTACAAGGCTATGACAATCTCTTGTACTCCTTAATATAAAATGTGGTGTTTCCTTGTGCAACAAGCAGACGCGACTGAGAGCCAGGCAAGCGGGCTGAGGTCCTAGTGGCGACGAAGCCATGCAAAGTTGCTCCCGGCCGGATTAAACGCGACTGGAAGAGGGGGTGTAGAAGTCGCGGAAAAAATGTGACAAAAAGAGGAAGTGTTCGTACCATGGCATTGTTGTACTAAAACACAGCAAATTCATTTAAATACTACTTTATGTGTATACTGCTCACTTGATAAAACTCCAAACTGCTCATGCATGCATGGGCTCAAATGCACTGTACTCGATGTGGCCCGAGACACCAGTGGAAAGCAACTTTAGAACTAGCGTGTAGCAGCGATGAAGCAAATTTATTTTTCTTCATTTAATAATTTAATCTTAGATACCTCAAAACACTTCCAAACTGCGGACATGTTTGCTATGAGCCAGTAGTGTTGCTTCTCACCGCGTTTTGATTGTGTCATCACAAGAGGACTATGGTTCTTCGCACTATTCGGTGGTAAACTTTTGGCCTTTTAACCGAAAAGTAAAATGAAATTTTAGCTATTTTCAGTCGAAAGTTTTCGACACTGATTTTCGGTCACATCTCTACTAGAGAGCGTAAAGTCTATTGTCGAGGATAAAACATTAAAAAAAATCCTAAAACACATCAAGAAAATATCTCCAAAAGACAAGCTGCTAAGTGAATGCTTCGGGCAGCAGAGACCCTATGAGTGTGCAGAAGAGGAGGACCAGACAAGTTGGAGGGACAAGTTCCATACATGGAATGTAGCACAGGAAAGTTGAAGAAATGGCTGACATCAAGAATTCCCACTGGTGACTGGCGCAAGCTGGACTAACAGACAGCACAGAGGCTCTAATCATTGCAGGACAATAACAGTTCCTAAGTACAAGAGCTGTAGAGGCCAAGATCTACAAGAGCAGATCAGACCAGAGGTGCTGGCTGTGCAAAGATGCGCCGGAGACAATCTAGCACATTTTAGAAGGGTCGCGAAACTGAGGGGGGACTCCTTTTAAGTCTAACCAGGAGTAATTCCTGCAATATTTAATTCTGGAACCTTCTACACACACTTCACCTTGCCTAGTGAATCCACTGGTCATGTCGGTTCTTGCATGTCTTGTCACATATACATTGTCTTATTTCCATGGCCATGTGTCGTCATCATGTGTCACTTACTTCAAGGAGAAAATTAATGATTTGGAAAGTCCTTCCATGCACTAAAATCACAATTATAGTAAAAATACAGTATTCAAATTATTTATGGGGGTCTATTTTAATATCACAAGACTGGAATTTTAACAGGAGTTTGTAGACTTTTTGCATCCACTATAAATACAGTGAGGAGCAGAGGTATTTGCACCTATTGTGATTTTGCAAGTTCACCCATTTACAAAATAGGTAGAGGTCTGAAGTTTCAATCAGAGATGCATTTCCACTCATAGAGACATAATCTTAAAAAAAAAAGTCCTGAACACTCAGATTGTATGATTTTTCAATCATTTTACTGGGGTCCATAAGTATTTATACCCCTGAGAAAATCCATGCTAATATTGAGTGCAGAAGCCTTTGTTTGCAATTACAAAGATCAGACCCTTTCTGTAGTTCTTCACCAAGTTTTCACATATGGAAACAGATCAAGTTTCGGGGCTGTCATTGAGAAACAAAGTTTCAGCTCCATCTGAAGATTTTCTATTGGATTGAGGTATGGAGACTGGCTAGGCCACTCCAGAACTGATATGCCTTTTACGCAGCCACTCCTTGGTCAGCTTAGGTGTGTGCTTGGGATCATTGTCATGTTGGAAGATCCAGCCACGACTCATCTTCAAGTCTCTGACTGAGGGAAGTAGGTTGTGGCTCATAATCTGATGATACATTTCATCTTTGCCGAAAAGCAGCCCAAAAGCATGAGGTTTCCACCCCCATACTTCACAGTGGGGATGGTGTTCTTGGGATTGTACTCATCCTTCTTTTTCCACCACACACGGCGAGTAAAGTCCAAAAAGTTCTACTTTGGTCTAATCTGACCACATGACTTTCTCCCATTACCCCTCTGCATCATTCAGATGGTCCCTGGCAAACTTTGGACGCGCCTTCGCATATACTGGCTTCAACAGAGAAACCGTCTGAGCAATGCATGATTTTAAACCATTGCAACGTAGTGTTCTACTGACAGTAGCCTTTGAGGCTGTGCATCCAGCTCTATTCAGGTCATTGACCAGCTCCTGTCGTGTAGTTCGAGGCTGAGCCCTCACTTTTCTTATCACAAGTGATGCCCCACGAGGAGAGATTTTACATGGAGCCCCAGGCTGAGGTAGATTATCAGTCATGTTTAGCCTTATCCATGTTCTAACAATTTCTGCAGCTGTTGATTTATTCCAGGGGTCAGCAACCCTGTCCTCGAGTGCCACTATCCAGCTTGTTTTCCCTGTCTCCCTCCTTTAACACACCTGAGTCAAATACTCATGATCGTTATCAGGCTCCTGCAGAGCTTGCTAATTAGCTGATCATTTGATTCAGGTGTGTCAAAAGGCGGGAGACATGAAAAACAAGCTGGATAGTGGCACTCGAGGACCAGGGTTGCTGACCCCTGATTAATTCTCACCAACCTGCTTTCTAATTGTCCCATAGCCTTTTCCAGCTTTGTGGAGCTCAACAGTTTTTTCTTTGGTGTCTTTCGAAACCTCTCTGGTCTTGCACATGGTAGCAGTTGGATTATGACTGACTGCGGGATGTACAGATGACAATAATGAGGTCAAACATGTGGTTGGTGGGTGGTTACTCATGGGGTAAAGGTGGACTTTTTTTAAGGTAGACTGACAACTCTTTGAGTGTCATAATTATTGTGGATTCTCAGGGATACAAATACTTAGTAACCCCAGTAAATTATAAATAAATTATTTTAAAAATCATACAATGTGACTTCTGGATTAAAAAAAAAAAATTATGTTTCCATTAAAGATGCACGATAATATCGATTACCGATAATTATCGGCCGATAATGGCAGTTATGACGTCACACAGATAATCCATATTTTTAAAAAATTCAACTGATAATCAAATCCGATAATTATATACTTCATTTAGTCTCCAAATGTGCGCAATTGATGCAGTTTTGTCTAATTCTGCATCGCCGCCTTAACCCCTCACCCCTCTGAAGCCCATCACATGAGTGACGTCACATGAAATGCTTGATATCATGGCGGCTCCGTCACAAGTGTGCGATTACCTTTCCGTGTGTGAAGAAGTTCCACGAGGTGGAAAGAAAGCATCCTCAATCAACACCACTAACCTGATCAGCCTATTAAAGCTACATCACAATTTTTTGTGATACAAATACAAGGCTACCACTAGCGCGAAGGCTAATAGTAAACAAATGGAAAGCATACTACGGGGTTTGTGATGATTTGAAATGCTTTTGGCAGCCGCTCGGTCTCGGGCAGCGCCACCCACACTCATCTCAACTCATTAAGCACCTAAATAAAGAAAAAATTGCTTTCAGATAATGTTTTGAACCATATCTATTCTTGAACAAAGTATTGCAGTACAAAATATAATAATCTATCTCTTAAAATAAGGCTGTTAAGCTTATTTTCAGTTAGCTATTTTTCTTATTTCAAGAAATCTAAGTGAAATTTATTTGAGACACTGGGAGATAATTTCACATATTTACAATAGATTTACACCTAAAACAAGGGAATTTTAACTAGTTTTAAGGAGGTCTGTTTTTGCAGTGTAGTAATGATATATTGTATATGTTAGGAATGAATTAGTTTTAAAGGCATTTTTGTGCAATTTGGGTATTTACTCAGTAAGTAATCGTTGCCAAAGGTTTACCATTACACAATGTCAGACAGTGTTATTGTTTAGATGTTGGAATTCACTACTTGATCACATTTGATGCAGAAAAAAGATCAATAAATTCTATGTTTGCACAGTAATATTTGCTCTTGTGTATATTTTAAAATTTTACTTATATCTTGTAAATGAATTATCAGCTTGACATTATCGGTTATCGGCTAGAACAAGGAGGCATTTCTCGGTTATCGGTATCGGATGAAAAACGTATTATCGTGCATCACTAGTCTCCATGAGCGGAAATGCGTCTAAGATTGAAATGTCAGACCTCTACCTATTTTCTAAGTGCATGAACTTCAAAATCTGCAAAATCACAAGGGGTGAAAATACTTCTGCTCCTCACTGTATATTTCATTGCATCAATTTTAATATTTCAATCAAGTATGATATTTTAAAGTAATCTAACAACAAATAATTCAGACCTTTGCTGAATGTTTTATTAATTATTCCTACTTCTCTGCAGCCATGGTCAATTACGGCAGAAATCTCGTGAAGAAGTCCAGTTTCATTTACTCAAGAGCACTGACGATGTCGGGAGATTGGAAGGTGAAAGGGTCAAGGGGGAAGTGGATCTTATCAATTTTTCACCTGAAGTAAGCAGCGAATAACAACTGCCACCTCCATAAAATTCTTATTCAATCAACCATCACGATAAACTGAGAAAACCTTTCAATTAAAAAAAAAAAAAAAAAAAGAAAATCCCCAACCAAAATTACACATCACCACATATACATTATCCCAATTGCCATTAACTTCGCATCTCTTCACTGTGCATCCCATTTATTGTACTGACCTTGTCAAGTCATATTTATTCACACTAAATAGCCTTTAATATCCAGTTTTTAAGGGCATTACAGATCCACAGTTGACATCAACAAAAATATAATTTTTTATTGTCTCTGAATGTCTTTTGTATGGCACCTTACTTTTTAGGCATATGTGATTCCCTGAACTGTCTTTGGGTTGAAACTGAATTCTTAATTGTCATTTTAATTCAGAATGTTCTCTTGTCTTATAGCTATCTGGGGAATTTTCGTATTCCATCAGTTCTACCAGTTTTGTGGGGATGAGTATTAAAGGGGGAGAGAGCGAGGAGACCGAGGTTACTAAGAGGTATGTTTTTTCCTCCTCAGAAAACACTAACTGAGCTTAGTTTTGTGCTCCTAATGGTTAAAGGCCCATTCCATACCAGAATTTTAAAATAATTGAACATGTGAATTCCTTCTCAGAAAATGCTTGCGGCTATCTGTTGCCCAATCTCATTCCATGAGCTGAATTTAAGTTCCTCATATTTGTCTTCATTCTCTGCTCACTTGTTTCTCAGTTACTGCTCCTAAGGGTCCCTTCCGGCAACTTTTGGCATACAGTCAATTAAGATGCATTTAAGGGAGTTTATAAACTCACTTTAGAGCTTTCACTACTCATTTCTTTTTGCTAAAGGGACAAGAGTTATTGAGAACCCAAAGAGTGCGCAATTGCAGGATGCTAAGAGTTATTGAGAACCCAAAGAGTGCGCAATTGCAGGATGCTATTCTTGATAATGAAAGATCATGCTAGTTCTCCCTCAGACAACTACAATAGTGCTACCAAGTAAGGAGATCAAATTGAGAAATATTTGAATTTGACACAAGATCTCATAGTTGTCTCTTGGTAAGAACAGAAAAGATGCAGTTTTGAGACAATCTTGAGGAAAGAAATAGGCATCTCATCCATAGTGATTATAAGTAAGGATGTCAAATTGAGACATATTTTATAGACAAGTTTCCTGAGCAAAAATATGGGCGTCATCTAGGAAAATGTCTGAGCTGAACTTCTGGTTTAGAAAGAACAACATGAATTGTGGTTGAAGTACGCAGTGTGTTGACAGTTGAAACTGCAAAATCAAGCCAGAGGAACCCACAAAATCTACAAAAATGGATTCAGCATGACGTAGATGAGATTGTATGATTGTTCTTATCACTTCGTTGATCATTAGTGGGCAAAATTATAACAACCTGTCAGCCTGTGTTGACGTGAGGTATAGATTGATACGCTGGCCACTTGAGTGACCAAAATGAGGTAAAATTACAATTTATCTTATCTTATTTATCTTATTTACCAAATGCAGAAGGGCTGAAACAGATTTTGTTGTTATAAGGAAATACTAAAAGGTATGTATATACAAACAAAATAGTATATCAATATTTTTTTGTAGATATTGATTGCAATAAAACATTTGGACGACATGATTTCATTTCTTGTTTTATTTAAAACGATTGGTGGAATGCAAAACAGGTCAATAAATCACAATTTTTCAAATTATTAGAAAAATAGCATACGAGAATGTGATATCAGACAGCAGAGCTCCGGAGCCTCCCGACACCCGACATTACGGTCTCCAGAGAGGCTTTCTCCCGCTGTCCTCGATAATTCCAGCTCCATTAGCGTATCTTAAAGTTGCTGCAGTTAAAAGGCTCGTAGTTGGATCTCGGGGATCGAGCTGACGGTTCGTCATGAGGCGAGCCACCGCCTCCAGCCCCAGCCTCTCTGCTGCCCTGGGTAGAACGACATAGTCTCGATATACAGTAGAGCAAATAAGTATTTAGTGAACCACCAGTTGAGCAAGTTCTCCTACTTGAAATGATTAGAGAGGCATGTAATTGTCAACATGGCTAATCCTCAACGATGAGGGACAGAATGTGGGAAAAAAAACAGAAAATCACATTGTTTGATTTTCAAAGAATTTATTTCCAAATTAGAGTGAAAAATAAGTATTTGGTCACCACAAACAAGCAAGATTTCTGGCTGTCAAAGAGGTCTAACTTCTTCTAACGAGATCTAACAAGGTTCAACGAGGCTCCACTCGTTACCTGTATTAATGGCACCTGTTTTAACTCATTATCGGTATAAAAGACACCTGTCCACAAACTCAGTCAGTCACACTCCAAACTCCACTATGGCCAAGACCAAAGAGCTGTCGAAGGACACCAGAGACAAAATTGTAGACCTGCACCAGGCTGGGAAGACTGAATCTGCAATAGGTAAAACGCTTGGTGTAAAGAAATCAACTGTGGGAGCAATTATTAGAAAATGGAAGACATACAAGACCACTGATAATCTCCCTCGATCTGGGGCTCCACGCAAGATCTCACCTCGTGGCGTCAAAATGATAACAAGAACGGTGAGCAAAAATCCCAGAACCACACGGGGGGACCTAGTGAATAACTACAGAGAGCTGGGACCACAGTAAATAAGGCTACTATCAGTAACACAATATGCCGCCAGGGACTCAAATCCTGCACTGCCAGACGTGTCCCCCTGCTGAAGAAAGTACACATCCAGGCCCGTCTGCGGTTTGCTAGAGAGCAATTGGATGATCCAGAAGAGGACTGGGAGAATTTGTTATGGTCAGATGAAACCAAAATAGAACTTTTTGGTAGAAACACAGGTTCTCATGTTTGGAAGAGAAAGAATATTGAATTGCATCCAAAGAACACCATATCCACTGTTAAGTATGGGGGTGGAAACATCATGCTTTGGGGCTGTTTTTCTGCAAAGGGACCAGGACAACTGATCTGTGTAAAGGAAAGAATGAATGGGGCCATGTATTGAGAGATTTTGAGTGAAAATCTCCTTCCATCAGCAACGGCATTGAAGATGAGACGTGGCTGGGTCTGTCAGCATGACAATGATCTCAAACACACAGCCAGGGCAACAAAGGAGTGGCTTCACATGAAGCATTTCAAGGTCCTGGAGTGGCCTAGTCAGTCTCCAGATCTCAACCCCATAGAAAATCTGTGGAGGGAGTTAAAAGTCCGTGCTGCTCAACGCCAGCCCCATGGATGTATGGAGGAATGGGCCAAAATACCAGTAACAGTGTGTGAAAAGCTTGTGAAGAGTTACAGAGAACGTTTGGCCTCCGTTATTGCCAACAAAGGGTACATAACAAAGTATTGAAATTAACTTCTGGTATTGACCAGATACTTATTTTCCACCATGATTTAAAAATAAATTCTTTAAAAATCAAACAATGTGATTTTCTGTTTGTTTGTTTTTTCCCCACATTCTGTCTCTCATGGTTGAGGTTTACCCATGTTGACAATTACAGGCCTCTCTAATATTTTCAAGTGGGAGAACTTGCACAATTAGTGGTTGACTAAATACTTATTTGCCCCACTGTATGTCCTTCAACATACATTAAATGTTGCTGTGAGGCACATCAACTTATCTTCCCTTGCTTAACAGTGTTTTCCACTCATATACAAACTAACAAAAAAACTTGTAACACTTGCATTAATGCGTTGAGATAATTGTGCCGTCTACACATACTGATTAGCAACAGGCTAGCAGCAGATACAGTAGTTGTAGTAAATAATATTAAAGATGATCATAATTACAATCATCATCGCAATAACAATATCAAAGGCAACGAGTCGTTTTATGCGCAAGATTTTTCTAGCACAGGACACATGAAAATGCAGGGATAGGAAGAACACACCTTCCATAACACAGTGGCAACATGGCTACAAAAATACCCGGTCCTTGTGGTGGCACGAGCTTGGTTCCGCACCTGCTTTCATGAACATGTTGTCCTCCCCTGTCGTAATGATGGCAAATGAATGTTGTATTTCCAAATTGTCTTTTTTGAGGGATTTTGATGAGTAAAGTTACTCTAGCTCCTAAAACGGAAGTTGTTAGCAGACATAAGGAAGTAAAGAGGAAGTACCTCGGAAACTTGTCTATAGAGGGCACAAAATGTTGTCTCTTGGTGGGATCAGAAGAGGAGAAAGCTTTATGTAAGGCTAGCAAACATTCTTTTTGAATTGTTCTCTTTTGTTATTAAAACACCTTTGTGCAGCCAATATGAGTCAGAGAACGAGTCTTCTGATGAAGATGTACTCAGCTGTTCAACAGATCAGAAAAATTGCCACCTCCAGTGCTATAATGTTTCCGCTGTCGGAGCCAAACTGTCCAAGACAGAATTGATGCCAGCCCAAACAACTGTGGACAAGACCTGGTCTTTGGACAGCAGTCGAGGATCGCAAAAGCCACCGGTACTTGCACTGCGACTTATTCTTCCCTGGACATAATTTTATAGTTATGCTACATGTTGGTTTATTATTGTCACTATCACTAGTGTCAATGTATACTCGTTTCTAATAAGACATTGACTTCAAACTAAAAACATGATATTTATGCCTTTTTTTTTTAATGCATTCTGAAGTTTGCAGATTCCATTGCTTGTGGTTTCCATGACAGTACGCACTTTATTCAGATCAAAGAAAGGAAAGATTCTGAGAAGATAGTGGTTTCCAAAAGGTTTGTAATTCTTACACTTCGCATAAAGTGATGATGAATGATAAATTTATCCGGTTTATTGTTGTTACTATAAAAAATGCCTTGCTGGTTTTTATATGTCGCACTCGGTCTTGCAGTACTGAGGATGTTGGACAATTAGGAGCCAAACTGGAGGACCAGCCAAGTAAAGCACATACAGTGAGTGGTTGTCATGAATAGTTACACTAACATAATTGATAATTAGTTTTTGAGATTTTGTATTTAAAGTGATCCTCTGATTTAAATACATGTAGGCTCTAATAAACCACAATTGTTCTCTTGTACTAAAATATGTTGTTCGAAACACATAAAATGTTAAATCAATGGCAATATTTTATAATATTTAGTCCATATTTTGACCGTTATTTGGCACCATGGTTTGCGGGCTCGCAGTGATGACGTAATTGGTATCTTTCTAAATGTGTAGCGTGTTCAACAATTGCTTATTGCTGCCTAAACTCACGAAGTAAAATGCCACGATGTGCTGCTTTTGGATGCAATTTCCAGTCAAATGGAAAAAAGGGGAATGAAGTGAGTGGTCAAGGTGGAATTATTATTTTTAGTGAATAAATGTGCATAAGTGGAAGCTTCTCCCCCTTTTTGGTCCCTGTATGCATGTATCCTACCCACCCACGTTACAAGTGGCGCCCGAACATTTTTCCTGGATCCTCAGTCAAGTAAGGGTCCCATCGCGTCTGCAATAATGGTTTTGGATCTGTCCATTTATTTTTATTCGTCGGTCCCACAGCGGCTTTTCGGATCAGTCTATTTTGTATATCGTGGCTGCGATACTGCCTTGGGATCGGTCTAATTCCTGGATCTTCGAGTGAGTAAAAAAACACGGATTTGGATTAGTATTGCTATCTTTTTTGTTGACTATTCTTCGTGGGAGTTTTCCCCAAATCATACTAAATAATTAAAGCACTATGGCATGCTACATTGACGACAGTGACTCTGATGTGGACCTTACAACAATGTTGGAGTTCGTCAGGGAATGCGTGTTTGCGTACTGCTGAGCTCCCGAGTGAAGAGTGGTCAAGGTGGAAATATTATTTTTTGAGAATAAATGTGCATAAGTGGAAGCTTCTCCCCTTTCTGGTACTTTTATACACGTATCCTAGCTACCACGCGTTACAATGTACAAGACCTGGATTACACAAGATGTGCTCTTTGGCCTGTACTGTATGTAAAGCACACGACAGCTCTGGATGCTAACAATCTACATAATTATATTGGGAAAACGTTTGAAAATGCAATATGGTTACCTTGAATATCTGCTAATAAAACCGGAGTTCCCGAATCCCAACAGCATGCACTCTCGCTCCCAACAGGACTCTCTCGCATCACCAGTTTTGCCCAACTTTTGTCTTATCAGGTATTTGCTGCGCGCATTTTTCCCTGAATTTCGTCTTGTGAACGACCGACAGTGCTGTCTTGCTCTTCACTTTTCAGATCTGGTTCAAATAGGAAGGGTAGAACTGACGACATGTTGGGAAAGCTAACGAGTGACAAGCTGGAATTTCGGCATTCGGGGCCAGTGACGTCACGCACTGCGACGTAACAAGAATGGCGTCCTATCACTTAAAATAATTTTACAAACTTTATTAAAACAAAACCATTAAGAGGGGTTTTAATATCAAATTATTATAACTCATACTAACATTTATGTTTTAAGAATTACTTGTCTTAAAACTAGAGGATCCCTTTAATAGCCTTAAATCAGGAGGAACTACTAGTACACACAGTACTAGTAAACATATTAAGGTGCCTCAAGCCACTGTATATTTTTGCGGGTCAGGGGCACTTGCTTATATGAAGACACGGAGAATGGGATTCTGAGTGTCTATCAGCTGAACAGTTTGTGCCACACGGGAGTTTGGTGTACTTCCATTGCGAATGTTTATATTGTGTTGTTTTTTCAGAGAAAACAGGTAGACAGAAAAGGGTTTTGGGAGGAACAGAAAGAAAGGAAGAAAAGAAAAAAAAAAAACAGAAGGAATAGTGATTCAAAAAACCCCATTGTTAAATATGTATTCGTACCGAGGGGACACCATGTGGAAAGGGATACCAAGTAACCACAAGAGAGGAAGAGGGATGTTAGCGCAGATAAAAGTGTGTGGGTAAATGCACTAAAAATGTTAGTTGTGTGTAGTGGGGAACAAATCAACTATGAGTATTAATCAATCGACATCTGAGAATACCTTCAGTGCCACCTAGTCATGCCCACTCTAACATGCGTGTTAGTCATGTGGAGAGTGACAGGCAAACCAGATGTTGCCCCAGCCATTCCAGGGAGGATCAAGCTCAAAATGCCCCTAAGCCTGCAGCCAATGGAGCAGTATCCGTACCACAGCCCATCAGCACACCACACCACAGCACCAAGGGCCATGCTAAAAGAAAAGTGGGTCCCCCTACCATTCTATTGTCATGGTTGCCATTTAACCCCAACACCGTGAAGAAACAGTGTGGGAAGGGAAGTGCAGTGTGTGTATGTATTAAAATATGGCAGTAGCCCTAATGTGAACACTTACTCAAGTTTCTATCAAGACTTTCACTTGAAGTTTGGCTTTTAAAATGTTATTTATACCTTTCTTCGCATCCTGAAGCTTGCAGACTACAACGTTTGTGTTTTCCATGACAGTCAGCACTTTATTCAGATCATAGAAAGAAAGGATAGTGAGACGACTGTGCTTTCCAAAAGGTTTGTAATTCTTACTCTGAACAGAAAATGATGATACATTTATCCTGTTTATTGTTGTTTCTGTAATAATCCCTTGCTGGATTATCTCTGTCTTTCTCGCAACTGCAGTACTGAGTCTGTTGGACAATTAGTTGCCAAACTGGAGGATCTGTCAAGTAAAACACCTACAGTGAGTTGTTGTTATTAAAGCTACGCAACCATAAATTAAAATGTGTTTTACTGATGATGCACTTAATGACCTTAAAAACGGGAGGAACCATATAGAGGTAGAATCATAACAAAACTAAAAAAAAAATGTAAAAGTTTGGTTTGCAAATAAAAAATATAATCCATCCATCCATCCATCCATCCATCCATCCATCCATCCATCCATCCATCCATCCATCCATCCATCCATCCATCCATCCATCCATCCATCCATCCATCCATCCATCCATCCATCCATCCATCCATCCATCCATCCATTATCTTCTGCTTGTTCCGGGGTCGGATCGCGGGGGCAGCAGCTTTAACAGGGAAGCCCAGACCTTCCTCTCCCCAGCCACTTCAACCAGCTCCTCCGGCGGGATCCCAAGGCGTTCCCAGCTCAGCTGAGAGACATAGTCTCTCCAGCGTGTCCTGGGTCGTCCCCAGGGCCTCCCCCCGGTGGGACATGCCCGGAACACCTCTCCAGGGAGGCGTCCGGGAGGCATCCGAACCAGATGCCCGAGCCACCTCAGCTGGCTCCTCTCTACGCGGAGGAGTAGCGGCTCGACGATGAGTCCCTCCCGGATGACCGAGCTTCTCACCCTATCTCTAAGGGAGAGCCCGGACACCCTGCGGAGGAAACTCATTTTGGCCGCTTGTATCCGGGATCTTGTTCTTTCGGTCACGACCCAAAGCTCGTGACCAAAGGTGAGGGTAGGAACGTAGATCGACTGGTAAATCGAGAGCTTTGCCTTTCGGCTCAGCTCCTTCTTCACCACTACGGACAGGTGCAGCGTCCGCATTACTGCAGACGCTGCACCGATTCGCCTGTCGATCTCCTGCTGCCTCCTACCATCACTCGTGAACAAGACCCAAAGATACTTGAAAAAATATAACTTAAAAAATAATGCATTTTCTTTTGCGAATACAAAGCGTAGCCATCAAACAAGACTGGCTAAGAGTGGTTTCTTACGGTTCTGACTGCATTTGCGTGCAGATGGAAGAGCATTTGCTTGCAGACTGAAGTGCATTGTCTTGTAACTTAGCATCAAGGAAAATAAAAGCCAAAAATGTTTGCTTTTTTCCGTGATTTTCACGGGAGACGTAATGTGGGTTTACCTAACCTCAACCAAATGCCCATCGCAAATGAAGCAGACAGATATGCCTGGAATGCAATTCGGGTTTTTACGTGATCTCTTCTTGGTGGCCTTTGAATAATAAACAACGGCATCTGCTGTTATGGAAGAGAATTGATGGCACCGTAAGATGGTTTTAGACTTTGGGTTTAGATGGGTTTAGTCTTTTTCCATGTCACTGAGTTACAATAGAATGATAGTTTTCGTTTGCAGACCACACTTTTTTTTTTTTTTCGTTCTGGCATGAATCTACATCCATGGAACCATTACTAACCCACAGTACAGCCAAACACACTAAGGTGCCTGGAGTTACTGTATATATTTGATGATGAGCAACCGCTTTTATGAAGACAGTCATACATGACCGAAAGTAGAAGTAGATAGGAGGGCTCAGTTCAATTAAATGATGTGAGAAGTTTGAAAATCACTTTAGTGCACTGGGTCTTTAAATACTAAGTTGGATAGGGGTTTGTATTTTTTCCAATGCTTTTGGTTTTATATGGTGTATGTGACATACAGTATGTGTTCATAGTATATTTTTGTTTATACTTGTACTTTAGGATTCAGCAGTGGCCATCAGAGATGGAGATCTAGCGGAAGAGCTAACCGAGCTTGAGGCACAATCTCAGAGCCCTGAAACACTACAGCAGGAGGTAGACAATAAACAGTATTTGCCATCTTTCATTTTGAAACCTCCTCTTTGTAGAAGTGTGCATCATGAGAGCACAGAATCTGACACTGAATTGCTTTTTAGATTAATCAAAGCTAGTTAATTGTCATATTATTTTGTTCTTGTTGTGGTTTCAAGGTTTCAGAGAGAGACTCCAGCGATTCTGTTTTTGAGACAGAGACTAGTAGTAAAAGGTTTGTACTTCTAAATTAATTCATGAAAAACAGCAACTATCATCTTAATTGATCACAACAGGACTATCCTGGTTCATTAGGGTTTTTTGCCTCTTATCCAAGATTTGTTCAGTTATCTAGTTTATGTTAAAACATTAAGTTTATCCATCTATCCATCTTCTCTCGCTTATCCGAAGTCGAGTCATGGGGGCTGCAGCTTCAGCAGGGAGACCCAGACTCCCTCTCCCCAGCCCCTTCATCCAGCTTTCCGAGGGAATCCCAATGTTTTCCCAGGCCAGCTGGGACTCTTCCTACCGTGTCCTTGGTCGACACTCAGGTGTCCTGGTAGTGTGACTTGCCTGGAACACATCACCAGGGAGGCGTCCAGGAGGCATCTTAACTAGATGCCTGAGCCACCTCATTTGGCTCCTCTCGATACGGAGGAGCAACGGCTCTCCTAAACCCTTCTCGGATGACCGAACTTCTCACCCTATCTCTGAAAGGAGGCCGGATACTTGCAGCATAAAGTAATTTCGGCCGCTTGTATCTGAGACCTTGTTCTTTCGGTCACGACCCACAGCTCATGACGATAGGTGAGGGTAGGAATGTAGATTGACCAGTAAATAGCCACGACGGGCCGATACAGAGTCGCATCACTGCAGATGCGGCACCTGTCGATCTCCCGATCGATTCTTCTCCCAATCAGGAACAAGACCCCAAGAAACTTGCACACTTCTACTTGGGGAAGGACCTCATCCTTTACCCAGAAAGTGCTTTCCACCTTTTCCCAACTGTGGACCATGGTCTTAGATTTGGACGTACTGATTTTTATCCCAACTGCTTCGGACTCTGCTGTGAACCGCTCCAGTGAGAGTTGAAAATTGCGGTTTGATTAAGCCAACAGAACCACATTATCTACAAAAAGCAGAGTTGCAATACTAAGGCCACCAAAGCGGACTGCTTCGACGGCTTGGATGCGCCCAGATATTCTGTCCCAAAAACCTATGAGCAGAATTGGTAAAAAAGGACAGCCTTGGTGGAGTCCAACCCTTACTGGAAACCAATCCACAGATCCAACTCACTGGTGGCGATGCGGACAAAAGTCTGACACTGGTCATACAAGGACCAAACCGTCTGTATCAGAGAGTCCGGTACCCTATACTTTCAGAGCACTTCCCACAAGACTCCCTGAAGGACATGGTGACCTGCATTTGGGCAAGAGAAACGTGTTTCCATTAAGGTTTGTCATCATAAGAGGTCTGGTGAGACATGCTTGGTCTGGTCTTCCACTCAGGACCTGTTTACCATGGATGACCCTGTTATGAGCAAAGGCACCGAACAACATAGCTCCTAAGATCATTGGGACGCACAAACCCCTCCAACACGAATGTGGAATTAGGTGATGTCTCACAGACAACAATAAGTTGCGAGTAGGGATGAGAAAAGCCCTCAAAACCAGTGCATCTAGCTGTAGTTCAGAAAACAACGTGATGGACGAGACAACATTGTCATTTCTTATGTATCAAGCCTCTCTGAGAAATTCAGGTGAATTTCTAACAAAACAACATTCATATATACTTCAAATGTGGTAACAATTTGAGAAAAAAAAAACAAAGACAGCTCAACTCATAACCAGTACAAGCAAGAGTGTGTCCTAATACACTACAGGCTGAAGGCTGTGTGCGCATGCCCTCTACTGGCTAACCCGTGACCTGGAGGCAACGCAGGAGCCAACAAGTCTTCGACATCAACAATGCTACGTAGCTACTGAATTTCAAGACGATCAGCTCACAAATGCCAAAGGAGTAGGACTTCAAAATTAGTGGAGTCAATGGAATGAGAGTGATTCCACTCAAATGACTTGTTCATGGACAGAGGCCTACCTCCAATGCTTCTTAATGAAGAACATTTTTCATCAAAAAGTAACAGTACATTATACCCCTATTAGTTGTTGTGTGGCTCTAACTCTGGCATAAGCTATCCTATCTAGTCTATGATGAATCCTGCTTGAATGAGAGGCGAATTGCGTTCTAACCAGATCAGTCCAGTTACTAGTTATTTAATGGCACGAGATAGAAATTACCTGAATGAATGGCAATATTCACATTCAAAAAACAATAAGTATCGATAAAAGTAAATTAGCGAATTGCATAATTCCTTAAAATAATTATTCCTTTGTTCACTTAAGCAATCTCTGTTCCATTCTCTCCTTGTCCCACTCCTCAACGTAGCCAAGGTGAGTCAGGGAACGATTCTTCTGTTGAAGAGGTCTACAGTGACATTGTGGCTCAGGAACACATACTGTGTGATAGTACTGATGGACATTCGGAAGCCAAACACAAAGTAAAGAAGGAAGAGGAGTTTACCAGCACAACTGGGGTGAGTGGATTTTTGATGATATGAACTTCGAACAACAATGCATGGGTTTGTTTTGTTAAAGAGGATTGCATGATCACCAGAAAGCTCTATGTTATACAAAATTGTGCCATTTAAAGAGCTTAAGTTGTTTTTCCTTCAAGTGTTGAGGCCCCCTCAACGCATCAGCTACACCTTGAAATTCCGTTCAGGGTTATGACTAAGGGTGACCTTGGTGGAGTCCAACCCTCTAAGGCAGGGGGCCTCATTACGTCGACCGTAATGCTAATGTGGTTAGATCGCGGCATAAAATATCTTGTTTTTTTTTTTAAGGCCCAAAAAAGGTTTTATTATTTTTGTTGTGAAACATTACTGCTGATCTTTAAACGAATAGACATAAGCCTATCATCCATCCAATTACTTGATTGATAAACAGGGCAGCCAGTCAAATGATGTCTGAAATTTGAAACACAGTAGGTAGTCTCCTTGAAAAGTAGATCTTGAAGGAAAATATTGTGAGCAGCCCTGTTTTATGCGGACGTATCTGACTTAGTGCTGACAACCCAGACCAAACTCTTCGGTTGACACTGGTTGCACAGGGACTGAAAATCCCATATCAGGGCATCTACAGTGCCTTGCAAAAGTATTCGGCCCCCTTGAATCTTGCAACCTTTCGCCACATTTCAGGCTTCAAACATAAAGATATGAAATTTAATTTTTTTGTCAAGAATCAACAACAAGTGGGACACAATCGTGAAGTGGAACAACATTTATTGGATAATTTAAACTTTTTTAACAAATAAAAAACTGAAAAGTGGGGCGTGCAATATTATTCGGCCCCTTTACTTTCAGTGCAGCAAACTCACTCCAGAAGTTCAGTGAGGATCTCTGAATGATCCAATGTTGTCCTAAATGACCGATGATGATAAATAGAATCCAAATGTGTGTAATCAAGTCTCCGTATAAATGCACCTGCTCTGTGATATTCTCAGGGTTCTGTTTAAAGTGCAGAGAGCATTATGAAAACCAAGGAACACACCAGGCAGGTCCGAGATACTGTTGTGGAGAAGTTTAAAGCTGGATTTGGATACAAAAAGATTTCCCAAGCTTTAAACATCTCAAGGAGCACTGTGCAAGCCATCATATTGAAATGGAAGGAGCATCAGACCACTGCAAATCTACCAAGACCCGGCCGTCCTTCCAAACTTTCTTCTCAAACAAGGAGAAAACTGATCAGAGATGCAGCCAAGAGGCCCATGATCACTCTGGATGAACTGCAGAGATCTACAGCTGAGGTGGGAGAGTCCGTCCATAGGACAACAATCAGTCGTACACTGCACAAATCTGGCCTTTATGGAAGAGTGGCAAGAAGGAAACCATTTCTCAAAGATATCCATAAAAAGTCTCATTTAAAGTTTGCCACAAGCCACCTGGGAGACACACCAAACATGTGGAAGAAGGTGCTTTGGTCAGATGAAACCAAAATTGAACTTTTTGGCCACAATTCAAAACGATATGTTTGGTGTAAAAGCAACACAGCTCATCACCCTGAACACACCATCCCCACTGTCAAACATGGTGGTGGCAGCATCATGGTTTGGGCCTGCTTTTCTTCAGCAGGGACAGGGAAGATGGTTAAAATTGACGGGAAGATGGATGCAGCCAAATACAGGAACATTCTAGAAGAAAACCTGTTGGTATCTGCACAAGACCTGAGACTGGGAAGGAGATTTATCTTCCAACAGGACAATGATCCAAAACATAAAGCCAAATCTACAATGGAATGGTTCAAAAATAAACGTATCCAGGTGTTAGAATGGCCAAGTCAAAGTCCAGACCTGAATCCAATGGAGAATCTGTGGAAAGAGCTGAAGACTGCTGTTCACAAACACTCTCCATCCAACCTCACTGAGCTCGAGCTGTTTTGCAAGGAAGAATGGGCAAGAATGTCAGTCTCTCGATGTGCAAAACTGATAGAAACATACCCCAAGCGACTTGCAGCTGTAATTGGAGCAAAAGGTGGCGCTACAAAGTATTAATGCAAGGGGGCCGAATAATATTGCACGCCCCACTTTTCAGTTTTTTATTTGTTAAAAAAGTTTAAATTATCCAATAAATTTTGTTCCACTTCACGATTGTGTCCCACTTGTTGTTGATTCTTGACAAAAAATTAAAATTTTATATCTTTATGTTTGAAGCCTGAAATGTGGCGAAAGGTTGCAAGGTTCAAGGGGGCCGAATACTTTTGCAAGGCACTGAAGTGCACTATACTCACAGAGGATAACCTACCCAAGGGACACAGTTGAATGCCTTCTCCAAATCCACATTGACAATAACGACTGGTTAGGCCAAGGGTGTAGAGCTGCTCCAGTCAGTAAATGCATGCGGCCAGCTACAGTATCGCCATGAACCTGCTGAAATTTAGCCAACTGTTCACATCTGCTGACGGCCATTGCTGCGTGAGGCACCACTACACGCAGCCTGACTTATGACTGATGCTTCACCCCGTTTCCACTAAGGCTGTAGAATACAGCAGCAATGTCACAAGACAGAAGAACTCAGAATACTTTCTAGATTTACAGTATGACGTGTTTTGAATCCCTCTAACTGCTTAGGGGCAGAACTCCATTGGGCGTCAGACTACTCTAACATCACCCCCTTGCCTTCCTGGGTTTTAAATGCTTTCTATGGTGAGGTGTAAGGCATGTCAGAACAAATACATGGCTCTATGATAATTCTGTCAAGAATAGTACTTAACCTTCTCTGCCCTACAGCCGTTGGGAGAATTTCTTGGAATTTCACCATTCTGTTTGTTTGTCAGATATTCTCAACGTCCTATGCCAGTGGTCATGAATTTATCCAGTGCAAGGATTTTCTTGGGGTCTCAAAGGTAGAACTAGACAAGGACAAAAAGGAACTTATCACAACAACTGCAGTAAGTGGCTGTCTAAGATGTTTGGGGTGAAAAAGAAAAAACAAATTGTTATCATTATAAAACCAAGCACTTTTAGTGAATATGTAAATATATTCACTAGAAACCTATGATCTTGGAATCTATCCAGCTGCCTATCAATATGTGTTCGTGCTTTGATTTTGAAGGAGAGAATCACTTGCACACCCACAGGTTGCCCCCCAACCTGCCCGTGTTTCAAATGGATGCAATGCCGGGCACACAATTTCTGCAATGAAATGTTAGCTTACTGAGACAATGTTCAAACATCCGGCAATATTTTATTTCAGTCCATGGTTCGTAATTTTAACAGTTTGAATATTGAAGTGTTCATAAGTCTTGCAAATTCAAATGATGTTGTATTTTTAAAAGGGAAGTGTAACTAATAATACTTTACAGAAATGTTTGTGATTTTGCTTTGCCTTGCTTACAACTAGGTAGAGCATATACTGTATATTAACAGTATGGCATTTGGCGATATGGATAAATTATGCAGCCTTTGCATGTGATAGATTTCTATTGAAACCTGATTTTTAATTCACTTTTTTTCCTGCCCAAAAGCTGTTGACAGATTTTTTCGACTCAGATGATTCTGTTTCCGACACTGACAGTCAGACAGAGACAGATCAGGACTCTAAGAGGTTTGTATGGTTTTCTCCTCAACTATACTTGCATGTTGGTCATGGAAAATATTGCTTACAATAACCTTGAAACCAAATATCCCAGTCAATGTGGTACCTGCTGCATGTTGGGGATTTATAGGTATGATAATATAGAACTCAATTGTAAGGAACAAGTCAACCAAAGACAACCTTACTCCATGTGTAATTTAAAAAAGAGAGTCTTAAAAGAATTGCAGTCAATTTGTGTATTTGCTTATTGCATGAAATACAGTATATTTGAAGATCCTGGAAACATGTCCTCAAGCCAAGAAATATTTTCCACCTCCTGAGGACTTTTTGGGTGGTCCTAGACAAGAGATCTGGTGACATCAGCTACCCCCGTGCTTTCTGGCCTGCCTTTTCTACTATAGCCCCTTTCACATATGCCTAATCACCGTTAAAATCCCGGGATTTAAACGAGCAGAACTTGTATTGAAAGAAATTTCCTGGGTCAACTGACATGGAGATTAAACTGACTTCCCACGTGTCACAGCACGATGATGACGTAAATATCATGGTGGGCTGATCGTCACTTCCTCGTTCTTTGCAGTAAGATGAAAAGTGGTAAACAAACATCGCAATCATCAACATAGCAAGCTGGAAATAGCTCAATTAAACTGAAACCAACAAAAATTGCTATTGGATGGAAGAGCCGAGAAAAAAAGTCCATAGTCCATCTTTGGAAATGTGTGGTTTATGTTGGTCCCCATGTTAGGGTCCGCAAGTGCGGAAACAAGGTTGTACCTCAATGCAGAAAACAACGGAGGTATGCGTTCAAGAGTTTATTAAATATAAACAAAAATACACATGATCGCGGAAAATAAGACCAATAAGACAACAAAAGAAATACACTCAAATACCAGCACAACTAAGGGGAACAAATGCGGCAGAGGTGTCGAATGGCGCCCAGCAAGTTAATATCTCGGCAGCCTTCTCTTGAATCACCACATCAAAACACGATTTGACCAATATTGTGACAGCCGATGCCAACCAATAATGACAGAGAGCGCCAGTGGGCAACTGTGAAAGTCTCCAACCCACATCACTCCCGGGATGTGTCTACATGTGTGAAAGCAATGACGCGAGTAAATCCCGCGTCAACTTACACGGGAATTTACCGAGATATATTTGTGATAGGGCCTTATTTAACACTAATCGCTGTCGTTAGTTAACTTATTAGGCACAGTGGATTTATTTTGCAATCAAGCCATGTCAACAAGTGGGACTACGTCCTTCCAGATCCCTCCAACAAACTCGCTCACCCCAAATGCCTTCCCAACAAGAACCGTTCTCCCATACTCACAGTCACGAGCTACATGCCAACTGCCTGTAGGGCTGCATCAATGTCCTAGGTAGGAGGGCGTGACAAGGCTGGGACAGCTCACCAAAATTTAATTCTGTAATATTGCATTTGTCGAATAGGCAGGCAGTTCAAAGAAACATGTTTGTGTGCTAACAATTAAAAAGATAATTTCCCAAATTGTCCTCTTTCAATGGAATAACAAATTATATAAATTGTTTTTATACCGCTCCTTCCATTAGTCAAGATGAATCAACACATTCCATTGAGGGTTCTGGTTCTGAACTGGACAAGAAAAAAGCGAAGCCTATCAAGACACCAGAAGTGAGTGACTGTTAGCAGTTGGATTCATACTAAAAATAAACCCTAATCCTCAACACAATTCTGACATTTTTTTGATTTGATTTGACAATTGATTTGTAAGTTAAATGAAAACAAGCAAGAGGTGCTTTATCTGCTTTCAGCTTTAATGTGAGATTATTTGATCTACTGTACATACATCTGAATTGGGTGATTTGTGTTTCAATTCCAACAGTTTGTCTCATGCCAAACGGAACAATTTAAAAATCATCAAACCTTCACATTTTAATACAGTGTCACCTCTATTCACGAAATTTATTAGTTCTGGAAGTAGTTTAGGAAAGTGAAAATTCCACAAATAGATATATATACATAATTTTTTCATAAAGCATGAAAATGCATCGAAACGTAACAAAACATGTTACAATTAGGTTATTGCACATTGTGCATAATGTAATAAACAAATAAAGAGTAAAAGTTAATACTGTGCCGTTAGGATAATTTAATCATGGCTATGAACAATTTTCTTGTATCAGCTACTCTGTAGACATAGATGGCAGGTTTATTGACACTTTAAAAGGGTGAAAGCAGACAACACAATTACAAAGTGTACAATATATAAAATTACAAATGTACTGCCCTCTCTGTAGCAAACTAAATCTAAACATGTGAATGAACAATTAGCAGTGCCTGAGACACTATTTTGCTGAACCTCTAACTCGCGGGTAATTAGCATAACACAAAGTCAAATGCTAAGCGGATCTGTCTCACGCTTATGCACCAACGCACACACAGTTTGCATATCAAAATTGCTAAACACATTCAAGCAATACATGCAACCTCAAATTTTAAGACAATGTGGTCCCAGAGACGGCACGAACTGACTGATTCCTCAGCGAACAACGGCACTTCTGTGCTACGGTTTCTTTAAAATAAATTGTGGGTTAGCTGCAACAAATTTAGGCGTCCACCAGGGTTGAAATTGGCTAGAATTTCTTGCCGGAACTCCCTTACATGAAGGTTGGCACGAGGCCCTTTTTTTGGTGGTGGTGGTGGTGGTGGTGGTGGGGGGGGGTTTAAACCTCATAAAACAACCGAAATGCAAAAACTGCTTTTGGAACAGTTATGAATACAACAATAAATCACAACAGGTTTCACACAGCACGTCTGCCTCACATTTCTGAGATGAAGGGTTCAATCAAAGGCGCTGGCCTTCCTGTGTGGTGTTTTTATATTCTTCCCACGCATGCGCAGGTTTTATCCGGGTACTCCGCTCCCCCCCCCCCACGTCCAAATATCATGCATGAAAGGGTGTTCGAACACTCTAAATTTTCCCTAGGTATGAGTGTGTGCATGAATGGTAGTTGGTCTCCTTGTGCCCTGTGATTGGCTGGCAACCGATTTGGAGTGTACCCCGCCTACTGCTCATAGTTAGCTGGGGCTGGCTCCAGCACCCCGTGACCCTTGTGAGGATAAGCGACTTGGAAAATGAATGAATGAAAGGTTTCACATGCATTAGGCTACTGCATAACACTGAAACAGGGCATAAATGAGATTTCCATTTAAAATTGCATTTTTTTCCTATCATTTACAAAATTCCATTTAAAATTCCATCTAATTTCTATTTTCCCTCAATACCTCAAATCTAAATGCAAAACCTTTATTTTAACAATTCAAGAACGTAGGATGTACATTAAAACAGATGATAAGGTAAAGATTGACTTTTTTTTATAATAATAAAGATATGAGTAACATAAAATAACAAAAAATAAGTACAAATGACTTACATTATGCACAGTGAAATGGAATATATTTTGAAGATAAAGCAAACATTGGCTTTTTTTTAATTATAAGGAAAAAATTCACCTTACATAAATGAACAAAAATAAGTCCAAAATGCAGATTAACATAGATGTTCTGAGCCTCTCAAATAAAATGAAATAAAATGAACCTTATCAACTCTTTCCTTTTTCTTAAAGATCTGATCAATTTTCTCTTGTCTTGCTCTTTTAATTCAACAAGCTTATTTTTTCCCTCTATTTGTTGTTAAAATAAATATTTTTTTTTTAAAAATAGCAAACTATCCATGCTGATCACATGTCAGTATGTCAGCCAGTTGAACGGATAGCAGAATCCAGTTTTTTTTTTTTTTCCCTGCCTGCATGTACTCAGCAACGCGACTTGTCAGATACAGAGAGACACGGGGGAGAACAACGTAGAATAAATAAATGGATAGTAAATATAGGTGGAAATGGATTACGCTACACAAGCACTTTATTAGGCTTGTTGTTAACACTTGTGTATGTAAATCTGACGTTAGTAAATTGTTCTTTTTGGAGATGTTTGTGTGGTAGCGGGGCAGGTTTTTTTTAAACATGGAGTTTTGACGGTTGTCATCATATTTTCGGGATCAAAGAACTGTAGTTCCAGCCCGTTCCAGCCCACTTTCACCCCTGATGTCCACTAAATGGCACTAATAAGACATGAACACAATAAAAAACCAGGTACACACCCCAACAAACCTTAATGCATTACAGAACAAATATTCTCCCGTAAAGCTGTCAGAACACAAGGGGCGAAGGGGACACTTGACATACACATACTGTACAATAGAGGTCCCTCTTAACCAATTGGATGCCAGGAAGATGCTAGGCAATAGCCAATAGCAGAGTAGCTATAAGTATGTTAAGTCCACTAAACTCTGGGAGCTGCGAGTAGCAGCCCATACTGTATTTTTGCCTTTCGTATCCTGAAATTTCATTTGTAACGAAATGCAATATTTGCCCACTGAGGCGTGTCTTAACCTGAAAATTCCTTATATACAGCAGTGTGGGGCACGTTACTTTAAAAAAGTAATTAGTTATAGTTACTCACTACTTCTTCCTAAAAGTTACTGAGTTAGTAACTGAATTACTCTGTAGTAAAAGTAACTAGTTACCAGGGAAAGTAACTATTTCCGTTAGTTTAAAAAGAAGTTCTTGTATGTCAAAGAATTTGAAATTTTCTGAGCAGTATTCAAGTCAGTTGAATAGAGAAGAACAGACAGGTAGTTTTGTTATAGAACCTTGTAATATTTATTGCACCTCACATGCAACAGATTTATCCTACACTTGAAGTGCAACAAAAATAAACAAATTTGAATTGCTTACCACAGATGTCGACAAAAGCTTTGCCCCGGCACATAAATTACACTTTACATGCACGTTCTTTCCTTCAATTTCAACCAACTTGAAATAGTGTTTATACCTCCACCTCGTAAAGGACAAATTTTCCTCTGAATGCTCTGCCATCATATGCCTCTGCATCTGATTTGCGTGTGTGTGTTTGCCAAACACCAGCTCTGAAGTACGTGTGCTATTAGGCTCGAGCGTTTACGTCACAGAATGGGGGATCACGTGAGATTTGACAACAACGCAGCCATATTGGAAGCAGGTCTGGCTCGCGGGACATTAAACTTTAACTTGCCAGTTCGATAAAGAGACAAACTCGTTACTAAGGCAAAGAAGAGATATGTGATCAAACTTAAGGATGTGAACAATGTTGGAGTAAATTTCAACAATGTTGAAATGGAGTAAAGATGTCGACGGGCTTCCACAATTACGCGAAATGGACATTCTGCTGTATTTATTGTTTGGTGTATGTTACTAAACTAATCAGCAATTCCGAAATTACAAATCGCTGCAAAGCTACGAACAGTTTTGCTGAGGATGGGTGCAGGACCTGCACATTATGACCGTATCAAACGGCAGCTCCATCGTTCTTGCAAAGGTAGGCTATGTGTGTTTACTATTTTCATTGCCATGAACCTGAATGCACCTCAAGTCTTGAATGACAAATAAACAGAGCAGAGTAGACTTGCTACGGCTGGTAGTTTCTTCAATTTATTTAAAGTAAGTAACGCACCGCTTTTGACTGTCAGTAACGGTAACGGCGTTGTAACGGCGGAGAAAATAGTTAGATTACCCTGTTATTGAAAAAATAACGCCGCTATGTAACAGCATTATTTATAACGGCGTTATTCCCAACACTGATGTACAGACATCCGTAAGTAGAGGTAGCACTGTACTTGGTTGCTAATCCTGAAAGTCTGCATTTAAAGCACGTCTTGGTCTTTTCATTTCAAATCCTTTGTTTTTAGAAACAAAAACATAAGCACCGTGGCAATGCCAATGATTGCAAAAACAAAATAAATTGACATTAATTGAAGACCTCATTTTACCAAGTCCCAATCTTGGTTAGTTATCAAACATATGACCCGTCAGTGCATGACAGGGTGCTTGATGCCAGCATAGGTAAAGCATGCACACTCCACATAGGAAGCTCCAAGGGCTAGCCAACAATTTACTGTTTAGTTTGCTTTATGAAACCACATTATGTAAATCATACTATGTTCCCTTGGCCACAGGTTTTGAAAGAGCCGTTATTGGGACAGGAGAGAATAATTCACGATAAGCTGAGCAAAGAACACAACCAAAAAGACAACCTTTATATAGAAGAATGCCTAGTTAGGCAGACTGGAATGAGATTAGTTTCGTATGAGGAGAAACTGAGTAGGGAGGAAGAGGAGGAAGCAAGGAAATTATTAAAGGAGAAGGAGAAAAGTCTACAGCTCCGACTGGAAGCTCTGAAAAAGAAGGAAGAGGAGATGCAGCGGTTTGAAAGGGAGCTGGATAAAAAAATGATTCTCCAGAAAAAGAAACTCTGTATGGATGCGGATCAATTAACGAAGAAAAAAGAGTTGCGTACACTCTTCAGTCAGGAGGAGCTCATGAGAATGCATCAACACCGGGACAGGTTGAGCAAGGAGAAAGAGAAAGAAATGGAGCAACTGAGGAGGGAGGAGATGCGTATACAGCGACAAAAGGAGATCAGGAGAGAACAAGAGGAGGCATTGCAATTAATGAGGGAGAAGGAGACAAGAAATCAGATTTCCCAGGGAGGACTGATGAGAAAGAAAGAAGCGGAGCAGTTCAATAAGAAGATGGAAATGAAAATACCCCTCTGTATAGAGCAGTTGCGCAAAGCACAGGAAGAGGAATTTGAACATTTGAGGGTTGATCGGAAGATAAAAAATTATTGTCAAAAGGAGGAGCTGATGAAAGAAGAAATGGACGAATATTTGCGTTTGAAGAGGGAGAAAGAGACAAGAATCTGTCGACGAAAAGTCGAACTGAGGAGAGAGGAAGAGGAAGAGGCACAGCAACTGAAGCAAGAGAAAGAAAAGAGACTTCGTCTCCGTCGGGAAGAGTTAAAGAAAGGTGAGGAGGAGGAAGAGGAATGGTTAAAGAGGGAAATGTATAACATAAAATGTTTCCTCCAGGAGGAGCTTAATAGGGCTCGAAAGGAGACAGAGCGATACTTGAAAGAAAGGCAGATAAGAATGCAATCCTGCCTGCAGGAGCTCAGGAGAGAAGAAGAGGAGGAGGCAGAGCAGATGGAGAGAGAGAAGGCAATAAGAATCCGCAAACAAAGAGAGGCGCTGATGAAGGAGGAAGAGGATCAGATAGCGCAACTAAAGAAGGAGATTGAGCAAAGAATCTGCCACTGCTTTGAAAAGCTGAGGCGAGAGGAAGCGGAGGAAGCGGAACAACTGAGGCATAACAAGGAGATGAGAATCCAGAACCACCTGAATGAGCTCCAGAGAGAGGAGGAGGAAGAGGCAAATATTTTGAGAAAGGACAAGCATGCTAGATGTATTCTCTGCCAGGAACAACATACGAGAGAGAAGGAGGAACAAGAGGAAGAGTTTCAAAAATACATTGAAAGTTGCAAGCGTCAACTTGAGGAGGAGCTTCGCAGGGAGGAAGAGGAGGTTGAGAACATTAAGAGGGAAAAGGCGATGAGAAAACAATTACGCCAACAAGAAGAACGCAAGACACTTGAAAAGGAAAAAGAGAAATTGGAGAGGGAACGAAGACTACAGATGCAGCAGGAGGAGCTGAGGAGAGAAGAGGTGAATGAGCAGTTAATGAGGAAAGAGGAATTGAGAAAGTCTCTCTTGATTGATGAACTGAACAGAGAGGCGGAGGAGGTGGCGTGGCTTAAGAGGAGCAAAGAGGTGAGAATCAGGCTTTATGAGGAAGGACTGAGGAGAGAGGAAGAAGATGAGATAGAATCTTTGAAGAAAGAGCAAATGGCACGAATGAGTCTTCACCAGGAGGCACTTAGAAGAGAAGAAGAAAACGAAATGGAGCAGTTACAGAGGGACAGACAGAAAAGAATGCATGTCTGCCGAGAACAACTGAGAAGAGAAGGGAATGAATTGGAAAAACTAAGGAGGGAAAAGATAAAAACAGAACAGAACCTACTGAAAGGACTACGTGAAGAAGAAATTGAGCAACTAAAAAGGGAAAATGCCATGGAAAAAAATCTCCAGGGTGTGAGCAATGAGGGAAAGGAAACAGCGCGATTGCAAGGGGAAAGGAAGAGAGAAAGGAAAACATCATTGCTTTGCCAGGAGTCTAGCACAGAAGAAAAGGATGGACTGTTTTTGAGGGAGAAGAAAAAAACAATCCTTTATGAAGAGGAACTGAAAAGTGAGGACGAGGAACATTGGTTGAAAGAGGAAATCCGAATGTTGCTCCGTAAAATGGAAAAAGATCACAAAGAAAAAATGGAGAATAAAAGAATGTCATGGCTCTGCCAGGAGTGTAGCACGGAGGAAGAATCTGAAGGGCTGGAAAGTGAAGAAAAGTCAACACCCAAAGAGAAGAACCTAAAGAGCAGGGAGAAGGAGGTAGAGCATTTAACAAAGATTGAAACTCCTCTCCAATTGGAGCTAAGGAAATCAAAAGATGAGGAAAAGGTGTACGTTTCAAAGGGACAAAAGCAGAAAAGAAGGTCCGTTTGCATTGAAGAACTGAAGAGTGATGAAATGGTAAAAGTTGAACAATTACAGAGAGAAAAGAAGATAAGGATGCACAAATATGAAGAGGAGCTTAAAAGAGAAGAAGAAATTGAGGCGGGCAATTTAAAGAGAGCAAAGGAGCAAAGAATACGTGCCCTCCAGGAAGAGCTGATGGTAGAGGAAATGGAGCAGTCAGAACAGTTAAAGAGAGAGCAACAGATGAGAATTGGTCCCCGCAGTACAGAGCTGCAGAAGGATGAGGGTCAGCAGTTGAAATGGGAAAATGAAGAATTGAAGCGAGAGGAAGATGAGGAAGCAGAACAGTTAGAGATCGAAAAGGAAAGTAGAATGTCATGTCTTCAGGATGAGCTGAAGAGAGGGACAGAGGAGTTGATTGACAAATTTAAGGCTGAGAAGCAGAAGAGAATGCGTCTTCGACAAATAGATCTGTGGGGAGAAGAGGAGGAGAGAAAACTGAAGGCTGAGTACAAGTATAGGCTGAGGTAGGAAGATTATTCATTGTCATCCTTATTTATCCATGAAAGGCAATCACTATACGTACAAATATGAAACAGCTAAAGGAAGCCGCTTTATCTATTTCAGTGCCGATTATTTTCCAATATGATTGCAAATAAATTACAGGCATTTTGACTGATCTTGATCAGTTGTAGTTTAACAGTGTCAAAATATTTGTCAAAAATGATTATTAATCTATGATTGACTCAAATAATACACACAGATGTAAAATATGTGTTATAAACAGAGGTGGGTAGTAACGCATTACATTTACTTGAGTAACTTTCGTAGAAAAATGTACTTCTAAGAGTAGTTTTACAACGCCGTACTTTCTACTTTTATCGAGTAGATTTGTGAAGAAGGAACGCTACTCTTACTCCGCTACTTTGGGATGCACTATGGCCGCTGTTTTTTTCTTTCTTTGACTTTATTTTTGCTAGCACACCCCCTTTTGCCTTCAGAACTGCCTCAATTCTTCGTGGCATAGATTCAACCAGGTGCTGGAAGCATTCCTCAGAGAGTTTGGTCCATATTGACATAATGGCATCACACAGTTGGTACAGATTTGTCGGCTGCACATCCATGATGCGAATCTCCCGTTCCACCACATCCCAAAGATGCTCTATTGGATTGAGATCAGGTGACTGTGGAGGCCATTTGAGTACAGTCAACTCATTGTCATGTTCAAGAAACCAGTCAGATGATTCCAGCTTTATGACATGGCGCATTATCCTGCTGAAAGTAGCCATCAGAAGTTGGGTACATTGTGGTCATACAGGGGTGGACATGGTCAGCAACAATACTCAGGTAGGCTGTGGCATTCCAACGATGCTCAATTGGTACCAAGGGGCCCAAAGAGTGCCAAGAAAATATTCCCCATACCATTACACCACCACCAGCCTGAACCGTTGATACAAGGCAGGATGGCTCCATGGTTTCATGTTGTTGATGCCAAATTCTGACCCTACCATCCGAATGTCGCAGCAGAAATCGAGACTCATCAGACCAGGCAACGTTTTTCCAATCTTCTATTGTCCAATTTAGATGAGCTTGTGCAAATTGTAGCCTTAGTTTCCTGTTCTTAGCTGAAAGGAGTGGCACCCGGCGTGGTCTTCTGCTGCTGTAGCCCATCTGCCTCAAAGTTCGATGTACTGTGCATTCAGAGATGCTCTTCTGCCTACCTCGGTTGTAACGGGTGGTTATTTGAGTCACTGCTGCCTTTCTATCAGCTCGAACCAGCCTGGCCATTCTCCTCTAACCTCTGGCATCAACAAGGCATTTCCGCCCACAGAACTGCCGCTCACTGGATATTTTTTCTTTTTCGGACCATTCTCTGTAAACCCTAGAGATGGTTGTGCGTGAAAATCCCAGTAGATCAGCAGTTTCTGAAATACTCAGACCAGCCCTTCTGGCACCAACAACCATGCCATGTTCAAAGTCACTTAAATCACCTTTCTTCCCCATACTGATGCTCAGTTTGAACTGCAGGAGATTGTCTTAAACCATGTCTACATGCCTAAATGCACTGAATTGCCGCCATGTGATTGGCTGATTAGAAATTAAGTGTTAACGAGCAGTTGGACAGGTGTACCTAATAAATTGGCCGGTGAGTGTATATAAAAGTTGTAAAGCAATAAAACTACAACAAAAATGAATTAAATGAACAAAAAAAAAAACATTTTTATAATAGGAGCAAAATTATTTTTTGAACAGATCATGTGACTAGCACCTTAGACGATTATTTGCTTTGCATATAATTTCCCCCCCCCCAAAAAAAGAAAAAGAAATAGGGAAGGGCGATTTTATTTTTCAAATATTTTTTTCTTTGATTAAAAAAAAAATATTATTATTTTTTTTTGATTGAAGCAACTTTTTGGTGGATTGAATGATTTAGACACAAATGTCCTACCCATAATATGGCCCAAACACAAAAAAGATTGCTTCAATCAAAGAGAACTTTTTCAATGAAAAATTAAGTGTTCAAATGCAAATTTTTCAATCTCAAATATTTTTTCACATTCAAAAACGTTTTCTATGATTGAAATTTTTATTTTTTTTGATTGAAGATTTTTCTTTTTGAAAATATGTATTTTTTCAAGCAACCTGTTTTTTTGATTGATTAATAAAGACAAAAATGTCCAAGCCAAAATGTTGCCCAAACACAAATCATTCCTTCAATCAAAAAAGTTGCTTCAATTAAAAAAAAAAAAAAAACAATCAAAGAAAGATAGCTTTCAAATGCATGTTTTTGAGTTTCAAATTTATTTTTGCACTCACATTTTTTTTTTTCTATTGAAGCCACTTTTTATTGAAAATATATATTTTGATTGAAGCAACTTTTTTTATTGGTACAACTCATTTTTAAATTGAATAATAAAGACACAAATCGAACTCCATATGGCTCCGCCCACGGGACACAATTTTTGACTGGGGTAACTACATTGGCACGACACCGGGCATACCATATTCAATGGGTGACGATCTTGGTTAAAACTACTGCCTAAGCAGCCTGATTTAGAATTCCCCTCAAGAATGATGGGAAACAAAAAACGCTCATTGTCAACTTATTATTATAAATGTTCTTGTAAGTTAATTTTATTGCTGACACTACATTTCGGGGTCATCAACATGTTGTGCCCCCTCTGCCCCAAAAGTCAAACTCCGCCTATGCTTGCGCACCACCTTGCGGTCGAGTGTTATGATCACGCCGGTGCTCTAACATCATCATTTAAAGCACCGTCAAAAAGAAAGCATTTCAGATGGAGCGCTGCCATCAAAAGTAATGAAAGTGCAGATTTCAAACTCTCTCCTAGTTTTTATTACATTTTTAAAGATACTTGTATGGAATTTGTTCTTTTCTTTTTCACTGATCATAACAGATTATATGACAGCATGTTTGCAGGTGCAGGTTTTAATGATTGCTATGGCTCTTTTGCTAATCATTCTGGCATTATTAAATTAAAACTTACTGTAGTTTGTGCGTCTAATCATTATTCTGTTTCCATAACCTCCTTAGAGCTTTACGACAGTGTCTTCTGGCCAAGAGGAGAGATGAGGAGATCCTGTTCAACAAACTATTTCAGCAGGAGAACTTGACAGATTCTGTACGGGTGGAAAGAAAGGATGAACGATACAATCTCAGGTTTGACCAACAGTACAATTTCACACAAACACAAAACAGGAGCAGAGTGACTGAAAGGGTGATGGTCATTCTATTGTAAATTACTTAAAAAGAGTAATAAGCTCTTAACTAATTTTCTCAGAAAATTCATTGAATGTGTGATTATTTATTCATTTTCCATACTGCTTATCCTCATGGGTGGTCACGGGGGTGCAGCAGCCTATCCTAGCTGACTGTGGGCAGGATGCAGGATTTACCCTTCTTGCCAGCCATGGAACAAACAACTCACGCTCATTTTCACACCTACTGTCAATTGACCTTTTGCAACGTGTACACCTCCTTTAGAGACTGTCAAGCTTCTTTGACTCCGACGGCATAAGCAATGGCAGGGAGACATATACAAGGGGGGTGGTCATTGTTTATATTGGCGAAATATATAAATTTGTTGCAAAGGGAAAACTACAACTATCGAAGCAAAAGCATACTGGTTCAACACTTGTACAGCAAGCACAGGGTTAGGATACTAGTCAGTGGCGGTTTTAGGGGTGGGGCCACAGGGGCACTGGCCCCACCTCTAATTTGAATGGTCCCTGAAGTGCCCCTGTTCCCATTTTAGCACAAAGCGTGGCAATCGGCAAATCGTTTTATGAAGTAAGAGAGAATGAAATAATGTTGTTTCTAGAGTATGTTAAATGTTAATGCTGCTTTTCGTGTTCAAAATGGCTTTTCAGAAAAGTGATAAAAAGTATTGTTCCATGTATTGTATCCTTACTGGCACGCAGTTTGATTGAATATAAATTATTGCAAACTTAAGTAGTTTTTACCGCCAAATGGAAGCTAATCCGTGTACAGTGATCCCTCGTCTTTCGCAGTTAAGGGAGACCAGAACCCACCGCGATAAGTGAAAAGTAGCGCACCCTGTGTTTTCAATGTATTTATTCAGAATTAACGCACATGTCCCGCTCAGACAGTATTCTGCCTTTTGGTAAGTTTTACAGCAAGGTTTTTTGTGCTGTGTAACAGCGAACTCTTGTGGTCGCTTTGCGACATGGTTTATTGCTTTCTTGCCAGTTCAATATGGCTGCACGACGTCTCGAGCTGACGCCTACGTTGTAATGTTGTGCTTATATGATCCTTGGACAAGATTTGTCCGTAAGTATGGTTGTTGTAAAGAATGTACACATTATGTTAGTAAGCGAAATGTTATATTTTTTGTATGAGACGCTTTTTGTTTATGTTTAGTGAACCTGTATAGCGTGCTAAGCTAACGTTGTTGCTAATGCAATGCTTGTGTACTTTTTTTTTTGTAGTTTCACTACGGTCTAAAGAGGACAATGGTTTGAGGCCATTTTATTAATAAATCAGATGAAAAAGGAAGAAGTCTTATTATTAAGGCGTCGTTCACTAGCTGTCTAGCTTTGAAAAAAGTAGATGCTTCGGAGTGAGGACAGCATAGACAGATTTAAATGACAGTAGAGTGAAATGCCCACTACAGTCCTTATGTACCGTGTGTTAAATGTATATATCCATCTTGTGTCTTATCTTTCCATTCCAACAAATTATTTTACAGAATATAATTATAGTTTACAGAAAAATATGGCATATTTTATAATAATAATAATAATAATACATTTTATTTATAACGCACTTTACATTTGAAAACAAATCTCAAAGTGCACATCGCCAGAAAAAAAAAAATAAATAAATAAAAAGACTAAGAATAAAAGAGGAAAAGCAAAACAGGCTGAAGCACAGATAAAATCAGATACCAATCAGATAAAAATAAGATAGTCAAATAAAATTAGCTAGAATAAGCTTTTTTAAAAAGGTGAGTTTTTAGTCCTTTTTTAAATGCATCCACCGTCTGCGGGGCTCTGAGGTGGTCTGGGAGGGCGTTCCACAGACGGGGAGCAGCAGCTGCAAAGGCCCTGTCGCCCATAGTCTTGAGCCGAGTCCTGGGCGGGAGTAGACGGTGCTGTTGGCCTGACCGGGTTCTAGCTGAATTATGTGATGTGAGGAGTTCGGTGAGGTAGGTGGGGGCTACACCGTGTAGACAGTGATGGGTGTGAAGGAGGATTTTGAATTCAATACGGAGGTGAACAGGGAGCCAGTGTAGGGTGTGAAGGATGGGGGTGATGTGCTCGTGTTTACGCACCCTCATCAGGACCCTGGCAGCGCTGTTTTGGACATACTCAAGCCTTTGTAGGCTCTTGCCAGGGATCCCGATGAGGAGTGCGTTACAATAGTCCAACCTGGAGGAGATAAAGCCATGGACGAGTCTCTCTGCAGCAGGACGGGAGAGAGATGGCCGGAGTTTGGCAATATTGCGGAGGTGAAAGAAGGAGGTTTTGCAAATGTAATTGATGTGATTGTTAAAGCTAAGATGGGGGTCAAATCTGACTCCCAAATTAGTCACAGAAGGGGAGAGGGAAAATTTGTGGACGAAAAAGGAGACTGAGGCAATGGGGGCGGAACGGAGCTGGTGAGGAGTACCTATGTGAATAGCTTCTGTTTTGGAGCTGTTCAGCTGCAGGAAGTTTTCACTCATCCAGGCCTTTATCTCCTCCAGGCAGGAGTCAAGGTGAGAAACAGAGGAGGAGGGGGTGGAGGACGAAGTGACCTTGATATATAGCTGTGTGTCGTCAGCATAACAATGGAATTGTATTCCATGCCTGCTGACGACACGACCGAGGGGTAACATGTAAATGGTGAAGAGGGTTGGACCGAGCACAGAGCCCTGGGGGACTCCGCAGATGACAGTGTTAGGGCGGGATTTAGCATCCCCCAGGGCTACAAACTCGGTCCTTCCCGTGAGATATGAGTTAAACCACTGAAGGGCAGTGCCAGAGATTCCTATATAGTGTTGGAGGCGGTGAAGGAGGATGTGATGATCAACAGTATCAAATGCAGCAGAGAGGTCAAGAAGGATAAGGAGGGAAGTAGAACCGGAGTCGGAGGTCATCAGAAGGTCATTTGTGACTCTGATGAGCGCTGTCTCGGTGCTGTGGGATGGACGAAAACCAGATTGGAATTTTTCATATAAACTGTTTGATTTCAGGTGGTTGTGAAGTTGGATGGATACAATTTTTTTCAAGAATTTTGGAAACGAAGGGGAGATTGGAGATCGGTCTATAATTTGACAGAGGATCTGGATCAAGAGTGGCTTTTTTGAGGAGGGGCTTGATGATAGCTGTCTTGAGGGTGGCCGGAACATACCCGGTTTGAAGTGAAAGATTGATAATTGTTGTTATTAAGTGACTGACGGAGTGACAGTGTGCTTTAAGCAGAGGGGAAGGGAAGGGGTCTAGGGAGCAAGTGGATGGTTTGGATTTACTGATGACCTTCTCGACCTCCTGCTGCACTGTGGGGGAAAAGTGAGACGGATCGTGGGTGACGGGTGCAATGTCACATAAGGTGACAGAACTGTAAGTGTGGGGGAAAGACGCGCGAATATTGTGTATTTTGGAAGTGAAGAAGTCCATGAATTTGTTGCACTGTTAGGCTGTCTGGTTGTGGTGTGCTGTAGTTTGAGGTTTGAGGAGGTGTTTGACGGTGGTGAAGAGTTGTTTGGAGTTACCTGGGTTACTGTTAATAATGTTGGAGTAGTGTGCTAACCGGGCCTTGGAAAGTTCTTTGGCATATTTCCGTTGATGTTCCCGGTAGGCCAACTTATGCACCAACAGCCCTGATGTAACATAGGCCCGCTCCAGGACTCGGCCAGTCCTTTTTAGTGATCTCAGCTCCCCTGTGAACCAGGGAGCTGAACGGGTGAAGGTGACTGTCCGGTTTTTTAGTGGTGCATGAGTGTCAAGGATAGACAGGAGATTGTGGTTATAATAATCCATGAGTCCAGTGACTGATGTATTTGGAGGAGGAGAAAGGAGCTGCAGGTGCTGAATGAGGGATGTGGAGTCGATATCCTTGAAATTCCTGAAGGATATATGACAATGTTGTTTGGTGAGGGGGGCAGAGAGAGGGATTTTGAAGGTGACTGCATGGTGGTCAGAAATGCCAATGTCCTGGATGTGAAGATCTAAAATGTTAATGGAATCTGTAATGACTAAGTCCAGAGTGTGGCCCTTGGTGTGGGTGGGACCATCAACAGATTGGTGGAGATTGAGACAGTCCAGAATCTGTTTGAATTCTGTAGCCAGTCGACAGGAAAGTGAGTCCATGTGAATGTTGAAATCGCCCAGTACCAGTATGTTAGAGTGTATGGTGCAGAGTGAAATGAGAAAATCATGAACTTCAGAGAGGAATGATGGATGTGATTTTGGGGGGCGATAAATAACTGCTATGGTTGCAGAATTGGTGTGATGAGAACTGATGTGTTTACAGCTGAATACCAGGTGTTCAAAAGTGTTGACGTGTGGGATGGACAGTAATGATGTTTGGATGGTGCTATGGTGAAATACAGCAAGGCCACCCCCCCGGCCAGTGGTGCGGGCCTTACTGAGGTAGTTATATCCAGGGGGGCAAGCCTCATTGAGGGCAGAATAAACATCAGGCTGCTGCCAGGTCTCAGTAAAACAGAGAATGTCTATTTTCTTGTCTGTGATATGATCTTGGATGAGTCCAACTTTGTTAGACAGTGATTGCACATTGAGTAGTTCCAGTGTGGAATGGCTTGTAGAGTCCGGTCCAGTTAGTCGGCGAAGGACGCTGTGATCCACTCTGGATTTTCTCGCCGTCGAGCCGCACGAACCCCCACCTCCAGCATTCGAAGCGATGGCGCGCACTGCCGACCAGAGGGATGTCATTTGTCCGGCATGGTCACCGAGATTTGACAAAACAAACCGGCGACCGGATCCTCTATGGATGTAGCGGGGTCGGCATGGCAGATGGAACTCATCAGAAGAGGTGCCGGTTTGACGGGAGCTCTGAAGCGGCGCAGAAACGACGGAGGAGTGGCCAGGAGCACCGGTGTTAGCCATTAGCCAGGATCCCGGCGAACGACGATGGATGACAGCCGCACAGCCAAGAACGATCGCGAACCCCCACAAAGACGGCAGTCCACCCCCAGACATCCACTCGAGGGCAGACAGCAGGCTGGAGCCGATGACAGGCGAACAGATGGATGTCTGCTCATTTTATAGATAGTTTGAATTGCGATTAATTGCGATTAACTACGATTAATTAATTTTTAAGCTGTAATTAACTCGATTAAACATTTCAATCGTTTGACAGCCCTAATATATATATATATATCAATTTATATCATATTTTATATAATTTTGTCAGTGTTGTCCCATGAAAAGATATTGCGGAAAACACTCAGGTGACTTGAAGTTCCGCTATGAGACCCCTAATTTGGCCAAATTTCAAAATTGTGTTATATATCATTGGAAAGCTTAAAATTTCCATTTTCTGGGGGAAGAAAAATTTTTAACAGGAGGGCATTAAGAAAAAAAACAAAAAACATTTTAAACAGCAAAACCCTTTCTGGAGGTGACAGCACGCAAGAGCAGAATTGCAGACGCCATGACTTTAACGAGATATTATCGCGTACTTACCTTGTTTCGATCCAAAAACTCCCATGTAGTATGTATCACCGAGTGTCAAGACAGAGCTGTGAATGGCCAAAGCTGTTTTTTTTTTTTTAATTTTACGCGTGAAACATGGGAATATAACAAGGGTCGTAACGCAGAAATCGCAGACATCAAGGAGTGGTCGAGATATTCTTTTCATATATTTACCCTTTTAAACATTTTTTTTTTTCAATTTTTCTTTATTTGGATCGAATATTATCATCTAACATATGGGAGAGAATGCAACAGTAACAAAAAAAAATACAAATAGCGATAGTTATGAGGTAAATATCCGTGACTTTTTTACAGACGCCATTTTTTCATTGTGACGTAATTTGTTTCAAAACGGGGGTTATCAGGGTAAAACGGACAAATTAAAAATAGTTCGGGGGCTTAATGCTCCATTAATCTGCTATTGCAGCATATAGACATATTGTTCTATCAATCGCAACAGTTGTTTTGGCTTAAAATACAGCAGGTTCTTTTACAGAGGGGTGCAAGAGCAGAAACTGCTTTTTCACTCTTGTCTGTGTTTTCCGCCATATTTATTTATTTATTTTTCTCAACTGAAAAAAAAACATCCGCGATGGTCTGAGGGTGCAAAGTTTGAAGCCCGAAGTAGGGATCACTGTATTGCCTTGTTGACCAAAACAAACACCGAACAAAGATGGCAGAGACACTTGATCCTTGAGGGTTAAATGTGGCACCTTCTTGGCCCGTTTCAGAAAAATCCTAGAACCGCCACTGACTATGGTGTAGGGTGTCCGTTCACAAAATGCTACATGAAAAATACAAAGAAAATAAGTTCAAGGCGCTTTTTAGGATGCTGTGTTTATATAAAAAGAGAAAGCTATGCTTTAATGTTAGCGCACTCATAGAACTGAGAGGAAAGCAACTGTGAATGAATACATGAAGGCTACTAACATAAGCTAATGAATCAGCTAAACTGTTTTAGCAATGACTTCGGAGGAATATACCATAACAATAACTACAACGTTGATATCCAGTTTTATGAATGTTCTTGCGCCTACTAATTCAAGTTATGCCTGACACAGACTGCATGATTTCAGACCGATTATAGCCTGACAGACACATTGAGGAGAGTCGTTGACTGTCATGGCCGACATTTGGGGTGTGTGTGTGTGTGTGTCTCTCTCTCTATGTGACAGGTAGTGTGGCGTGTCAGAATTTATGCTTATCTTGCTTCATAGTGTTACACGTGTTCTGGCGTGAGCTTTCGCTCGTGCGCTCTCTCTCGTTTTTCACTAGCAGCGTGTAACACGTACAAGTTGCCTGCTGACTGGCACACACAGTTATGTTCCTCCGCAACACGCAGACAAAATAAACATGGCAGACGACTATCACTATATGTTACATAGTGCTTCCGTGGCCATTACTGATTCACGGCTGCTTGTCCCGCCTCCCAACGACTTTATATGTTGGACGGTGCTCTTCGCGGCAATATGCGATGATCAAGCATGCTCTGGTATTGTAGTGTGACAACTCATCTGTTCCCAGACACACTGCGACATCATGACACAATGTTGTGTAATCTGACGCTGTGATTGTCGGGCATGACTAAAAAAATTGTGTACTCTGGGGAAAGCATTAAGCAACACAGCTAGCTAGATTTTGAGACATTAACTGAATAAAAGTATTGTAGGCAGTGCACATTATATAATATAATTAAAATAGAGAGCTGGTGTGTTTGTGTGTTCAGACAGGACCGTGAAGCTGCCCTAAGAGCCCTTTGCCATGCTCTTGAAGAAGAACGGGAAGCTAAACGTGACAGGTTTAAGGCTCAAAGGAGGCAATTCTTGCAGCAACTTAAGGCAGAGTCAAAAGAGGACCTGCATGCACTGCGAACAAGACTCCAGGAATGCGCTGGGGAGAACCTGAACTTTATGACACCTGAGGTAGCTATTAAGGACTTTTGTGTATTTTTGCGATAAACATGCTTCATGGAATATTTACGGTGGCCGACCAGGGCAAACACCGCGAACACACTGATGATGCTAACACAAAACAACAGAAAAATGCCAATGTAAAAATGCTGCAACAACGAAACTAAAATGAAACAAAAACTTGCAATTCACAACACGAATGCAAAAGACAAAGATTACAAATTTTCAAAATTATTGCAGGGAAGGAATATGGAAGTTCTTCAGGCCTTTATGACATTCTCTTGCGTTTACATAACAATTGTGAATGCAAATTTTGCCCTTTTACAGCCAGTTTGCTCTTGTCGGCCATCGTGGAGATTGCCTGATACTTACCCACATACTATACATTGCTGTCAGTCAAAAATGAAATCTTTTACTGTAATCTTAATAGAGGTGATCAGTAAGTCATTCCGCATTGGTGAATTTCAAGCTGTATAGAAATGTATAGTAAGGTCATGTTTCTCAACAGGCACAAGAGAAGACCTTGGATTCTGTCTTTTTCAGCACCTTCCACCTATCGACTGGTGCAGGTAATATTGTTCCTACATATTATTGCACCTATTATTGACTATACCAAAGGAGCATATCAATATATCTGTTTTATATTGTATCCATAGCACCTGAACCCCAAATTGAGAAACTTGGTGGTTTCCGACTAACTCCTGAGAGGACGCACAGCACACATTTCACAACCTTGACACCAAGTCCCATAGCGTCTCCTTCAATGACTACCAACCTTGCCACACATCCTGCACTGAGTACACCAGAATCACTGTTCTGTCATCCGAGAGCAGCAGTACCTGTAGATCCATTCACAACCACACCTCTGAGAGAAACATATCTCGCCAGTCCTCCCCCTGGATTCTGCAATCAGCTGAGTCTGAATAAATTCAATGAGATCACGGTTTATCGTTTCCGAAGACAAAACCCACCTTGTGAACACATTCTTACCATACAATAAACTGTTTATTTAATGCATTGTAATTGTTCTGTCTTTGTCTTTCTCTGTTCAATATCAGTCTGGTTAGGCTCTGAATACCATGAATTGGCAGTTCCTATTTATTGGAGATTTAAGAATCAGTAAAGCGCTTTCACACTAGCACCGTTTGGTCCTTTTTAAACGGACCAGAGTTCTTTTTCTCAGATAGTCCGCCTCGTTTTGTAAATGTGAACTCACGTCCGAACTCTAGTTCAGACCAAATACACAAGCTCTGGTCTGCTTAGAATCGTTGGTCTTGGTCCACTTTAAGCGTACCCTGCTTCGCTTGTGTATGTAACCGTAGCAGAGTGTGCTTTTGCTTCTTTCTGTGCAGCGTCACTGCTTGGAGCTGTGATGCTCCAGGCTGTGACGCTACACGCAGTGCATCCTTGGAAGCAGAAGTACATAGCACACGCTATTCAAAACCAACAATGGCAAGAGGACAGACGATTAACCATGGTTGTTGTTGTGCTGCACTAAGCAGTTGCATTTGATACACAGAATCGGGTTCTAATGTGGCAGTTGTGTTTTGCATGCTGTTACTGAATGCACCGTGTGAGAGGTGCTAAAGAGTGGGGCAGGATTTGCTTGGCACCGCCAGACTATTTTCCCTGTATTTTTCAAACACTGTGAGAATAGTCTGGGACTCAGCCCATTAACGGCCTCTCGAGCAAGCACAAAATCAACTGTCCAATCAGATCCGTTTATTTGCGTGACGTGTTCTTAACGAGTAACGTCACTCTCGCGCGCCGAAAGTCGTCTCTACAACAACACAGATGGCGAACGGGAGAGCCGAGAATATGTTCCAATCCGCGGTAAAATCAGTTTTAAATTACCAAAAACACATCGACACAATTCATTGACAGCAGTCAACATGGCTGGCGCTAGCCATGTTGAATAAACTTATCCATTCTCAGCTCACGCTAGTTACTTGTCACTTTAACAACGTCACGTCTGCCCATCGCTGATTGGTCCACTCCGCTGTCTGTTTGTTGTGGCTTGCTCCAGCCTAAAAATTTGATCCACCGGACGGTGAGTCTGGTATACCAGGCAAGGGCAGGATATTTTCACTTTCCATGTTCTGTTGTTGCTGACCTCACCTACGGCGGACAGTAGCCGTGTTGTGTTGCACAAGTTCTAAAATAAAGGATGATAAACCTGACTAAGCTGGCAACTTCCTTGTTGTTGTTACAGTATTAAGGAAACAAATACCTGGACCACAGCCTCAATTTTTCGGTTGTTTTTTTCCCTTTTTTTCCAGCAGGGAGGGCATATTTCGGGTGGCGCTGTGTTTTTCTTTACTGCAGGTTTTGCTAAATATATTGACTTGACGACAGATTGTATTTTCCTTCCATCTTGTGTCACATTGCATTTAAATTCAATCACTGTTGCTAATTCATGTTGGTTAACCTCTTGACAAACACCGCTGATAACTGTCATGGGCCCTTGAGCCGTAAGTGTTTCCTTCCTTTCTTCTTCATCTTAAATTTTATTTTCCTCACCTTCTCTACTCCTTCAACATGCTCATGCCTCACAGGCTTCTGTTCAGTTTTCTACCCAAATTCACAGTTCTTCCAACGTTTCATTTTTTTTTTTTTTTGACCCCCCAAAAAAAGTGCCAATTTCAATATCACACTGAAAATTTCCACTTCGAAACATTCCCATTCCAATATTCTTTGTAGAAACAATAGGGTGAGGGTGGAAGAAAGTGATTTAATTGCAGGTAAATAACAAAATTAACCTTGTTTTACTCATTAAACCAAATTTCTTCATGCAAATTTCTACATGCCAGAACATTCCACTGCTTAAAGTATTCTGCGTTGAAGAGTGGGGCAAACTTTCTTCAGACTGATGTCAAGACCGGTAGATGGCTACAAAAAGCTACTCACTGCAGTTAATTCAGCCAAAGGGGGTAACACTAGCTATTAGGTACTAGGGTGTCCTTATTTTTTCACATGACTCTATTTCTGTACATACATATGCTGCCAACCATCATATACAGTGATTTTGGTTCTTTTGAGGCCATTTCTTTCTGTACTAATCACATACAGTGTGGTACCTCGACATACGATCGCTTCAACACGCAATCATCTCGACATCCGACGTAAAATTTGACTCGCCATTTGTTTCTACATCCGACGACTTGCTCGAAATATGACAATTTATGACATCGCCGCAGTTTCTTTGTTTCCCCGCAAGATGGACGCACAGCAGATTTTCTTGTGAGAGAAATCAACATGGGTTCCAAGAATGTTAGTGCAGGTGGTGGAAAAACGTAGCACTTACCATTGAAATGAAGATGGAAATGATAGAAAAATATGAGCGTGGTGTGCGCATCTGTGAACTGGCTCGACAATATGGCCGTAGAATGTATACAATTTCGACGATCCTCCTCCGACCTCCATTCGCTAGTCTTTGTAAGTAAAGGTGACAATTATTATTGTGGTGACATTGCCAAAAAATCGCCAGCTTCGTCAGGTTTTTAATCATTTATTTCAGAACTTGTGCAACACAACATGCCTACTGTCCGCTGCAGCTGAACATAAAAAGTGAAAGTAAAAAGTCCTCTCTCTCTCTTTCAAGTCGGCCACGCTCAGGTACACCACATAAAAGACATCCGCCACATTAGAACCCAATTCGTTACATTTTTACATGTATTATTATTATTATACAATTATATTATTACGATTTTTATTCATTATTTATTCTGCTCTCTGTAATTGTTATTTGCAATAGTACCAGCAGCGATTATTAAGGATTTAGTGTAGGTTTTCGGGCTGTGGAACGAATTAATGGAATTATAATGTATTCTTATGGAAAAATCCTGCTCAACATGCGGCCATTTCAACTTACAAACAAGGTACTGGAACAAATTAACTTCGTATGTAGAAGTACCACTGTATACAAAATATAAACTTGTTCTCTTTACTAATGAGTCAACTGATGGCAACGCAGAAGCAATTATTTGTATCAGATTCACAAAATTTCTAGCTATTTTGAGGCCATTTGCTCCAAAAGATATTATACTCTTTCGTCTTTTTCCCGAGATGCACCCTCTCACCAACTTTGATGGCAGTGCGATTTTTAGTACAAATACTTTATACGCTCCTCCGTGAGTCATCACCTTATCGTGGTGGAGGGGTTTGCGTGTCCCAATGATCCTAGGAGCTATGTTGTTTGGGGGCTTTAAGCCCCTGGCAGGGTCACCCATGGAAAACAGGTCCTAGGTGAGGGGCCAGACAAAGCATGACTCACAAGATCCCTTATGATGAATAATATTAATGGACTCAGGTTTCCCTTGCCCGGACGCGGGTTACCGGGGCCCCCCTTTGGAGCCAGGCCTGGAGGTGGGGCTCGAAAGCAAGCGTCTGATGGCCGGGCCTGTCCCCATGGGGCCCGGCCGGGCACAGCCCGAAAAGGCAACATGGGTTCCCCTTCTCATGGGCTCACCACCTGTGGGAGGGGCCAAAGGGGTCGGGTGCGCAGAGAGTTGGGCAGCAGCCAAAGGCGGGGGCCTTGGCGGTCCAACCCCCAGCTGCAGAAGCTAACTCTTGGGACATGGAATGTCACCTCTCTGGCAGGGAAGGAGCCTGAGCTGGTGTGTGAGGCAGAGAAGTTCCGACTAGATATAGTCGGACTCTCCTCCACACACAGCTTGGGTTCTGGTACCAATCCTCTCGAGAGGGGTTGGATTCTCTTCCACTCTGGAGTTGCCCACGGTGAGAGGCGCCGAGCAGGTGTGGGCATACTTATTGCCCCCCGGCTTGGTGCCTGTACATTGGGGTTTACCCCGGTAGACCAGAGGGTAGCCTCCCTCCGCCTTCGGGTGGGGGGATGGGTTCTGACTATTGTTTGCGCTTATGCACCAAACAGCAGCTCAGAATACCCACCCTTTTTGGAGTCCTTGGAGGGTGTGCTGGAAAGCGCCCCCTCCTGGGACTCCCTCGTTCTACTGGGGGACTTCAACGCTCACGTGGGCAATGACAGTGAGACCTGGAGGGGCGTGATTGGGAGGAATGGCCCCCACCGATCGGAACCCGAGTGGTGTTCTGTTATTGGACTTCTGTGCTCGTCACGGTTTGTACATAACGAACACCATCTTCAAACATAGGGATGTCCATATGTGCACTTGGCACCAGGACACCCTAGGCCGCAGTTCAATGATCGACTTTGTAATCGTGTCATTGGACTTGCGGCTACATGTTTTGGACACTCAGGTGAAGAGAGGGGCGGAGCTGTCAACTGATCACCACCTTGTGGTGTGTTGGCTCCGATGGCGGGGGAAGTTGCTGGCCAGACCTGGCAGGCCCAAACGTATTGTGAGGGTCTGCTGGGAACGTCTGGCAGAATCCCCTGTCAGAAAGAGTTTCAACACCCACCTCCGGCAGAACCTCCCCCTTGTCCCTAGGGGAGGTGGGGGACATAGAGTCCGAGTGGGCCATGTTCCGCACCTCCATTGCTGAGGCGGCAGATCGGAGCTGTGGCCGTAAGGTGGTTGGTGCCTGTCGTGGCGGCAATCCCAGAACCCGCTGGTGGACACCAGCGGTAAGGGATGCCGTCAAGCTGAAGAAGGAGGCCTATCGGGCCTTTTTGGCCTGTGGGACTCAGGAGGCAGCTGACAGGTACCGGCTGGCCAAGCGGACTGCGGCTTTGGTGGTCGCCGAGGCAAAAACTCGGACATGGGAGGAGTTCGGTGAGGCCATGGAAAACGACTTCCGGACGGCTTCGAGGAAATTCTGGTCCACCATCCGGCGTCTGAGGAGAGGAAAGCAGTGCACTATTAACACTGTGTATAGTGAAGATGGTGTACTGCTGACCTCGACTCGGGACGTCGTGAGTCGGTGGAGAGAATACTTCGAAGCCCTCCTCAATTCCACCGACACGCCTTCCTTTGAGGAAGCAGAGTCTGGGGACTCCGAGGTGGGCTCTTCGATCTCTGGGGTTGAAGTCACTGAGGCGGTTGGTAAGCTCCTCGGTGGAAAGGCCCTGGGGGTAGATGAGATCCGCCCGGAGTTCCTAAAGGCTCTGGATGTGGTAGGGCTGTCATGGCTGACACGCCTCTACAACATCGCGTGGACATCGGGGACAGTGCCTCTGGATTGGCAGACCGGTGTGGTGGTCCCAATTTTTAAAAAGGGGGACCGGAGGGTGTGTTCCAATTATAGGGGAATCACACTCCTCAGCCTCCCCGGTAAAGTCTATTCAGGGGTGCTGGAGAGGATGGTTCGTCGGGAAGTCGAATCTCGGATTCAGGAGGAGCAGTGTGGTTTTCGTCCCGGCCGTGGAACAGTGGACCAGCTCTACACCCTCAGCAGGGTCCTCGAGGGTGCATGGGAGTTCGCCCAACCAGTCTACATGTGTTTTGTGGATTTGGAGAAGGCGTTCGACAGTGTGCCTAGGGGAATCCTGTGGAGGGTGCTCCGGGAGTACGGGGTACCGAGCCCCTTGGTAAGGGCTGTTCGGTGCCTGTACGACCGGTGTCAGAGTCTGGTCCGCATTGCCGGCAGTAAGTCGAATTCGTTCCCAGTGAGGATTGTTCGTTCCCAGTGAGGATTGGACTCCGCCAAGGCTGCCCTTTGTCACCGATTCTGTTCATAATTTTTATGGACAGAATTTCTAGGCGCAGCCGAAGCGTTGAGGGTTTCCGGTTTGGTGGCCTCAGCATTGCATCTCTGCTTTTTGCAGATGATGTGGTGCTGTTGGCTTCATCAAGCCATGACCTCCAACTCTCACTGGGGCGGTTCGCAGCCGAGTGTGAAGCGTTTGGGATGAAGATCAGCACCTCCAAATCCAAGACCATGGTCCTCAGCCGGAAAAGGGTGGCATGCCCTCTCCGGGTCGGGGATGAGATCCTGCCCCAAGTGGAGGAGTTCAAGTATCTTGGGGTCTTGTTCACGAGTGAGGGTAGGAGGGAGCGGGAGATTGACAGGCAGATCGGTGCAGTGTCTGCAGTGATGCGGACTCTGCACCGGTCCGTTGTGGTGAAGAAGGAGCTGAGCCAAAAGGCGAAGCTCTCGATTTACCAGTCGATCTACGTTCCTACCCTCACCTATGGTCACGAGCTGTGGGTCGTGACCAAAAGAACAAGAGCCCGGATACAAGCGGCCGAAATGAGTTTCCTCCGCAGGGTGTCCGGGCTCTCCCTTAGAGATAGGGTGAGAAGCTCGGTCATCTGGGAGGGGCTTGGTGTCGAGCCGCTACTCCTCCGCGTTGAGAGGAGGCAGTTGAGGTGGCTCGGGCATCTGGTTCGGATGCCTCCTGGACGCCTCCCTGGAGAGGTGTTCCGAGCATGTCCCACCGGCAGGAGGCCCCGGGACCCAGGACACGCTGGAGACACTATGTCACTCGGCTGGCCTGGGAACGCCTTGGAATCCCGCCGGAGGAGCTGGCTGAAGTAGCTGGGGAGAGGGAAGTCTGGGCTTCCCTGCTAAAGCTGCTGCCCCCGCGACCCCACCCCGGACTAAGCGGAACATAATGGATGGATGGATGGATACTTTATACAGATCAATTGTTCCGTCTGCAAAACAAACTGTCATAGGGGAGCAGCTAGGTGTATTGTGGCAATGACGCATGGAATTAAATCTTTGCATTTCAAAGAGTTATTTCTTTGTGACAGCACCATTATGACATTATGACATATTGCTTTTGACATCAGAAAGCTTCATTTCTCTGAAAGGCACTTTTATGCTTGGAGTCTGTCCTCTTCAAATGTAATTCAAGCTTAATTTCACTACAATGTTAGAGAAATAGTTACGGAATTGTACAAAATAGCTTCTGTATGGAGCAGTCATGAGTAGCATGGAGGATTTGGAACAGCATGATGACAAATTGGAGTTCTCTGAAAAAGGTACAAAATATGAAGGTCCACCTTCTGTCAATAACTTTCTGCATACAAAATGTTTCTCTAACATTCGTTTTAATGAAAAGCTAGCTGGGGTCGGCTTGACTTAACCCTATATTGCTAAATGTATCACATTTGATACACTGCGTATTACACCGCGCTTATTACACATATTCATTTTGACTTCTTTTTTTACAAATTTGAAAAGTTTTCAGTAGGACCATTTTTTTCAAATTTTTGGATTCTCTGAAAATTGCTTCACGTTGCAGCTAATTAAGGGTTACTGCTTCAGTTAATCAAAGCGACATGATAGAGTAGCTTGACAAATTAGTGTTTAATTATTTTTTAATAAACATCTTTTGAATGTTAGAGCCCTTTTTAGGCAAGCTAAACTCTCCAAATCACCTTTCAAGAGCGAATATGTGGTTGGTTTATATCTCAATATTTGTCATATTTTGATTTTGTCTTTTCGGGGAGGGGTGTTTTTTTTGGTTGTTGTTTTTTTTTAATTTTTTTTAAATATTCTAATATTATTATTTAAACAACATAAAGGGGAAGAAAGTAAAGTTTAGAAATCTGAGGAGTAAAATGGAAAAAAAACATGTTGATAAATCTGCTAAAGGTCAGGAACAATATTTGTTACATGTAGGGGAGAAAAGGGTTGGTCGTCACGCTTGCTATAACTTGACCACCAGAGAGCGGTATTTCAAACCTCATGATAGAAGTGATCGGAATTGTGCCAATGAATCCCAATTTTGCTAAAAAAAAAAAAAAAGGAAAACTCTAAAAATCTTTTTCCAACAGCTCTCAGTCGTGGGCATTGTATAAATAGAATGAAAAAAATAATTTAAAGCAGTAAAACAAAGTGTGTATGCAGTGAGCACACCAATTTCAGACAGTTACAGTGGTATAAAAAAAGTATCTAAACTAGGGCTGCCAAAATTATCGCGTTAACGGGCATTAATTAATTTTTAAAGTTAATCACATTAAAATATTTGACGCAATTAACGCAGATGCCCCGCTCAGACAGATTTAAATGATGGTACAGTGAAATGCTCACTTGTTAATTGTGTTTTATGGAGTTTTGCCGCCCTCTGCTGGCACTTGGGTGCGACTGATCATATAGGCTTCAGCACCCATGAGCATTGTGTAAGTAATTATTGACATCAACAATGGCGGGCTACTAGTTTATTTTTGGATAGAAAATTTTACAAATTTTATTAAAACGAAAACATTAAGAGGGGTTTTAATATAAAATTTCTATAACTTGTACTAACATTTTTCTTTTTAAGAACTACAAGTCTTTCTATCCATGGATCGCTTTAACAGAATGTTAATAATGTTAATGCCATCTTGTTGATTTATTGTAATAATAAACAAATACAGTCCTTATGTACCGTATGTTGAATGTATATATCCATCTTGTGTCTTATCTTTCCATTCCAACAATAATTTACAGAAAAATTGTATATTTTATAGATGGTTTGAATTGCGAATAATTGCGATTAATTACGATTAATTAATTTTTAAGCTGTAATTAAAAATTTTAATCGTTTGACAGCCCTAATCTAAACCTTTTGGAACTTCTCACATTTCTGCATAAAATCACCATCAAATGTGATCTGATCTTTGTCAAAATCACACAGATTAAAAAAACAGTGTCTGCTGTAACTAAAACTACCCAAGCATTTACAGGTTTTCATATTTTAATGAGGATAGCAAGGAAACAGTGACAGAATGGGGAAAAAGTAGTAAGTGAACCATCACATTTAATATTTTGTGGCTCCCCTTTGGCAGCAATAACTTAAACCAGACGCTTCCTGTAGCTGCGGATAAGGCTGGCACATCGATCAGGACTAACCTTGGCCCATTCTTCTTTACAAAACTGCTGTAGTTAAGTCAGATTCCTGGGATCTCTGGCATGAATCGCTGTCTTTAGGTCATGCCACAGCATGTCAATGGGGTTCAAGTCTGGACTTTGACTTGGCCACTCCAGAATGTGCATTTTTTTAATCTGAAACCATTTTGAAGTTGATTTACTTCTGTTTTGGATCATCGTCTTGTTGCAGCATCCATCCTCTCTTTAGCTTCAACTGTCTGACAGATAGCCTTGGGTTTTCCTGTAAAATATCCTGATAAACTTTTGAATTCATTCTTCTATTAATGATTGCAAGTTGTCCAGGCCCTGAGGTAGCAAAACAGCCCAAATCATGATGCTACCTCGACCATGCTTCACAGTGGGGATGAGGTGTTTATGTTGGTGAGCTGTTCCATTTTTCCTCCATACATGACATTGTGTGTTACTCCCAAAAAATTCAACTTTGGTTTCATCAGTCACAAAATATTTTGCCAACACTTCTGTGGAGTTCAACGTGCCTTTTTGCGAACATTAAACGAGCAACAATGTTTTTTTTTTTTTAGACAGCAGGGGCTTCCTCCACGGAGTCCTCCCATGAACACCATTCTTAGCCATAGTTTTACATAAAGTTGATTTGTGCACAGAAATATTCGACTGTGCCAGTGATTGTTAGTCTTTAGCAGACACTCTGAGCATTCTGTGCTGAATTCTTGGCGTCATTTTTGGTGGACAGCCTCTCCTTGGGAGAGAAGAAACAATGCCAAACTCCCTCCATTTGTAGACAACTTCTCTGACTGTCGATAGATGAACATTCAGACTTTTAGAGATGGTTTTGTATCCTTTCTCAGTTTTATACAAATCCAACAATCCTTCGCAGGTTTTTAGACAGCTCTTTTGACCGAGCCATGATGCACATCAGACAATGTTACTCATCAAGACAATTCTTACCAGGTGTGTGTTTTATAGTGGGCAGGGCAGCTATAAACCACTCAGCAGTGATTGGGCGCACACCTGACTCAATATGATTGGTAAAAATTGGTTTCAATTGCTGTTTAAGTCTTCTTAGGCAGAGCCCCCCCCCCCCCCCCCCACTGTCATTGTTTGCATGCTATCATTAAAATATGAAAACCTATAAATGTTTGGGTGGTTTTAGTTAAACCAGACACTGTTTTTACATCTGTGTGATTTTGACAAAGATTAGATCACATTTGATGGTGATTTTATGCAGAAATGTGAGAAATTCCAACAGGTTCAGATACTTTTTCATACCACTGTCATAGCGAGGAGACGAGGTGTTGATTCAATTCAATTCTGGAATTCATTTTCCCTCTTACGGTGGCTATTTGGGTGTATTTTGAGAACTTTTTTTTCCCCAAATGTATTTTATCAGGAGTAAAATTATTGTTTCTCTAAAGATTTTGATAAACCCAGCTGTTTAAAAATTGGTGATGCATGTGATATCTATGGTCACGCATGGCACTTGTTTAGATTTTAAATCAGGATACAACGATGCCTTCTAAAGACAAATGCTTCAAAAGAAAAAGACAACTGTATGGATTTAGCCACTAAATCTGAAATAATCAAATGGATCATGTGTGACTGTATGGATTTAGCCACTAAATCTGAAATAATCAAATGGATCATGTGTGAAAGCAGCCTGAAATAATAATAACAAAATAAATAACTTTGATAGTATACAAGCAAGTGAAGTCATGTCAACGCCATTTTTCAATAAATTATATATCCTCAGGCTAATTATCAACAGCTTAATCTCCCCTCGTGCATAACATTTGTCATTATTAATAATCAGTTGTATTATATCTAGTATTTATCCCACTGTCACCAGAGATCAACGAGTATGCGGAGGAGATAGGCGTTGACCCAGAAAAAGAACCACACCTTATGAGGCTTGCCAGGGCATTGGTTGTTGAATTGCCTACAGGATGGTTGGTGCGGTAAGTCACTGGGGTCCAAAAGACTTCCATTTAAGCAAGCAATCATGTGCTACAGGCTGAAAGCTGTAACCTGAAGAGCGTGCATGCCCTCTACTGGCTAAATCCTAACCTGTAGGCAAAAATAAGTCTGGAGTTAGTGAGACCCGAGACAATAAATCAAGCTCCGATCATCAGTGCGTATATATTCCTAGAATATATACGCATAATTATGGGGGACGGGAAACTGATAAGCATATGCTTCCTCCCGTCTGCCTTTGTCTTCTTCTTCGGTTCCTTCGGGCAAATCATATCACATTTTGTAATTGTCAATGATTGTCATTGATACCGATGATGATGACAATAAAATTTCATTAATTCATTCAATATACCCACCAAATTTCAATGTGATCCATCCACAAATAGCGGAGGAATAGATTAAAAATGATAGTGTACACAATACGACTACCAACAACAACATGAATGGCGATACCAGGCTTTAAAAAACATATATATAGAACTGCAGCAGACTGTATGCAGAAAAGAAACAAGATATTGCATTGAACTTAGCATATACCGAAAAGAAACCAGATATTAAATACTAAGTAAATACCCTTGAAAACACATGGTAATTTCTGTGCTTTTAGTGACACAAACCTGCCTGTATTCCCAAAGATTTTGTGAATCCTTTCAGAGATCCTAATGGAACCCTAAAAAAAATATTGAAGTGGAGCAATTGCAGTACATTCTCAGAGAACTCTGAGCAAACAATGGACAGATACTCCCATTTTAATGAGGAGTTTTACCCCCTTGCTAGGTTTGGAGTCATCATTTCAAATCAGTCATTGGTTAATGCTAAAATCTACATTTTAAATTTGTTTTAGTCAAAAAGAAAGAAAAAGAAGTTATCGCAGAATTCCTTTTCTGATCTTTGACCTTTCTTTCCCAAAATGTAACAACATCTTTTCATATTACCAAAATATCTTGCAGGTTTGATTACAATTTGTTTTTCAGTTACATCGAACACAGATACAGATATGTTACTAGAGTGGGATCCCTTTTCCGGCCCTGGTGACCTTTAACCCTTTCACTAATCACATCACCTACCTGGCAAATTCGTTGTCAGTTTACCATAAAATTCCTTCTCTGTCTTGTGTGATCTTTGACTTTATTATCCTCATACTTAATCACCTCTTCCGTTTCATATTATACAGTGCCTTGCAAAAGTATTCGGCCCCCTTGAATCTTGCAACCTTTCGCCACATTTCAGGCTTCAAACATAAAGATATGAAATTTAATTTTTTTGTCAAGAATCAACAACAAGTGGGACACAATCGTGAAGTGGAACAACATTTATTGGATAATTTAAACTTTTTTAACAAATAAAAAACTGAAAAGTGGGGCGTGCAATATTATTCGGTCCCCTTGCGTTAATACTTTTTAGCGCCACCTTTTGCTCCAATTACAGCTGCAAGTCGCTCGGGGTATGTTTTGCACATCGAGAGACTGACATTCTTGCCCATTCTTCCTTGCAAAACAGCTCGAGCTCAGTGAGGTTGGATGGAGAGTGTTTGTAAACAGCAGTCTTCAGCTCTTTCCACAGATTCTCGATTGGATTCAGGTCTGGACTTTGACTTGGCCATTCTAACACCTGGATACGTTTATTTTTGAACCATTCCATTGTAGATTTGGCTTATGTTTTGGATCATTGTCCTGTTGGAAGATAAATCTCCGTCCCAGTCTCAGGTCTTGTGCAGATACCAACAGGTTTTCTTCCAGAATGTTCCTGTATTTGGCTGCATCCATCTTCCCGTCAATTTTAACCATCTTCCCTGTCCCTGCTGAAGAAAAGCAGGCCCAAACCATGATGCTGCCACCACCATGTTTGACAGTGGGGATGGTGTGTTCAGGGTGATGAGCTGTGTTGCTTTTACGCCAAACATATCATTTTGCATTGTGGCCAAAAAGTTCACTTTTGGTTTCATCTGACCAGAGCACCTTCTTCCACATGTTTGGTGTGTCTCCCAGGTGGCTTGTGGCAAACTTTAAACGAGACTTTTTATGGATATCTTTGAGAAATGGCTTTCTTCTTGCCACTCTTCCATAAAGGCCAGATTTGTGCAGTGTACGACTGATTGTTGTCCTATGGACAGACTCTCCCACCTCAGCTGTAGATCTCTGCAGTTCATCCAGAGTGATCATGGGCCTCTTGGGTGCATCTCTGATCAGTTTTCTCCTTGTTTGAGAAGAAAGTTTGGAAGGACGGCCGGGTCTTGGTAGATTTGCAGTGGTCTGATGCTCCTTCCATTTCAATATGATAGCTTGCACAGTGCTCCTTGAGATGTTTAAAGCTTGGGAAATCTTTTTGTATCCAAATCTGGCTTAAAACTTCTCCACAACAGTATCTCGGACCTGCCTGGTGTGTTCCTTGGTTTTCATAATGCTCTCTGCACTTTAAACAGAACCCCGAGACTATCACAGAGCAGGTGCATTTATACGGAGACTTGATTACACAACGGTGGATTTTATTTATCATCATCGGTCATTTAGGACAACATTGGATCATTCAGAGATCCTCACTGAACTTCTGGAGTGAGTTTGCTGCACTGAAAGTAAAGGGGCCGAATAATATTGCACGCCCCACTTTTCAGTTTTTTATTTGTTAAAAAAGTTTAAATTATCCAATAAATGTTGTTCCACTTCACGATTGTGTCCCACTTGTTGTTGATTCTTGACAAAAAAAATTAAATTTCATATCTTTATGTCTGAAGCCTGAAATGTGGCGAAAGGTTGCAAGATTCAAGGGGGCCAAATACTTTTGCAAGGCACTGTATATATATATATTGCGCAGTTGATATGAATCCCTTTATGGCTTCTTCAGTTACCTTGAACACAAACATACCTCTACGTATGAATTTTATTCGCTCTAGGACCAGGGTTGTGAGTCGAAATGGATGTCGAGCGGGATTTTCCCATAAGAATACATTATAATTCAATTAATTCGTTCCATTGCCCAAAAACCTATGCTAAATCCTTCATGAATATTGCAGGTAAAACTTAAAATAGCAATTACACATAGCAAAACAAAATAATTATAAATACAAATAGGAATAATTGTAATAATAAATAATGTAACAAATCAGATTCTAATGTGGCGGTTGCATTTTGCATGCTTTTGAACGCACCGTGTGTCTGACAAAAGGGTGACAGAGGAGCCAAAGAGTGGGAAGTTTTTACTTTTTCTTTTCTTGTAATGTTGATGTTGGCATCGGCTACAGCGGACAGCTGTGTTGCACAATTTCTGAAATAAATGATTAATATCTGACAAAGCTGGTGACTTCCTTGCCGATGTTACAATAATAATATTTGTCACCTTCACTTATAAAGACTTACGAACGGAGGTCGGAGGAGGGCCGTCGAAATAGTACACATATTGACCAGCCAGTTCACTGATGCGCAAACCACGCTCATATTTTTCTATCATTTCCTTCTTAATTTCAATAGTAAGCGTCACTTCTTTTTCCCCTCCGTTCACCACCTGCAATTCTTGGGTCCTGTGTTGATTTCTCTCACCAGAAAATCTGCCGAGCGTCCATCTTGTCGGACAACAATGAAATTGTGGCATTGTTATAATTCGTCGTATTTCAAGCATGTCGTTATATGTCAAGACAAATGAAGAGTCAAATTTTATGTCTGATGTCGAAAGGATCTAAAATCAAGGTGTTGATATGTCATGGTACTACTGTACTTGTACTCCATCTATTAGAGTGAAATAAGCTTCAGCACTAAATTTAATGAAGGTCCAGGAAATTAAGACCATCCTCGTCATAGGATTTAATTATTGCCGATTTTATACCGAAATGTGAACGCTGGGCATTAAGCCTCTTCTCAATGGGAAATGAAATATATTGTCTCCAGTGTATTCAACTGAATATAGGTTTGAAAGAATTTGAAAGTCTTTATATTGTTTTTTTTTTTTTTAACATTTTACGCAACGTCCCTAATTGTTTGGTATTTGGTTTGGTAAAATCACAGTAACAAAAAAAAAAAAAAAGAACTCTTAACAGTGTTAAACTATTATTACACAATAGAATTCTTGAATGTGCACAAGATGTATTTTTGTATGTTGATGTAAAATACATGGTATAAAAATGTTAAGTGCTGTGTAAGAAATTAATCCAGTAGCTTTCAGGCTAATGCAGGGGTCGGGAACCTTTTTGGCTGAGAGAGCCATATATTTTTTTAAATGTAATTCCGTGTGAGCCACACATTATGTTTAACTAAAAATACAAGTCATGTGTGCATTTTATGTCATTTCAACACTTTTATAGTACAATATGTCTTGAAGATGAGTATTTCTTACCATTGATGCAACTTCTGGTGCTGCATGGTTTTGCTGATGGCTTTGTAGTCTGGTTGATACGTAGTCAGGTTAAGCTTCATGCAGGTGTTGAGAAACTTATGATGCGTCTCTTTTCGTGTTGACGAAGAAGCGCCACGAATACTTTTTAGAATAGTTTTTCCCCACCATGCATGGAGCACCATCAGTGCACACCGAAACAAGTTTATCCATCAGTAGATTTTTTTTTTTTTTTGCGAACTCAGTGAAGGTCTTGAATAAATCCTCCCCTCTGGTTGTCCCTTTCATAGTCAAAACCTTGCAATCACACTGAACTGGGATAAATTGCTTACGTTTTTTGACTCATCCAAAGCGAGAGAAAAAAGCGGTGTTGCATTTTTGTCCTGCTGAAAAATACGATACTCCTCGTCTGGTTTTCTTTTTGCCATCTTCTCAACGGGGTTTCTAAAATTTGATGACAACGCGGAAAACGAAACTGAACACGAGGGAAGTTTACTTCCTCATCTCACGCAAATGTGCGCATCGGCCGCTATTTTCAACAGCAAAATACAGCACCCCCACTTGAACATTGGCTCTGCCTCATCCGTGTTGCCTATGTGATTGAAAGATTGATAGATAGACAGACCCAACAACATGTATGTTCGCTACTTTCCCACTATAATTACTGCGAACAGGCTTTCTAGTCGCCAGTGACAGTCGCTGTTTCACACAATGCGCAAAGGAGTATAACAAAACTTTTTTTTTTTTTTTTGGAATAATGAAAGATTTGTCTGCGAGCCAGATGCAGTCTTCAAAAGAGCCAGATCTGCCTTGCGAGCCATAGGTTTCCGACCCCATGTGATAAAATTTGATGAAATTTGGATTATTTGACTAAAATCAGGGAAACAAAACATTATGTTTTGTATTGAAGCCGAGCAAACTTCACCAGATGTTAATATATAGACTTGACTGTTTGATTTAAACCTTTTGTTACTTGCAGCAAAGATGAGAGGGGAAAAACTTACTATTACAACTGCCAATTAGACACATCCACTTCAGAACATCCCAACAAAGTGCACCACTCTCAGTTGGTGATTCAAGAACGTGAGCGCATCCAGCAAGCACCAGTTGATGTGAAGAAGTACAAGAAGAAGTTGAAAGAGAAACAGGAGGAAGAAAAAAGGATAAAAGAAACACAAGAAGTGAGTTCTTATTGCTTAAAGTATTATGTCCACAAGGGATGGGTAAGACTGGATTTCCTTGATTCACCTTACGAAAGGTAATTTATTGAATGATTACAATACATTGTAAAATATTTGTATGCCCTGCACTATCAAATATAAGTTTGTTTTTTTTTTTTTAATGCAAACTTGCTGTCTTAATGTAATTTATGTTACTTAAATTAACGAGATGCAATTTACGTGATTATTTCAAGTTTTAGGAACTTAATTAACCTTAAAAATTGGATTTGTTTTTTTTTTCAAATTGAGTTTTTAGTAGTCAAATTAATTTAAATGAATTAGATTACAATAATTTATTTTGATATTGCGGTATTGAATATAACCTGATTGGATTAGATTATAGTAATGTACAGTGCCCTCCATAATTATTGGCACCCCTGGTTAAGATGTGTTTTTTAGCTTCTAATAATTTTTTTAAAAATTCAAATAATATGGGACATTAATGGAAAAAAAGAGAAAAATCCAACCTTCAATACAAGTGCATTCATTCAGTGGGGAAAAAATCCCACATAAAGAAAAAAAATATTTGACATCAAATAATGTGTGTCACAATTATTAGCACCCCTGGTGTTAATACTTTGTACAACCCCCTTTTGCCAACAAAACAAGGTCTGGGGACTGAGATGGCCATGGGAGGAGCTTAATTTTGTGTCTGGTGAACCATTTCTGTGTAGATTTGGCCATATGCATAGGGTCATTGTCTTGCTGAAAGACCCAGTGACGACCCATCTTCAGCTTTCGGGCAGAGGGCAACAGATTTTGATTTAAAATGTCCTGGTATTTCAAAGCATTCATGATGCCATGCACCCTAACAAGGTTCCCAGGGCCTTTGGAAGCGAAACAGCCCGACGGCATCACTGACCCACCCCCATACTTCACAGTGGGTATGAGGTGCTTTTCAGCATGCACATCTTTAGTGGCACCCCAGACCCACTTAGAGTGTTTGGTTCCAAAAAGCTCAATCTTGGTCTCATCTGACCAAAGCACACGGTCCCAGTTGAAGCCTGGGAACGTGTGCTTTGGTCAGATGAGACCAAGATTGAGCTTTTTGGCAATTGTGACACACATTATTTGATGTCAAATAATTATTTCTTTATGTGGGATTTTTTTCCCCACTGAATAATTGTTCTCCCCGTGCCTGCGTGGGTTTCCTCCGGGAACTCCGGTTTCCTCGACACATCCCAAAAACATGCATGGTAGGCTGATTGAACACTCTAAATCAGGGGTCTCAGACTCGCGGCCCGGGGGCCAAGTGCGGCCCGCAGTACAATATTTTGTGGCCCGCACCTTAATATGAAAGTATAATATTAGTGTGGCCCGCGGAGAAAGTGGACCTCCGAGGGGCCAATCAGCCAGCTCCCGCGCGCCGTACCTTGTCGGGGCTAGGATAAGCTACACCAGCTTCGTGCACTTGACGCTTGCAACAACAGCACGGCGTGTGATGAACAGCCAGACAGCAGTCGCCTTTGCGCTTGCCATCTATCGTACTTTCTACCACAAATGTCATGATCGAGCGCAAAAAGAACGGCGACTGTTAGCGGGCTGTTTATCGTCTATGCTGCTGTTACAGATAGAAGCGTGTGACGGATCACCTGTAGCTGCCATGACATTCAGCTACCGGAGCTCAGTGAGCTCCCGACCGGCGCCTCTCGCTCTGGCTCGAGAGCGCGGCAGAGCGCGCTCCCAGTGAAGGCGCGCTCCGTCACAAAGCGGAAATTACGTTTTTGTGTTAAGACGTTCTCTGTGCGCAATTAGCTAGCTAAATACTTGTTTGAAACGTGAAACAAGAGCGCCACTGAGCGGAATCAATTAGATTTTGTCATACCCCAGTCATGTCTTTATCAAAGCCTGCAGTGAAGAGAAAGGTTGGTGACGAGCACAGACAATTTCAAGAAAAGTGGGAGATGCAGTATTTCTTTGTTGAGCACAGGGGCATCCCCACATGTCTTATTTGCACAGAGAAAGTTGCAGTGCACAAAGAATACAAAGTTAAACGCCATTATTCAACTAAACATGCTGAGGAATGTGCAAAATACCAGGGGGATGAGAGAGCCAAGCGGTTTGCCAGTCTTAAAGCATGTCTACTGAGGCAACAAGATTTCTTCAAGAAAGCAACCAAAGAGAATATTGCAGCAGTCGAAGCTAGCTACATGGTTAGTGAGATGATTGCTAAGGCAGGGAAACCATTCACAGAAGGCGAGTTTATTAAAAAGTGCATATTACAGGCTGCAAGTATTGTCTGTCAGGAAAAGAAAAGTCAGTTTAGCAACATGAGCCTTTCTGCCAACACCGTGGCAGAGCGCATTTCTGACCTGTCAAGTGACATTTATCATCAACTGTGTGAGAAAGCAAAATGTTTTGATGCATACTCAGTCGCTCTTGACGAGAGCACAGACATAACAGACACTGCTCAGCTCACAATTTATGTCCGTGGTGTTGATAGCAATTTTGAAGTGACAGAGGAGCTGCTCACAGTAATTCCAATGCATGGCCAGACCACCGCTATCGAGATATTTCGTCAGCTGTGTGATGCCATTGAGAATGCCGGTTTGTCATGGAAGAAGTTTGTTGGAATAACAACTGACGGCGCGCCATCAATGACAGGGAGGAAAAATGGACTGGTGGCACTTGTTCAAAGAAAACTGGAAGAGGAGGGTGTAGAGGAGGCCATTGCTCTGCACTGCATTATCCATCAGCAGGCCCTTTGCAGCAAATGCCTGAGGTGTGACAATGTGATGTCTGTTGTTGTGAATTGCGTCAACCAAATCAGATCCAGGGGCTTAAAGCACAGGAGGTTCCGTGCTTTTTTAGAGGAAATGGAGTCAGAATATGAAGATGTGTTCTATTTCACCGAGGTACGTTGGCTCAGTAGGGGAAATGTCTTGAAAAGATTTTTTGAGTTGAGAGAAGAAGTAAAAGCCTTCATGGAGAAGGATGGGAAGGCTGTTCCTGAGTTGAGTGATCACAAATGGCTCATGGACTTAGCTTTTCTTGTTGACATCACACATGAGCTGAATGTACTGAACAAGAAGTTACAAGGCCAGGGGCAGCTCGTCAGCGCTGCCTATGACAACGTGAGAGCATTCTCCACAAAACTTGTGTTATGGAAAGCCCAGCTCTCTCATACAAACCTTTGCCATTTCCCAGCATGCAAGGCACTTGTGGATGCAGGCACATCATTCAGTGGTGAGAAATATGTTGATGCTATTTTGAAGCTACAGAAGGACTTTGATCACAGATTTGCAGACTTCAAGACGCACAGAGCCACTTTTCAAATTTTTGCGGACCCCTTTACCTTTGATGTGCAAGATGCCCCACCTATGCTTCAAATGGAGCTCATTGACCTGCAATGCAACTCTGACCTCAAAGCCAAGTTCAGGGAGATGAGTGGAAAAGCAGACAAGCATGGGCAATTTTTGAGGGAATTGCCCCCCAACTTCCCTGAGCTTTCCCGAATGTTCAAGCGGACCATGTGCCTTTTTGGCAGCACATATTTGTGTGAAAAGTTCTTCTCCACCTTGAACTTCAATAAGTCCAAGTACAGGTCCAGACTTAGTGATGATCATCTTCAAGCCATACTGAGGGTCTCAACTGCTTCCTCTCTCAAGCCAAATGTGGTTCAGATTTGTGAGAAGAAGCGCTGTCAAGTCTCTGGCAGCAAGGAGTAGGCAACAGAAGCCATGTTCAGAAGAACCGTTCATGATTTTCACTCAATGTTCCATTCACGTTCAGGACACTTCATGTTCAGAAGAAATCATTAAAACTGTTAATGACATTTGAGGACTTTTTTTAACTTGTTTTTTGTGGAATCCCCTATGCGGCCCACCCTCACCCAGACTCTGCCTCCAGCGGCCCCCAGGTAAATTGAGTTTGAGACCCCTGCTCTAAATTGTCTGTAGGTGTGAGTGTGTGCGTGGATGGTTGTATGTCTCCTTGTGCCCTGCAATTGGCTGGCAACCAGTTCAGGGTGTCCCCTGCCTACTGCCCGTAGTTAGCTGGGATAGGCTCCAGCACCTCCGCGACCCTCGTGAGGAAAAGCGGCATGGAAAATGAATGAATGAATGAATGAATGAATAAATGCACTTGTATTGAAGGTTGGATTTTTCTCCTTTTTTTCCATTAAGGTCCCATATTATTTGAATTAAAAAAAAATGATTAGAAGCTAAAAAACACATCTTAACCAGGGGTGCCAATAATTATAGAGGGTACTGTATTTATTGTGACTCTCCAGTACTGAAGCGATACCTTAGATAGCTTTAGTGCAGCTCATTTATCATATGCAGGTGAACTTTTTTATAACCTGAAATAATTCTACAATATAAACAGCACCTGCTAATTTAAGTAACATATGAGAACAATCAGTGGATTAACTCATGGGACTTAAACTATTTTAAAATGCTCAACAATCCATTTAAGGCAGAAGACATTACCTCTTGACATGCTGCTGATTGTTTTGTTAATGCTTGGTGTGAAATGAACAATCAGTAGTAACAGAGCTTTCTTTAATACCTTCACTTAATTCACATCGATTTGGTAAGTAAATAGTGACGTGGAGAAGAATGACAGAGACTGGCTTTTGTTTTTAACACTTGCTGTTCTTGTGCCCCATACACCGCACGCCTCCAAGAAACAACACACTTGAATTGAACAGAACACACATGACTTAAAAACAGCAATCACTACTCTCAGTAGTGTTTGCCACAACTACCCATCATCCATTGCGGCAGAACAGATAAATAACAGTTGCTACAATATTTTACTCTTTTATAAACTGTCGCGTTACTTTAAAATATTTACTTACTAAATCGATGTGAAGTAAGTGAAGGTGCTGAAGCAAGCTTTGGTTGACGGTACAGTTCATCATGGACGTGTGCGGGAATGTTTTGGGATCAAAAAAGCGCGAAATATCCAAGGCAGATCTGCTCATGTCTGAGACAACGCCCTAAGAACTCTAGGTACAGAAAATTATTTTTTCTAATTTGCCTTAACTGAGATACATCAAGTTAGGCATGTTTCCAGCCCCAAATTATTTTACTTACTTTTTAAAAATTAGTGTTAACAGCAGGTTGATATAAATTGAGTTTGGTTCACTTGTCATATGTAATGAAATTGTATATTAGCATTTACAGTGTGGGAGTTTTTCAAAAAATTCAAACTCTAGCTTATGTGTCAGTGTAACTGATGCAGCAACTACTGCACATTATCTCAATTGCTTCAAGCTATGATTAATTGGATGTTACCCACATAGACTTCACGATCAGTTGACGGGACCAGGGGCTCGAGGCCGATCCGTTGGGGGGCCTATTTTCAAAACTTAAAATTCAAATATTTTTAAAACCAAAGCCGCTAGCGATCTAAAACCAAAACAGGCACCTCCATTAGGCATATATGAGTCTCCATGAGTCAAGTTGTTCCCTAATAAAATCACATTTTTTTCAATAAGTATAACAAAACCTAAGATGGCTGTAAAATTTTACGCCAGATGCACAAAAATCACCAAATGCAGAGCTAATCACCGATATTTTCAGGATCCATAGCAATAGTTAACATCATATAAGTTTTTCCCCGAAATAGCGATTTTTTTTTTTTTTTTAATTTAGTGCAAGTTTTCAACAATTAATAAATCACTCAATTTTACATCAGAAACTTAATACTTGAGGAAAGCATGCAGAATCATCTTCGTAATTTTACTCAACAATAGCAAAATTCGCATTTTTCTTGATATGATCACAACTTATTTAGGTTTAATTCCGATGTTACTATTGCCTCAGCACGTCTTGTAAGCTATCTAGCCCTGATTGTTTTTAGATTGAAATGTTACATAAAATAAAACACGTAAAATAAGGGGGGGGGGGGTTGTATAGACGCAGAGATGACAAAATTACAGCCAAAAAACAGGCAGTTGGCCGCAAATTACCTAACCATTAGAATGTAAAGTTACACCTTTGTGTATGGATACAACGTGGCGGCCATCACAAAACAAAGAGCTTTTTAAATTGAAAATTCTTGTAAATAAATACGTACATCCTGTAATTTCTATAGATATGAACATAAAACAGTCTAGATTCTTGGTTAAAAGCAAAAAAATGGGCAGTTATCATTCATTTTACATAAATATTTCAAGCTAAAGATATGCTATTGTGTAATCCAACTTGGCAGCCGTCACAAAACAGAGCTTTTTAAATTGAAAATCCTTGTAAATAAATGCATAAATTCCAGAATTTCTATGGATTTGAACGTAAAACAGTCTAAATTAAAAGCAAAAAACTGGGTAGTTATCATTGCTTTTCTGTAACTATTTCAAGCTTAAGTTACACAATTTCTTTCCCGTTCACGTTTTCACAACGTTTCAAAGTGCAATTTTAGACATGAACTACCTTGAATCCTCGACCAAATCACTCTTGAGACACTCCTGCCTGCTTGTGTGCAGTAAAACTTTGGTCCTTTTCCACCTCAATTCGGCGTTTGAAGGCAGCGCGTTTTTGAGTTTATAGTAGTGAAAGCTGCACAACGCTTTACCTGGCCTGGCTCCCTACAGGAAAGCATGGCACAATGTCTGGAGGAGCTGTGGAGTCAACTGATGGTGAAGTCTATGGTTACCCAATTGGTACATTTGGATTATTATGCTAATTTCAAACCACTACAAGAATGATGCTTGCACATGATTGACTGTCTGGGTATACCTTAGAATCTGAGAGAGTTTGAACCGAAACCAGCAGAAGATCTGCCCAAGGCCATTTCTGGAGATCACAGTAGTGATTTACCACAGCAACAGGTACGTTAACAAAGACAGTACGACATGCTCACTCTGCTTTGGCCTTGTCTACTCAATAAAAGTTCAGTTTGCATCTTTTTTTTGTTTTGTTTTGTTTTCTCTATAGTCTCAACCCTCAACCCATATTCGTGTATATCCACGTTTTATCGTCATCTAAATTGTTTCCTCCTCTTTGTGTTGTAAAGCTTTCGGGGGAGCCTCTCTGCCCTGATCATCTAGCGGGAATTATTGATGAAGAGGAACGTAGATTGTTGGACAACAAGAATATTGAAGCTGCTAAAACGTTTGTGTTTTTTTTTTTCCATGAAACATTGTTGTTTGTTGTGTGGTCATATTTTTCAATCTTATCTTCCAGAAGACTGGTGTGATGATTTGAAATTTACAAATATATGATGTTCTGGTTTTTATTTTAGTCACCTGGAGCATGCAGCAGCTATAAGTGGCCTTCAAATCCTTGAGGAGCACCCTGATGAAGAACTTAAGTTCTCCGAAGAAGGTACAATACAGTGGGGCAAATAAGTATTTAGTCAATTCTCCCACTTGAAAATATTAGAGAGGCCTGTAATTGTCAACGTGGGTAAACTTCAACCATGAGAGACAGAATGTGGGGGAAAAAAATAGAAAATAACATAGTTTGATTTTTAGAGAATTTATTTGCAAATCATAGTGGAAAATAAGTGTTTGGTCAATACCAAAAGTTCACCTCAATACTTTGTTATGTACCCTTTGTTGGCAATAACGGAGGCCAAACGTTTTCTGTAAATCTTCACAAGCTTTTCACACACTGTTCCTGGTATTTTGGCCCATTCCTCCATGCAGATCTCCTCTAGTGCAGTGATGTTTTGGGGCTGTTGTTGGGCAACACGCACTTTCAACTCCCTCCACAGATTTTCTATGGGGTTGAGATCTGGAGACTGGCTAGGCCACTCCAGGACCTTGAAATGCTTTTTACGAAGCCACTCTTTTGTTGCCCTGGCTGTGTGTTTGGGATCATTGTCATGCTGAAAGACCCAGCCACGTCCCATCTTCAATGCCCTTGCTGATGGAAGGAGATTTTCACTCAAAATCTCTCGATACATGGCTCCATTCATTCTTCCTTTACACAGATCAGTCATCCTGGTATTCTTTCTCCTCCAAACATGAGAACCTGTGTTTCTACCAAAAAGTTCAATTTTGGTTTCATCTGATCATAACGCATTCTCCCAGTCCTCTTCTGGATCATCCAAATGCTCTCTAGTGAACCGCTGACGTGCCTGGACGTGTACTTCCTTCAACAGGGGGACACGTCTGGCGGTGCAGGATTTGAGTCCCTGGCGGCGCATTGTGTTACTAATAGTAGCTTTTGTTACTGTGGTCCCAGCTCTCTGTAGGTCATTCACTAGGTCCCCCCGTGTGGTTCTGGGATTTTTGCTCACCGTTCTTGTTATCATTTTGACGTCAAGGGGTGAGATCTTGCATGGAGCCCTAGATCGAGGGAGATTATCAGTGGTCTTGCATGTCTTCCATTTTCTAATAATTGCTCACACAGTTGATTTCTTTACACCAAGCGTTTTACCTATTGCAGATTCAGTCTTCCCAGCCTGGTGCAGGTCTACAATTTTGTCTCTGGTGTCCTTCGACAGCTCTTAGGTCTTGGCCATAGTGGAGTTTGGAGTGTGCCTGACTGAGATTGTGGACAGGTGTTTTTTATTACCGATAATGAGTTAAAACAGGTGCCATTAATACAGATAACAAGTGGAGCCTCGTTAGACCTCGTTAGAAGAAGTTAGACCTCTTTGTCAGCCAGAAATCTTGATTGTTTGTAGGTGACCAAATACTTATTTTACACTCTAATTTGGAAATAAATTATTTAAAAATGAAATAATGTGATTTTGTGAGGTTTTTTTTTACATTTTGTCTCTCATGGTTGAGGTTTACCCATGTTGACAATTAAAGGCCACTCTAGTCTTTTCAAGTGGGTGAACTTGCACAATTGGTGGTTGACTAAATACTTATTTGCCCCACTGTATACATCCACATTTCTAAGATTCTAACCTAGAAATGCAACAACTTTACTTTGTATTAAATCTGCTCTGGATTCTGTGCTGCCAAATTTGGCAGGTTCCTATCCAATTAGGCAATGTTCAAAGACTCGGATAAGGAGAGAAACTCTTTGGATAGGTTGATAAAATTTGGGCTACTTTTGACAAATTTAGCAGTTTCGGAATGAACGTTGTAATGTTTTAACTGGTAAACTGGTGTGTACACCTTAAAGTTCAGCTACGTTCCTTCTTACGCAGCATCTTGGCCCTAATTATAAAGTATTGAGACTACTGAACTGGCATTTTAGCGTCTCACACACGCATGAGCTGTGATCTACATGTCATTTCTAATAATTATATATATTATACACAGTCAAATTCAGCAAAATAATTCTCCAAATTCGATTACATTAAAATGCATTAGATGCACTGTATTTACTTATTTATTTATTTATTTTGGCATATTATGGTGTGTTTCAATTCGTTTCCCCATGAAAGGTGGATTTGCGTCTGTTTTTGACACAAACATCAATAGAAATACTTTTCCCAGACTGCACTTTCGAACTGAAAAATAATGTCAAATTGTACTTTGACAGTGATTTCTGCTGACAAACATGTATTTTTGACATTTAATAATGAAAACAAAATACAGTTAATTATAATTAAAAGTTAAAATAATAATACATTCTTTTTATAAGAAGAACTACATCATCCCCTGATGCATATCGGATAAACAGCATTGATTCCATCACTATATGTCCCCCACTGTTGACTTTTTTTTTTACTGGTTATAATACCAAAATTTGCATAGAGTTGTATGAGGTAAATGTTTTATCTTGAGCGGGAAGTTGTAAATTGGGATGGTTTTTATTTAACTGGGGGGATGCAGTGTGACTAGGCTGGATGACTGATTTTTCGGATCTGGCAACCCTGCCTGGATGTTTACTGAATGGCCAGAGCAAACAACTACCAAGTTAACCCCTGAAAAGGTCCAGGCTGTTGAGAGAAATAACTCATATCAAATGTTAACTGATTGACATTTATGCAGCTCTGAAATCGGATTAGCATTGGTGTTCAGAAGGCTAAATCACAATCTGACCTGTCTAAAATGTTCTATAATTTGTTCAAGAAGGGTATGAAGACAAAAAAGGCATTACATCATTAATCACCAATAATTACCAGTATTAGCTGCAAGTTTAATAATAATCCCTTCATTCAGTCTTGAGTTAATGTTACAAAAGCACAGACACACACACCAACATACAGACGTTTGGCACCGAATACATAAATCCTGCCTCCGTTTCACCCACTCACATGTAGAACTATGTGGGTTATACAGTGAGGAAAATAAGTATTTGAACACCCTGCGATTTTGCAACTTCTCCCACTTAGAAATGATGGGCAGGTTCGAAATGGTCATGGTAGATGCTTGTCCACTGTGAGAGACAATCAAAAGAAAAAAAAAATCCAGCAAACACAGTGCATAATTTTTTTAGCAATGTATTTTTATTATACTGCTGCAAATAAGTATTTGCGCACCTGTCTGTTAGCTAGATTTGTGAGCCTCAAAGACGAATAAGTGGAGTTTTGACCTGTTTGAGGCGGTTAGCTGTATATACAGTGCCTTGCAAAAGTATTCGGCCCCCTTGAATCTTGCAACCTTTCGCCACATTTCAGGCTTCAAACATAAAGATTTTTTTGAAGATCTTTTGTTTGTCAAGAATCAACAACAAGTGGGACACAATCATGAAGTGGAACAACATTTATTGGATAATTTAAACTTTTTTAACAAATAAAAAACTGAAAAGTGGGGCGTGCAATATTATTCGGCCCCTTTACTTTCAGTGCAGCAAACTCACTCCAGAAGTTCAGTGAGGATCTCTGAATGATCCAATGTTGTCCTAAATGACCGATGATGATAAAAAGAATCCACCTGTGTGTAATCAAGTCTCCGTATAAATGCACCTGCTCTGTTATAGTCTCAGGGTTCTGTTTAAAGTGCAGAGAGCATTATGAAAAACCAAGGAACACACCAGGCAGGTCCGAGATACTGTTGTGGAGAAGTTTAAAGCCGGATTTGGATACAAAAAGATTTCCCAAGCTTTAAACATCTCAAGGAGCACTGTGCAAGCCATCATATCGAAATGGAAGGAGCATCAGACCACTGCAAATCTACCAAGACCCGGCCGTCCTTCCAAACTTTCTTCTCAAACAAGGAGAAAACTGATCAGAGATGCAGCCAAGAGGCCCATGATCACTCTGGATGAACTGCAGAGATCTACAGCTGAGGTGGGAGAGTCTGTCCATAGGACAACAATCAGTCGTACACTCCACAAATCTGGCCTTTATGGAAGAGTGGCAAGAAGAAAGCCATTTCTCAAAGATATCCATAAAAAGTCTCGTTTAAAGTTTGCCACAAGCCACCTGGGAGACACACCAAACATGTGGAAGAAGGTGCTCTGGTCAGATGAAACCAAAATTGAACTTTTTGGCCACAATGCAAAACGATATGTTTGGCGTAAAAGCAACACAGCTCATCACCCTGAACACACCATCCCCACTATCAAACATGGTGGTGGCAGCATCATGGTTTGGGCCTGCTTTTCTTCAGCAGGGACAGGGAAGATGGTTAAAATTGACGGGAAGATGGATGCAGCCAAATACAGGAACATTCTGGAAGAAAACCTGTTGGTATCTGCACAAGACCTGAGACTGGGACGGAGATTTATCTTCCAACAGGACAATGATCCAAAACATAAAGCCAAATCTACAATGGAATGGTTAAAAAATAAACGTATCCAGGTGTTAGAATGGCCAAGTCAAAGTCCAGACCTGAATCCAATCGAGAATCTGTGGAAAGAGCTGAAGACTGCTGTTCACAAACACTCTCCATCCAACCTCACTGAGCTCGAGCTGTTTTTAAGTAAGAATGGGCAAGAATGTCAGTCTCTCGATGTGCAAAACTGATAGAAACATACCCCAAGCGACTTGCAGCTGTAATTGGAGCAAAAGGTGGCGCTACAAAGTATTAACGCAAGGGGGCCGAATAATATTGCACGCCCCACTTTTCAGTTTTTTATTTGTTAAAAAAGTTTCAATTATCCAATAAATTTTGTTCCACTTCACGATTGTGTCCCACTTGTTGTTGATTCTTGACAAAAAATTTAAATTTTATATCTTTATGTTTGAAGCCTGAAATGTGGCGAAAGGTTGCAAGATTCAAGGGGGCCGAATACTTTTGCAAGGCACTGTAAACACCTGTCCACCCCATACAATCAGGAAAACTCTCAATTCCTAACATGGTCAAGACCAAAGAGCTGTCCAAAGACACCAGAGACAGATTTGTAGACCTCTACAAGACTGGACAGGGTTGCGGAGCAATTGCTAAGCAGCTTGGTTATATAAGATCCACCATTGGAGCATTTATTAGAAAATGGAAGAAGCTTAACATGACTGTCAATCTCCCTCAGACTGTGGCTCCATGCAAGATCTACCTCGTAGGTTCTCAATGATCCTAAGAATGATGAGGAATCAGCCTAGAACTACACAGGAGGTCAATTCCAAGGTTACTGTTGGTAATACACTAAGATGTCATGGTTTAAAATCATGCATGGCATGGAAGGTTCCCCTGCTTAAACCAGCACATGCCCATGCTTGTTTTAATCTTGTCAGTGACCATTTGGATGATCCAGAGGAGTTATGAAAGAAAGTCATGTGGTCACATGAGATCAAAAGAAAACTTTTTTGTCTTAATTCCACTCATAGTGTTGTCATGATGAGTACCATCCCAAGAACACCATCCCAACTGTGAAGCATGGGAGTGGTAGCTCTGGGGTTGTTTTTCTGCATATGGGACTAGACAACTGCAATGTAATAAGGACAAGATGACCGGGGCATGTGTCGTGAGATTTTGGGGAAAAACCATCTTCCCTAAGTTAGAACTTTGAAAATTGGTTGTGACTGGGTCTTCCAACATGACAATGGCCTCAAGCAGACAGCCAGAATAACCAAGGAGTGGCTTCGTAAAATGCATATCAAGGTTCTGAAGGGCCCTAGCCAGTATCCAGACCTAAACACAAGAGAAAAACTTTGGAGGAAGCTCAAACTCGTTTCAAGTTGACAGCCCAGAAACCTGATTGATCTAGACAAGATCTGTCTGGCCTCTGTAATTGTAATCAAAGGCTACTGTACCAAATATTAACTGATTTTCTCAGGTGTTCAAATACTTATTTGCAGCAGTATAATGCAAATAAATTGTTAAAAAACACAAGTTATATACTGTGATTTCTGGATTTTTTTTTTTTTTTAGATTCTCTCACAACTTTTGATTTCTGGATTGTTTTTTATCACAGTGGACAACCACCTACCATGAATATTTCAAACCCCCCCATCATTTCGAAGTGGGAGAACTTGCACAATCGCAGAGTTTTCAAATACTTATTTTCCTCACTGTACTTGAAAAAACATGGTAGTCTACTGTTTTGCTGCAATTTGCTCTGTTTTTCTACACATATCCACAGGGATTAGGGAATATGCACGGGACATGGGTATTGATCCAGAGAAAGAGCCTGAGCTCATGTGGCTTGCCAAAGAGGCAATGTTGGCCCGACTTCCTCCACATTGGGTTCCTTGGTGAGTATTCATGAATTTCAATGTAAATGGCACACCTTTAAAAAAAAAAAAAAAAAAAAAAACAGAAGTAACCTTGATTACGACTGAATCATAGTTCAAGTTTGTTTGCGCTAGATTGATTAATTGCAACTCAAGCAATATAAGTAGAGAAATAAGCACATAAAATACACAGAAATTACTTGGCAAAACAACTGCAGTTTTTTGAATAGCCCAACTTCTGCACAGCAACGGAAAAACCACAGATTTTCAATTGGATTTACGTCTGGTCCATTTCCTTGCCCAAGTTAATACCCCGAGCTATAAAAATTTAAACTAACGTCATTACTGCTTTGACTGGAACTTTTTCTACTGGTTCCTCACAGCCAAGATGGAACTGGTGATGTTTTCTATTACGACATTCATTCAACCACTTCCTCGTGGGAACATCCTTGTGATGTTCAGTACCGCGAAATGGTGGCTCGGGAACGCGAGCGCCTACAGCAGGCTGCTCCTCCTTTGGAGTCAGAAGTCAAACAGAAAATGGACAAGAGAATTACTGTAAGTAGGAACTTTTAAATTTTGTTTTCTAGTGTGTTACCTTTCCAGAGGCAGTCTTGGAAGCTTTGGCTGCAGGGAGAATACTTGCTTGTGCTCATATACAGTGGGGCAAATAAGTATTTAGTCAACCACTAATTGTGCAAGTGCAAGAGAGGCCTGTAATTGTCAACATGGGTAAACCTCAACCATGAGAGACAGATTGTGGAAAAAAAAAAACAGAAAATCACATTGTTTGATTTTTAAAGAATTTATTTGCAAATCATGATGGAAAATAAGTGTTTGGTCAATACCAAAAGTTCATCTCAATACTTTGTTATGTACCCTTTGTTGGCAATAACGGAGGCCAAACGTTGTCTGTAAATCTTCGCAAGCTTTTCAACACTGTTGCTGGTATTTTGACCCATTCCTCCATGCAAATCTCCTCTAGAGCAGTGATGTTTTGGGGCTGTTGTTGGGCAACATGGACTTTCAACTCCCTCCACAGATTTTCTATGGGGTTGAGATCTGGAGACTGGCTAAGCCACTCCAGGACGTTGAAATGCTTTTTACGAAGCCACTCTTTTGTTGCCCTGGCTGTGTGTTTGGAATCATTGTCATGCTGAAAGACCCAGCCACGTCTCATCTTCAATGCCCTTGCTGATGGAAGGAGATTTTCACTCAAAATCTCTCGATACATGGCCCCATTCATTCTTCCTCTACACAGATCAGTCGTCCTGGTCCCTTTGCAGAACAACAGCCCTAAAGCATGATGTTTCCACCCCCATGCTTCGCAGTGGGTATGGTGTTCTTCAGATGCAATTCAGTATTCTTTCTCCCCCAAACACGAGAACCTGTGTTTCTACCAAAAAGTTCAATTTTGGTTTCATCTGATCATAACACATTCTCCCAGTCCTCTTCTGGATCATCCAAATGCTCTCTAGTGAACCGCAGACGGGCCTGGACGTGTACTGGCTTCAGCAGGGGGACACGTCTGGTGGTGCAGGATTTGAGTCCCTGGCGGCGCATTGTGTTATTGATAGTAGCCTTTGTTTCTGTGGTCCCAGCTCTCTGTAGGTCATTCACTAGGTCCCCCCGTGTGGTTCTGGGATTTTTGCTCACCGTTCTTGTTATCATTTTGACGTCACAGGGTGAGATCTTGCATGGAGCCCCAGATCGAGGGAGATTATCAGTATTCTTGTATGTCTTCCATTTTCTAATAATTGCTCCCACAGTTGATTTCTTTACACCAAGCGTTTTACCTATTGCAGATTCAGTCTTCCCAGCCTGGTGCAGGTCTACAATTTTGTTTCTGGTGTCTTTCGACAGCTCTTTGTTCTTGGCCATAGTGGAATTTGGAGTGTGACTTACTGAGGCTGTGGACAGGTGTCTTTTATACCGATAATGAGTTAAAACAGGTGCCATTAATACAGGTAACGAGTGGAGCCTCGTTAAACCTCGTTAAAAGAAGTTAGACCTATTTGACAGCCAGAAATCTTGCTTGTTTGTAGGTGACCAAATACTTATTTTACACTCTAATTCGGAAATAAATTATTTAAAAATCAAAAAATGTGATTTTCTGTTTTTTTTTCCTCCACATTCTGTCCTTCATGGTTGAGGTTTACCCATGTTGACAATTACAGGCCTCTTTAATCTTTTCAAGTAGGAGAACTTGCACAATTGGTGGTTGACTAAATACTTATTTACCCCACTGTACAGTACTACCTGTTAATTTTTTTATTATTATTATATTTTTTAAATATACATAAAGTACAGTTATATTCTTAATGCCTAAAGGCTGAAATACACCGGACGCGTATGGCGGCGCCTCAACGCAGTAAGAGGCAGCCGTTAAAGTCAAGCAGCGAGTGCACACCAGTTGTGGAGCTGCTGCGTTTTAAACGCATGCAAGAAGCGGTTCAACGCGTCGCACTCGAAACGAACGGCAGAGTTTATTATTTATCACGAGACGCAAGCCTCCTGCGTCAATACTACAAGATAGGATCGGGCAGACCGGAAGTCACTCGTGTAAAAATTTGGAGGGTCCAATCGTTTTTCAAAATAATATGCAATATTATTAATTTTTGCGTTGCGCTTTAATTTGAGAAAATTAATCCATAAAGCTTTTTCAAACCGTTCATAAGAAATAAAAAGATTTATTGAGATATTTCATTTGTAAAGTACATCTTAAAATCTTTGTGATTGCAATTGTTTTTCTCTTTAGCGTAGGACATCATTTTTCTTTCTTTTTTTTCCAGAAAGAAAGCAAACCAAAATCCGGGGTCTGAAAGGCAAATAGCTGTTGTATTGTTATCTTTTTATACACTCGGGCGTTCTTGCAACCGAATGAGCCGCTCCACAGACACTCTGCACGTAAAACACATCTTACGGAAATTGGGGGCGGGCGTCAGCGGTGCATTGATGCGCCGGCAACGCTCACGCGCCACAGACACGCCAAGTGTGTTACCGGGGTTAGCCAGTTACACCTGGCCAACTGGATATCCTCATACATTCATTTGCAAGTGACTAAATAACCTCTGAGAAGCTGACCCCCATCAGACGCAAATATATAGAAAAATTATGTAATTCGTTTGTGCTAGGTTTATGCTCATTTGTTTTGTTTGTGCTACTATCGTTTTTTATATATTAACAATTCTTTTATACTGTAGTGTAGGTCAATTTGCAGTCAACCAGCACCATTTTGATTAAAAAATGGCTAAAAATGGTGTAAATCATTTGTGCGATATTAGTGCAGATTTGTGCTGTAAAATCTTTCAGTTGTGCTGCTATTGTTTTTGAAATATGGACATGATAATTTCAAGTGATGACGTCATGCAGCCCCCCGTTTATTGCAAAGTGACTCGATTCGTTTATGCTACGTTTGTGCTGTTAAAAAAATGTGCTGCTATTGTTTCATAGATATAAATGGTGGGCTGCGTGTCATGTTATCCCCCAAAATAATATCTCAAGCCCCCCATTTACTGCAAAACGGACCTGAAGGGGTGCCATTTGTTTATGCTACTTTGTGTTAGTTGTTGGGACACCCCTCAGTTATTGAGAGAGTTGGTATGCTTAGTCAGTCGCGATGGAGGTGCTGCGATTGACGTCATCACTCGGAATTAATATCTTAATATCTGTAAAAGGACAGAAGCACAAACGAAAATATTTACAGTACAGACGAGCACAAACTAATCATAAATGAATGGCATCATTTTGGGTCTATTTTGCAATACATGGGGGGCTGCGTGACATCATCACTTGAAATTATTATCTCAATTTCTCAAAAACGATAGCAGCACAAACAAAAATATTTACGGCACAAACCAGCACAAACGTTGCACAGACGATTGACACCATTTTAGTCATTTTTAATCAAAATGGGGTGCTGGTTGACCTCAGATTGACCAATAAAAAGAATTGCTAATAACTCAGAAAACATAGCAGCACAAATGAGCACAAACCTAGCATAAACGAATGACATCATTTTTCTATAAATTTAAAGTAAATAATCACTACCAGCTCACCCAGTCCAACTTGATTAGATGTCTATTGCCGTCAGCTGTAGCCAGTGAGTTAACCATGCGTTAACCATGGGTCCATGAGTCCTAGACATAATCTGCCATTTTAAACTTCCACAGAAAGACAGAATATCTTCTTGTTTGTTTTGCGTTGCTATTCATACGTATGAAATTTAAAATTACTTATTCTTTATAATACTGAGTGTGATATGAATATTTTGTTGGTACTTTATGGAATTTGTCTTCATAATCCCCATGATGACAACTTTATTGAAAATGCCTTGATGATCTAATACATTGAAGTGAGATAGATATGCAAAATTTTGGTTTTTAGTCCTCTGGCTTAGTGCTTAAATAATTTTTTACATAAAGGCGATCGTAACTTTGATGTCATAAATATGCATTGGTTGTTGCCGTATGTTTTTGGCAAGATGGCACCCTTTAAGGCAATTTAACGATATTATATGTTTGCAATAAAGGATTTGAGAGGCACTAATGCTGATTCAACAGAGGAGATACCCAAACTAGAAAAGACTGGCATGACGCAGACCCATTCTGAGGACCACAGCAGTGAAACGCCACAGCAAAAGGTAGTTGTTGTGTTAGCTACTTTATAAACCAAATAAATAACATGTTTTGTTGGTATGCGGCTCATATTTATTATTTCATTCCTATTATTTTAATCGGGCATTTATATGTGTCTGTTAAACAGTTGTCCAGTTTTTTTTTTTCACAACTCTAACTACTGCTGTTAACTAACACGTTTCAATGTCCTTTGTTCTGTCTCAAAGCTTCAAGCTGAGTCCGGGATTTCTTGTCTTGACAGTCAACTGGAGACTGATGCTAAAGAAAAAATAGACAGTGAATCTACAAAGAGGTTTGCTGATCTACCTCTACTAATGGGTAACTGTATCATAATTGGATTTATTGTCCCTTTTGGCAGTGGAACAGCAATTAAGTTATTTATCGTTTCCCGTTTAAACTGAATATAACCCTTCTTTTATCAGCCATTTTCTGTCTGTGACAAGCACGTGTAGCCTACAGATCCCTGGGGAGCAAAGAGACGAAGAAATTAGTTTTACTGAAGAAGGTATATTCTTAAATTGTTCAACACTGCCAGCACTGAATACATTGTATTATTTTTACAACTTCCTACTGAAAACCAAATTTGATCTGTTGTATTGTGTTTCTACATTATTTTGTCATGTCATTAAAATTCCAGTATCATGTCATCAAATACTAATATGTAGTGACATGCAGGGTTCTTGTTACTAATCGGCCATTTTTCATATACAGTATAATATAAGAAATAACTAGATTATTCAATAACAGATTCAACCCATTGTAAAATGTTTGGGTTTATGATAAACTTCAAAGAGGCAGGAATTTTACTGCAAAGTTAAGAACGTATATATTTTTTGTTAATCAGCTAGAATCATAGCCACGTTAATACAGTTTGACACAAACGAGCCTTTTCTATATCTGTCAAGAATCCAGCAAGGTGAGTACAGGCAGTCTGACTTCGGCGTGTCCGGCTTCCATGAATTTGACTTTATAACGCCGGGGTCTCGTCCGCGATTTTGTCACCAGTTGTTTTTTATGTTGTCTTTTTTAGGCACGTAACAGTGTCTCGTCTACCATTTTGCCGACTGTTGCGATCTTATTTTTTACTTTATTTTATTAATACCATGTATAATTCATGTTTTTGGATAATTAGTTTGAGATTTAGGGGGTATTTAGGGGTACTTAAATGGTTAATTCTGATTCACGTGGAAATTCAGGTAATGTCGCCAGCGCAAGAAATGGAACTCGTTCATAACCCGGGGACTACCCGTATTTTAGTGGAGAAACCCCGCTACAATAGAGCCCACAAGAGAAGTATCCCAAAGCAAGACGCCTGCAGGTTAATTAGGCCGCCAACTCCGCCTTTGGACATCTAGCCTTGTAAATGCAAATGTAAATGGACCGGTTTCATGATCTGGCGCCTTAATCTTAATTTTACAATGGTCAAGTTATATTTTGAGGGAGCATGAAAAATCTAAGGTGTGGTTTAGGGTGTCAGAATGGTATGAAATACATGAGAGACACTCAATGCATGAGAGTTGAGAACCATGATATACTGAAATATCGTTATCAGAAAAATGATTCTCAAATATGTAAAAAAGTTTACAATTTTTATTCTTCAGGCATTTGAGCTAATTCATATCATTGACAGGAACACAGTAGAAGGTAATTGTTTAAATCAAATATTTATTGGTGATTTAAATTTGAGTTGATATGATTTTAAGTACATTATCTAAGACTAGATGCATTTGGTGATTTTGTACCATACATCAAATTAATAATACTAGCTTTAGTTTTACTGGAAAGGAAATAACAGAAATCATTACTAACTACTAGTTTTGCTGTAATTTGGTTTTTCTTTTCAGAGATTAAGCAGTACGCACGGGACATAGGTATAGATCCAGAGAGTGAACCTGAGCTTATGTGGCTTGCCAAGCAAGCCATAACTGCCAAACTGCCCCCAGGATGGTTAGAGAGGTAGGTTACTTGTGTTATGTCATTTTGTCAGAAGACCAAGCGCTGTTGTTCCTACAGTGGTTAATCAGCGCAGTTATAATTTTTAAAAATTCAATTGGTCCATCACGCCAGGCCAACTTTTGCAAACACCACAAAATACACCTTCCACCAATTTGTTAACATAGACACTATTCTAGTGGAGATTTTGTTAGCAACCTGTTGGTTCCTTTTGTCTAAATAGTGGCACCATTTTTAAACAACATACAGTAAAGGTAGTCCCTGGGTTACGACATACCCGACTTAATTGATTTCGACTTTACGAACCGGCGTCTTGTCCGCTGTTTTGTCTCCAGTCATTTTGGGTCTTTTTAAAAGTCACATAAACAGTACCTCGTTCCCGTTGCCGTTCTCCATGTCAGAATCCCCTCCTCCAGCAGCGTCGCCACTATCCTGCTGTTCCTTTCGTCCGGGAGATCTGCCGTCAGGCCCCGCTTCCTTGTTCTCATGCTGCTGCTGCTGCGTCCCCCCTGGCGCCGACTCCTCTTGCGAGTCCTGATCCGTTTCTTTGAAGTTCAGACGGCGGGCTCACGTTGAGAGAGGCAACGTTGGCGACCTAAGCGGCCATGATATCCCCCTCTCTTGCCTCTCTACTCTTTCTACAGCACACTTTTCTCTAAGCAAGGTGACTCCATAGCGAGTAAAGCCTGAATATTCATTGAATATTCCAGCATTTAAAACAACATACCTTACAGTATCTTATTTTTTATTTTTTTAATATGACGTATAAAACATGATTTTGGATTGTTACTTTGAGACTTAGGGGGTATTTAGAGGTACTTAAAGGGTTAAACGGAACTTGTTCGTACCCAGGGGACTACCTGTATTGATTTTGTCGGGAGCATGTCGATAACCTTTTGTGATACAATGTTTTACCGGGATAAATGTATCACCATTTCAATATATCGTCATACCCCTAGTTATGACGTCTTTTTTTGACTGATGGCTGAGGTGAAGACTCATTTATAATGCTACTTGTTCACCACTGATTTACTGGTGTCATATACAACAAATACAGTAAAGGTAATCCCTATCTTACAAACGAGTTCTGTTCCTACACTGGCGACGTAACCCTAATTTCCACGCATGTCGAAATTAATTAAATACCCCTAAATACCCCGTAAACCCCAAAAAGACTATCCAAAAACATGTATTACATATAATATTAATAAAAATAAATAAATAAAATCTATATATACTGTACTTACCATCAGTGCTGGTGGATCGTGAAAAAGGTACACTGAGTATTCCAGCTCGTTCACAAGTGGAGACACATGAATTCTTGTTTCACTGATGTTTACTGTAGTTTTACCATTAAACTAAGGACACAATTGTAACACTTTGGCCTGCTAGTAAAAAACAGAAAGCAACCCAATTGGGTGAGTGCTCACTGCAATTAAACTTATAGTTTCAAAATTTTTGTAAATAAATTATTATTAACAATGACAATAACTGGAGACAAAATGGCGGACAAGACTCTGGCATTGTAAAGTTGAAATCACATAGGTGGAGTATGTCGTAACCCGGGACTGTAGCAAATGTTTTTTCATTTATGCATTGGAAGTATTTTTATATATTTCTTATATTTTCATTATTTATATATGTAATTTGATGAAAGATTAAATGATCAATTCAATGAGATGAAGTATTCACCTCATTGAATATTCTATCCATTGCACCCATAAAAATGTATTATTTGTTTTTTAACAAAAAGCAAAATCCCCGCTCACTTATATCCTCTCTTCTGACTTGATCCCTCCAGAGAAGATGAGAGTGGAAACATTTATTTTCACAACTGCCAATTAGACACATGCATTTGGGAGCATCCCTCGAAAGTGCACTATGGTAAGCTGGTCATTAAGGAGCGCCAGCGTATTCGGCGCAAGACTGTCGATGGGGCGTCTACAGTAAAGAAAAGCAAGAAGAAAGTAAAAGAAAAACAGGAGGAAAAGGACAAGAGGAAAAAGACTAAGGCTGCACTCAAGAAACATGTTAATGTTAGTGCACATGTGAGTCTAACAAACATACATTCCTCCCCAAATGCATTGGTACAATGAAGCAAATACAGTAAGTCATTCTAGAAGGAACATTTTACACGCTACACTTCATTTTTTACCATTATAATCACTCTTCAACTTTTAAATTCTCCATATTAAAATACAAAAAACAAGCCATTTCTCATTAAATTTACCTGTCATGAGACCAAATCGGCAATAATAATAAAGCAAAGAGAAAAGAAAGCTTGAATATATTCGGTAGTAGGCCCTAAAATACCTAACCTTGCCCTCCCCATTACCAAATTGAAATAAAACTAAAACAGTCAAGATTTCAGATTAATTAAAGAAGCAGTTTAAATAAAACACACAAATTCTATCTGTATGATGAGCTTATCAAGACATCTATATTTTATTAACTATTATTGATGAAGATGATTATGATTGAGCAAAGATTCAGAAAGGCTTATTTTTCAATGCTTCTGTGGCCTATACTACGAAGCCAGTTTTCTGGCTTAGCAGGGTAACTTCGAGAGTAACTTCATCACGTGCGACCTAAATTCGCAGCTAAGCGAGACTACGAAAGGTGGATATGTTGGAACCGAGAAGTGTTGCCATGGCAACACACGCCAAACGCCAAACCTGGTTGTCTCAGAGGTAGATCTTGCTTAACCCCAGAATTCTAATTAACCACGCTATAATTAAACAGCACTCCTCCGCGGACGTGTCCTCCTGACAATGACAGCGTACCTGGACGACCCATACGACATTGGCGCGCGGATTGTGAGGGGCTCTCTTCGGAGTGCACAGGTTTTTGGAGACCGCCAGAATCCGCTGGCATACCCGGAAGATGTTCTCCATGAAAGATGTAGATTTTCAGCTGAGGGAATTCTTTACCTGTGCCAACTGATCGAAGCGGACGTCACTATAATGTAACCCGCCGAAGTCAGGCCCTCACAAACGGGCAGATTGTGTGCCTCTCTGTGCGCTCTTTCGCCAGGGACAATATATGCATTCCAATGGTGATGCTGAATATCTGCGTAAGAAAACTGTATGCCGTGCGATTCGAAGTGGGGTATGGAAACGCTTCAAATTGATCGTTGAAATTGCTGAATGTAAACGAATGCGGAGCTTTGCTCTCATATACAAGAAATATATTTAACGGACTTTTCCAGCTTTATTTCGTTGTGTAAATGAGTTAATAATAATCATAGAAATATGTAGACTATTTAAACATTGAGAAAACTTGCGTTTTTTTCTGCCAACTCGAAGAGATTAAATTAAATGTCAAATCCACTGATAGGACAGACGCACAATATAAAAGATATAAATGTTTATTGAATACTCATCTTACAGTCTTGTTTAACTGTGAAAATTCGTTACAAAAGACGGGCTTTAATTCACGCAACAACGCATGGCATCCCCGCATTTCCTTCTTCTCCTGAGTCCTAACAAAGATAACATAAAATTTTGGATTTGGGTCGGGCTCGAGCCTGCAAATCAAGTTAATTGATCGGGCTCGGGTCGGGTCGGGCTTGATTTTTTAGGCCCAAACTAAGGGGAAAAAAAAGGACATACGTATTCATACAGTCAATGGGACTAAACATACAATTATCCTGCTTCATGTGGTGATGCGCGATAAATTATTTCTTACTGTTAACGTACCAAATCTTATTTTATTGTCCTGACAGCAGGCTTTATTTCTTTGCATGGACATAAGTAAACTGGCATATTGACTCATTCACAAATCACACGATCTGTAAATTCGCTGTCAACAGACCCGTCGCGCTCTACTCGCTGAAACGGTGTTCGATATCACGGTGAGGGTGGATTTTAATTCCTCATAACTCCGCATGATCATCGCGCATTCCTCCTCCGTGAAGTAAGGTGCCCAGCCATCGTCACAAGTAGTGTTTGACTCTGGTCTCCGCCCCCTTTTATGTGAACGCGCAGTAACTCTGACTGGGTTGACACAGGTTAGACTAATCAACCTCATAATCAGCGTCGTAGCACCGACTGACCACAAACTAGACAACCAGGTTTTGTCAACTCTGGTTACCCGCTGGTAAACTGGATTACTTCTGGGGAGGTTGAACTCAGTTCGTAGTATAGGCCACTGAAGCCCAAATGTCCCCTAATTCTGACATGACCAATAAATATTGTGGTGATTTAGTCATACTCATGATTTCTAATTTTACGATGTGTTACTCGTTCTGCATGCAACTTAGATAAACTGAGTGCATGCATATTGACAAAAACATATAGGCTACTGTAATGTACTGTAATGAAGGAAAAGAAAGTCAATGTTTCCATTTTACAGGAGATGACACACAATTCAGGAAAAAAAAGAAACCATTGATCACCTAAGATATATACATTCATTAAGGAAGGAGCCATTTAAAGCTGATCGATCAGGACACATCTTCCAAAAAATCACAAGGTGACCCCAGAAGATGTGCCCCGTATCTCGGCCCGCTGCCCACAGCTAGACAAAACAAAAAAAAAGGCGGAAGTCCTTGTACTGTAGACAAAACATACAGCTTCGAAAATATTATGTACAACCATGTGAAATGAACAGATATGTATTTGTGTGAATAAATGGAAATACAGTGGTACCTCTACATACGAAGTTAATCCGTTCCAGGACCTTGTTTGTAAGTCGAAATGGTCGTATGCCGAGCAGGATTTTCCCATAGGAATACATTATAATTCCATTAATTCGTTCCACAGCCTAAAAACCTTCACTAAATCCTTAAAAAATACTGCTGGTACTATTACAAATGGCAATTACACATAGCAAAACAAATAAATTATAAATCAAAATCGGAATAATAATAATAATAATTCCTGTATTAATGTAACGAATCGGGTTCTAATGTGGCGGACGTTTTTTGCTGACCCTGAACGCACCGCGGGGCTCACGTGCCAGAGACAGACCGGTGAGCTTGAGTTTCACTTTCACTTTGAATGTTTTCTTGAGAACACCTCAATTGCGGCAGACAGAAGGTGTTTTTGTTTTGAATAAGTTGTGAAATAAATGATAAAAACGTGGCGAAGTTGGCGATTTCTCTGGAGATGTTACCACAAAAGGAATTGTCAGCTTAATTTATAAAGACTGGCGAACGATGGTCATAGGAGGACCGTGGAGATGTATTTTTGAGCCATTTCACGGATGCCCACCCTACGCTCATATTTTTCTGTCATTTGCATCTTCATTTAGAAGGTAAGCGTCAACTTTTTCCTTGTTTCACCACCTATACCAACCTTTTCTGAAACCAGTGTTGATTTGTCACACAAGAAAATCCGCCGTGCATTTGTCTGCGGTGCTGCCATTGTCGTCGTATTTCGAGCATGTCGTCGGATGTATAAACAAATGGCGAGTCAAATTTTACGTCGGATGTCGAAAAGTTCGTGTGTCGAAGCGATCGTATGTAGAGGTACCACTGTATATACAATGAGTAGGAATTGAAGTTGAATACCTTGTGGTGGCCTTTTGTAAAAACTTAAGTCTTAAACATTTTTTTCCTTGTTTATGGCTAATACCCCCCTCCCATGTAAAAAAAAAAAAAAAAAAAAAAAAGATAACTCAATCTATCCATGTACCTCATAATTTAATCATTTTTAATGTTGGTGATTTCGTATAGCCCTGCTGTTTTATATATGTAATCGTGTGGCTCTCCTGCTCGTTAGCTGGTAGAATTTCCTGCTTTTCTGTTCTGAATAGTCAACATACATAAATTATAATTAATAAATTATTATAGTGACGATAAAGAAAATAGTAAAAAAAAAAAAAAGTTCATTATGGTTTTTATTATTGACAGTATATTGTCAAATCATCCACCACTAATAAGTAGTGAATTGAATCAGGTGTAAAACCTGGGATGGGTGTGTGGTAAATGTATCTCCAGTCTTTTTTAATGCCAAAACCTTATGTATTGCACTCTACATAATCTCACTTGATCTGCTTGATATGTTTTTTTTTAATGCACATCGTTACTTTGCAGAAAAAGAATTCATGCAGTATTCATTTGGATTCAACAGAAGAGATTACAAAGCCCATTACTGAATCCCAGCAGCAACAGGTACATGCACTGAGTGCAATATCCGCTGTATTTTTGCTAGACTGGTGAGCGTATTTGCATTGGGTTTAATCCAAAATTGATTTCTAACAATTATGCAACCGTGATTTTGTTTTCTCTCCAAAAGCTGTTGGAGGAGCTGTTGGATGCTCAAGTTTTAGCAACAGATACTGAAAAAGAAGGGGACAAAGAGCCAAAGAGTGAAAAGGCAGTTGTTTCCATCAGGTCTGTTTTTGTGACAAGATTTGTGGTTATATCTGTATGAGGTTTGTCAATTGAATATATCTAGAGGATATTAATCGACATTGTCTTCCTTTTCTTCAGGCAAAATAAGCTTGCAGACAAAGAACCCTCTCTGAATACTGACACATTTAGTAGTCAGTTATCTAATTCCTCATATTTTGAAAGGATGTTAGAAGAAAATCAAATCCATCCAACCAGACCAGAAGAAGAGACCGAAGAGAGGGAGCAGTTCAGGGGTGAAAATGAGCAAGGTGATCAGATAGCGAGAAATGGAGAGAAAGACAAGAGGAAAGAGGCTGGTTTTAATGGGAATGATGACGCAGAACCTTTCATCAGGAAGGAGGAAACAAAAACGCAAGTTTTCCAAATTGAGGTGAAGAGAGCAGAAGAGGGGGAGAAGTGGCAGTTGAAAAGTGAGATGGAGAAAAAGTATCCACCACAGAAAGACCCCAGGAACGAAGTGTTCAAGTGTTTAACTGGTAAATCAGAGACAATAAGACAACTCAATCAAGAGCACCAGAAGGGAGAAGAGGAGGAAGAGATAAAGCTGTTGAAAAAGCAAAGTCTGCTGAGATTGCGGTGCTACCAGGAGCAGCTGAAGAAAGAGGAACAGGAAGAGATGGAAAGATTGAGGCTTGAGAAAGAGACAAGAAAACTTTACCATGAAGAACAAAGGAGAGCAGAGGAGTTGGAGGCAGAAAGCCTCATGAGGGACAAAGAAACAAGAACACAGCTGTACCAGATGAAACTGAAGAGGGAGGAAGAGGATGAGATGGAGCGTTTAAGGAGGGAGATGGAAATTAGGACAGCTCACTATAAGCAGGAATTGGGTATGAAAGAAGAGAAAGAGATGCAACAATTTAAAAAGGACAAGGAGAGCAGAAAGCATCTCTGGCAGGAGGAGCTAGCAAAACAGAAGCGGGAGGAAGAAAAGCAAATACAACAATTAAAGGAGGCGAAAGAGATAAGAAAACAGATATTTCTAGAGGCACTGAGGAAAGAGGAAGAGGAAGAAGTTGAACAGCTAAAAAGAGAAAAGGAAACAAGAATGCAGCTCCTGAAATTAGAAGATAAAGTGGTGGAAAGTTGTAAGAGAGAGAAAGAGATGAGAACAAGTCTTCCTCTGGAGGAAAGGATAAATGAGGAGGAAGAGGAGGCCGATAAGTTCAAACAGGACATGGAGACCAGTATGTATCTTTTTCAAAAAAAGATGATACAAGAGGAAGAGGAGGAGATCAAACGATGGAAGAAAGAAATGGCAAGGGAGGAGGAGTTGAAGAGAGAGGAAGAGGAAGAGTTGGAGGAATTGAAGGCAGACAAAGACATTAGAATGTGTCAGTACTTGGAATCGCAGCGGAGAGATATAGTGGTTTTCCATGACATGTTGACGAGTGAGGAGATTAGCTCAGAAATGGAGGATGGGGGGAAAAATCTCTCCATGGAGGAGCTAATGGGAGAGGGAGAAATGCTGATAGATAGGGACAGGGAAGTGGCCCTCCATTCAGAGGAGCTGGGGACAAGTGAAGATGAGGAGATAGAGAGATTTAAACATGAGGAGTCTAGAATGTATCCCTTTAATGAGGAGCTGATTCCAGAGGAAGAGGACAAAATTAAGAAGAAGACAGAAGAAGCAAAAATTCAGTGTCGCCAAAATGAGTTGAGGAGAGACCAAGAGGCGGAATTTGAGGGATCGAGAAAAGAGGAGATGAGAATGAGCATGGACATGTGGCTCTGCAAGGAAAAGCAAGATGATCAGGCAGCGCAGTTGAGGAAAAAGGAAACAAAAATGAGCTTATACTTGGAGGAACTGAAAAAAGAGGAGGATGAGGAGGTGAAGCGGTTGAAGACTGAAACTGAAACGAGAATTCATCTCCTTCGAGAGACGCTGGGGACACAGGAAGAAGAGGAGATTGAACAATTCAAGAATCGTATGGAAGCGCGACTGTGTGACCACCAGGAAAGACTCACAAGAGAGGAAGGGGAAAAGATTGAAAAGATGAATACTGAAAAGCAGGTTAAAATTGAACTGTACCAGGAGAAGCTAAGAAGGGAGGAAGAGGAGGAGGTTGCACGGATGAAGACAGAAAAAGATGCTAGAATTAGCCGCTGTAGGGAAGATTTAAAGAAAGCTGAAGAAAAAGCATTGGAAGAGTTCAAACAAAAGGAGACAAGATTTCAGTCTCAGATAGAAATGAACCTGCGCCTCTACGAAGAGAGCCTGAAGAAAAAGGAAGAAGATGAGACAACAAGGCTGAGGACAGAGACAGAGAGAAAAATACGCCTTCGGCGGGATAAGCTGAAAAGAGAGGAAGTGGCGGAGGTAAACCAGTTGAAGACAGCCAAGGAGGGAAGAATACATCTTCGCAGGGATGAGTTGAGTAAAGAGGAAGAGGAGACCATGAAGAAATTGCTAGAAGAAAGGGAAATCAAAATGCGTCTGAAATTGGAAGAGCTGACTCGACTTGATGAAGAGGAGTTGGAACGTTTTAAAAAAGATAAAGAAATGAGAATGCGTCGCAGCCGGGAAGAGATAAGAAAGGAGGAAGATGAGGTGGAGAAGTTGAAGGAGGAGGAGAGGAGAAGAAAGAAAGAATACGAGATGAGATTGTGCCTTCGCCAGCAGGAGCTGAGGCGTGAGGAAGAAGATGAGTTGCAGCGTTTGAAGACCGCAAAGGAAAAGAGAATGAGTCAGTGCATGGAAGAGCTGAGGAGAGAGGAAGAGGAGGAGATAGAGCGTTTAAGAAATGACATTGAGATGCGAATGCATCGTCACCAGCAGGAGGCAATGAGAGAGGAAGAACAGGAGTTGGAGCAGTTAAGGACCGCAAAGGAGGAAAGAGTGAGAGTCTACCTGGAGGAACTGCGCAGTACGGCAGAGAAGGAGATTGAGTGTTTGAAAAGGGAGAAAGAAATGAAGATGCTCATCCATCAGAAGGAGTTTAGACGAGAGGAGGAAGAGGCAGTAGAGCTTCTGGAGACAGAAAAAAAAAGCAGAATACAGCTCCACATGCAAGATATTAGAAAAAAAGAAGCAGAGGAGTTGGAGCAATTGAATAAGGCAAAGGAGATCCGATTAAAGGCAGAGAAGGATAAAAGAATGCGGCTTTTCCAGGAGGAGCTTAGAAGAGAGGAGGAAGAGGACGCAGACAAGTTAAAGAGGCAAAAGGAGATGCGAATCCTTATTTACCAAGAAGAACTGAGGAGAGAAGAAGAGCTGGAGGTGAGGCGTATGAAGCGAGACAAGGGCAGTAGACTATATCTCTCCCAAGAGGAATTGAGGAAGGAGGAAGATGTTGAGGCACAACTTTTGAGAGAGCAGAACGCACAAATTTGTCAACATAGGGATGAGCTGAAGAGAGAGGAAGAGGACTGGTCAAAGAGGGACAAAGTGAAGAATATTCGAGTGCGACAGGAAAAGCCGAGGATAGAGAGCGAAGAGAATGTGGAGAGATTAAAGAATGAGATGGAGGCAGGATTTTGTCTTCATCAGGAAACAGAGAAGGACAAGAGAACGTGTGCGCTCCAGGAGGAAGAACTCCAAGAGGAAGAAACAGAGTCGCTAGCAATGGAAAAGGAAAATCAGTCAAATGAAGAGACAGAACTACTGAGGAGCGAAAAACTAATACAGTTTTGCAAAGAGGAACTGCTGGGAGACGAAGAGGACACCGAACTTTCAAAGAAAGATATGAAAGCAAATCTACCGCAGGAGATGCCACAACGAGATGACACAATGGAGCAACTTAAGAGCGATTGTGTAACAAAAAATTGTTTTCTCGAGGAGTGGCAATGGTCGGAAGAAGAAGGGTTGAAGACTGAGAACAGAACACATCTCCATCTGGAGAAAATGATTTCGGAGGATGGAGAAAGAGTGGACATGGAGGAGAAAACATTTGTAATCCAGGGAGAGGAAAGGATGGAAGAGCTTTTGAAACAAGAGAACCCGGAGCCGTTGCATCTCATTCAGGACAAATGGATGAAAGAGCAAGAGGAGGAGACTGATCAGTTGAAGAGGGACAGAGAGAAAAGAAGCCACCTTCGTCAGGAGGAATTGAAGAAAGAGGAAGAGGATGAGATAGAACGACTGAAGAAGGAAAAAGAGAGAAGATCACATCGCCGCCAAGAGGAACTGAGGAGACAAGAAAATGAGGAGGTGCAGCAGTTGAAAAGGGAAAAGGAAATAAGAATTCTCAAACGTCAGGAGGAGCTTAGAGGTGAGGAAGAAGAGAGGGAACAACTTCTGAAACAGGAAAAGGAGAGAAGAACACGTCTATGCCAGGAACAACTGAAAAGGGAGGAGGAAGATGAGGTGGCGCGGCTGAAGTGGGAAAAGGAGAAGAGAACACGTCTTCTACAAGAAAAGCTGTGGAGAGAAGAAGAAGAGGAGAAGTTGAACAGAGAGAAAGAGAGGAGAGCACGTCTACGTGAGATGGAGCTGATTAGAGAAGAGGAGGAGGAGTGTCTGAAGAAGGAAAAGGAGAAGCGAACACGTCTTCGCCAGGAGGAGATGAGTAAGGAGGAAGAGGAAGAGGCGGAGAGGTTGAAAAGGGAAACGGAGAAGCGACTGCTTTTACACCAAGAGGATTTGAAGAAAGAGGAAGAAAAAGAAGCGGAAAGGTTAAAAATGGAAAAGGAAAAAAGAATGCATCTTCTCCTGGAGGATCTCAAGAGGGAGGAGGAGGAAGAGCGGTTACAAAAGGAGAAGCAAAAGAGGATGCGTCTCTGTCTGGATGAATTTAGAAGAGAAGAAGAGGAGGAGATGGTGAGGTTAAAGCGGGAAAAGGAAAAAAGAGTGCGAGTCTGTAAGGAGACGTTAAGGAGAGAAGAGGAGGAGGAGATGGAGAGGTTGAAAAGGAAGAAGGAAAAACGAATGCATCTTCGCCAGGAGGAGCTGAGGAGAGAAGAGGAGGAGGAGTTGGATCACTTAAGGAATAAAAACACGGGGCTCTTCCAATTGGATCTGCGGCGTGGGAAAGAGCAGATGGACAGATTGGTGAACAAGAAAGAAAAGAAAATGCGTCTTCGTCATGTGGACGTCAGGGGAGAAGAGAAGAAGAAACTGAAGAGTGAATACAAGGACGTGCTAAAAATCAAGTAGGTTATACATTATTTTTCAATGTAAAGACAATATTTTTGCCTTACACTTATCTGGTGACTTGAGAGAGGCTGAAATTTGTCATAGTGCTTCAATCATTACTGGATCATCACGTGCAGCATTGCAATGCATCCAATAATCAATGCACTGGCACATTCTTACCAATATGCTTTACCATTTTATAACGAGGTGCTATAGGCCACAGCTCACACCGACTCACTTTCAGACCAACCAGCCAACACAACCTCAGTTCCATTTAGATAACTCGGCCACACTCCTTAAAAGCTTGGATCTAACACCCAAATACTACAGGAAAGTTTACCATTCACAGGATGAAATTGAAATGATTTGGACAATTTTAGGTTAAATATCTCCAAACAATCACTAAAAAATTAACAGTCGATCAATTTGATATTTGACAGTGGATTCATTTAACTAGCATACAGAATCGCGACCTAACTTGACTGAACACCTTCAGTATTGCTTAGAGCAGAAACTAAGAGCAAGGCCTTCTCATCCAAGCCCAGTGTGTAACCTCGCAAACTGCATCTGAAATGTTCAAACTAAATACATTTTTTTTTAAAATCTCACAAATACCAAATCTGTGCATCTCCTGAGGACTTTGCGGGAGTGTCTCCTGGCCACGAAGAGGCACAAGGAGGACTCGGTGACTGCTAACCAGAAGGAGGAGCTGACAGAATCTGTCCAGAAAGAGAGGGAAGAGGAGCAAATTAAGATCAGGTCAGATGCACTCAAATGCATCGCTTTTGTTGAATTTAAATGGAAGTACTTTATTTCTTTGTTCTTAATTCTTACTTAATATTTTGGTTTTCCGCTACAAAATCTGTGCTCATTTGGAAACCTTGAGAAAACCTCCACTCTTTGATGGCTGATGAGAAAAATACAGTTGTAGCGCCAGCCTGCCCCACCACACAAATTTTTGCGAGACAAGCTTAGCGGACAGTTTCCAACTGGGGTGAGAAAGGCCATGTACCGCGTCGAACACCTCATGTCGCCAGCGCACAGGAACCAAGGGCCGGTCAATTCTGGTATAGACGTCACACCACTAGGTGACGCCCATGTCGCCCACTGGAACACGCTGCAAGCGCAGGCCGAGACCGTAGACCTGAGCGTGCAAACGCTCTCTTCGAGTTCCTGGTCAATTGCCATGGCGGCAGGATCTAAACCGAGCTGAACTACGCCGGCGGATGACCAGGATAAACCGTCAGCTACCACGTTTCTTGATACGTGTCTGATGTCAGTGGTGAACTCGGAAATATAAGAGAGTTGCCGTTGCTTTTATGCAGACCATAGCTCAGCCGTGCGAGACATTGAAAACGTGAGGGGTTTGTGGTCGGTATACACGGTAAAGGGGCGGCCCTCTTGGAGGAAACGGAAATGGCGCACCGCCAACCAGAGGGCCCGCAGTTCCCTGTCAAAAGCACTATTCTTGCACTCACAAGGAACTAATTGGCGACTGAAACCCATTGCTCAAAAACTGCTCTCACCGCAAAATCAGACGCATCCGTGGTTAGGGCAACGGGTGCCCGGGGCAGAGGGTGCGCCAGCAACATCGCCTGCCCGTAGGGTTGCCACCTGTCCCTTGAAATAAGGAACGATCCGTAATTGGGAATTAAATGTTGCGTTCCATATTGAACTAATACGGAATAAATATGAATAGATACTTTTCGAATCATGGTAGGAGTTTTGGGGATGCCCCTTTTTTTCTGCCTGTACCGCTTTGGGCGCGAAGGGGGCATCCCGTACCCCTACCTGCCCGAGTGCAGCGTTGGTAGCTTCGAATGCAGCTAACCGTTCTTCTGATCAATCAATGACATGGATGGGAGATATACCTTTGAGCACCTCGTATAGCGGGCGGATGATGGGCATCTGATGATAATCGTGCACTAGGTCCACCTTAGAGAAAACCACGCAACCGGCAAGGGGAGACGAAAAATCCTGCACGTGAGGCACAGGATACCGATCGGGCGTGGTGTTGTTATTAAGTTGGTAATAATCCCCGCACGGCCTCCACCACTGTCATGTTTGGGAACAATGTGTAGTGGAGATGACCAGGGGCTGATAGAGCGTCTAACAATCTCAAGCCGCTCCATGTTCTCAAATTCGGCCTTGGCAACAGATAGGTTAGCAGGATCGAGGCGGCGAGCGCGAGCGTGGACCGGGGTGCCCTTGGTCTCAAAGCGTTGCTCAACACCATGCTTAGAGAAGACAGTGGAGAAGGTGGGACGCGTGAGGCTCGGGTACTCACTAAGTAGTCGGCAAAACACATTGTCCTCCGCGAGAAAGCTAGAAAAACAGACGGGCTCGCCCATACCCCTGACTCCTGGAATGGAAAAGAAGGTCTGAGCATCCACCAAACGTCCATGCAAAGCGTCCACCAACAAGTTGTGTGCGCAGAGAAAGTCCGCGACGACGTACCTTCACACGAACCGCTGTGCGCCAAAACCCAAGTTTAAAGTCTTCAGCCCATACGTCCGTATGGACTTGTCTTCTCCCGAACGCAGCACCGGACCGGTGGTATCCACAGAGGCCTCTCCGGGAACCGCTGGTACTACACTGTTCTGCTCGCTGGTGTCACACAAAAACTTGACCAGAGATTGTATCCACCACGAAAAGCAGCTGGTTAGGAGCGTCCAGCACCCCGGCCACTACAGGGGGCGGGCTCTGCCGTATACCGCATCGAAAGTGCAAGGCGTCCGGCACGACTTCGCCTTGGCACCGAAGTGGGCATGATAAAACCACCAGCTGTCGTGTTGTTAGCGTTCCTGCCGGTTTCCACGCCGGATAGCCGGCTATCTGTCTGGAAATCTGGAGGAGCCTGCACCGGCGCCATGTTTTCGCGTGCTGCTCGCGGCGTCACGGTGAAGTATTTCTCGGCCTCTTCTGCGAGTGCGCAAGGGTTAGAGATTTCGAAATTGCCGAGGCGGTGCGCACGTGGACAGGTAGTTGGCGCAGGAACAGCTCCAAGAAGAGCGAATTTGGTTCCTGGTCGCCTAAAAGGTTCAGCATGACGTCCATGAGCTGTGTCGACGTGCGCTCGCCAAGTCCGTTGATGTACAGTAGCTGACGTGCACGCGCACCCTCAAAAGGTGGTCCTTCAGCGCGCCATACTTATTTCTGGCCAGAGGGGAGGTGACGAAACAGGCCACCTGGGACGCTGTCCTGTTGCTCAGCGCTGTGACAACATTCCAGAACTTCAATGCCTTGCAGACCGCACTGCGCCTCGGCCACACAGCCATCGTGTTCGTTGTGGTCCTGGAGACTGCTGGTTCACTGTCGGGGTCTCTAGTGTAGTGCCAGGAAGGAGGCGGAGTAAATTTGAAAACATTTATTTTATCATAAGCACAGAACTCACACAGCAAACGTAAGGCACATGGGAAACCAAAGCCGAGAGTATGCCCTAAAACGGTCCGGGCGGAACTCACTCACAACATGTTCCTCTAAGTGAATTATGTACATGCAACACCACGCAGTATTTGTACAAGCATGCGTGGGTGTGCGAGCAGGTGTGTTTTTGTATGTATAGGCAATAGCCTGAAGCCATGTTGAGGGCTCTTTGCATTGCAGTGGAAGAAAGAAAGGTTAGTTGAACAAAAGAGGCAGATTGCTTAAAAGTAGCAAAAACAATATGCAACCGTTTTTTTTATTCATGACCTCTATAAAGTATTTGGACTAGACCTCCATTTGCTATCATAAGCAGTTAAATGGAAGAGTATCACAATAGCAGTCACATTGCATAATGTATAATACTGAGAAACAGCCATTTTATGCTGAAACCTATTTTCAGGGGATCAGACTTCCTTGAACAATTGTAAAGTAGAAATATGTCGAGGTCAATGAAAAATCTGGAACCCATTTAAATCACTCAAATCTCCCTTTTCTTCCATGCTTTGTCAAACATCATGCAGCGACCTTGATTTGCTTCTCGTTTTTATGGTTTTTGATTTGGGGTGCGAATCACCAGTTTCCTAATAATAGGATACAATATCCATGTGATGGACAATGATATGAAAAAGTCCTGCCACGATTCAGTTAGACCACAGATCTTTATTCACAATTCCGGTTTTTCAGTGTGCCTGTTCAGACTTCCTGTTTCCATTGAGCCCCTTCAAGTATTATGCATGCGCTTTAATTCGCAGTCCGACATCCGCTGAGCAAACTGACCTGCATGCTCAGAAGCATCAAAACAATTGACTTACTGACTCTACATCATCTAAGGTGATCATATTTTGATTTCCAAAATAGGACACAAATAACAGGCACAAACAATCTCCGTTTAGTCTTATATTCAAAGTTTATATGGATAGCTGGAACGCATGCAACCACACACATACGGTCAATTTTCCCCGACTGTCGGCCATTTAACCAATATTAAAATATTGCTCATTTGGCACATAGAAAGAAAACCGAGCCAAGCCCGCCTCCTGCCTAAAAGCTATGCGCTAACGTCCTCAATGCCTCTTTTGCTCTTTGCTGACGTAATTGCATCATGAATTCCGATTTGGGAGACTTGAGACCGTAGCCACATTCTGGAAAAATGTGGCCCAAAACGGATTTTAACCACGTACAAAAGTGACCTGGATCGGGTTTTAAATGGTTCACTTCTATGCGACTTAAAACCCGTGGTCTGAAGTCTGAACCTAGCCTCCATCCATCCATCCATCCATCCATCCATCCATCCATCCATCCATCCATCCATCCATCCATCCATCCATCCATCCATCCATCCATCCATCCATCCATCCATCCATCCATCCATCCATCCATCCATCCATCCATCCATCCATCCATCATCTTCCGCTTAGTCTGGGGTTGGGTCGCGGGGGCAGCAGCCCCAGCAGCAAAGCCCAGACTTCCCTCTCCCATACCACTTCAGCCAGCTCCTCCGGCGGGATTCCAAGGCGTTCCCCGGCTAGCTGAGCGACATAGTCTCTCCAGCGTGTCCTGGGTCGTCCCCGGGGCCTCCCGCCGGTGGGACATGCCCGGTACACCTCTCCAGGGAGGTGTCCAGGAGGCATCCGAACCAGATGCCCGAGCCACCTCAACTGGCTCCTCTCGACGCGGAGGAGCAGCTGCTCGACACCAAGCCCCTTCCAGATGACCGGGCTTCTCACCCTATCTCTAAGGGAGAGCCCGGACACCCTGCGGAGGAAACTCATTTCGGCCGCTTGTATCCGGGATCTTGTTCTTTCGGTAATGACCCACAGCTGTGACCATAGGTGAGGGTAGGAACGTAGCTCGACCGTTAAATTGAGAGCGTCGCCTTTTGGCTCAGCTCCTTCTTTACCACAACGGACCGGTGCAGAGTCCGCATCACAGCAGACGCTGCACCGATCCGCCTGTCAATCTCCCGCTCCCTCCTACGCTCACTCGTGAACAAGACCCCAAGATACTTGAACTCCTCCACTTGGGGCAGGATCTCATCCCCGACCCAGAGAGGGCATGCCACCCTTTTTCGGCCGAGGACCATGGTCTCGGATTTGGAGGTGCTGATCTTCATCCCAACCGCTTCACACTCGGCTGCAAACCGCCCCAGTGAGAGTTGGAGGTCACGGCTCGATTAAGCCAACAGCACCACATCATCTGCAAAAAGCAGAGATGCAATGCTGATGCCACCAAACCGGACACCCTCAAAGCTTCGGCTGCGCCTGAAATTCTGTCCATAAAAATTATGAACAGAATCGGTGACAAAGGGAGAGTCCAATCCTCACTGGGAACGCCTTCTCCAAATCCACAAAACACATGTAGACTGGTTGAACAAACTCCCATGCCCCCTCGAGGATCCTGCCAAGGGTGTAGAGCTGGTCCACTGTTCCACGGCCTGGACAAACACCACACTGCTCCTCCTGAATCTGAGATTCGACTTCCTGACGGACCCTCCTCTCCAGCACCCCTGAATAGACTTTACCTGGGAGGCTGAGGAGTGTGATCCCTCTATAATTGGAGCACCCTGGTCTGCAAATATAGAGGCACTGTCCCCGATGTCCACGCAATGTTGTAGAGGCGTGTCAGCCACGACAGCCCCACAACATCCAGAGCGTTTAGGAACTCCGGGCGGATCTCATCGACCCCCGGGGCCTTGCCACCGAGGAGCTTAACCTAGCCTGAGATCCAATTTAATATGATATTTATTGTGCATATTTTAGAGCTGTTGCTGATGGTGCAATGCTATATTCGCCTGGCTTTGGCACAGGCAGTGTAGAATCAATTCCCACCCAGTGGCAGTATGATTGTGAGTATGATGGCTGTCTGCCTTTGTCTGTTCGGGCAAACTGACTGACAGCCAGTTTAGGGTGTTGTCCAACTTTTGCCTGAAGTGAGCTGGGATAGGCTCCAGCACCCGGCGACCCTGACAAGGATAAGTGGTGCTGAAAATGGATGGAATATTTAACAGTTACATTTGACCAAAAATACAAAGTAATTTAGATGTTTTTGACAATTTTATTGCTGACATTAAATAGAGCTTGACAAATTACTATATCGATCCAGATGAATGTCTGGCCTTAGTTTCGATGCCTTCATCTCACGCCAGCATCAACATCCTAGCATGTCTTGGAGTATTGCCAAAAGAAATGTTAAAAATGTATTATACGAGGGGCATACAAAAAGTAATGCACTCAAGTGCGTTGCTCGTACAGGATTTTACCAATCTTGTTTATATTTGGCACAAACATGATAGGACACACCTTTTTGCGATTGTTATATGTGTTTTTCTTCTTTTTAAAGCTTTAGCTAGCTTCCAAAATGGCTGCCCCTCTTGAAGCAAAGAGCTGTAATCGAATTCCTTGTTGCAGAGGGAGACACCCCTCTGAGGATTCACAACCAGCTGGAAAATGTCTACAAGGATGATACCATAGACTATAGTACTGTAAAAAGATGGGTAAAGCGATTTAAAAACAGTACTGAACACCATGAAGAAGTGGGTAAAGCCAGCATAGCCGATAAGCCCCATAGTGGTCGCCCATCCACCTCTGACGAGCTTCAGGAGGGGCAGCCATTTTGGAAGCTAGTTTAAGCTTTAAACATCTGAAAATAAGAAAAACACATATAACAATCGCAAAAAGCTGTGTCCTATCATATTTGTGCCACATATAAACAAGATTGGTAAAATCATGTAAGAGCAATGCACATGAGTGCATTACTTTTTTAATGCTCCTCGTACATACAGTACATATTTCCGCACCACTTCCTGAAACCTATTGCTATCATCATTATTTGTTTATTCATCAGCAAACTGTCAATTTCTATTGATATTCACCAGAAAGATTGCATGTTTTTCTCAGCAACATTCCGTTTTCTAAGTCTTCATTAAAGTCTTTTAAGCTTTTAAGCAAAGATAACTAAGCATGTCCAATTACTGCATGAAGAGTAATGGAAAAATGGACTTGTGACCGCTGGAACTCGTGCGTCAAAGCGTCCGCAAAGAAGTGAAATTGTAGTTGGATTCTGAAGAATGTTTTTAAAATTTCACATGTTGAGAAAAAATATTTTTTGTATAGGCATTCAAATGTGGATCTTTCTTGTGAGCCAAAACAAAGGAGGCAGTACTTTGAACATCTGAAGGGAGAGTCTGAAGGGGAGCTGAAGGAAGACAACAGCAAACATCAGGACTACAGCATGAAGGATGTCAGTTTCTTCAAACCAGAGGTAGGTTAAATTTCTGTTTTCTATGACATTTGTCCTCATTGTTGGTGCCTATTCCAACTAATTTTTCAAGGTACACCCAAAACGATTCTTCAGACAATGACAGTGTGTGTGAGATGTATTGACCTATTTTACCAATCAATAAGGGGAAAAAAGGTACAGTAAAAATTATAAGGACGTGCACTTTATAGAAGACAACTACTTTCACGAGTTTTCATGAAATCAGACTAAACTTTTACTGTTTTCAGTTAAAATGGATTACCAAAATAATTTCCATTCGAGGTTATTGTCTCCACACAATAATTACAAATTAAATCAAGGAGACAACAGGGCAAAGGACAAAAAAAAGGTGAGGTGACAAGTCCGTAGTGGTGAAGAAGGGGCTGAGTCGAAAAGCAAAGCTCTCGATTTACCAGTCTATCTACGTTCCTACCCTCACCTATGGTCACGAGCTGTGGGTCGTGACCGAAAGAACAAGATCCCGGATACAAGCGGCCAAAATGAGTTTCCTCCGCAGGGTGTCCGGGCTCTCGCTTAGAGATAAGGTGAGAAGCTCGGTCATCCGGGAGGGACTCGGTGTCGAGCCATTACTCCTTCACACTGAGAGGCGGATGCCTCCTGGAAGCTTCCCTGGAGAGGTGTTCCGGGCATGTCCCATCAGCGGGAGGCCCCGGGGATGACCCAGGACACACTGGAGAGACTATGTCTCTCTGCTGGCCAGGGAACGCCTTGAGATCCCACCGGAGGAGCTGGTTCAAGTGGCTGGGCCCCCGCGACCTGATCCCGGAGCAAGCAGAAGAGGATGGATGGATGGACGGACGGACGGACAGATGGAGACAAGTTGGTGTGAACAAATACTTGTACACTGAGTAAACAAAAATAAACGAAGCCAGGGACAATGTAAGAAATTTGAAAACTAAGTAATTCATCTAGTCAGGGTAAGAAAAACTAAGCTAGCAAAAAAAAAAAAAAAAAAAAAAAAAGAACAGTAGTAAAGTACCTAGGGCAGAGAACATGATAATAGAACTTGAGAATGTGAAAAATTGACATGACAGCTATTCACAAAATAGATGGGGAGTATGAATAGAGAACATAATTTAAAAATACTGAAACAACTTCTCAAGGGGGCAGAAAATGGAAACTTGGGGGCAAAATGTGTATATATGGGAAAATAAATATTGACCTGAAGCATACTACCAAATTGGTTACATGAAAGATAAAGTCAATTACTTGAAGTGGCAATCACTGTCCTATTGACGAACTTATACAAAGACAGTGACACTGTCTATAAAAAAACATACACACATAAAAATTCATCATTACTCTGACATTCAACAAATAGAATTACCCTAATTTGGGCTGCGATTGGCTCTGCCTCTAGCCCGTTAGTGGGATTGGCTCCAGCACCCGCCGCTACCCTCGTGATGATAGGCAGTATGCAAGATTAATAAATGAAAAGTAATTTTGGTCATCCTAATTGACTTAAAGTTAAAATTTCATTGCTTTTCATTGATGGAATAAATCCCTGCTTGTATCTCTATATACATTATGTAAACGTTTGGTTCAAACATGTTTCACATTTGCTAATTGTGTGTCAGCAGCTTGGAGACATGAATATCCCCTGTCTGACCGAATCGATCATCAGCGGAACTCTTGATCTGAAAGGACCGGTAGTACACCTTTATTAATCAACAATTATTCATCCTTGATGAATAATTTTATTCATTCTCTGTTTATTCTCGTTTCATTAGGTCATCCTGCCCACATGGCCAAAGTAGCAACATCAGATCTGCTGTCCTTGGGTGCCAAAGATGAAAAACACCTTCACTGGCTTGTGTTTTTTGTGTATTTGTTTCTACTCTGCTTAGAAGTTTTCTATGCTAGAAGGATTTTGTCACCGCCCGATTCATTCGTCTGTGTGCAACTTGCACTTCCTGTCAATGTGTCATTTTTCTATTTGTAGGAGTCTTGTTTTATGTTCTATAATGGCTCTTACCACATATTGGATTAAATTGTATTAATGCTGTCATGCACATGCAGGAATTCAAAACCAGGATGTGTTGGTTCACATTTTCAGGAATATTAAATTAGATCATGTTCACATACTTAATTCTCTTGAAGTATTAATTGCACTGCAAAAACCTACCTCCTCAAAACTAGTAAATGCCCTTGTTTTCAGTGCAAATCTACTAGAAATATGTTAAATTATCTGCCAGTACTTCAAGTAGATTTTACCCACCTTTTTCTTAAATAAAAATAGCAAGTTGAAAATAAGCTTAACAGACCTATTTTAAGCAATAAATGAGTATATTTAATCTTAATAAAACCTCTTGAAATGTCTTAATTCAAAAATAGATACTGCTAAAAACATAATTTGAAAGCAAGATTTTCTTGATTTGGGTGACAAAATTACCAACCTTTAGATCTATGGGCTTGATAACAAATAGTCATATTTACTTTAGAATAATCTGACACATCAATCTGTTAACTAGTCTTTAACACTCAAAATAATATTTTTCCTCTAGATTATCTGATTAAGACGTAATTTTGCAGTCTGTTCTAAATATATTTTATAGAAAAATTGTAATTGCCCAGTGCTTACTCATTGCAGGATTATGTATCTCTTAATGTAGAGGAGTGTGGTTTCTAAACTTGATGCATACTGTACCTAAAACTGCCTTAAAAATGTCTCTTGTGAACTGGTGCTTATTTTCATTATTTCTTTGGCATGTGGCATTTATGTCATTAACTCAATGTGGTCAACCATCCAAGTTGCATATGTTGGTGTGACTCAACCAAACACACCATAAAAGCAGCAAAATTCAGTATGCTTGAGTGAATAATAAAGTCTACACACCTCTATCCAAATGTATGGTTTTTTTAATAAAAGAAAGTTTTAAAAAATTATCAGTAGCATAACTTGCACACCTCAAATGAAAACAAATGCTTAAATAGTAATAACCTGGTTGCATAAATGAGCACACATATGACCTTTGGCATTTTAAATTAGTTGTGTGTCATATGCCTTCATTTCCTATGCCCCTATTTCCTTCCCATCACCCCACAGATGTTCGATCAGACTCAGGTCTACAGTTGGTGACTGCCTCTGCCGTCGTATTTTAATGCTTTTAGTTCATTTGTACCCGTCTGACACCTTTGAGCAATGAGACCCCCAAATTGCCTGTCATATTCAACTACAAAAGTGCCAGCAAAAGCTTAAAAACACCTACTTTTAATGTTGGTGTGCTGTTTAACCTGAGCTTTCAAACACAGCCAATCCAAGCATTTCCCAGTTTAATTGCACAGTACAAGCACATTGTCTCAGTCCCAAAAGTTCCTCACTCCCAACTGGGGTAATTGGTCAATTGTTTCCCATCAGAAAAGTGTGGCATTACAATATGGATATGGGGAGTTTATTCTACCATATATTGTAGTGCAAAATAAATAATGGGCTGCATTTCTAACAAGGAACTTTTATTCACTGCTGATTGCCATGTAGGTGACATTGCCTTTTGTCTGTGCCAACAACAACAACAAAAAATCTGATACAATCATGTCATTCATGATGGCAATATATTTGCATTGACTGGCTGGCTTTGTGACTCACAAAATCACAACACTGATGCCTTTGCTGTTTTATAAAAACACTTTGACAAATACACAGAGCGTATAAACATTCATTTTCAGTCAACTGTTTCAATACTTTGTGAACAATAAATAATCAATGGATTCAAGCTGCAGTAGGATCTTAAATGCGGACGGTAAACATTAAGTACAACAGTAAGATTATTCATGGCAGCGAGATGAGAAAAAATGTTCATCAGTTAACTGCTGATTGGAGGGAGGGGGTGACATTACCCTGCCCTGAGCAGCTGAAAAGGCCGTGCACAATTGACGGCCAGGAAGGCTACTGGTTCAGTTTTTTTGACATGGACGCACCAGAATAGGACAGTAAGGCAAATGAGGAAAGTTTCACAAGTCGGTTCGATCTAGAAAACGTAGATCTTGTCCCTCTGGACAGTGTCGAGGTCATCATCCATTGTGAGCAAAACCTGAAGTGAACAAGGAGTTATTTTCTTTTTCCTTCAAAGACAACATTAAAGATTGTACTTGCCAGGAAGGATCCAAACATGGCAATAGAAGAGAGAAAGTGCCAAATGTCGTGGTCATCAAAGAAGGAAAGGAGGATGCAGTCTCTGTTGTGCTCGCGTGATTCTGCCGGTGTTTTCTGTTGCAGAACATTGCAAAGGGCACTGTAGGATTACATCTTAAAAGTGAGGCAAAATTGAACTAGCTGACGGCATCTTTATTTGAAATTGGGTGGGACGTACAATGTCCTGTCACTACATAGAACGGGTATTCACATTGTAGTTTGTGCAACTACACAGACCAATAGATTATCATTTAGTCACAGACTTTGAAATTCCGCTATGGCAGCGTGATCACTTTATTTTTTATTTTATTTTTTTTAAATAAATCTTGTCTACTCTATCTCCTACTTAATGGGAGAAGGGTGAGTAAATGTGTGTGGCAAAAAGTTTCCTCTGCGGTTGATAATGTTTTAAATATAACAAACATTACTTAATTAAATTTTTCACTGTGCCATATACAGGCCATTACTTGCACAAGCTATTTTGGTTGGTCAGAAATCAGAACAATTTTGGGCAAGATTTAAACTTTCCTCTTCCTATTTCTGTCTAACATTCATTGCAATTTTTTAATGTATAATTAGATAATTCAGACTTGGATATGGATATCAAGGGTTTGAAATATATGCTGAAATTGCTTTCCAAAGTGTGTAAATTGACCAACCTGCCATGTGCTGAGACCCTGGAAGAAGAAATAAAGCGCAAAGGCCCACACCACAGCTGTGAAGACAATAGCCACCAGTGCCAGACACTGGATTCTTTCTCCGCTGCGTAGCTGTAACACAAATGGCAGGTTCAGACACAATGATAGTACAGACACGCAAGTGCGAAATCAGAAGCACCTTCATAATGATGTAGAAGGCAAAGTACAGGAGAAGGTTACAAATGGCGATTGCCAACAGGTAGGATGCAAAGTCGTTAGGTCTCTCAATCAGACCGTAGGCAGCCCTGCAGTAGAAGGAATACTTCTTAAAACATATTTCAGTATCTACATACCAAACACATAAAAGCCTGTTTACTTACAGGGACCAGTTTACTATGTTCCCCATCACAAGCAGAACCATGCGATCCTAACAACACACACAACAGGATTACTTCTCTTCATTACTAAACTAAAAGTGAACAATTTTACAACACTGTCACGCAAGGAACACTCACAATGTACATGGGGCCGGTGCACTGTCTGATGCAATCTGTGTAGACCACATAAACCATCCTGCGCAGAATGCCCGAGTCTAAAACAAAAATGATTCGTACGTCAAATGAAGTCTAATGCCAGCAAAGGCTTGGCAGGCAGAGCTCGTCTCAGTTTGAAAAAAACAAAAACAAATATAACCCTTAAACACATACGTTTACTCACAGCGAGTATAAAACCTTACCAAGCCTCCACCTGCCCATGTAGTATAGCTGCGTGCTGAGGAGAAGTGTGGCCAATATGTGGATGACTGAGAAAACGATCCAAAACCCAGTGTTTCCTCTCCCGAACACCTGCAAACATTATCACCAATGCACATGTATCCCCCCCTCCAAACTGTTGTTGCCGGCTCGTGCACACGTACCACTCCAAGCACTGAGAAGAAGATGACTGCTGCCAGGCAGGCATAAGCGGTGTAAGCACTGGCATTGATGTCAGGGTGTCGTTTCTGGTACAGCTTCAGCATACACAGACCAGCAATCATATACATGAAGGATGTGTCTGCAAAAACATCAAATTCTCAGGGTTGGCAGTACGCCTGAACGATTCTGGAAAAAACTATCATGGTGATTTTTTGTGAGGTTTTGCGATATATGTGGCATAATATTGCGATATTAAAGCTAGAAGAATTTTCCCCAGATATCTTGAATAGCTCAATTTGGGATAGGCCTGAACGATATTGGAAAAACCTAACATGGCGATAGATATTGCCAAGGCTCGACACTTACTTTTTGCATTGGTTGCACTGGTGTGCCTAACTAGTTTCTTGAGGTCCAATAGTACAAAATGTAGGCACTAGGCGCACAACAATTTTTCATTGCATCACCTTTAACACCACACTTTTAATCACTCTCCATAACATTTGTGTAATTTATTCATCTCCTCACGAGGATCGCGGGTGTGCTGGAGTCTATGACAGCTAACTCCAGGCAGAAAGTGGGGTACACCATGAAGTGTTTGCCAGCGAGTCGCAGGGCACATATAGACTCACAACAATTCACGCACGTAATCTACTAGTCAGCATGAACCCTGAGAAAACTCACGCAGGCACAGGAAACGCCACACAGGAAGGCCACAGCCGTGATTGAACGCATGATCCCAGAACTGTGAGGTGGACGTGCTAACCATTGTGCCACCTTCATAATGTAAATGATTTTTAAACAAGAATAACTTAGAAAAATGTTTGTCTTTATTAAACGCTTCACGAGTCCACTCAGCCTCTCACACCTCTCTCCTGCTAAGCAGCGCGACTAGTTTTTTTCTTGGTCAACAGTGCAGCTATGTTTGGCTCTTAAAGTTAATGATGATTGACAGGTTTGTAGCTTTGATCTTGCCATATATGGCTCAGTTGCTCTAAGATCAAAGACAACTAATTAATTGTGTAACTGAGAGGCTGTTCTCGGCAGCGTGAGAGTCAAAATGTGAGTGAATTTGTGGGGCTGAGCATGAAGCCGAGCAGAGCATGAAGCAGAAAAACAAGCTTGACCGTTCAAAAAATAAATAAATAAATAAATAAATAAATAATAATAATAATAATCGCATGTCCTTGCAGTGCGAGTACAGTGCATCCGCACATCTCGATGACGATCTTAAAACGATATATCGTTCAGGCCTAGTTGAGAGCACACTAGGTTTTTGGGGTACAGAAGTTTTATTTTTCCATCAGATTGATTTTCAAAATAAAATGAAGTCAATATGTTGAACTGTTCTTCACGTGATACTGGGGCTAGGGTTAAGCTCAAGATTTAACGGTATTTTCCATTCACTAGTCAGTCAATATGAATAATGAAAAAGTGATAATGAAAAAGTGATAATGGATATCTAAAACCATGCAAATATTCATGACTAAACACATCCCTTTTACAGTATACGACTCAAAAGAATAATGCTAGAAAAAAGAGCCAGCATAGCTAAAGAACAGGGAGTGGATGTTTTTTTTAATTGTTCACTATTAATATATATCTTCCTAAATTATGCTGCTATTTGGATGACTGCCTGTAAATAATATGCGTGTAAATATGATCTAAAAATGATAATGACGTGAGGTGATGACATGTTAAGACTTTATAAACTTAAGATTTTAATTATGTACAGAGTTGACAGTACTGTAGTTTCAAGTGTTTAATCTTTCTCCATAAACTAAGCAGGGAAGAAAAATGGTGCACACCATGCACCGTAGTGGCAGTGTCATTAAAAGTGTCATGTTACCAAACTGGAAGTTGGTGTAGTTGGGGCAAACATGGTAGCAGGCGCTGAGTAGGCCCTCCATCATTAAAGCAGTGCCCATAGCATAGAAGAGACCGAAGTGCTTTGGAATGCCACATTCCTAAAAGAAGAAATGAACAACAATGTGAGCCAAATACTACTGCTATTTTTCCCCAAAATTTTTCACCTTTGTGTCAAAGTCCAGATTCTATCCTTAATCTACCTGAATTGAATTCATAATATACTAAGACTACTGGTTCTATTTTCAAGAAAATGAAACAATTCATCACAGTCACCCAACGAAACTAATCTAAAATTTTCCCCACTTGATAGTAATTTGATCAAACTTTGTAAATCTCAAAGCTTTAATTTCACTACAAAGAACATGAACTTTGTAGATACTAGGGGTGCACGATATTCATTTTTCGAAACCGATACCGATAATGATAACTTCCTGCTCCTCCAGGCCGATACCGGTAATATATCTAGAATTTTTAAATGTATATTAACCTGAGTTTAAGAACACCTGTAGATCAAAAATACTAGTGGTAGATTCAGCATAGATTTGCGTTTGACCTCACCAGAATTTTCATGTTGGCATGAACATTATTATAATGAACAAAAAAGACGAGTTTTGCCCAAATTTATTTTTTAAAATAAATATAATTTGAGTCGATCACAATCAATCAGTCAATATCATTGACAATATGTTCCCCTGAAAAATGAGCACTGAACTAAAACATAAACCCAACAGGTATTGTGCTTTGTCAGGAGATAAAACATTTGGTGTAATAGGAGAGGAGGCTTTTGCAGTCTTGGTCCATGAAAAAAGGTTTGGCCATATGTTTAGGGTAATTGTCTTGCTGAAAGACCCAGTGACGACCCATCTTCAGCTTTCGGGCAGAGGGCAACAGATTTTGATTTAAAATGTCCTGGTATTTCAAAGCATGCATGATGCCATGCACCCTAATAAGGTTCCCAGGGCCTTTGGAAGCAAAACAGCCCCACAGCATCACTGATCCACCCCCATACTTCACAGTGGGTATGAAGTGCTGTCTACACGCCAACAAGCTGTTTCGGAGGCATGCACACTTTTACTCACTCATAATCATAAACGCAAACGTCTGGAGTTCGCCAAGCGGTATTGGGGCTTCAACTGGGAACGTGTGCTTTGGTCAGATGAGACCAAGATTGAGCTTTTTGGCAACAAACCCTCTAAGTGGGTCTGGCGTGCCATGAAAGATGCCAATCCTGAAAAGCACCTCATACCCACTGTGAAGTATGGGGGTGGGTCAGTGATGCTGTGGGGCTGTTTCGCTACCAAAGGCCCTGGGAACCTTGTTAGGGTGCATGGCATCATGAATGCTTTGAAATACTAGGACATTTTAAATCAAAATCTGTTGCCCTCTGCCCGAAAGCTGAAGATGGGTCGTCACTGGGTCTTTCAGCGAGACAATGACCCTAAACATATGGCCAAATCTACACAGAAATGGTTCACCAGACACAAAATCAAGCTCCTCCCGTGGCCATCTCAGTCCCCAGACCTCAACCCCATTGAAAACCTGTGGGGTGAGCTGAAGAGGAGAGTACAGAGGAGAGGACCCAGGTCTCTGGATGATTTAGAGAGACTCTGCAAAGAGGAATGGCTGAAGATCCCGCTGTGTCTTTTCCCATCTTGTGAAACATTATAGGAGAATATTAGCTGCTGTTTTGTTGGCAAAAGGGGGTTGTACAAAGTATTAACATGAGGGGTGCCAATAATTGTGGCACACATTATTTGATGTCAAATAATTATTTCTTTATGTGGGATTTTTTTCCCCACTGAATAAATGCACTTGTATTGAAGGTTGGATTTTACTTTTTTCCATATTATTTAGGAAAAAAAAAAATAGACGCTAAAAAACACATAATTATTATAATACCAATAATTAAGGAGGGCACTGTATATATATATATACACATTAATAAATGGTTTTTAAGCACTTCAAATGTAATCATAGTGAAGTTTTAAACATGTTACTGTCCCACCGAATTACTTTTAAACAAGAATAAAGCATAAAAAGGTTAGTCTTTATTAAATGCTTCATTGAGTGAGTCAACTCAAATCTGCTCATGCAGCTCACTTACACACAATGAGTTGCCACAGCAACTGTTTAACAAGTTAAACGATGTTTGACGCATGCTGCGCTTTGAAGCTTCGGGTTCAAGGCATCTGTGTCAAGATCAAACATTAAACGTCTGTCAATCATCGTAAACTTTAATAAGCAACTTCAGTGCACTGCCTGAGTAAAAAAAGAGCAGGGAGAGGGATGGGTGGAGGGTGAGACTAGGCGATCAGCTCGGGACAGCTCATCTGTATTCATTAATATATATCTTTTTTATTTAAAAAAAATCTGCAATGGACTGAGGGCGCCAAGTTGCGAGCGATGACTGTATATATGTCTTTTTTTTCTTGCAATTTCTTATACTATCTACTTCATTATAGGTATTGACGGTTGGGTGAGGTTAGGTATATAGAATGATTCAAATGTGTTTGGCTGTTGTTTTATTCTGGTTTTACCCCAATTTTAAATTTAATGTGGCGTCTCAGTAGCGCTTGGAACGGATTGGGGCATTTACATGTAAAACGAGTCTCTATTTACGAAATTTTCGGGTTACAAGACTTTTCCCAAAACCAAATAATGTCACAAGTAGAGGTACAACTGTAATGTGGTAAAGCTATAAGGTAATGTCTTTAATGGTTAATGTTACGGAGTTTACCATTTAATTTGATTTTTTTGTTCTATTTTCTAAAGACATATATGTACAGTGGGGAGAACAAGTATTTGATACACAGTCAATGGGAAAACCCATTGGCAGTGTATCAAATACTTGTTCTCCCCACTGTATGTATGCATGTCATAACAAGCCAATTTGGAATTATTTTCCCCCCCAGTTTGTTATTAATTATTCGAAAAATGATTGAAATTAGTAAATTGTTAAAAGCTAACTGAAAATAAAACAATAGGCCTACGCACCAGAGCATTTGACCTAACCCTATATTTACGTTTTCTCATCCTTATGACAAGCACTTTAACCAATTTGCTGAGCAGATAAAGTAGAGTATATAAATCACAATTTACCAGCGCATTGACTTCACTACAGGCTAGGGCTCGATTATGGACGATGTCTCTCTTCAGAACGATGAGGAGGAAGAGGAGGCCCAGCATCACGTAGCCCAGATTGCTGAGGATATTGTTGAAAGCACTGCGTAGTGCAGCGGTTGAGTGTCAATCATCATAACATAGCTGAAATAATGCTGAAGTGATGGTTTGTTTGAGCAGATACAAACCTTAGTGCCCCCAGAGGGTGGGCACACATAAAGTTGTAGTAGCAGATATCCTGATTCCCGGTGACATTGACAACCTAAAAGACACATTTATAGTATAAATAATACGTTGCATATTGTCTTTATGTGTTTTTACCCCCTTAGCATACCGTTTGATATGTAATGACCAGCTGGACAACTGGTAAAGCATAGAACACAGCAATGGTAGCGATGTTCCTGATGGGAATATAGTCATAAATTGTTTTAGATTATCTGTTGGATGTTAACTAAAAACAATGATAGTGTAAAAATTGGGGTAGGTATGACTCTCATTTTCTCACCAGAAGTAGATTTGATATTTCTTGCTCAGCACCCTCTTGTCTTTGCGCGACAGGTCAGACACACAAAGGTACTTCTGTCATTAGTACAGGACACAGGGACACAATTATTGGTAGCCATACAGTAAAATCATTACATAAATTTCAAAGTAATGCTGACGTGAAATGTAATTTCTTATTTTTTCCTCTGTATCATGATGTTAAGTCCCAAATTTTAGGGATGGAAATGACAAATGATCAATTTAAAGTATTTGGCTCATTATGTCGAGCTGATTGTGAATTTATCACATTTTGAACAACAAGGAGGAAAAAAAAAAAAAAAGCATGTCATGCATTTCTAATCCAGATCTGCAGCCAATTGATCATTATAATGAGAATCTTTTTTTCAGCTGATTTTTACAGATAAAGCTTAAATACAAAACAAACAAAATATATTTTTTAAAAAAAGCATAACACTAGTCAAATGCGCGTCCCTTGCACACATTTTATTGATTCAACGTTTGTTAGATGGAGGTAGAAATATTTGAAATTTTTGTGTTGTTTCAGGAGTCTACTTTTCAATGGAAATTATCTGGAAATTCACACTTGTTGTACTGTAAACAAAGAACAAACAATGCAGAACATTTTGTCTTGTTAAATGCCAATGTTGAAAAATAATATTTTCTATGTTTTGACTTGGATTTACTGTAGTTTTAACTAAGTTCTTGATTTGAAAATAAAACTCGCACTGTTTTCAAGAAATAATCATATTGACCTTTTGATGGTTTTAACCCAGTTTTTGCAATAATACCTTGTATATTGTTTTCATGAAATAATCACATTGACCTTTTGGTAATGTTAACCCAGTTTTTGCAATAACACCTTGTATACTCCCACCTTGCCAAATTTTCAAGAGATCATAACTCACATCAAAACGGTGCTTACCTTCGTGCGAACAATGTTTTTGTCTGAGTCGATGTCATCCAGTGTGTCATAGTCATCCTCCTCTATGGAGCTCAATGACTCCTGTCTTGTTCTTCCGATATTTTTCCAACCAGACCGCTCTAATGGAAAGGAAAACAGCTTTTAGTTAACCAAGATAATGGATTTAATTCTGACAGGATTAAGATTGAAGACAAGGCATTCTAAAGACACCACATATCATTAAGTTTCCTGCAGACACAACATCTGCTTTCAAGCACATTTATTTCAGTGTAGCCCGATTAGAGGACCAGTTTTTCATTCTCAACAATACACACTGATTGACATTACGGCAATTAGGTTTGGCGTATAACTGACTGTGACAAATACGTATGTAGCATAGTATCACCAAAGAATTTGAGTGAGGACTGGTCAATGTTTAAAGGCTTCCTTCCTAATGAAAAGTACCACAGGAGGGAGCAAAGCGCCAAACAAGTAGTTCATATGCTCAGTTTGATGACACTCTGCGGGAAAGACTTCTGTAGAAAGTGATAAGGGGATTTAGTAACAATGTACATACCCATGTAGTTGTCAGCTGAAGTGGCACTGTCTATTGAGGGAGCACTTTCAGTGATTGCTTCTGAACTGACGGTGCTGTCTGTTGGAGGAAACAATGACTCAATTTAAGCTCCCAAAGAAAAAAAAATTAATCAAAAACTAAAGACAAAAGCAAAACTCACCAAGGGAGCCATATTCATTAGGTGAAGCTGCAATCTTGCCTGTAGATGTTGACACATACTCAGTGATTGTATTGTGATTTGTTAAAGCAAAACATTTTTTTTATTACTATCTTCATTAAAATCTAATCAATTTCTGTTTCGTGTGCTTGACAAAGCCATTTACTTTATTTCATGCCTTGGTGCCACATTGCAACATGTGTCAATTACCTACAATTGTCTTAGATGAGTAAGAGCTTTGATTGCAGAAGTGGGTAGTAACGTGTTACATTTACTTGAGTAACTTTTTGAGAAAAATGTGCTTTTAAGAGTAGTTTTACTAAGCCGTACTTTTTATTTTTACTTGAGCAGATTTGTGAAGAAAAAAACTTTTAATCCGCTACTTTGGACTACTCTAGTTATTACATTTTTCTTCTTTATTCTACATATTAGATTTTCCTTTTTTTTTTTTTGTCAGAGATGCACAGTGGCTCTACCAGTTTCAACAATGAGACGTCACAACAATAATCACATGACTCCATTATACCAATCAGACTCAAGTTTACCGTTCTATAATCACGCCGGCCTGCTTAATAACGTGGAGTCTTTAAAGCACCGTAAAAATGAAGTACCGTATTTTCCACACTATAAGGCGCACCTTCAATGAATGACATATTTTAAAACTTTTTTCTATATATAAGGCGCACCGCATTATAAGGCGCATAGAATACACGCTACAGTAGAGGCTGGGGTTATTTTATGCATCCATTAGACGGTGCTGCGCTAAAGGGAATGTCAACAAAACAGGAATACAACAGCAAGGCAAAACATGTAGTGCAACATAGTGGACACAGTATATCACATAGTGGAGGGGAACTTTTTCTTTTCCACAGTCACCCTTTTTGTGTTAGGTGGGTATATTACAATAGTGTTATTTGTGGTTTTCTTAATATAATGGTGCAATTTTGTAAGCCCGTTCTTGTTTGCAAATTTGTATAAATCTGCCACGAAAAAAACTGTTGCGGCTCAATATTGATTCATATACTAGTATAAGGCACACCAGATAATAAGGCGCACTGTCAGCTTTTGAGAAAACTTAAGGCTTTTAGATGCGCCTTATAGTGCGGAAAATACGGTATTTAACATAGAGCGCTGCCATCAACATGAGTCGAAAGCGCGGCTTTTAACCTCTCTCCAACTTTTTATTTGACACAGATTGACAATGGAAAACTGGAGATATGATCCTTTTAGTTTCATAATAGTATGTATGTTTTCTCCACAAGGGGGCCCTCGAGCTCGTTGGAAGAATGATGCTTCATTTCTGAAGATTTTTTTTTCTCTGAATGATTGTTTTTTATGCCTTTAGTTTATGTGGTTATGTAATAGGTTATAGTTACAGTATAATGATAACAGTTCATATAGATAACTTTGTGCTGAGAAAAAAAAAGGCTATTGTTCAGAAAAAAAATCAAACATCATAAGGAGTGACTCACAATGTTACTCTTGGCTTGAGTATTCTTTTGACCAAATACTTTTTTTTACTTGTACTTGAACATTTTTTGGATGACTACTTTTGCCTGAGTATTATTATTTTGGAGTAACACTACTCTTAAGGCTGGACTACACCAGGCGCGTCAGCATTGCCGACGCATCAACACAGTGAAATGCGGCCGTTAAAGTCAAGAAGCGAATGCTCATTAGTTGTGGGGCGGCTGTGTTTCAGACGCGTCCCAGAAGCGGTTCGACGCATCGCACTCGAAACGAACGGCAGAGTTTATTATTTTTCACGAGACGCAAGCCTCCTGTGTTAATACTACTAGGTAGGATCTGGCAGACCGGAAATCACTCATGTAAAAAATCGGTGGATCCAGTCAATTTTCAAAATAATATGCTACTAATTTTATTAATTTCTGCGTGGCACTTTAGCTTGAAAAATAAATAAATAAATAAATAAAATTTTTAACCGTTTAAAAGAAAAAACATTATTCATTGAGGCATTTCATTTGTAAAATATATGTTAAAATCTTTGTCATTGCAATTGTTTTTCTCTTTAGCACAGGACTTCGTTTTTCTTTCTTTCAGAAGAAAAGCTGACCAATACACGGGATCTGAAAGGCAAACAATTGTTGTATTGTTATCTTTAAATACCCACTACTCTCACGCGTTCTTGCAATCTTTGCATGAACTGATTGAGCCGCTCCACAGACGCTCTGCTCGTAAAACACATCCTGTGGAAATTGGGGGAGAGTGTGAGCTGTGCCTTGACGTGCCGGCAACGCTCACGTGCCGCAGATGCGCCTGGTACATTACCGGGTTTACTTGAGTAAAATTTTTGGCTACTCTACCCACCTCTGTTTGATAGTACAGGTGAAAAGCCCATCTAAAATAAAAGTTACTTTGCTGCCATCTTGTGGTACCACTAGGCAAATACAAACTACCGTATTTAGCGCTCATCAACTACTCACTGATTTTTGCTATTTGTCGTACGGCACTGTTACATTATTCCCCACAATCTATAAACAGATTAGATTGACCAGAAAGCCATTGTATCTGATAGCTGAAGACATGAGGGGCTTCGTATTGAATCAGAATACAGAATATATTGATATATTGAATCAGAAATGGGATTGCAGAACGATGTGAGATGGTAACTGATGGCAGGATGATGAAAGTTTAAACAGCTGTGTTCATCTTACAAAAAAAATCATCAGTGGCCAATGCAAAATGAGTGGTTATGCATGTAAACTATTGTTAATTATGCTACTAGTGTCTCTAATTACTGTTGCCCTCTATGAACCAACAAACTACAACAATTTATTCATTCATTGCTCAGAGTGAGAATATAGTAAATGCTTTGGTTTTGAAAGCCATGTTACTGTACAAAATTAATTGATCCACTGCATTAACTAACAAGCAAAATACAAGTGTGTTAATACCATCTGTGTTTTTCCCAAGCAGAGAAGCTACAGCACACGTTAGCAGGAGAGAGAGAATAAAAGAGATTGTAGAGTTAATAAATACTCCCCACACACTCATTAGAATCCTTATTTGACTGGTCCATTAGAGCAGGTTTACCTGTCTCAGCAGGTGATGTGTCAACAATATTCTGGAAAGTTTCCCTCCTCTTGGCTCTACATAAACCACAAGGGGGAAAAATTGTGGTTTTATTGCTTACAATAGTACAGCGTTGTGATCTGCGCTATCAGGCATTTGCAAACTGTGGCAAATCCAAATATTGTGAAAACTTAGATTTTGTTATTGTTTTGTTACTCTTACCGTTTCTTCTCCAGACAGGCCACCAGTAGAGTGAGCAGGTAGAAAGATAGGAAAATACCCAGACAAAACAGCATGCCCATCACATATACCTCCGCTGTGCAAAGTGAATACAGATACATTTTAATACTGAAGACATCTACAAACATGTTGTTAACATTCATCATTATCAAATTCTGAATATGTCAGATTAAAAAAAGCACAGTCTACATATTACATGAAATCACAATACATTCACAGAATGTCACATTTGCAAAAAAAGTATCTTACATTTTATAGCCGGGGAGACCACAACATTGAGGGTTTTGCTGCGGTTACCGGCATCGATCAGCTCATCTGGGCGTAATGGGTAGAAGCGCAATGGTCCACCACAGGCCTCGTCTTCTGTTTTTACCACTACCACCACATAAAAACTGTTGCTAGGGAAATCTTTTCTCTGGAAAAAAGGCAGAGTGGTTGACAAAAGTTTAGTTTATTTTTTGTTAAAGTATTTCTAATGTGGTGGGATTTAGGATTACAAAGGGATGGTGAGTTTTAGAAATACTGCAGATTAAAAACTTTCCTTTAGAATTAGTTAAATTTCTGTGATTTAACTGGTAAATTGAGGGTGATAAAGATACCACATTTAGATTCCATTTATCCTTCCTTCTGTTCCAAACACAGAGCAAAAAAGTAAATTCCATTTTTCCATTCCCAGTTTGTTTTTAATATAAAAATTTAAATGTTCCTCTAGTCCTGTATATTCCCTTGGAAAGTTTGCAATATTTAAAATTACCAGAATTTTTCAACACTATTCTGATTTAGTGATTCCTAATTTCAGAAGTACCTGCACTGTGATGGCACCTTTTTTGGTCATAGTCTGATACATCCCAATGAAGGCTACGTTGTTGTCGAGGTCATAAACAGGGCACTAGAATAGAAAGAAAAACGAAGGAGTGTCAATTAAATAATTAAAGAGATTAAAGAACAGGGGGAGCTACAAGACATTGTACCTGGATGTCCTGGATGGACATAACAGAGCAGGGAAAATTCATGTCTGAGCTGACCTTCACAATCACAGTGTCCACCCCTTCAGGAAATACATACTTGAAGTACTGAGAGAGGAGTCAAAAGAATTAGCAACAAAGATTTTTTGAAAGAGAGGGGGTGTTAAACATGTTCTACATATGCTGCATTGCGGAAATAGCGCTTTCTCTTAGAGCTTGTCTACCTTTGAACGGACAAACAACACCTATTACAAATGACCTCCATGTGGAAAAAAAAGTTGCTTAAAGGATTGAAGTACGCAAATGGCAGATTTCTAAGACCTCTGATAATGGAGAAAGTACTGTTTATATGCAAAAAATGGCCTGACTTGCAACGGGCATGAAAATGGGTCAGGGGTTAAAAAGGTGCGAACCCAAACGACTAATTTCTCCTGATTAGTCAGCCGACTATTTTTACGATTAGCCGACTAATCTGATAATTCCCCCCCCCCCCATTTTTCTTTACTATTTTAGCAATGAAATTTTTTATGGCGCTTATTTTGGAAAACTTAAATTCTTTATTAAAGTACAAATAAACACGTAAATCAACAACAATAAATCACAAATAAACAATGAGGCAAATTGCTGAGAGCATTACCTAGTGCAAAAGAATGGAATGTAAACAGATTCAGAACACTGACTTCACCTTTCCAAGATGATTCAAAACAATTACACAAAAAAATATCTAGCATTAATATTATCTACTATATATACTAGTGTTATAATAATTATTCATTTCCAATCACATTTTTCATAAAGGATGTCATTTTAAAGCTATTCTTAGTGTTGAATCTAAATTCTGAAGCATGTGGGATTAACTCCAGAAATCTTTATTTATATGACAGACATGACATGCTTTTATTTTTAAATGTTTACCTGAAGTACGTTCGCTAAATCGCCAACCCGAAGCTTTACACTCTGCTATAAAGCACTTTTTGCCATTGCATGTGGTGTCAGTAATCAATTTTTTATTCATTTGCAAATGCTGTTAAATCGTTCGTGTTTTAGAGAAGACATTGTGACACGCAACACTGATAGACTCGAACACAGGTGCCTGGGACAATGGATATTACTAACAATACGAGAAAAGGAGGGCAAACTGTTAATTGGCTGAGTTTTTTTAATGAATTGAACAAGAGTATTTTCACTGGGATGTACAGGTGTTGTCTGTCCCTTTAAGTTGCTTAAACCTAGAACAGAGTCAATATTATGTCAGAAACAGAATAACTAAAGAATTGGGTTTCAAGTTCACATAAAATGTTAAATCCTCAGAATACGGAAACTGTCCCAAAGAGCAACTTACAACATCAGCTCAATTTTTGAGGCACAAGTTCAAATAAGTATGACTTCCTGTTATTGTGTAACACTAAATCTTCCCACATTCTTTTGCTTCAAGTGTAACGTTAAATCTTCCCACATCCTTTTACTGAAACTGCACGTCCTTCACTGTCTTTTTTTTTTGCTCATACAGTAATTCCAACCAGAGCCATGAATACCTGAGGTTGAGACGGCGATGCAGTGAAGCTGAATGTTGTGTCTGTCCTGAAACAAAGTTATAAAAAGCAAGTTAGACAATTCAATTGCAGTTAAGACCTCACACCCTTTTTCCCATCAAGAACAAGTTTTATTTGGCAGTATAGTACAGCATGATAATTCCATTATGGCGTGAAGCTGGTAAAGTGTTAGAAAACGTTTGTGCATACCCAGAGTGCGTTTTGCTTGCGTCAAACACTATTCATTCCAGTACCCTGGAAACCTGCACTAGTCAGACTAAACGACAGGCTTATCACATGGACATCTTTGGTCATGAAGTGCCTTTGCCTCATGCTGGACCACCTCAAGAGCATCAAAGGACTTCAGCTGGGCACCCTGTCTATCAAGCAATCTGTGCTCCAAATGTGTCCTTCCTCCATTGTTATTCTCCCGCGACACTAATGACTGCACCTCAACGAACCCAGCTGTCAAACTACAGTTTGCAGACAGGCCTCATTGAAGACAGTGTCTGCACATCAACAGGAGGCGGAGCAATTGTTGCTCTTGTGCAACCAACATAACCAGACTGAAAACGCTCAAGACTGAAAAGATGATTACGGGCTACTGAAGACACCCTTGCCATAGCCGCCCCTCACGCTGTTCAACTGCCCTTTATCTATCATCGAGACCTTTAAGTTTCTGGGTATTATAATCTCTAAAGACCATGAATTGGAGGCCAATGTCAACTCCAACCTTCGAACGGCCCGTTCTGTAAAGCAGATATTGAATCATGCTTTGCTCATCCATCACAGTCTGGTTTGATGCTGTGAGAGGGACAAAATCTGACTGCAAAATTATCAGCGGCCTCTTACCCACTTTTGAGGACTTGCACACTGAACTTAGATAAAAACAAGCAAACTACTTTTGGATGTTCTACATTAAGAGGTGCCAGAGTGCAGCTTGCAAGACGAGCACATAGTTGGATCGGCGTGAAGTGGCATGGTCTATAGTTCTACCTCAAGTACGCCCCTGCCCTAACCTCAACCACATAATTTCTTGCATTATTGCTTCACCCACCTAGCAAAGACATCCCCGCCTTGAGTCATTGCTAGAAACGCCTAGCACGACATGCCCCAGTTCACAAGTCACATCGCTGTCTTGCAGGCTGCAGACAAATACCATTGTCTATAATACCTTTTTCAGCTCTTTACCATAGGTAGGCGCTGTCAATCCATACACAGAAAAACCTGCAGGTACTCCTACAGCTTCTTTCCTCCAAACTTTTTAAACATTTGACTTCCAATTTTATAGCAGCTCCTTGACAACATTTTTCCTATCTGTTTTAACAGTATTACCATAATAACTATTGTAGGCTCACCTTCAGAAATGTACATAATTGTTGTTGATTAGTATCCCACGCTATTACTATACACAAAACTGGAACACTTTAAATGTTCGAGAATTATTTGCACATCTATATAATCAGACGACTTGTCAGATTATACTGTATTGCATAAAGGCTACATCATTTGTACAGTTCTCAACAATGTTATCACAATTACTGCAATTTTGGTCCCTTTACACTGCATTGTTGAGAAATTCAGCATCACTTGCATATCTTTCATTGTTCAGTACTAATGTGCTAATAGTGTTTTATATGACTAAATGGTTGTCTGTACTTACGTGCTATGACTCGCTCATAGATTTTTTTTTCCCCCAGAAAAATTTAGGTTTGAATGATGTCATTGCATATTGTGATCGATTAGTATTAAATAACTTTGGCCAAATTTGTGCAAAATACCACTATAATCCTACTGCTCACATTATCTAACAGATAAATTATGAAACTTTCAGATTACTTTTGTAGCAATGCATTTTAATTCCACTTGATTTTTACGCTCAATTGTAACAACAAAGTGGAGTTTTAATGCTGACCAATTAATGAACAAGTCTTCACATCCACCCCTCCATCATATAATATGTTAAAAAAAAAAAAAAAGTGTGTGTGACAGTGCTGAACCACACCATATGGCCTGGAATATTGCATATTATGTGGTATAAAATAATGTCACTTACTGCAATGTAAAGCTTTCAACTCGGCTGACTCTAAGCTGGTAGTTAGTACCCTGGCTGGAAAGTGTTGACACATCCACAAAGAAGTACTGGGTCTCTGATGCAGCCCGTGTCGGAGGCTGGCATAATGTGCGGCCTAAATGATTGTACGGGTACTTTCTCTGGTATCTGGACAGAGTAGAGAATACATATACAAGTATTCAAAATAAATACATAAAACAAGACAGACAAACAAAATTGAAAACTAATAATAAAAAATAGACGTTAAATATTTATACACGTCAAAATTCCAACTAAATATTGTTCAATTTTATCCAAGAAGATTACATTATATGTCTATTGCCTTGTATAACTAATACAGGGGGTCCTGAGATTACCATGGTCTCGATGCATGGTATAAAGTTTAGTTGTTCCGAAAAGTAAGAAATTGTATGTATATACGTATACTAGTACATACAGTGGGCCAAATAAGTTTTTAGTCAACCACCAATTATACCATGAGAGACAGAATGTGGAAAAAAACCCAGATGGGTAAACCTCAACCATGAGAGACACAATGTGGAGGGAAAAAAACCCAGAAAATCACATTGTTTGATTTTTAAAGTATTTATTTCCAAATTAGAGTGGAAAATAAGTATTTGGTCACCTACAAACCAGCAATATTTCTGGCTGTCAAAGAGGTCTAACTTCTTCTAACGAGGTCTAACGAGGCTCCACTCATTACCTGTATTAATGGCACCTGTTTTAACTCATTATCGGTATAAAAGACACCTGTCCACAACCTCAGTCAGTCACACTCCAAACTCCACTATGGCCAAGACCAAAGAGCTGTTGAAGGACACCAGAGACAAAATTGTAGAGTGCACCAGGCTGGGAAGATTGAATCTGCAATAGGTAAAACGCTTGGTGTAAAGAAATCAACTGTGGAAGCAATTATTAGAAAATGGAAGACATACAAGACCAATGATAATCTCCCTCAATCTGGGGCTCCATGCAAGATCTCACCCCGTGGCGTCAAAATGACAAGAATGGTGAGCAAAAATCCCAGAACCACATGGGGGACCTAGTGAATGACCTACAGAGAGCTGGGACCACAGTAAAAAAGGCTACTATCAGTAACACATTGCGCCGCCAGGGACTCAAATCCTGCACTGCAAGATGTATCCCCCTGCTGAAGCCAGTACACGTCTAGGCCCGTCTGCGGTTCGCTAGAGAGCATTTGGATGAGCCAGAAGAGGACTGGGAGAATGTGTTATGGTCTGTGAAACCAAAATAGAACTTTTTGGTAAAAACACAGGTTCTCATGTTTGGAGGAGAAAGAATACTGAATTGCATCCGAAGAACACCATACCCACTGTGAAGCATGGGGGTGGAAACATCATGCTTTGGGGCTGTTTTTCTGCAAAGGGACCAGGACGACTGATCTGTGTAAAGGACAGAATGAATGGGGCCATGTATCGAGAGATTTTGAGTGAAAATCTCACTCCATCAGCAAGGGCATTGAAGATGAGACGTGGCTGGGTCTTTCAGCATGACAATGATCCCAAACACACAGCCAGGGCAACAAAGGAGTGGCTTCGTAAGAAGCATTTCATGGTACTGGAGTGGCCGAGCCAGTCTCCAGATCTCAACCCCATAGAAAATCTGTGGAGGGAGTTGAAAGTCTGTGTTGCCCAATGACAGCCCCAAAACATTACTGCTCTAGAGGAGATCTGCATGGAGGAATGGGCCAAAATACCAGCAACACTGTGTGAAAAGCTTGTGAAGATTTACAGAAAACGTTTGGCCTCCGTTATTGCCAACAAAGGGTACATAACAAAGTACTGAGATGAACTTTTGGTATTGACCAAATACGTATTTTCCACAATGATTTTCAAATACATTCTTTAAAAATCAAACAATGTGATTTTCTGGCTTTTTTCCCTACATTCTGTCTCTCATGGTTCAGGTTTACCCATGTTGACAATTACAGCCCTCTTTAATCTTTTCAAGTAGGAGAACTTGCACAATTGGTGGTTGACTGAATACTTACTTTGCCCCACTGTATATGGTACAACTGAAAAAAAATTGTTACCAATACAATACCATATGTAGCCAGCAATAAGTATCAAAAGTAAAAACCACATGAACGATGACCCACTGATATAGCGTTGCATCATGGATGATTTTAAGAAGCATATAAAAGTTTTTAAAAAATGGCCAAGACATGCAATACTCTGGTAGAGACTTGCAAGGATCATTTCTAAAAGTCAGGTATGACAACGTTGAATTCATGTGGATAAATGCTTCCTACAAAATGTATAAGAAACAACATGCGTGAATAACTTTCCCGTGCTTGTGACGAGGAAATCAATTAACAGTATCTGGAATCTTTGGGATGTGAAATCCCAAAGACTTATCATGACATTCGACCCAATGATGTCTGGCCAAAGGCCTAGACTAGGTCAAACTCACCGGTCTGTTGCACAACTCCCGAGGGTGAGCAAAACAATAATCACGTTACAAATGCACAATTGGTGAGTGGCCTAGACTTCTAACCTCTTATGAAAACCCACCTGATTATGCAAAACCTTTTAGCATTATCTGTTTCGAGAGATTTGTTGTTGTATTTAAGTTCTAAATTTTTCAGCATTTTATGTAAAGTTTCGATTGGTACAGACACCTCCTTTGTACTTTAGATTCACCATTTGTACTATATTTTAATGTTCTGTAACTCTCATTTATGTTTCCGGATGGTAACTGAAAGGATCATTACGAAACTCTTTTCTTGGAATGACCCTTGAACGTAACACACCCAGTGTCAACTGACCGTGAGAAAAGAGAGGTAGGAGGTTGTGGTTGCTGAAAAAAAAAAAATGGTATTTTTGCTAACATGCTAATTGTTAATCATTGGCATGCCTGTTTATATTCCTTTAGTACAAAATAAAATAAAACTGAAAAAAAGTGCATCCAAGAAAAAAAGACATCTAAAATATGAGTGCATGAGAAATATTTGTGTGGGCAGAAAAAAAAACAGCCCTTCATTCAAGAAATGAATGCCTAAGTAATACAGTGGGGCTAATAAGTATTTAGTCAACAACTAATTGTGCAAGTTCTCCCATTTGAAAATGCATGTAATTGTCAACATGGGTAAACCTCAACCATGACAGGCAGAATGTAGAAAAAAATCCAGAAAATCACATTGTTTGATTTTTAAAGAATGTATATGCAAATCATGGCGGAAAATAAGTATTTGGTCAATACCAAAAGTTCATCTCAATTAGGGATGTCCCGATCCAGGTTTTCGCACTTCCGATCCAATATCGATATTGTTTTGCACTTCCGATCCGATACTGGCCGATACTGATACCGGCCTATCTGAGCATGTATTAAGGTTTAAAGTTATTTAGCCTCCTTACTTAGTTGTCAGACTCATTTTGAAAAGTGTTTTAGTACTCTTGATAACAACTAGCCAGCTGAATTAGGTGAGTTTGAATAACACACAACGGTTGGTAACAAGAAACTGACCTGTTTATTCAGTGACAAACACGAAACATTATACATAACAGAAATGGCATTGTCAGTCAGTAAAACGTGCAAATAATATTGTAAACTGTCTTAAAAAAGCAAAACACACAAACAACCTCAGTGGAAATCCCACAAATCCCCCAAGCTATTAGATGCTTTTAATGTTTCGTGCATTACTTACAATAATTGTATGAAAAGCCTCTCAGGTTTAAATAAACGAGTATTTCAGTATCAAGTTAACATTTTAAAACAGTAAATAAAATACTCAAGTCACCATTCTGTATCAGCAGCTTTAAACTACATTCAATTCATTTATTTTGCAAATCAACTGTTAAAGTTGTTAAACTTGCTCCCGTTATTCCATAATTTCCCTTGTGTCTACTTTCGACATGTGAAAGTTTTAAAACTGTTTTGAAGATAGATTCAAGTCAAGATTTTGCCGATTTAGGAGTATTTTAGATAAAAAGTTAATTAGGTTCACTTGGAAGGGAAGTCTTCTGCTTTAAGATGGCGGCTGTTTACTAACTCATCTAGTTTTCAATACTTTAATGTTACTAACGCAGTCGAGTGTCGTTTTGCATCTAGTTCTATATACATATGATATCTATTATCTCCAGTAAAACGACGTTGACGTAGTTTGTAGCGGCTGTCAGCAGCAGTCAGGTATTCATGTGTTTTTTATCCAGCGGCATGAGTTGAGCTAAAGCCGTGAGTTGAGCATTGGCTTTACCCGGGTCTATGACAAGCATGATGTTTACTCTCTGGACGCAATGCGGTCCGTTTCTCATTGCGTCCCGAAGACCGCGCTGTGTACTAGTTCCGCTTTACTTGACATATTTCAATAATTGGAATTTGGATGTTTGTGAGTCGTTCTCGAATCTTCCACGGCCGAATCGCTCAAGGATGTAATGACGGCTGGGCATGTTGTACCGTGGTTGTAAGTGTTGGATGGTGCGTCTTTACCTACGAGAGATAATGGCTCGTCATCCAGAATGAATTCTTCGGCAATGACTCTTGTTATTCCCTGGGCTTTGGGACTGTCGAGTGCCAGTTTGTCACGCATAGCAAAAGTTTCTGCCAGTGTTAGTTGCATAGGAGCTTTCTTTTTGTCTTCGGTTTTCTAAACATACTCCTTATATTGTTTGCGGTGGTATTTCGCTAAATGCTTGATTAGGTTGGTTGTATTAAAACTTCTTACAGCTCTACCACCACGCTTGACTTTATTGTGGCATATGTTGCACTCTGCCTCTTCGTCGTCCTTTAAGGTGAAATGATCCCACACAGCTGACATTTTTACCGATAAAGTCTCTCGGTAAATTGGGAGACTAATGTAGTTTGTTGAAGGTGTGCCGTAAAATGCGGACCGGATTTTAGGGAAACCGAATCAAAAACTGGAATGGATTATGTAAATCGGTGCGCTGGAAAACCCGGACTGGATTTTCAAAAAAACTGGTCGATACCGATGCACATTTTTTTGCCCATATCGGCGTTCGATCCGATCCAAATATCGGATCGGGACATCTCTAATCTCAATACTTTGTTATGTACCCTTTTTTGGCAATAACGGAGGCCGAACGTTTTCTGTAACTCTTCACAAGCTTTTCACACAGTGTTGCTGGTATTTTGGCCCATTTCTCCATGCAGATCTCCTCTAGAGCAGTAATGTTTTGGGGCCGTCATTGGGCAACACAGACTTTCAACTCCCTCTACAGATTTTCTATGGGGTTGAGATCTGGAGACTGGCTCGGCCACTCCAGGACCTTAAAATGCTTCTTACGAAGCCACGATTTGTTGACCTGGCTGTGTGTTTGGGATCATTGTCATGCTGAAAGACCCAGCCACGTCTCATCTTCAATGCCCTTGCTGATAGAGTGAGATTTTCACTCAAAATCTCTCGATACATGGCCCCGTTCATTCTTTCCTTTACACAGATCAGTCCTCCTGGTCCCTTTGCAGAAAAACAGCCCCAAAGCATGATGTTTCCACCCCCATGCTTCACAGTGGGTATGGTGTTCTTCGGATGCAATTCAGTATTCTTTCTCCACCAAACACGAGAACCTGTGTTTCTACCAAAAAGTTCTATTTTGGTTTCATCTGACCATAACACATTCTCCCAGTCCTCTTCTGGATCATCCAAATGCTCTCTAGCGAACCGCAGACGGGCCTGGATGTGTACTTTCTTCAGCAGGGGGACACGTCTGGCAGTGCAGGATTTGAGTCCCTGGCGTCCCCAGCTCTCTGTAGGTTATTCACTAGGTCCCCCCCGTGTGGTTCTGGGATTTTTCCTCACTGTTCTTGTTATCATTTTGACGCCACGGGGTGAGATCTTGCATGGAGCCCCAGATCGAGGGAGATTATCAGTGGTCTTGTATGTCTTCCATTTTCTAATAATTTCTCCCACACTTGATTTCTTTACACCAAGCGTTTTGCCTATTGCAGATTCAGTCTTCCCAGCCTAGTGCAGGTCACAATTTTGTCTCTGGTGTCCTTCGACATTTCTTTGGTCTTGGCCATAGTTTGGAGTACGACTGACTGAGGTTGTGGACAGGTGTCTTTTATACCGATAGTGAGTTAAAACGGGTGCCATTAATACAGGTAACAAGTGGAGCCTCGTTAGACCTCTTTGACAACCAGAAATATTGCTTGTTTGTAGGTGACCAAATACTTATTTTCCACTCTAATTTGGAAATAAATTCTTTAAAAATCAGACAATGTGATTTTCTGTCCCCCCCCCCCCAAATTCTGTGTCTCATGGTTGAGGATTACCCATGTTTACAATTACAGGCCTCTCTAATCTTTTCAAGTGGGAGAACTTGCACAATTGGTGGTTAACTAAATACTTATTTGCCCAACTGTAAGTACAGGCCAATATGCAGATAGTTGACGATCCATGTCACACCCTCGCCATATCATAACGGACGGACAGATAATTCCAAGGTGACGTCATACGCAGAGTCAGCCCACTCCTGGCTGATGCTGAAAGAAGGTCTTCCTGACAGCAGTGGCCACACAACTCTTTTGACCAATCAAAGACTCGCAACACACCTGGGCTCTGCCTCGACAGCCCCTCCGATCTGCCTACCCGCACAACATTTCCATCAGAGGTTATCACTTCTCAGGATGCCGAGAGGCGTGCTGTTGGAATGGGACCCTCGGCCCAGTTTTTCCCCTCTGTGTACTTGCCAGTTTTTCTTGTTGTTCCTGTTTGTTTGTTTTTTTACTATTCTTGACTCAGATTAAATGGTCTACTTTTTGGAAAGCCGTTGTTAGAGCTTTGCTTCGGATAATCAAAGTTAATGTTCTTGTCTTTACAAAAACACGAATCCATGGTGTTTGGCTAAGAATAGTTTGCCTGGCACGGTCAGACTGTTCTCCCTGTATTTTTCAAACACTGAGAGAATAGTTTGGGACCCAGCCCAATAACGTCCTCTCGAGCAAGTACAAAATCAATCGTCAAATCAGATTCGTTTATTTGCATGACATGTTCTTAACGAGCAACGTCACTCTTCCGCGTCGGAAGTTGTCTCCACAACAACACAGATGGCGAACAGGAGAGCCGAGAATATGTTCCAATCCACGGTAAAATCAGTTTTAAATGACCAAAAACACATCGACACAAGTCATTGACAACAGTCTGTCTCGCGCTAGCCATGTTGAATAAACTCTGCTCTCCTCGTATGTTTACTTCCGCGCGCAAGTCCCTCGTCACGTTTCTAACTTCCGTCGCCCGTCGCTGATTGGTCCACTCTGCTGTCTGTTAGCTGTGGCTTGCTCCGCCCTGGAAATTTTATCTGCTAAATGGTGGCCAGACTCAACAGCTGGAACAGCGGTGAGTCTGGAGTACCAGGCTAAAGAATGGTGTCCATGTTGTTGCTCAGTGGCTGTTAATCATTTTGACTAGAAAAGTCGGAGATGGATTGAATATCTAGCCACGGCCAAAGGCAATGAAACAGATCATTCACACCAAGTCTTCCCGGTTTTGGGGGCATTTATAGGATATATTCATTTGAGGACATTTACAGGCCACTTCCTGTTGTTTTTAGGAGGGCTGTAGCTATCGATTATTTTAGTGGTCAATTAATCTATCAACTAGTTAGTTCCAATAATCGAGTAATCGGATTAAGAACATTTATTGTGTTGCAGAATGAATTTTACGAGATGCAATACATACGCTTGCTAAGATTGCACTTTCAAAAGAACATTAAATGTAAATAGAAAATAACACTTTTATTGAAAATAAAATAAAATACCTGGGTTTAGTTTCAAAGGGTATATATATATAAAAAAAAACGAGGATCTAAGTACAACAAGAGAACAATTGGCAAACATGCATAGCAAAAGTCTGCTATCTTAAATGCTATGAAATGTTTTTATTTTTTACAATGCTCTAAATAAATCGTTCAAACACATTTTCCCACATAAAGATATAAATATAAATCAAATAAATATACCTTTAAACTAAATTATGAATGCATAACAAACATTAGCGCAAACAAAACTTACCTTATGTTGGTCTTAACAGGGAGCAGCTCGATTCAGCTATGTTAAATGAGTTATGTCATATTCACTGTTGCCACTAGAGGACAATTTATTCACCCAAATGAATAAAACTAAATACAAACACTTTTAAAACAAACTATTACAATGCCACTCTAATTAAACGAATACTCGAAGCAGCAAAATTTGATTTGAAGCTTTTTTCTAATCGAATTACTCGAGTTAATCTATCAATCGTCGCAGCACTACTTTTGAGTCACTTCCTATTTATTTGGGCACTTTCCCAGGTCACTTCCCCTTCAGAAACCCTACAATCAACAGGAAGTAATTAGAGGTGTGCAAAATTTCCGATTCTTAGATTATTCGCGATTCGGCCGTGGAAGATTCGAGAACGATTCACAAACATCCAAATTCCGATTATTGAAATATGCCAAGTAAAGCAGAAGTACGACACACTCAGCGCGCCGCGCGGTCTTCGGTACGCAATTAGGGACGGAGCGAGAGTAGCTAAACATCATGCTTCTCATTACCCGGCCCCTCGGGTAACGCCAATGCTCAACTCACGGCTCTAGCTCAACTCATGCCACGAGATAAAAAAAAAAAAACAACAACAACATACCTGACTGCTGCCGAAAAGCTGCTACAAGCCACATTATGTACGGTAGATATCATTTATATAGGACTAGATGCATTATAGCTTCGGTATCGTTACCAGCACATCTACAAAAAACTAGATGCGGGCGTTAGTAACGGCCGCCATCTTAAAGCAGTACACTTCCCTGCAAGGCTGTTGTTGCGAACCTTCCAAGCGAACCTAATTAACTTTTTATCTAAAATACTCCTAAATCGGTAAAATATTGACTTGAATCTATCTTTAAAATAGTTTTAAAACTTTTACATGTTGAAAGTAGACAAAAGAGAAATTATGGAATAACAGGAGCAATTTTAACAACTTTAACGGTTGATTCAGAACATTAAATTAATTGAAAGTAGTTTAAAGCTGCTGATATAGAATGGGGACTGGAGTTTTTTATTTACTGTTATTTTTGTATATTTGTTTACTGCTATATGTTAACTTGATACTGAAATAGTACTTTGGTTTAGCCTGAGAGGATTTTTGAACAATTTTGGAACTAATGTACAAAACAAATTAAATTTAAAAAAAAATTTTTTTTAAATAAAAATAAAAAAATAAAATAAAAAGGAGTGGGGTGCATCAATAATCGTTTTATAATCGAATCGGATCCTCTGAATCGTAATCGAATCGTTAGGTGCCCAAAGATTCCCAGCTCTAGAAGTAATACATATATGCCCCAAAATCAACATTAGGTGACCAAAAATAAGCCTGGTACACCAGGCTCACCACTGTTCCAGCTATTGAGTCTGGCCACCATTCAGCGAATACAATTTCCAGGGCGGAGCAAGCCACAGCAAACAGCGGAGTGGACCAATCAGCGACAGGTGGACGTGACGTTAGTAAAGCGATGAGGGCAGGTACGAGGGACTTGCGAGCAGAAGTAAACATATGAGGAGAGCGGAGTTTATTCAAAATGGCTAGCCCGAGACAGACTGTTGTCATGGACTTGTGTCGATGTGTTTTTGGTAATTTAAAACTGATTTTACCGTGGATTGGAACATATTCTTGGCTCTCCTGTTCGCCATCTGTGTTGCTGTGGAGACGACTTCCAACGCCGAAGGGTGACATTGCTCGTTAAAAACACGACACGCAAATAAACGAATCTGATTGGACGGTTGATTTTGTCCATGCTCGAGAGGCCAATAATGGGCTTGGTCCCAGACTATTCTCGCAGTGTTTGAAAAATACAGGGAGAACAGTCTGGCCGTGCCAGGCAAACCAAAAATCAATACATTGTATAGTGTAGAATAATTTCCTCACCCATGTATCGATAAATGTTGTATCACCGTATCGTGAGATAATCGTTATTGTGAGCCTTGTTGTATTGCAAGATTCCCACCCCTAGTTGCCCACGCGTAGGCACACATCGAAATCAAAGTCTCCAAAGCCCAAAAGACAACCTGGTAGCCATGTTTTTCCATTATTAGCTGCTTAAGGGGCGGAAATAGAAGATCTAAAGGTGAGAGGTGAATTACTTCATAATTGTGCATTTAAATTAGGAGTGGAAATCTCTTGGCACCTCACGATACGATGATTTGTGATACAAAGCTCACCATATGGCGATAAAACAATCGATACATTGGTCAGGAAATCAATCTAGGATATTCTACAAAACAACTTATAAACATAAAAACATGCGATCTTCATCCTTCTGCTCTAAGTTTATCATTTGTAGATGTCCAATACATTTGAAATGTGAGGGTGGCAGCGAATGAACCCCTCCCTCTTCAAACGGGTCCTTTCCACTTCTATGGCAGTCAGTGGCAGCCAATGCCAGGAAACGAGGTCATTTGGGGCCATTTCATGTCATTACTTGTTGATTTTCTGTCATTTCAGGGTCACTTCCTGTTGATCTTGGGTTACAGAACAGGAAATGACCTGGGAATGAATCGGCAGTGACTCAAACTCAACAGTAAATGCCCTAAAATCAACAGAAAGTGACCTGTAAATGCCTCGAAAATCGGAAAAAGTGACTGTGAATGCTCTGGTTTCGACTGAACGAACTTTCGTACGCCTTTCAAGTTTTAATGGATTGGGTGTAAAGCGCCGTCAATAGAGCTGAGACACTATTATGGTGGAAGATTTTGGTAGCAACTTGTTGTCCATTTCTGTGATGTTTGCTGGGGATAAATCTGTGGCTCGTACATGTTTTTTCTGTCTTTTGATTTAAATTGCTGATTGTTACTTATTTATTTACCCATTTCTTTATTTATTACATATATTTATACCCGGGTGTTAGCTCAGTGGTCTGAACCACCCGTTGCTATTTATGGTGGCCCAGGTTCAGTTACCAAATGTAAGTTGTGTCAGGTAGTGCAGTGTTTTTCAACTGGTGTGCCTCGTCAGGTGTGCCGCGAGAAATGATCCAATATCGCATTTTTCTTTTTTTTTCGTCGTCAGGCGGAGTTGCAGTATGAAGGAAGGAGTAGTTAGAAGATTTCAGTCGTGAGCAGATTAGCAAGGTATTGTTCATGTCGCATTCAAGAACTGCTCGGATTTCTAGCCATCAGCCACCTTGCTGTCTGCAACAATGTGGACCCCAGCACGTCTACTGTACATCATTTGATTAGAATTGTCAAGTGTTGATATACATGAAAGTGTCCTTTCAATTTTATCCCTATGTGACAACAGTCAATATTCCCCATGTTTTATTCCAACACATTGTCCTGGACAGCAAAGTAAATCTGAGCAGTTCTTGAACGCAACACGAGCAGCTCTCCAACAGCGCCATGGTGCCAAGCAAGCTTAAACATCTTCTCCAAGCGAAACACCCGTCGCTTCAAAACAAGTCGATGGACTACTTTGTTCGCCTTCGTGAAAACACAGAGAAAAGGCAACTTTTTTGAGAAAAACTACAAAGGTAAACGAGAATGCCCTCAAAGCCACAAACAATGCCCTTGTTGCTAAACTTGTGGCATAATCCAAAAAGTCCCACTCTGTGGCACAGACATTAATACGACATGCCTGCAAAGCCACTGTCAGCGAGATGGTCAGCCACAATTCCGAGCTTTTCAAGCCTAACTGCTCTAAAAATAAAAAACAGAAATTGAGAACTGTTGAAGAAGATTCCTGCTAGGATATTGGCTTTGTGTTCATCCAAACAGGCTCACGTTTCCCACTAAATAAGTATATATTAAGGTTGTCCCGATCCGATATTTGGATCGGATCAACCGCCGATATGCGCAATGGGGTGGCGTGGCTCAGTGGTAGAGTAGTTGTCCCCCAACCCAGAGGTTGTGGGTTCGATTCTTCGCCCTGATGAACTCGCCTAAGTATCCTTGAGCAAGATACTGAAACCCATGTTGCTCCTGGTGCTGCGTCACCAGTAAGTGAATAGTGAGATAGTGTAAAGCGCTTTGAGCGCCTTGAAAGGTGGAAAAGCGCTATATAAGTATAACACCATTTACCATTACCATTTACCAAAAAAATCGGTATCGGATCGGCCGACACGGAACAATTCCGATCCAGACTCCTGGTCCAGTTTTTTAATCCGGTCCGGGTTTTCCAGCGCACCGATTTACATAATCCATTCCAGTTTTTGCTTTGGTTTCCCTAAAATCCGGTCCGCATTTTACTGCATAAAAATACTGCTAAATCGGCAAAATCTTGACTTGAATCTATCTTTAAAACAGTTTTAAAACTTTCAAATGTCGAAAGTAGACAGAAGAGAAATTATAGAAAAACAGGAGAAATTTTAACAACTTTAACAGTTGATTCGCAACATTAAACTGAATGTAGTTTAAAGCTGCTGATACAGAATGGGGACTTGAGTATTTTATTTACTGTTTTTAACTGTTAACTTGATACTGAAATAGTCGTTTATTTAAGCCTGAGAGGCTTTTTGTACAATTTTTACATTAAAACACACATTAAAACATAAAAAGCAGCTAATAGCTTGGGGGGTGAGTGGGGTTTTCCACTGAGGTTATTTGTGTGTTTTGCTTTTTTAAGACAGTTTACAGTATTATTTGCACGTTTTACTGACTGACTATGCCATTTGTTTGCCATTTATAATGTTTTGTGTTTATCACTGAATAAACAGGTCAGTTTCTTGTTACCAACCATTGTGTGTTATTCAAACTCGCCTAATTCAGCTGGCTAGTTGTTACCAAGAGTACTAAAACCCTTTTCAACATGAGTCTGACAACTAAGTAAGGAGGCTAAATAACTTTAAACTTTAATACATGCTCAGATAGGCCGGTATCAGTATTGGCCAGTATCGGTATCGGATCGGAAGTGCACAACCCTGGATCGGGACATCTCTAGTATACATACTAAGAAATTATTTTAATAATGAAATATACTGTACAGAAAGTAATTTGGAAACATTTTTGTTTGTGGTGTGCCGCGAGATTTTTTCCAATGTCATAACGTGCCGTGACACAGAAAAGGTTAAAAATACACTGATGTAGTACATTTGGTGAGGGTTTCGCTGTCCGGGGAAATGGTGAAAGGGTTGGCTTATATAGATTTATTTGTTAGCTGTCCCCTAAGGGGAAATGGTGAAAGGGTTGGCTTATATAGATTTATTTGTTATTCATTTACCTGTCGATGACAGCTGCCATTTTAATTTCAATTTAGTTGTGCTTCTTACCAAATGAAAATTATCAATGGCCTGTAATTGGGGCTTTTGTAGTATTGTTGGAAGAGCGTAGACCCTTCCTTAGTTTGTCTAATTCTGGCTCTGAATGCCAACTCAAGTGCCCTCGGTCAAGACACTGAACAATAATTTGCTACTAGTGCAGATAGCAGGGAATACTTAGCGTGACACCTTACAGTTCTGAGATCAAGGGTTGTATCCCACACACAGACCTTCCTGTGCAGAGTTCGAGTATTCTCCTCATGCCTGCGTGGGTTTCCTCGGGTACTCCGATTTCCTCCTAAATCTCTAAAACATGCATGCTAGGTTGCTTGAGTAAAAAAAATTACACTGCATAGGTGTGTTAGTTGTTTGTCTATGTGTGCCCTGCCATTGGTTGGCAACCAGTTCAAAGTAAACCAAGCCTCCTGCCCGCGGTTAGCTGGAAAAGGCCCCACAACCCCTGTGAGGATAGGCAGTACGGAAGATGAGTGAATGAATGGGCATGATAGTGCTTTGAATGACAGCAAATCCACCTACTTATATGTGTGAATGTATGCCTGTAAACCACTTTGGACACTGTAATAGTGTCAATAAAATTACTTTCCATTTACATTGAACAAATGTTCCCTTAACCCCTCATAAAAGGTCTGTGCACTGGTTTTCAGGTATGCTTTGTTGAAATAGCTCCTCAAAACAAATTGCTACAGATCATCAAAATGTACAAGTGATTCATGGTTTATTGAAACAAAATCAGAAACACAAACTGAGCAAAACTACTAGGTTCAGTATTGAATAGGTATAAAACTTAAAACAAAAAATCGAACAGATTAAAAAATATATCTACCTCTCATTTGGTACTGGTATATATTATGATACTAATAATATTACATACAGTACATATATATATATATATATATATTTTACATATTTGCATACGTTTCCTTTAGTAAAACATTTGTGAAATCATAGATAGGAGTGATTTTACTCACAGGCCTCTGAGGATGAGGGGGACCTGAAAGGAGAGCACAGCTTGCTTCTGTCGCACCACAAACAGGATGGGACTTTTGTGGTTCTGCGACAGGACATCGACGGATACACGTACGCCTTCGGTCTGTGGACCCAATACAAACGCTGACACCTACCACAAATCACAACATCAGAAAATATGGAAAGCGCTCTCCTACCTTGGTTCTGGAGACGGTGTGATTGAAAGCATAGATGGTCTGATTTTCACTCGTAACTGTGTCGTTGTAGGTAACATCAAACTCTCCGTCTTTCTGGATCACGTTTTTGGTTTCGCCCAGAGCACCGCTACCGCTAGCCAACAGGGCCACACACAAAAACAGCAGGAATCCAGCAGCAGTTCCAAAAGTAGTTTTATATCGAGATTTCCAGAGACTCCCGAGCAGCATTTTGTTTCTCAACTTCGTCCTTGAAGCCGGCAGCGAGACCACAGTTCCGTGATTAAACTGTGAAATGAACTGTGCCACGCCACTCCATTCAAATTCAAATGACTCCCATGTAAACAGGTTGACTGTGAAAACTGTGTCAGGTCCAGTTTTGACCCAAAATATCAAGTGCTAGCATCGAAACACTGACGACAACATTATAGTTGCCCCCCTCCTAAGGACAACTGGGACACACGCTGTCCCCTGTCAAGTCACAATATTATACTCTATCAGACAAATAGGCGAATCCTTACAGACTGTTCAGTTGTTGTGCTACTGTTAGCACAGATGGCTAGTCAGCAGCTCCATGTTTGGATCTCGAGGTTGAAGACAAAGATGTCGTTTAAGTAATCCAGCAACTCAGTTTGATTTCTTAAATGACTGTTGTCCGTCCAGGTGTGTGCCGTGGTCGTGGGTTCTCGTTTTTTGTTTTTTTTTTGTTTTGTTTAAGTGATTTAGCGTGAAGCCATCCTCTTTTTGCCTTTACTGCGTGGGAAAACAAACATTGGATAGCAATAGCGCCCTCGCCAGGACAGAACGTTTTGTCTTCATCTTTATTCAAAACACACTTCATTGCGCAAAACAATATGATACGCGTACAGCAAAGTAAACATGGTCTTACATAATGTATTTGCAAAAATAATTACCAAGTCTTTCTATCGAAAGAGACACAAATACGCAGTCATAATATACAGATGCACCTCAATTTGAATAGCCTATCGTGGTAAACTCATTTTTTTTCAAGCGACAAATATTTTAAAAGTGATTAAAAAGTGACATATTTTTAAGTAATTAATTAAAAAGCCGATTCCAATAAAGGTGGGGCGTTGTATTAAACATAAGTAAAACCAGAATAAGCCTATAATGATTTCAAAATCATGTTCAAACTGTATGAAATTGAGTAGATTACAAAGCCACTGTATTTAATGTTCAAATTGATTAATTTTATAGTTTTTAGCAAATACTCGTAACTTAAAATATTAGGGTTGCTACACGTTCCAACAAGCTGGCACAAAAGATAGTTCCGAAATGGTTAGGAAATGCCTCTTTGAAGCAAGCAAAGTTGGGGCTATAGGTGTGCCTCTTTGTGAACAAGTGTGTGAGAAAATAGTTGAACAGTTTAAGGACAATATTCCACCACAACTTCAAGGAATGTTGGGATTTCATCATCTATGATTCATAATATCATCAAAAGGTTCAGAGAATCTGGAGAAATCACTAGATGTAATGCCGAAAACTACTATTGAATGCCGATGACCTTCGCTTCCCTAATCGGCACTGAATCAAAAGCTGAAATCAATGTGGAAGGGATATCACCACATTGGCTCAGGAACACTTCAGAAAACCAATGTCGGTAATATGTTTACTTCCATATGTGCAAGTTTACCATTATGCAAAGCAAAAGCAATTTATATAAACAACATCCAGAAACACTGCCAGCTTTTCCGGGCCGGATCTCACCTAAGACGGAATGATGCAAAGTGGAAAATAGTTATGTGGTCTGATGGGTCCATATTTCAAATTGTTTTTGGAAATTGTGGATATTGTGTCCTCTGGGCCAAAGAGAAAAAGAACCATCTGGACCGTTATCGTTGCAAAGTTCGAAAGCCAGCGTCTGTGTTGGGGCTGTGTTAGTGCCAACCTAATGGGTAACTTGTACATCTGTGAAAGCACCATTTATGCTGAAAGGTGCATAAAGGTTTGTGACAAACATATATTGGCATCCAAACAATGTGTTTTTCATGGATGCCCCTGCTAATTTCAGCAAGGCATGTTCTGCACTTGTTACAACATTATGGCTTCGTAGTAAAGATTACTGGTGCTAGACTGGCCTGTTTGCAGTCCATACCAGTCTCCCATTTCTTATGTGTGGTACATCATGCAAGAATGGACAAGAATTCCGCTTACAAAGATTCAACAATTAGTATCCAAATTTCTCAAACGTTTATTGACATTACCCTGTCCAAGTTTTTTTGCAACATGTTGCAGCTATACAATCAGCTAAAACCTATATGATTTATCAGTTCGAAAATTGAAAATCTTGTCTTTGATGTGTTTCAGGTAAATATTGCAGATAGCAGACCGACACTGAATAAACGTTGGTTTTCGATCAAAATCATCGGTATGGTTGACATCGAAAATTGTTGAAACAGCGTTGTTCCATGGTAAGTCAGGTGATGGTTGGGTTAACATTGTTTTACAGTTGATGAACTAATGTTGACAAATAGTTGATTTATGATTGACTGGGAAATATGATTGAAAAGTCAATGAATTATGGATGAGCGGGCGTTTTGGTCGAAAACATAACATTGACTCAGTGTTGTTCCAGTATTATTAATAATCAAAATGACGTTTAGGTTTTGTAAGGATTTCAACGTTGAAACAACATTAACTGAGCGTGCAAAAATGACCATTATTCTACGATATAAGATCGACAGCGGAATGTTGATTCAACATCTTTTCAACGTCGGTCTGCCATCTGGGATAGGATGAACATGATTTTAAAAGAATTTTGTTCTATTTTTCCTTATGTTTAACATAACCTCCTAACATTTCCGGGATTGGATTTGTAAAATTTATACTAACTTGTACAATTTTCCAGTTTGGAGAAAAATCTGCAAAGAACAGTGACTGTATTGTAAAGTAATACACTTCCAAACTTGAAAATAAATAAACGTATGAAGTCTAATGAAGCCAAGACACACACACACACGGAAGTACATTTGCGTTGTGCCTTTCATGTTTCAAGGGTGTGATTGAGAGCAGTGATTCCCAATCAGTATGCCTACAGACGTCATTGTAGGAGATGAATTGAGGGAATTTATCCAACCTGGTTGGAAAATTATTTCAAAAGCAAGCGCTCGAGTAGACATCCGTCGCCGTCACAACGCGTTCCCAAGGCTTCGTCATTTCCATTATCTTGGGCCACAAATAGCATGTACTGTAATCTTAATACCAAATCGACAATAAACCCATCATGTCGCGACATCATCGGATGTGACGGAATTCATGCTGCGACAGATGCCGGCGCCGCAAAACGCGCTCGTCTTGACTTTATAACTGAATCATGGGAGCCAGAGCGATAATGCGCAGTTCTTTGTTGCCCTGGCGACCACAATACGTTTTTGTGGATGAGGTCATGTGTTACGCTCATCGTTTCCATAGTAACAACCTAGAGAGGGCGCTGCGAAGGAGCGCTGCACGTAAAGTGACGCAGGGCGGGGGCGTGCGCGCGCTGCGTAGAGGCTGCTTGTTGTTCCCGCAGAGAGGCGAGAAGATGGCGGCCGTGTCAAGCGGAGGTGCTGCTGGGACTCCCGTGGCCGGGATAGCGCACTCTGCCCGGCCGACCCACTCGGGCATGGGGCCTCAAAACCGAGTCCAGGCACCTTCCGGGATCAGCCACCCCGGTCGCCCAGGCGCGGCCACCGGGTGCATCCCCAATCCTGTCCAGACTTCGAACACCAGGCCCCCCCCTGCGCGAGTGGGCCACTACGAGATTGAGCGGACCATCGGCAAGGGAAATTTCGCGGTCGTCAAACTGGCCACCCACATCATTACCAAAGCAAAGGTAAGGAAACTCGTAGCTGAGCGCTTATGGGCACCGGTGGCAAGTTGTCATGGCGAATGCATCAGAGTTTGGAGCGGAATACTTGTGGACGAAGCTGGGGCCTTCGAGCAGACACAACGTCAAGCTCGTTTTGGTGACACCGCTGCTGTTTGTCGTAGGGTCATTCAATGCAGAACATCACTGGAAACTGTTGACATTTAAGGCACATAGAAGAGATGAACTGGCGGCGGTATTGCACGATTACTAAGCAGTACAACCTGCGATTAACGCGTGGCAAAGTGTAGAGGACGGAGAAAAGGGTACTGCCAAGATCTGAGGAGACGCAGAATGTTCCCGCTGTAGCTATTAGCTTAGCCGCGAATTAGCTGTTTGTTTGCATCGAGATATATGACTAAAGCAATGTAACTTTCCACGCGTTCTTATGCAGATATATTTTAAGTTGCTTTCCTACTGTGAACTCAAACGTGATCAATATTCTGTTGAATCAAGTTACCCATCACTCTTAAAAATCTGACCATTTCTGAAAAGGAGACTCATTTGTTAACATCGTTTATGTAGTCGCACTAAATATATGATAACACTTATTCGTGCAATAACATTCCTCACAATTGCGCCTGACCATCTTGAAAAAGTGTGATGCCTTATTGTAAAACCAATAAAAAGTAATAGGAAAAGTAGCAACAGTGAATTACAGTAGTATTAATATTGGTCACAGACTGAAAAGGTGATGGGAGAAATCATAGGTAAAAATTAGAGTTCATGAGCAACCAGCGAACTGATAGTCATTACTCAACAAATTTATAAAGAAGGAATTGCCTAATTTAAGATTTATTTAAGTTGACGCTCATGTGATAAAAGTCAACGGTGTGCTGTTCACGTTTGCATAACTTGGTCAAACAGGAAAACTTTTCCTTGTTCACACCACAGCAAAGGTATTATTTCCTCTCTCCTTTCACTTTGATTATGCGTGTCATATGTATAAAGGGGTTCAAGCAGATAATAAGGCACAGTCCGTAATGAAAGATTTTGTCCTATGCTGTAGGTAACAATTCACACCCCCCCCCCCCCCCCGACAAATTGGGCATTAACACTCTAAACATCCTGTGGTAGATAAAATTAGGCTTTCCAAAGAAAAGCATGCTAGCTGTTGATATAAGCAGCGCTTCTCTGAGTTGTCTTCTTCTCAAGTCGAAAATTCACTAATAATGACTACTTGATATGATGTATGGTATATTCTGCACAAACCATATTACCCAAAAAATTAAATTAGTGGATCGTCCTATTGTGTTCTACCTAGGGCTATTATAAAATGTGAATCTAACGGTTTTGTATTGTCACGATTTGAATCTCATGACACAGTAATTCTTTTGATTATTATGAGAAAGCAAAAAGTTCACCATAGAGGTGGGGCAAAGCAGAGCTGTGGAGAAATTCCCGCCCCGCAAGTAAATGTCCGATCGCTGTCAAGCACCTGTGTAATAGAAGCCGAGTAACACCCTCTCTCGCTTACGAGCGAAGGGAAAGTGAAACAAGAAAGAAAACAAAAAGCTATGGTGATCAGAGGAGTGGAGAGACCGAATTTTGAGGAAGCACCGGCTTCTTTCAAATCTGCGGTGTGGCAACATTTCGGTTTCCCCGTGGACTACAATGCGGAGAGAGAAAATATTGGAAAAAAAAAAAAAAACAATTTGCAAGCATTGCTCAACGCTTGTTCCTTATGCTAACGGCAACACTTATAACATGACCCCGGCACGTCAGCCGGCATCACCCACAGATATCACTTTCTCAGAGCAGGACAACCCCGAAGATGACACCAGTGAAAACACACGGCGGGCTTCGTTAATTTATTTGCAACGCTTGACCCGCGTTACATTGTTCCCTCGTGGACATACTTCTCCAACAACGTAATCCCCGACATTTATGAAATGGCACGCAAAGCCATCGAAGATGATTTCGCTAAAGCACATAGTTTCGCCCTGACCACTGATAGTTGGACGTCCCGTGCTACAGAGTGCTACTACCTAACTGTGACGGTCCACTATAATTCATACCTTTCAAGTTGAACGGTCTCGTCGTAATTTGTACAAGAGAGCACTGATTTTTAAATGTGTACGCCGTACGTTACTTTCAAAACCTGTACCTTTTTCGTGCATTATGTTTTTTTTTCCTCCCTTCGGATTTTGTCAACGTTTCGGCAACGAGACAATATGCGTTAATACGTTGGTTGTATGATGCGAGAAAAAGTCAGAGACACTGAGAGGGAAGAGTGTTCTTTGTGACACTGTAGCAAACGCGATGCTGGGCTAGGTGGCTCCAATATTTCATGACTGTAGCCAACAGCCTACAATCTACGCCTAGATATTGCCTGCATATAGAACTACATGCAAAATGATAGACTTGGTAGCGTTAGTAAACAGCTGCCATTTTAGAGCAGTAAACGTCTCAGAATGGCTCTGTTGTAGTGAACCTTCCTAGCAACCTTAGTAACTTTTTATCTAAAATACTCTTAATTTGGCAAAATCTTGACTTGAGTCTATCTTTAAAGGATGAAACAGTTTAAAATTTTTCACATGTCGAAAGTAGACAGAATGTTAGGTTTTGTGTTTGGTTTCTCCTTGTGTAACTTGTCCTGTGATTACCCATTGCTCTCACCTGTGTGTGTTTTCCCAGTGTATTCGGCAATCTGCATCCACCTGTGTTACCCAGCTGTTCCTTGTCTCGTTATCCCTTGTCTGCTTGTGTATATATGCTCCCATTTTCTGTTCACTCCTTGCTGCGTCATTGTCTATGTCAATGTCTGTGCCTGCGTCAAAGTTGAAGTCCTGTCCTAGCCCTCGTGTTCGTCTCAGTAAGTTTTTGATATTCAGCCTTTGTTAGTGACCTAAGTTATTTGTTGATAGTTTTTTGATCACCACAGCCTTTGTTTTGTACTTTGTGCCTTTTGTTAGTTATCATTAAAGCCTTTTTGAGTTCTCTGCCACCTGCCTCGCTGCCTTTTTCGTTTTCCCTGCATTTGGGTCCATAACAACCTGCCTGCCTGCCCGTTCATTCCTGACAGAATGACGCAGCCACTAGTGGACCCAGCGGGAAAAATCCAGCACCGGCGTACACGCCGACGACCATCCGCATGTTCCCCTGATTATATTCTGCCTCGCCACGTTTTTTTAGATTCAGATTTTTCTGATTTTGAAGATCACGATTCATATGATTTCCATTCTGATTCCGACTCCGACCTGGATTTTGATTTCACGCCCTCCGTTTCCCCTGGTAATTTTTCTTTCCACCCGTCGCACTTTATATCCCGTTCTGAAATCTTGGCCAAAGACTCCTACCTGGGATCCCGGTGGGCCATCTATCGGGGACCCCCCCGGGGTGGTCTGCGGGGACGCCCAGGCTCACTGCGGCCTAATGGGGCTATTCTGCCGCCCCTGCCACCTGAAGGCCCTCAGCAAAAGCCTCGGCGTGGCCGTCAACGCCGACGGCGGGCGGCGGTGCTGACGTCGTGGGTTCCCGAAGCTCCCGCGCCGGCTCCCCGCAGTCAAGTTCCGCCAACGCCGGCTCCCCGCAGTCAAGTTCTGCCAACGCCGGCTCCCCGCAGTCAAGTTCCGCCAACGCCGGCTCCCCGCAGTCAAGTTCCGCCAACGCCGGCTCCCCGCAGTCAAGTTCCTCCCGCGCCGGCTCCACGCAGTCAAGTTCCTCCCGCGCCGGCTCCACGCAGTCAAGTTCCTCCCGCGCCGGCTCCACGCAGTCAAGTTCCTCCCGCGCCGGCTCCACGCAGTCAAGTTCCTCCCGCGCCGGCTCCACGCAGTCAAGTTCCTCCCGCGCCGGCTCCACGCAGTCAAGTTCCTCCCGCGCCGGCTCCACGCAGTCAAGTTCCTCCCGCGCCGGCTCCACGCAGTCAAGTTCCTCCCGCGCCGGCTCCACGCAGTCAAGTTCCTCCCGCGCCGGCTCCACGCAGTCAAGTTCCTCCCGCGCCGGCTCCACGCAGTCAAGTTCCTCCCGCGCCGGCTCCACGCAGTCAAGTTCCTCCCGCGCCGGCTCCACGCAGTCAAGTTCCTCCCGCGCCGGCTCCACGCAGTCAAGTTCCTCCCGCGCCGGCTCCACGCAGTCAAGTTCCTCCCGCGCCGGCTCCACGCAGTCAAGTTCCTCCCGCGCCGGCTCCACGCAGTCAAGTTCCTCCCGCGCCGGCTCCCCGCAGTCAAGTTCCTCCCGCGCCGGCTCCCCGCAGTCAAGTTCCTCCCGCGCCGGCTCCCCGCAGTCAAGTTCCTCCCGCGCCGGCTCCCCGCAGTCAAGTTCCTCCCGCGCCGGCTCCCCGCAGTCAAGTTCCTCCCGCGCCGGCTCCCCGCAGTCAAGTTCCTCCCGCGCCGGCTCCCCGCAGTCCAGTTCCTCCCGCGCCGGCTCCCCGCAGTCCAGTTCCTCCCGCGCCGGCTCCCCGCAGTCCAGTGCCCGTCCCGGCGCCCAAGCTGCCCGAGGTGCCCGTCCCGGCGCCTCGTCGCCTAGTCCTTGTCCCGGCACCTCGCCGTCTGGCCTCCGTTCCAGTGCCTGCGCTGATTCCACGCAGTCCAGTGCCCGCGCCAAAGTCCAAGCTGCCCGAGGTGCCCGTCCCGGCGCCTCGTCGCCTAGTCCCTGTCCCGGCGCCTCGCCGTCTGACCTTCGTTCCAGTGCCCGACGACTCCGCTGCTGTTCCTGCTGTTCCGCCAGCAGACGACGACGACTCCGCTGCTGTTCCGCCAGCAGACTCCTGCGACTCCGCTGCTGTTCCGCCAGCAGACTCCTGCGACGCCGCTGCTGTTCCGCCAGCAGCCTCCTGCGACGCCGCTGCTGTTCCGCCAGCAGCCTCCTGCGACGCCGCTGCTGTTCCGCCAGCAGCCTCCTGCGACGCCGCTGCTGTTCCGCCAGCAGCCTCCTGCGACGCCGCTGCTGTTCCGCCAGCAGCCTCCTGCGACGCCGCTGCTGTTCCGCCAGCAGCCTCCTGCGACGCCGCTGCTGTACCGCCAGCAGCCTCCTGCGACGCCGCTGCTGTTCCGCCAGCAGCCTCCTGCGACGCCGCTGCTGTTCCGCCAGCAGCCTCCTGCGACGCCGCTGCTGTTCCGCCAGCAGCCTCCTGCGACGCCGCTGCTGTTCCGCCAGCAGCCTCCTGCGACGCCGCTGCTGCTCCGCCAGCAGCCTCCTGCGACGCCGCTGCTGCTCCGCCAGCAGTCTCCTGCGACGCCGCTGCTGTCCCGCCAGCAGTCTCCTGCGACTCCGCTGCTGTCCCGCCAGCAGTCTCCTGCGACTCCGCTGCTGTCCCGCCAGCAGTCTCCTGCGACTCCGCTGCTGTCCCGCCAGCAGTCTCCTGCGACTCCGCTGCTGTCCCGCCAGCAGACGACTCCGCTGCTGTCCCGCCAGCAGACGACTCCGCTGCTGTCCCGCCAGCAGACGACTCCGCTGCTGTCCCCCCAGCAGACGACACCGCTGCTGTCCCGCCAGCAGACGACACCGCTGCTGTCCCGCCAGCAGACGACACCGCTGCTGTCCCGCCAGCAGACGACACCGCTGCTGTCCCGCCAGCAGACGACACCGCTGCTGTCCCGCCAGCAGACGACACCGCTGCTGTCCCGCCAGCAGACGACACCGCTGCTGTCCCGCCAGCAGACGACACCGCTGCTGTCCCGCCAGCAGACGACACCGCTGCTGTCCCGCCAGCAGACGACGACGACGACGACTCCGACTCCGACTCTGTTCCTGGTCCGCACGACGACTCCGACTCCGACTCTGTTCCTGGTCCGCACGACGACTCCGACTCCGACTCTGTTCCTGGTCCGCACGACGACTCCGACTCCGACTCCGACTCTGTTCCTGGTCCGCACGACGACTCCGACTCCGACTCTGTTCCTGGTCCGCACGACGACTCCGACTCCGACTCTGTTCCGGACCCTCGCCCCGATGATGCTGCTCCCCGTTTCCTGCCAAAACGTGGCGGTATGGACAACCGAGCACTACCTCGTCGGGGACGCCCGCCTGATCTGCCTGTGCGGTCGCCCAATGTCTGGCGCCCCGGGCGCCCTCCCGATCGACCCGTGCGATCGGCCCACGTCTGGCGTCCTGGACGCCCGCCTGACTGGCCGTGACGGGCTGGTGTTGCTCCCTCCTCCGAGCAACCTTCTGACTTTTTGTTTCCTCGGGACGTCTGGGATCCGTCCCTTGAGGGGGGGGTACTGTTAGGTTTTGTGTTTGGTTTCTCCTTGTGTGACTTGTCCTGTGATTACCCATTGCTCTCACCTGTGTGTGTTTTCCCAGTGTATTCGGCAATCTGCATCCACCTGTGTTACCCAGCTGTTCCTTGTCTCGTTATCCCTTGTCTGCTTGTGTATATATGCTCCCATTTTCTGTTCACTCCTTGCTGCGTCATTGTCTATGTCAATGTCTGTGCCTGCGTCAAAGTTGAAGTCCTGTCCTAGCCCTCGTGTTCGTCTCAGTAAGTTTTTGATATTCAGCCTTTGTTAGTGACCTAAGTTATTTGTTGATAGTTTTTTGATCACCACAGCCTTTGTTTTGTACTTTGTGCCTTTTGTTAGTTATCATTAAAGCCTTTTTGAGTTCTCTGCCACCTGCCTCGCTGCCTTTTTCGTTTTCCCTGCATTTGGGTCCATAACAACCTGCCTGCCTGCCCGTTCATTCCTGACACAGAAGGGAAGTAATGCAAAAACGGGAGCAATTTTATTAACTTTAACAGTTGATTCAGAACATTAAATGACCTCCAAACATAGCAAAGGTTACTATGTTTTTGGTGAAACGTAACACCAGTTACTTTGGCAAGTATTTTTTTTGATACTGTGTGTATATTTCAGTAGTCAGTCACTACACTAGCCAAAGAGCTAAGAGGCATTTTAACAGTCAAAAATGTTTACATTTTAAGTGTTTATTTCATTTTCTTAAAAGCAAAAGAAAGGCAGTTAAAAAAACAAAACAAAAAACAAAAAAAAAAACGCAAACCGATACCGAACCGAAACCGTGATCCCAAAACCAAGGTTCAAACCGAACCGTGGGCTGACTGAACCGTTGCACCCCTACCGAAAACATTGTTTATGTTCTAGTTTCTTTAAAGTAGTCAACCTTTGCTCTGAGTCCGATTACTGCCTTGCACACTCTTGGCATTCTCTCATTGTACTTGAAGAGGTAGTCACCTGAAACGATTCTGACTTCACAGTTATGCCTTTGCTTTATCAACTCGGTTGGGACCATGTGTTGCAATGAATTTGGTGTGTCCAAAGGTTTTTCCTTTGCTTTACCTTCAAAACTGTTATTGCTACAGAAGAGTGCTGTTGCATACCTGCATAGGGTGCCTGCTTTCACCTAAAGCCAACCCAAAACTACTAAATCAAACAGCAACGGCTCTTACTTTTATACCACTACAAGACCTTGACCTTGACCATATTGAGGCAGTTTTAAAATGTTGATATATGATATTGTAAATATTGTGACATATAGGTGTGTTGTATTCTATTTCATAAACTGTGTTCTGTTCTGTAACCAGTAAAGGAGGTCGTCAAAGGTGTGCTGGGACATATTAAGAAGGACTTTTATGCTTGATTTCAGGCTACGATTTTTATTTCAAAAGACAACATAATTGCTTTGTTCGACAAGATTCTTAGTTTCATAATGCAAACGCAAAAGAACTGCTTTGCATTGCAAATTTGTGATTAGTGTGTGATATTGCTGGATGCTCACAGTAGGAAGCCTGCTCGTGGAACTAAGAGGCCTTTCTTTTTACCCAAGACCTATTTTCCAGGTAGCCATCCTCACGAGATCTACCAAATCTGTATCAACATTGAAAAGCCAAAGACATTATTCCTGTACTGCAGCAACTAAACTCAGCAAATTCTTAAATTTCATACAAACCAATTTGACATCAGATCGCTCTCCGTGTGCTCATCTCATACTTACACATGGACGCACACACATGCCATTCTTCATGATGAACAATAGCCATATCTGACCTTAAGAACCAAACTGAAAATAAACCAGACCGTGTACAGTTCCAAAATTGCGCTTCTGATTCTCTTTGTTCACCAGATTAAACAAATGGTCATCAAATGCAAATAAACAAAAAAATCATCTTCATCCCACTTGACATGAAAATGATATGTTTTGGCTTGTTTCGCAGCCATACCAAAAGTGCGTATTCGTGACCACAGACATACTGTATGTTCATAACGCCGATGCTCCTAATTGCCACTGACAAATTTCTGTCCAGCAGATAGTTCACCGTTTTATATACAGTATATTTTTAAATATTTGTTTGGTGAACATGAGAGGGATACGATGCAGAGGCTGTGATAAACATTATTATATTTGAAAAAATAAATACAATAAAATTTAAAGTGGAAATGTGAAGGTTGGCCAACCATGTTTTTGAATAATATCAATGGCTAAACAATTATAAACATATTTTCGTTATTTTTTTTAACGCAACCCTTCCAGATTCTTTGTTTAACCCATAGCAACGCCCTTGACAACGAAAATGCTTTTCTTCAGCAATCTTCGGAAATCTTCGGAAATTACGTCACACTGAGAAGTGCGAGGGAAGTCCGCCATAGAATAGTATTGTTTGTTGCATTGCTTCTCGGTAAGATGCCACGGCGGTGTGTGGCGATGTTTTGTTCTCACTCAAACGAAAAGTTGTATGAGCGGCCAAAGGATAGCACGGCACGTAAATGGACATCTTTCGTTCGCACGAAGCGAATGAATTTTACGCCATCATCGAGTAGTGTTCTCTGCTACAAACACTTCGAAGATGCCTGCTTCCTTTACCGGTCTGCTTATGATCAAGGATTTGCCAAAAAGTAAGTGTGATTTTTGGATAGATGACTGATGACTTTGTCAAAGCAGAGCTGCCAACTGTTGTGGAATGAACCGTAGAAGCTAGCGACGTTAGCCAAAAGCTAACTCGTGGCAATCCCCGATCATAGTTGTTGTTGCGTTCGCTAGATTAAGCGTGCTTAAATTGTGCTTCATCTACGATCTTGTCCGAAAGGGTTAATCCACTGTCAATCGGGAAAGGGGTGTGGATGTGCATATAAGCGGGTCGGCGTCGCGGTAATTCACGGTCACGTTTCCGTAAGAGACACACACCGCCGGTGAGTTTGTGCACATTTATTTGTATTATGTATTTCCACCTTCATGCTTCAAGCACTGCATTGCATTTGTACGGTTCGGCGTTTCTTCGCTTAATAGCCTTCTAGTTTATGTTTTACGAGAGCCGCTGACAGGTGACAGCTGACGAACAAGCGTGTTGGTTTTAATGTCTCGCAGCGAATCAGCGAGCACGCAGTGAATCATGGGAAATGTAGTCTCGGGACAACACTGAAGTGGTGCTTTGTAATCTGTTTGCTTGTGTGAAAAAACTACATTTCCTCACGCTATTAGATGCCACTTCCTGCCGAGAGCCCCAAGCTGTGTTCGTACTGTTAGCTCCATGTGTTAATAAAGAAACAAATTTGTCAGCACGTCTTGTGTTCGATGCCTTTGTCAACAAAAAGCTCATACAAAGACACTATGTACGATCTGTTTAAGAGACGTTGGGACTGGAGAGCTGTGAGTAGTAGGAGGCGAGGGGAAGATCAGCGAGAAGCAAAAGCCATCAACGACTCATCTCCTTCTTTCCCCCTAACGTTTTTATATTATTATTTTATATGCACGAGAGCTGCCGGATCTGCCAAAATGAACATGAAGTCTGATTATTATTTTTTTACACAATGTCATCAGATAGACAAAAACATAAAATTATGTACAAATGCCTGCATCTTCAAATCATGAAAATAATAACAGCCTATATCCTACCAATCTTGTAATCTCGATGGGTCTTGTCTCCATTCCATGTCAGATAGTCTAGGCACATTGTTTGCATCCTGATTAGCGTCTGGCTAATACATGTTAGGTCCAACATGAAATTCCAACCTCCTCTTCTTCCTCCAATTCTTCAAAAACTTGATCTCCTCCCTTGCGCTCGATCTATCGCTTATATCGCTGTTTGAATCATTGTTTGAAGGGCTTTGTATGGCGGCCGTATGTATGGAGCGCTGCCATCGCTGTTCTCGGTGTGACGTATCACTTCTGGGTTCATCCCCTTTCAGGCTCGAACTTCGGAAACGCGATTATTTTGTCAAATATACAACAAGATATAAATTATTTTTTCATGCTTTATTTGTTGGACAATGTTTAAGTATTTTAATTGTGACCCTATTTGGTGTGTTATGAAATTACTTCACATTTCTGCTTTAAACTTCAATTCCCTTTTTTAAAAAAAAAAAGTCATAATAATACTCTGCCCGTGGCTGATTTGGCATTCGTCCACAGTTTACTAGTAGCTCGCGATGGGCTGGTTGGGCCCTCTTGCCAACAACCAAACCAACAGTCCAGTGTTATTTAAATTGGCACTAATGTTTTATTTATTTTTTAAAATTATATTTTTAAATGTAGAATTTTATTTTTCAAGCTACTTTAGTTGGTCCTTTTGGAGCTATTCTGTTCATGTGCTGTTTCTTATCATTATGCAGTTGACTGGATCTAATTTGAATACGCTTTGCTCTCATTGGCCATTGGTGGATTGGATGTGTTGGTTAGGAGGTCGTGGGCGTTGGCAATGCATGTGGTGACATTGACTCATTGTTAGGGGTGCACGATATCCATTTTTTGAAACCGATACCGATATCTATAACTTCCTGCTCCTCAAGGCCAATACCGATACGATTACCAATAATATATATATAATTTTTCAATATATATTTTGTATATTTTGTATTGTATAATGTATAGTTTTTGAACACCTATAGGTAAAAAAAATACTAGTGGTTGATTCAGCATAAATTTGCCTTTGACCGAACCAGAATTTTCATGATGACATGAACATTATTATTATAATGAACAAAACAAAGACAACAGTATTGACTTCAAATAAAGTGCCCATATTATTTTTTTCAAATGAATATAATTTGAGAATCACCATCAATCAGTCAATAGCATTGACAATGTGTTCCCCTGAACAATGAGCACTGATCTAAAACAAAAAAAACCAACAGGTATTGTGCTTTGTCAGCAGATAAAACATTTGGTGCAACAGGAAAGGAAACATAAGTCTTTTTAGCCCGCTTTGACTATGTTTTGTTCGGCTATGCTCCTTCCCCTTTAAGAAAGTACAGCCTGTGTGCTTACGTGTGAAGTCATGTAGCAAGAGAAAATCAAAGAGAAGCATGTTGCTATCAACTGGTACGCTAACGCTACAAGTGCACGTGATGGAGTCGGATAATAGTGAAACTGCTACTGGTTGGCCACAGGCATTTCGGTAATGGCATTAGTCGACATTCTTAATGTGGCGTTGGTGCCAAGAAGAACTCGACATCAGTTGTTTGGAAAAAAATTGGATTCGCGAAGGACAACCATGGAGCCCTACATCAGTTTGACGATCCATTTCATGGACAACATGTGGGAGCTGCGCAACCGGGTGCAGGATACAGCCTATTTCCCGGACGACCACACGGCGAAGTAATCGCTCAGGCCCTGAAACAATGCTTTCTGCATGGGATGTGAAGACGCCATCACCTCCAACAATGGCTCAAACCTTGTTGAAGCGGATGAACTCAATGAGTGGATGCGAGAGCAGTGCTTTGGGCATGGACTGCATCTAGCAATCAGTATGTTGTGTTATTTTGTATCTATTTGTGTGTGTGTGTGCCTTCTCTGATAACTTTTATGATAGTACGTGTGTGTGTGTGTGTGACTTCTCTGATAACTTTTATGATGGTACAATTTACAATGGATCAGCTCAGAATTCAGCATAAAGTATAATCCAACAGTGTAGTTTATAATATGGCCACAGCTATTTTTCTGTATGCACTTGCTTTATACTGTGTCATTACTGCCATCATAAAATATTAGATGTTTCATTGGCATAAAAGTTAGAGCAGTATAGCTTAATGTTTGCGCATGTATTTCAGAAAAAGCTCTGAAAAAACCCTGAAAACTTGAAGTAAACACTTGTCTTGCATGACTGTCACAGCAGCCATTAACAATAACTTGTCTGATACTCGGTCCTCTCTTTGTACTGTTGTGCACTGTTCAAGCCCCTCTTGCTGTAAGTCATTTGTGTTACAATGACATTTTTGTACTTGAAGGCTTATTGTTTTCAAGATATTTTTTATATACTTAATGTTTACATTAAATGTATAATTGTTAAATATGTTAAATTGGAAGCTGGTAAATAAATCAATGGGATTGGTTAGTTTTTCATCATATCGTATCTCATGCAGTGATTCAGATTTTCAAATTGCATAACAGTCCGCTTGGGCGAATTTATCGTTATCGAGGTAAATCTGCTCAATTTACTGTGATAGGCACTTAACTCTTGGCCATATCGCCCAGCCCTAACTCACAGTATATATAGATTAAATATTCACTTACTTTACACTCCTGCTTGAGTTGGTTTTTGTTCACGCTCGCACACAGATAGGGGTATTTAAATCGGGAGGCAAGCTTTTGCTAAGACTTGTGGTTCCAAGAGGCTTAGGTATTCTTTGAATATTACTACTCAAAACATTCACTTACTTAACGCTAAGACACTCGCACGGCCGTCGGTCATGGTTATAGTCTTGCAGGTGTCTGGAGGCGATGCACAGAAGATATGAGGGGAAATAAAGTCGATCCAAGACCTGGTTGAAGAAGGCTGATTTTTGCCGGCCCGCAAGCAAAGAAAAGTGGATCCTGGCCAGTTAAACAGAGGTCACTGGGAAAAAATGGGATAAAGACAGGAACTGGTCATGTGACAAAAGTATTGTACTAAACCTCAGTAAATGCACAACTATGATTTAAATACTGCATTATTTATATGCTGTTTGTTGATTCGACTCAGTTTAAACCTCAAAGTGGCGGCAAGCTTGCCTGCCTCCTTGGTGCTTCCGCTTTTACGGGGCGTGTAGGAAGAACGAAGAGGGCAGGCATTTGCATTAAGGCTCGGTGTGATGTCACACCGTGACCAATTTCAAAACCTACAACATACAAAATAATTTAACTTGCAAATACGATTGCAATTAAATAAGAAACTACACACGTAAAATACTTCAACCAGGGCAGTCCCATCTTATGCACGAAACAGTTTAAAATGTTGAAAAACGACATTCGTGCCTCCTTAACCTATTTAATGAATTTCAGTTTTTATATGTAGAGTTACGTTTGGCACTTTGTACTAACCGTCATGCTCATGCTTTTGTTATATGCACACCGACATACTGTAGGTCAAGTCTGTTTTGCATTGCATTGCATTTGTGGCTTGTAAGGTCAAGGCAACACCTTCTCATACAGTAATGTTAGACCATTTGACTCGTGAGATCTAATGCGGTGAACGTGGGGTGAAATTTACTGGTTGTTTTTTAATTGAGTGATTCGTTGCAATACATTATTCAGATTTTTTACACTAACTAGCAGACTTTGTTTTTGTGTGATTGAAGTTTATACAGGCCCGTGAGGCATGTTATTAATGTAATGCGATTATTCCTTTCATTGTACTGTGTAGCGTGTCTTGCCATGATGTGGTGTGTCTTGCAATGAGAAATGTCAAAATTCTAATAACATTTTCCTTGTTGAAATGTGATAGTGGATGGTATTCTTCTGTTGAATGGAAGAGAACAGTTGTTTTAACTAAAAATCTAAGAAACATAACTATTTTAGCGGTTCAAAAGGCTGGAAATAAGCGGCCTTGCACTACAATTCATAAGTCAAAATTTGCATGTCATGCGAGCACACTGAATTGCAAAACTGCAGAGGGGTGCTATAATATGACCTACCGTATTTTTCGGACTATAAGTCGCTCCGGAGTATAAGTCGCATCAGCCATAAAATGAACAAGGAAATGCGAATAAACTGTCCTCACCAGGACGCTACGGCTCCGTCCTGGCTATACAACGAGCTAAACTCCCAAATGACGATGCTACATGTACGTATAATTTGCTGAATCAATTTCGTCCTCGACACCAAACAGGTTCGCATCAACGTAAATAAATGATAATTAGGTGCTATTACAGCAATGACACAAATGCTTAGCATGCATTCGCTAGCATTAGCACATCGTTCAAACAACCACACAACTGGCTCTATGTGTCCGATCGTGGGTGGAAAACACACAACAACAACAGAACAGACGATACACACAGGCGTTGCCTCTGTAGAGATATTTTACAAGCATAAACAATGAACGTAGGTTTGCAACCGTGTCTCTCTCTCTTGCTCGCTCACCCTCTCTTTCTCTCTCTCTCTCTCTCTCTCTCTCTCTGAGCGCTCTTCTTCACGTAAACAAGTACGAGTGTGCCCCCACGTTGGCGTGGAAGCACCACAAACTAAAAGCATGCATTTCAATATAAAAATGTCAATAATACAATTGAACACACATTGCCAAAGGCAGAACGCGAATGTGGACATAGCTATTAAGTTATTCAGATAACTATAGCATAAAGAACATGCTAACAAGTTTACCAAACCATCAGTGTCACTCCATACACCAAAACAACATGTGAAATGATATCATAATGTGTTAATCATTTCACACATTAGTTGCTCCTGAGTATAAGTCGCACCCCCAGCCAAACTATGAAAAAAAACCTGCAACTTATAGTCAGAAAAATACGGTAAAGGTTGTGAAGTTGGAAGTGAACCTATTAGGGTGATGGAGAGGGAACATGGCACTGAAGATTAAGAGTGGGGAAAACAAACAAAACAGAAAACGAACGTGTGGGATCGATTCAGAATAAAATACAAGGTGAGCACAAGAACATGTAATGATTGTGATTTGAAATATAGATGTTGCTTGCTGCTGAATACACACTATGAAGCTGCAGAAAGACACGAGAGAAGGTAAAATATTTACATTTCTGCATATTAGTTTGACTGATTTTAATGTGCCTCAAAAAACGTTAGCCATGCCAGGTTAATTATGCCCGGTAACTAGTACAGTATGTGCCCTCCTGCTATGATCCATAATTACGTCAACTGGGTGCTTAGAAGTCCGAAGAAGTCTAGGTACTGTGTGACATACATTGGGGCAAATAAGTATTTAGTCAACCACCAATTGTGTAAGTTCTCCTACTTGAAAAGATTAGAGATGCTTCTAATTGTCAACATGGGTAAACCTCAACCATGAGAGACAGAATGCGGAACAAAAAGAATATCACATTGTTTGATTTTTAAAGAATTTATTTTCAAATTGGAGTGGAAAATAAGTATTTGGTCACCTACAAACAAGCAAGATTTCTGGCTGTCAAAGAGGTCTAACGTTTTCTAACAAGATCTAAGGAGGTCTAATGAGGCTCCGCTCGTTACCTGTATTAATGGCACCTGTTTTAACTCATTATCGGTATAAAAGACCAGTCCACAAACTCAGTCAGTCACACTCCAAACTCCACTATGGCCAAGACCAAAGAGCTGTCGAAGGACACCAGAGACAAAATTGTGACCTGCACTAGGCTGGGAAGACTGAATCTGCAATAGGCAAAATGCTTGGTGTAAAGAAATCAAGTGTGGGAGCAATAATTAGAAAATGGGAGACATACAAGACCACTGATAATCTCCCTCGAGCTGGGGCTCCGTGCAAGATCTCACCCCGTGGCCTCAAAATGATAACAAGAACAGTGAGCAAAAATCCCAGAACCACACGGAGGGACCTAGTGAATGACCTACAGAGAGCTGGGACCACAGTAACAAAGACTACTATCAGTAACACAGTGCGCCGCCAGGGACTCAAATCCTGCAATGCCAGACGTGTCCCCATGCGGAAGAAAGTACACGTCCAGGCCCCTCTGCGGTTCTCTAGAGAGCATCTGGATGATCCAGAAGAGGACTGGGAGAATGTGTTATGGTCAGATGAAACCAAAATAAATCTTTTTGGTAGAAACACAGGTTCTCGTGTTTGGAGGAGAACAAAATACTTAATTGCATCCGAGGAACACCATACCCACTGTGAAGCACGGGGGTGGAAACATCATGCTTTGGGGCTGTTTTTCTGCAAAGGGACCAGGACTACTGATCTGTGTAAAGGAAAGAATGAATGGGGCCATGTATGGAGAGATTTTGAGTGAAAATCTCTTTACATCAGCAAGGGCATTGAAGATGAGACGTGGCTGGGTCTTTCAGCGTGACAATGATCCCAAACACACAGCCAGGGCAACAAAGGAGTGGCTTCGTAAGAAGCATTTCAAGGTCCTGGAATGGTCTAGGCAGTCTCCAGATCTCAACCCCATAGAAAATCTGTGGAGGGAGTTGAAAGTCCGTGTTGCCCAACGACAGCCCCAAAACATCACTGCTCTCGAGGAGATCTGTATGGAGGAATGGGCCAAAATACCAGCAACAGTGTGTGAAAAGCTTGTGAAGAGTTACAGAAAACGTTTGGCCTCCGTTATTGCCAACAAAGGGTACATAACAAAGTAATGAGATGAACTTTTGGTATTGACTAAATACTTATTTTCCACCATGATTTGCAAATAAATTCTTTAAAAATCAAACAATGTGATTTTCTGTTGTTTTTTTCCACATTCGGTCTCTCATGGTTGAGGTTTACCCATGTTGACAATTACAGGCCTCTCTAACATTTTCAAGTGGGAGAACTTGCACAATTAGTGGTTGACTAAATACATATTTGCCCCACTGTATGTTCAGTGTGGTTGGCTGCAATAAGTACCTAGCCTTTGCGACGTGGATGAAAAACATGGCAAAGATGGGCAAAGAGGACTGTCCGTCCGTCCATCAATTTCTCCATTTATTCATTCATTAGAGTTTATCCAAGGTCGTGTCCGGTTGCAGGGGTCACAGCTTCAGCAGGGAAGCCCAGACTTCCCTTTCCGGAACGACTTTGTCCAATTCCGCCATAGAGAATGCTTTGGCGGTCATTCGGCATTCATTGAACCATTGTTAACTTTCAATTTCTATAAATACAGCAAATGTTTGAGTACCCTTTTCATGCCACTACATACCATTCAATCATTAAGCTACAGGTTCTGCCATAAGAAACTATATATATTTTCTCTTGCTTGTAATTTTGTTGATACTTATTCATTTTTTCTTTTTTATATCATTTGAAAGCTGAAACCTTATATTTTTATTAGGGATGTCCCGATCCGATCATGTGATCAGAAATCGGGCCGATCGCACCATTTTTCAAGGGATCGGAATCTGGTGCAAAGGATGTTTTTTTTTTTCTTAATTTTTTTTTTTTTTCTGCTTCATGCTCGTACAGCCTCTCCCTTTCCCTCCTGCTGCTTTTCTTGGTCAGCAGACAGCTAGAGTTAAAATTACCGATGATTAACAGGCGTTGAAGCTTTAATCCTGCCAGAGAAGCTTGTTTAGTTTGTTCTAGTGCGACTTGCGCGAGTGTTGTCGGAGCATTGAAAAAGTTAACATACACTGCAAAAGTCACGTCTGCTCATTACTGCACAACACCATCATGTGACCGTCGCCGTTTCGCGCAATGCGCAAAGGAGTCTAACAATTTTTTTTTTTTTTTTTAATAATAATAAAGATTTGTCTGCGAGCCAGATGCAGCCGCCAAAAGAGCCAGATCTGGCTCGCGAGCCATAGTTTCCTGACCCCTGCTATAAAGAATGACGCGCCACGTGACAACTCTGTGGTACGATGCCACCTCAACTTCATTACAATATTACTGAATTCGAATCATGCTTGTCCTTCTACAGAAACCAATTTAAAACAAAAAATATATTTACCTTCCCAATCTTTTTCCAATTTCTAACATTTTTTTTAAAACTCTAGGGAGCCTCTAAGGCAGAGCTAAAGCAGCTCCAGAGCAGTGGGTTAATTATTGCTGACTCTAAAAAAATAAAAATAAAAAATAATAAAATATTGCTGACCCCCGACCTCGGCATTACAAACAATAATTGTTGTAAAAATATTTTTGTAAAAATGCACTACTCAGTTTTTTGTGTCATCTAAAAGTCCTGCAGTAATATTTGGGGAACATTGACAATTTGACACCAAGCAATTGGTCTTGCGTGTGCAGTTAAACAAAACCATTTTTTTCACACTATATAGTTGTCATTTCCCATGTGAAAGAATAATCAAATCCTCATCCCGAGAGTGCATTTTTTTTGGTTCAAGGCCAAATCATTTTTATTCCTTCTGGTTTTTGGCCAAAGCTGAGAAGCACGAATTAAAGGGTACACAATTTCTCTTTTACGAAAACTATCATTGTACACGAGTCGCTGATTGTCATGTATTAATATGTCATAAAAATACATATTTTTTCACATCGTTTTTTGGTATCTCAGGAGCCCTCTCTCTACTCTCCCTCACATCCCCTTCCTGTCTGCCACAGGAAGTCTGTGTTGTCAGGCTGCCAGTGCACTGTTCCTTGGTTCTCAGGAAAAGAGGTTGGAATGGCACATAACAGAATTTGACAGAGGATGCTTGTGATGTGTGTTCAACATTGGACACATTAAATTTTCTCAAACTTCAACAAGCAATTGTTTTAAGCAGAAAGTTTTTGAACAATCCCATTAGATCCATTTGATTAAATCATGAAAGGAATCCTGCCATTTCTAAGTGGCAGAGAAAATATTTGTCACACAGCATCATCTTCCACATTGTTGATCCTATTGTTGCGGACTCTGTAATTACGCAATAACCTCACTGTCAAAGGTCATGGTTGAGGTCTGGGAGCACGCATCGTTTTTTATTTTTATAATTTTCCTACCTTTACAACATCAAAGAAAGATTGTATCTATGTTTGTGTTTATTAGGGCTGTAACGATACAAAAACACGATATGATTCATTTCACGATTTTGGGACAACGATTCAATACACAGAACGATTTTTTTTTAAATGTGGGGAAAAAAACTAATACTAACATTTTATGAAACAAATCATCGGAGAATTTACCACTAATATGCTAAATAATGCAAAAATAACAATTCTCCACCCACCCCAAAAAAGAATAATTAAAAAAAGAAATATACACTTAACATAATGCTTTGGGTTGTCTTTAGTAGAGGAAGTTAAGATTCACTGGGAGCAAATTACCCCTTCATGACCAACTTAGAAAATATAACAATGTTAAGAAATATGCTTGATGTATTATGACAGCCTGTTCAGCCATTTTGCATGTGAAGTCGCATGCAATGAAGTAATGTCTAAATATTGTGTGTGTGGGGGGGGCGGGTTGAGCAATGTGACATAAGCAATAGATAATGTTCAAAACAGAGAATTATACAGAACCATTTGCATGGATGTACCAATGCATTTGCAACTTGTTCAAAGAAACAAGAAACTACTTTTTTGATGTTCATAAGTGACACAATTTTATGAAGGTTGAACGGAGCTGATCTGAGAAATATACTAAAGCGACCGAGAAAAACTAAATGTGCACAGAGGGTTTTCAATTTCAGGCTCACTTGAATCACCCATCTTTCTCAATACTGCCTCGACGTAATATTGGCTTGCGTCGACTCGCAAGATAAACAGAGCCGTATGCGCGTGAGCCAAAGTGGGCAGTGCGCATGCGCATTACAGGGAGACAAGGCTGTGGGAATAATGAAGGCTGAAGTCTCCACAACTAAACTCCACAAGCTTGTTGTGACAGAGAAGTATTGAGATTCCCAGAAGAAATTGACGAGTGGCATTTGTTGTTGAAAATAAGATACGTGGCCAACAAAATTCTTGGCAAAACCACGTGGCTGTCATTTCATTTATCACCGAGCATAACTCCTGCAAGATGAAACTTCATCCACCCCTGATGTATTCTTCAGGCTGATTTATGCTTCTGCGATACGGTGACGGCGGACCTACGCCGTTTACACGGACCCCGATTTGGACCCTATGCCGTAGCCTGACGTGCGCCTCAAAAAATCCTGACTACACGTCAAGTCAACGCATTGTGAGGTGAACGTCAAAGGAATCTGATTGGTCCACTCAGAACTTTGTTTATGGGTCAGCAAAACGACACTATTTTCAAACATTCTTGAGCTACACGCAAAAAATTAACATTTGAATTTACATCATTTGTTATAAAATATTGATTGGCTTCAGCTCCAAATATACGTATGTGTTCCATCTTTGTTGCCATTGCTGTCTATGACGTGAAAAAACTAAAGGAATTTGACAAGAGTCCCCCAAAACCGTACAAAGACGAAGCCACACCCCTCTAGTGGCTTGGCAGTTAATTACTCTGAATGCTCAATGACGACGTAGGGTCTATACTGTCGCTCCGCCGTCACTGCAACGCAGAATCATAAATCAGCCTTTAGGCCACTGATTGATGTCACCTTGAACCAGCTGCAGTTAAATATTTGGAGCTCATGTCTTTCAGCTGATGTTACTGGTTTTGTGCTGATTTTCTGTTCCATCACAATATTCATTCCAGGGTCAGTTACCGAGTTATCAGCCAATGAGTCATCTTTCGTCCCCGCTCTCGCAGACTCTAGGGGTATTTTCCTCTTTGAATTTTTTGTAGCAACCATGTGTGGCCTTGGCACACTTTTTAAAATACAGTCTGCCATCATGGATAGCTAGTCCATGACATTCGCTTTGGAGTCTTTCTTTCTTGTCAGCTGTCTTTCCCAGCCATCGCATGGCTTTTTCCCATGTTGCCCACTGCACTGAAAGTGCAGTCACTGTATTTCTCCAGAAATACAGCCCCTGAGCTAATAGGACTTGGTGGTACAATTCCTTAGAAAATAAGCACTTGGTTGGGAGTAGAATGGGGGTAAAGACTTCACTGTGGTCATCAGGTGGGCACCCTCCTTTATTGGTGTTTTGTTGAAAAGCCCACAACACCTCCATCTCAGGTGTGCCCTACTCTGGTTTTACCTGTTTGTTACATTGCAGTTCAGTTGGGGTGCTTTCTCTGATCCAAATCCATCCGATACTCCTGAATTCATTAATGTGTTATGTTTTCTATATTTATCATTTTATCCAGTCAAAATTGCCTTTTTAAGTTAATTTTGAGCCTGTTGTCAGAAATAGTGACTGTGAGAAATGTTGGTGTGCGAGAGGTCAAGTATTATATAAGAGTATATATATATTTCTATTTCCTTTCTCCATTGCCTTCTCATCTTTACCGATCTTGTTTTCTATATTTCTAGGTGGCTATAAAAATCGTGGACAAGACCCAGCTCGATGATGAAAACTTGAAAAAAATCTTTAGGGAGGTTCAAATCATGAAGTTGCTGAAGCACCCGCACATCATCCGTCTGTACCAGGTGGGTTGGCATTTTCTGCCTAATGTTCTGTTGATAAAATATCCATTCCATATCCATCCATTATTTATTCTTGTCTTTAGGTGATGGAGACAGAAAGAATGATCTATTTGGTAACAGAATATGCTAGTGGTGGAGAGATTTTTGGTAAGGCAATGTTTTGAATTACTTTTGCTATTGCATTTTTTTTGCGTTCTTGCATGCTTTAATTTATTTAAATATTTCTTTAAATGGGAAATCTAGCAATATTTTTGCTTCTTAATAATTATCAAGCATTTATTCAGTAGTCATTTTTTTGTTTTTAAACAATGACATTACATTAGCTGTACAGAGGAATCATTTTGGGAACTTCGCAACTCAATTGTGTTTGCATGTCCAGACCACCTGGTGGCCCATGGTCGTATGGCAGAAAAGGACGCCAGGAAGAAATTCAAACAAATTGTGGCAGCAGTCCATTTTTGTCACTGCCGTAACATCGTCCACAGAGACTTGAAGGCCGAGAACTTGCTTTTGGACCACAATCTCAACATCAAAATAGCCGGTGAGTATGGCACCAGTTTCACATTTTCCATATGCCCAGGCAAGTGGCCACTGGCCAGGGAATTAAATTAACCACCCCTCCATTTCCTATCAGACTTTGGTTTCAGTAACCTGTTTTCCCGAGGGCAGCTTTTAAAGACCTGGTGTGGCAGCCCTCCTTACGCTGCACCAGAACTATTCGAAGGAAAAGAGTATGACGGCCCGAAAGTAGATATATGGGTGAGTTGATACATTAGCACACTCCACACTTATCTTTCAAAAGAGGTTGTGAAATTTACTTCGTTCAAACCTTGAAATTAAATTCAGAGTGGATATGAAACTGTAAGTGTTGTTTCTATTGCATTGATTCAGATTTATGCACAGGTACGATACATTATGCATAAATGAAATATATTTTATTGTACTAAAGATTTAATATTTAAAAGCTTGAAAAACTGCAACTTAAAGGTGGAAATGTGCTATACAAGTTTAACTCCATTTACCATTAAAGTTTTCCATGATCAGTATTATAAATATTTCATATAACTTACAAATAAATTCTCTCAAATTCTTAAGATTGAATTTCTTGTACTTTTTTCCCCACATTTTGTCCCTCACAGTTAAAAGTTGTGAATGCTATTGATACTTTTCTCCCTATCATTTTCTATATAATAAACCTGTTTTCTCTGTTCAGAGCTTAGGTGTGGTCTTGTATGTTTTGGTGTGTGGTGCCCTACCATTTGACGGCAGCACTCTACAGAATTTGCGAGCACGTGTTCTAAGTGGCAAGTTCCGTATCCCCTTCTTTATGTCTACAGGTAGGGATTATTCTACACCAAATAGTTGCACCATAGTATTAGATATTTGCATGCGCACACGAAGTGCATAGATCACAATGCAAACTATTTCAAGAATATATGGTGAGAGACTGTATTAATGATGGCTGAACAACAAGTGGAACGTTGAGATGCAGCATCATTACGATGGTTAGCTAGTTCTACACAGCTCTCTATTAACAACAGTCTGGCATATACAGTCAATCTGCCAGTGGCTCTACAAAGGATGACCTCACACATCAGTGATGAGACATCATAAAGTACGCGACGTGAACACAGGCACATAAGATGTCGTTGTCATTCATGTTATTGATGCGTAAACTGATTTAATGTAATATGACTGTGGTAGTCTAGAATGCCTGTACTGTAGTTTGAAAACATTGCAATCAGTATGCAAATGTTACATCGTAATTTTAAAAAGATTAAGTACTGTACAAGTATTTGTTTTTTCATCAGGGAAGCATGGGTCTTCAAAATACTGTTTCGAACTTAATAAGTAGTTGCTGAGAAAGGAATAAAAATCCAAGCGTAGCCCTCCTATTCATTGACATGTAATCGCAACATGATGGTAGATTACAGCTCTAGTGAATCCATCTTTAGGAACAATCAGTAAATCAACCATCTTCTCATATTTCTTCAGTTTTTTCTTTTTCAAATATTCAACAAAAAACTCAAAAGCCTCACTGTGTCCTGTGAAAAATTACACTCAACATTGTCATATAAAGTAGACGAACACATAATGAATGAAATTTAAAAGTACAGATTGCCAAAGTGTGCTTGGCTCGAGCCTGCGCTACTTATTTGAACAAAATCCACAAATTTTAATCTTCCTGCCTCTGCAATGTGCACTGTATGTTTGGAATCTTTTAACAATTAACATATACATACAGTGGGGAGAACAAGTATTTGATACACTGCCAGTGGGTTTTCCCATTGACTGTGTATCAAATACTTGTTCTCCCCACTGTATATAATTAAATGTGTTAATACTTACGTGTGTGTGTTTGTACTATTTTTTTAACAGATTGTGAGTATTTGATCAGACATATGTTGGTACTGGAGCCCAGCAGACGTCTGACAATGGAACAGATCTGTAAGAACAAATGGATGAGACAAGGGGATCCAGACACTGATTTTGACAGGGTGATTTCTCAAAAACTATCGTTATTGTGTATCTGAATACCAGGAAGAACCATGTTATTGGCATTATCCTGAATGTTTCACTTGGAAATTATACAGCATAGTACCACCTTATATCGATACGGGAAAAGTATTGCGGTATCTGACAGACGGAAATAAAAGAGACTTAGACTTTTAAGATTTTGCCATAGCATTGTTTCTGTATCCTTTTCGATTTGCTTTGGAAAAGATTGAAATTGATGCTTTGTATTATAACAAAATTACAACACTGTTATTCCAAATGACATGAAATTTTGACAGCAAATCTTTTTTGTTTACGGTCATGATTATCTTTTTATGTCCTGATTCTAGTCCTGATGTATTTTCTCCCTCTCCCATCCAGTTGATAACAGAGTGTGAGCTGGTTAAGACTGAAAGAGAAACGGAGCTTATCAATGAGCAAATCCTAATAGCTATGTCTGAGATGGGCCTGGACCGAGAACGCACAATACAGGTCAGATGTTGTAATTATAGATTTCATTAATATGACACTAACTGGCCACAGCAGTACAGTTATATAATTAACATTGTTGAGTAAATACCCCTAATATGATCTAAACAATGTTATAGTTGCAAAGACAAAATGTCTATTCAGGTTTTACATTAATTATATTGCACTGGGTTTCAGTATTGTGGCTAGTTGGGCTATAATGCTGTATTTTTTTATCAAATAGAGTTTAGGTAATAAAAGTAATAATTTTGTTAAAAATATACCACTTTTTCACTCTGCAGTCCCTACAAACCGATGCATATGATCACTACAGTGCCATCTACAGTTTGCTATCTGACCGTCTCAAGAAACACAAGACATTGCGAGTTGCTCCACCTACAGCACGCTCCATTAGCTATCCCCTTAATGCTGTACAGGTAAATGCTTTCAATTTCATACATTAGAACCTCCAAAGTTGATCTGCCTTGTGAGAAAGGCAGACTTATAATTTGGTGTAATTGCAAGAAATTGTTTCTAAAATAATCAACGGAATTTCAAATCAGCAATAGTAACATTAAAACATTGCCATCATATGAATTATTGTACTGTAACTACATGCATAACAGAATCTTGATGTCAGTGGTGGATGCAGGTCTTTCAGTGTAGGGAAGCTCAAAGTGTGTCCGCCTGTGAGTGCTATGTAACAGTGGCGGGGCTGAGTGGCACCCGCTGCTTGGTAGGGAAAGAAACTAGAGTGCCAGAAGATAGAAATGGAAAAAAAAAACCCACACAAAAATAAGCTAAATTTTTCGCTAGTCGTTTTCAACATAGCAAGTGTCACTACGGTGATTATAAAAGTCGCCGATTCAACTCAGAACAACTGAATGGAAATTGATAAATGCTTCCCGCAGATATTAATACGACAAGATCACTAAGTCGCTAATTTACCTGTCAATCAAAAAGGGATTCAGCATAAGACAGATCATCGAATCATCATGCAGAGAACCAGAGCATGCGGGCCAGCCAAGATCCTCTCACTGTCCGTACGCCCCCAGAGACACAAAGCTTCCGTTGGGTGCGATAAACCCAGCCTTTGACTTGTCTCGTTTCACTGTAGTGGAACAATGTACTCTCAGCAATGGATACGCACAGCTTCCACACTGTTGAAGGCCTGTGAAGCTGCGCGAATGAATGAAAAGCAAGCCGCATGGTAACCAGCGATAATCTTACTCTGAATTAAAAGTTGAGCGTGTTGTAGCACATACTAGTCCTTCTCAAAAATTTAGCATATTGTGATAAAGTTTATTATTTTCTGTAATGTACTGATAAACACTAGACTTTGATTTATTTTAGATTCATTACATACAACTGAAGTACAGTGGGGCAAATAAGTATTTAGTCAACCACTAATTGTGCAAGTTCTCCCACTTGAAAATATTACAGAGGCCTGTAATTGTCAACATGGTTAAACCTCAACCATGAGAGACAGAATGTGAAAAAAAAACAGAAAATCACATTGTTTGATTTTTAAAGTATTTGTTTGCAAATCATGGTGGAAAATAAGTATTTGGTCAATACCAAAAGTTCATCTCAATACTTTGTTATGTACCCTTTGTTAGCAATAACGGAGGCCAAATGTTTTCTGTAACTCTTTATAAGCTTTTAACACACTGTTGATGGTATTTTGGCCCATTCCTCCATGCAAATCCCCTCTAGAGCAGTGATGTTTTGGGGCTGTCGTTGGGCAACACGGACTTTCAACTCCCTCCGCAGTTTTTCTATGGGGTTGAGACCTGGAGACTGACTAGGCCACTCCAGGACCTTTAAATGCTTCTTACGAAGCCACTCCTTTGTTACCCTGGCTGTGTGTTCATTGCCATGCTGAAACACCCAGCCACGTCTCATCTTCAATGCCCTTGCTGATAGAAGGAGATTTTCACTCAAAATCTCTCGATACATGGCCCCATTCATTCTTTCCCTGACACAGATCAGTCGTCCTGGTCCCTTTGCAGAAAAACAGCCCCAAAGTATGATGTTTCCACCCCCATGCTTCACAGTGGGTATGGTGCAATTAAGTATTCTTTCTCCTTCAAACACGAGAACCTGTTTCTACCAAAAAGTTTTATTTTGGTTTCATCTGACCATAACACATTCTCCCAGTCCTCTTCTGGATCATCCAATGCTCTCTGGCGGACCGCAGACGGGCCTGGAGGTGTACTTTCTTCAGCAGTGGGACACGTCTGGCAGTGCAGGATTTGAGTCCCTGGCGGCGCATTGTGTTACTGATAGTAGCCTTTGTTACTGTGGTCCCACCTCTCTGTAGGTCATTCACTAGGTCCCCCTGTGTGGTTCTGGGATTTTTGCTCCCCGTTCTTATCATTTTGACGCCACGGGGTGAGGAGGGAGTTGAAAGTCCGTGTTGCCCAACGACAGCCCCAAAACATCACTGCTCTAGAGGAGATCTGCATGGAGGAATGGGCCAAAATACCAGCAACAGTGTGTTAAAAGCTTGTGAAGAGTTACAGAAAACGTTTGGCCTCCATTATTGCCAACAAAGGGTACATAACAAAGTATTGAGATGAACTTTTGGTATCGACCAAATACTTATTTTCCACCATGATTTGCAAATAAATTCTTTAAAAATCAAACAATGTGATTTTCTGTTTTTTTCCACATTCTGTCTCTCATGGTTGAGGTTTAGCCATGTTGACAATTACAGGCCTCTCTAATATTTTCAAGTGGGAGAACGTGCACAATTAGTGGTTGACTAAATACTTATTTGCCCCACTGTAGTTAAAGCCTTTTATTGTTTTAATATTGATTAATTGGCAAAAAAGTCAAGAAAAAACAAAAATCCCTATCTAAAAAAATTTGCATATTTCATCCGACCAATACAAAAAAGTTTTATAATACAAAAGAAAGTCAACCTTCAATGAATTACATCAGCTATGCACTCAATACTTGGTCGGGAATCGTTTTGCAGAAATGACTGCTTCAAAGCGGTGTGGCAAGGAGGCACTCAGCCTGTGGCACTGCTGAGGTGTTATGGATGCTTCGATAGCAGCCTTAAGCTCATCCACAGTGTTGGGTCTGGTGTCTCTCAACTTCCTCTTCACAATATCTCACATTCTCTATGGGGTTCGGGTTAGGAGAGTTGGCAAGCCAATTGAGCACAGTAATGCCATGGTCAGTAAACCATTTACCAGTGGTTTTGGCACTGTGAGCAGCCGCCAGGTCCTGCTGAAAAAGCTTTTCAGCAGATTGAAGCATGAAGTGCTCCAAAATCTCCTGATAGCTAGCTGCATTGACCCTGCCCTTGATAAAACACAGTAGACCAGCACCAGCAGTTGACATGGCACCCAGACCATCACTGACTGTGGGTATTTGACACTGGACTTCAGGCCTTTTGGCATTTCCTTCTCCCCAGTCTTCCTCCAAACTCTGGCACTTTGATTTCCGAACGACATGCAAAATTCGCTTTCATCTGAAAAAAGTACTTTGGACCACTGAGCAACAGTCCAGTGCTGCTTCTCTGTAGCCCAGGTCAGGGGCTTCTGCCGCTGTTTCACACACACCTGTGCACTGTGGCTCTGGATGTTTCTACTCCAGACTCGGTCCACTGTTTCCGCAGGTCCCCCAAGGTCTGGAATCTGCCCTTCTCCACAATCTTTCTCAGGGTGCGGTCACCTTTTCACACATTTTCCTTCCCACTGAGGTACCTTGATACAGCACTCTGGGAACAGCCTATTTGCTCAGAAATTTCTTTCTGTGTCTTAGCCTCTTGCTTGAGGGTGTCAATGATGGCCTTCTGGACAGTAGTCAGGTCAGCAGTCTTGTCCACAATTGCGGTTTTGAATAATGAACCAGGCTGGGAGTTTTTAAAAGCCTTGGGAATCTTTCGCAGGGGTTTTGAGTTAATTCGTTGATTCATATAATTAGGTTAATAGCTTCTTTAGAGTACCTTTTCATGATATGCAAATTTTTTGAGATAGGGATTTTTGGTTTTTCCTGACTTTTTTTGCCAAAAGCATCAATATCAAAACAATAAAAGGCTTGAACTACTTCAGTTGTGTGTAATGAATATAAATATATGAAAGTTTAATGTTTATCAGTACATTACAGAAAATAAGGAACTTTATCACAATATGCTAATATTTAGTATTTAGTCAATGACATGTACACACAATAGTATACACTTTATCGCTTATTTTTTGACATTTTGGGTGAAGCTAAGCTTCCTTTGCAGTCTTAGAGCAATTGCCTCCGCCTGATATGGTTATATATTTGGTGATACAGATGATGATGATACGTTGCGTACCGATAGTTTATAGATGTGTTCCCACCAAGAATGATGTATGCTTCAAAATGTGTCGTTGCTTGTGGAATTTTCAACTACATGTTGACTACAAATACATGTATTTTGGAGATAATTACCTTTTTATGATTTCTTAAGGAATCCACTTTACAAACCATGCACATTGTTGTGTTGTTGTGCCAGTAGTTTGCACCACATGTTATAGTATGTTTTCTGAATGCCTAGTGAAAGTGATCTTTTTTTTTTTTTTTTGATAACCAGAGCCTACCAACTAATATGTGTGATTTTGCGCAAAAAAGGGTTATTTCAGCATCACCTTATGCTGTCAAATGATAGTATTAAAGCTATTGTATTAAAAGGATTTGACTGACCTGAAGCAAATGTGCCAATCCCACCCCTCTAAGAGGATTGTTTCAAAAATGAGTGCAATCCTCATCTGACCTTTGTGTTTCCCTGTTTGCTTGCTTAGATGGATCCCCAGGGTAATCCAGTTAGCATAACTGTTCCTCATGTCCAGCTTATCAACCCGGAGAACCAAATTGTTGAGGTGAGTGGAGGATTTTCTGTATACACCTAGTTACGCATTCGTCATCAATCTTTAGTCTCGCTGAATCTTCATTTTGATGCCACGTCAATTTTCTTTTGAATGTTGCATAAATGTTACAATTGAATTTGTATGGGGGAAAAATGTCAAACCAGAGGTAACAACTGATGATAGCTTTTCTCATAATTCAGTATAAGTCCCTGATATCATGAACATAAACATTAAAGAGCAGCCACCTGCAGTAAAACTTAAACAGACATAGAATCATGTTTCGAAATAAGAAATTTGACAAGCAGATTTAGTTTGTTCATCCTAATTTATATAGCATATTTGCTTTGAGAGGTTTTAGAGAAATCATTTAATAATCAAATATATGTTGTTGTGTTTGTTTAGCCGGATAGCAATATGGCACTAGACAGTGATGAAGGTGAAGAGCCATCTCCTGAAGCCATGGCTCGTTACCTCTCAATGAGGCGGCACACTGTCGGTGTACCAGACCAAAGGTAATAGTGATGCCCTTCACTCTACAATTTATTGCTACGAATAAAGTCACCCAAGGGGCATTGTTGGTGTTAATAACTTGAGTCATAATACAAAAAGGTAAGTTAATAGAAGATGCTAATTTATTCTGTAGTTGTAAATTTGTGAGTGGTTGTTGGTCAATTATTGCCTATGAATAACTGTTGACCAGTCAGTTAATGGACTGATCAATCAGTTGGGATTGACTGCAGTGTATTAGCGACCAGAACAGTGGTCAGCAACCCGCGGCTTTTTAGCGCTGCCCTAGTGGCTCAATGGAGCTTAAAAAATGTTTGAAAAGGAAAAAGAAGGGGGAGGGATATACATGTTTGTTTTAATATTGTTTCTGTAGGAGGACAAACATGACACAAACTTTCTTCTAATTCATTAATATTGTAATGAAGTTAAACTTGAGGCAGCATCGTACGACAAAGTCGTCACATGGTGCGTCATTCTTGATAGGATGCACTGCAGGGAAAATAACATTTAATCATGAAGGCCCATTATGTATTTGTTGCCAGCTTTTAGTCATTTTGATAGTAAGCTAATATAACACATAACAGCATGTGTTGCTTTCATTAGAAGGCTTATAAAAGGCTTTTAATTTTTTGCAGCTCCAGACATCTTCGTTATTTGTTTACTTGGTCCAATAAGGCTTTTTCCAACATTTTGGGTTGCCGCCCCCTGTACTACAATAATATTCAAAGAATGCTTTCTAAAGTGTTAGTGTGGAAACTGTCACAATGCTATCGACTGTATTCCTTTATTGCTGAACCAGCCTCAGTGGCTAGTCCTTATTGTAATTTCTGGACTGTAGAGTGCACTTGACTATAAGCTTGACTAACCAAATGTTAAGAAAAAAACCATATACGCTCTACCTATACCTTTAACTATAAAACTTTAATCCACATGGTTCAATATCATAATATGGGATATTTACAGAAATGTTACACAGAAATAGTAGACTGATAAGAAAGGAATATCTTGACAATCCAGACTTCAGGCAAATGGGCGTTCCAAATGGACGGTGACTGCCAAAGTGGTTAAAATGTGGCTTGAGGATAAAAAAGTCAATGTTTTGGAGCCCTGATCTAAAATCCCATTGAAAATTCGTGAGCAGATCTGTAAAGCCATGTGCGAGCAAAGTGACCAAAAAAACGGACTCAGTAACAGCAGTTGTTTAAGGAGGAATGGACCAGGATTCCAGCACAGTACTGTTAGGATCTTGTGGAATGTTAAACCCAAACGTTTCACCCAAGTCATGCAGTTCAAAGGAAATGCTACTCGATTCTAGGGAAAGGGCTATAAACCTATGACCTCGAAGACAATAATATAAAATCCCCTAAGAAATTCTCAGTCATTATTGTGGCATTTCAACAAACTTAAATGATTTTGGTAATCCTGACTAAGATGAATCAGGATAGGTTTAGTCTGATTTGACTCCAGTCTGTTTTTGCAAAGCGTATATAAACTTCTGGCTTCAACTGTATTTTTCACATGACCTTTTTCATATTATAATTCATAATTAAGCCACCCAAATAGATCTTGGTCATGAAAATGATTTTAAAAGCTGTTGGCTATTTTTCTCTTGTAACTATAGGACTGAAATGCAAGAAGACCTCCAGAAACTGCCACCTGGTTTCCCGAGGGGAGCAGTACAGCAGGTCCACTTTCCTCCACTCACGCCTACAATGGGGCAAATGCATACTCTCATGCCAACACAGAGCCTACAGCCCACACAGCAGTTGGAATACAAGGTGCGAGCAGTAATTTAAGTCTGGTTTACATCAGCATGAAATGAACAAGTTTGGCAGACTCGGCCTGCACAAACATTTGCATTGTCCTGCGCGTTTCAATTTGAGTCCCCTTAAGTCATTAGTTAAAAATTAGAAATGTCAGAGAATTTGTGAAACACAAAGTAATAGCTTCAGTGAATGATTCATTTATTTATCTATTGTGTTGTTATGTTCATACTTCAGGAGCAATCACTGCTGCAACCACCCACTCTGCAGTTACTTAATGGCATGGGGCCCTTGGGTCGAAGAGCTTCCGATGGTGGTGCCAATATCCAACTACATGCTCAGCTCCTCAAAAGGCCCCGTGGGCCTTCGCCTCTTGTTGCCAGTCCAGTGAGTAATTTTTACCTATTGTTCTTCATTTATTAATTTTTTTATTGTAGTTAAGTTGCCATGCAATTTAATAGATATTATTGTGACTTTAAAACTCCCCAGCACCCTATTCCTGCTGTTGCTCCAGTGGATGAAGAGGGATCAGATGGAGAACCAGACCAAGAAGCCGTACAACGGTAACATGACAGGCTTTGGTGGTGGGATATAGTGTAGAGTGGCTCTGTCAACACAGAATAGTGTCAGTGGCATGTTAGGATTTTGTTAGTGCTGGAATCTTGGTTAAGGTAAAGCCCTTGTTCTGCTGTCTGTATCGTTTGCTGGTGTCCTGGGTTGCTGGGAGTGTGTTCCTCTGGGCTGCTCTGCTTTTTCCCATGGGTGCTGGCCACTCTTCTCTGGCGTTCACCCTGTCTCTATACCTTTTACCATCGTGCAAGTGCCTTCTTTTCTGGCTTTCAACTCGGCCAACAATTCAAGCCAAACTCTTAAAGCCATCGCTTTATCTGATTCCTATGTCAGTATATACAAAATGAGACACTCTTTCACCCTTTCTCATGCAGCTTTGCTATCTCTAAGCTTGCAAAGCTTATCAAGTATAAATTCTTTATTTGTTAAATTTGGTATACATTGCTCATACATTATAACATCAATCTGTGGTTTCAATTGTTTACAGTTTGGCAATATGTTATGAAATCCCTATTTGGGAGTGGTGGGAATGGGAGGGCTATCCCCCTGTCTCTAGTTGCAAATAAGGGCAGTGAGCTGACCAGCACTGCTTCCTGTCTCCCACCTGCACCCCAATCCTCCCCCTCCCTGCGGCCCAGGTACCTGGCGAACCGCTGCAAGCGGCACACGACGCACGCACTCATGAGCACATCGCATGGCGATCCCTCGGCAGAGCCCCAGCGGTCACAGGGCGCCCGCCAGAGGGTGGCCTGGGCCCCTGAAACGCACACCCGGTGAGGGGACGCATGTACTACGTGCTATGTTATGCACAAACCCACTCAAACCAGCACTCTGTAGTCGCTCTAGCAGAAAGTAGCATAGTCATCAGTACTGATCACACGCATTTCTGAAAAATGACTGCATCTTTCATGCAGTTAGGAATTTTTTAATAGTTAGGTTGGATGCAGTGTTTTAAGTATTGCCACAGCAGCATTGAAATTTCTTCTAGCAAAAACAACTTTCATATGTACTTTTTTTTTTAGTTCATTTAATACCGTTTTCTGACATTTTGGGTGTTTGGTCTGGTTAATTTCTCTCGCATATAGATCTTTTCTGGTTTGTCAAAATTAATGTTTTGAGCTACCAACGAGGTTGGTGGCTTTTTGTGGATATCGGAAAGATGTTTTTGTTGGAAAATTTGTCAACCCACCACCATTTTTCTTTCAAAAGATATCTTTCTGTGTCTTACGCTGTCTGTCCCTCACATTTAGTCTCTCGCTCTCTATGCCTCTTTCCCACTCTCCAAGATTATGCAGAAATTTATACTCAGTAGATGTTTTACATCACTAGTTTCCAATGTCTTTCGAGTATTAAAAAGTAAACATACTTGGCTCTCAAAGTACCACTACAAAGATCACTAACATACACTAACATACCAGTACAGTAAATACAGGTCCTTCTCATAAAATTAGCATATTGTGATAAATTTCATTATTTTCTGTAATGTACTGATAAACGTTAGACTTTCATATGTTTTAGATTCATTACACACAACTGAAGTAGTTCAAGCCTTTTATTGTTTTAATATTGATGATTTTGGCAAAAAAGTCAAGAAAAAACAAAAATCCCTATCTCAAAAAATTGGAATATTTCATTCGACCAATACAAAAAAGTTTTTTTTAATACAAAAGAAGCCAACCTTCAATTAATTATATCAGCTATGCACTCATTACTTGGTCGGGAATCCTTTTGCAGAAATGACAGCTTCAGTGCGGCGTGGCATGGAGGCGATCAGCCTGTGGCCTGCTGAGGTGTTATGGAGGCCCACGATGCTTCGATAGCGGCCTTAAGCTCATCCACAGTGTTGGGTCTGGTGTCTCTCAACTTCCTTTTCACAATATCCCACAGATTCTCTTTGGCAGGGGTGCCCAAGTCCGGTCCTCGAGAGCCCCTGTCCAGCTTGTTTTCCATGTCTCCCTCCTTGAACACACCTGAATCAAATGATCAGCTCATCAGCAAGCTCTGCAGGAGCCTGATAATGATCCTGATTATTTGAGTCAGGTGTGTTGGAGGAGGGAGAAATGAAAAACAAGCTGGATAGGGGCTCTCGAGGACTGGACTTGGGCACCCCTGCTCTATGGGGTTCAGGTCAGAAGAGTTGGCAGGCCAATTGAGCACAATAATGCCAAGGTCAGTATACCATTTACTATTTGGTTTTGGCACTGTGAGCAGTTGCCAGGTCGTGCTGAAAAAGCTTTTCAGCAGATGGAAGCATGAAGTGCTCCAAAATCTCCTGATAGCTAGCTGCATTGACCCTGCCCTTAATAAAACTCAGTAGACCAACACCAGCAGCTGACATGGCACCCAGACCATCACTGGCCGTGGGTACTTGACACTGGACTTCAGGCATTTTGGCATTTCCTTCTTCCTAGTCTTCCTCCAAACTCTGGCACCTTGATTTCCGAATGACATGCAAAATTTGCTTTCATTGAAAAAAGTACTTTGGACCACTGAGCAACAGTCCAGTGCTGCTTCTCTGTAGCCCAGGTCAGGCGCTTCTGCTGCTGTTTCAGGTTCAAAAGTGGCTTGACCTGGGGAATGCGGCACCCGTAGCCCATTTCCAGCAAACGCCTGTGCACGTTGGCTCTAGATGTTTCTACTCCAGACTCAGTCAACTGTTTCTGCTGGTCCCCCAAGGTCTTGAATCGGCCCTTCTCCACAATATTTCTCAGGGTGCGGTCACCTCTTCTGGTTGTCCTGCCACACTTTTTCCTTCCCACAGACTTCCCACTGAGGTGCCTTGATACAGCACTCTGGGGAAAAGCCTATTCGCTCAGAAATTTCTTTGTGTCTTAGCCTCTTGCTTGAGGGTGTCAATGATGGCCTTTTGGACAGCAGTCAGGTTCGGCAGTCTTGCCCATGATTGTGGTTTTGAGTAATGAACCAGGCTGGGAGTTTCTAAAAGCCTCAGGAATCTTTCGCAGGGGTAATTCATTGATTCAGATGATTAGGTTAGTAGCTTTTTTAGAGTACCTTTTCATGATATGCAAATTTTTTGAGATAGGGATTTTTGGTTTTTCTTGACTTTTTTTTGCCAAAATCCTCAATATTAAAACAATAAAAGGCTTAAACTACTTCAGTTGTGTGTAATGAATCTAAAATATATGTCTAATATTTATCAGTACATTACAGAAAATAATAAACTTTATCACAATATGCACATTTTTTTAGAAGGACCTGTAGATCTAAAGCTGCATGCATACCAAAGCTAAACCGCAACAACACCTTGCTCACGCTATACCCGTTTAGTGTTCACACACAGCTCACATCGCCTAAGTCAACGCGCGTGAAACTAAACAACTTCCAGTTCAATGAACTCAGAATATTACAACTTTTTTCTCATAATGTAATGTAAAAATACATTATGTAACAACGTTAATCTCGTAATTACGATTACGATTGTCTCGTAATATTCGACTTTTATCTCGTCGAATAACAATAAATGACTTCATTTTCGTAACACAGTGGTCCCTCAACATACGATCGCTTAGGTACACGATCTTTTCGACATCAGGTGTAAAATTTGACTCTCCATTTGTTTCTAAATCCGACGACATGCTCGAAATAAGACCATTTATGACAACGCCACAGTTTGTTTTCCCGCAAGACTGACGCGCAGCGGATTTTCTTGTGAGAGAAATCAACATGTGTTTGATAAATATTAGTGCAAGTGGCGAAAAAAGGAAAAAGGTAAGACTTACCATTGAAATGAAGGTAGAAATGATAGACAAATATAAGAATGGTGGACGCGTCCGTGAAATGGCTTGACTATACGGCCGTAGAATGTTCAGAATCTTGATGGTCCTCCTCCAACCTCCGTTTGCCAGTCTTTATAAGTTAAGGTGACAATTATTATGGTGGCAACATCGCCAAAAAATCACCAGCTTCATCAGGTTTTTAATCATTTATTCCAGAACTTGTAAAACACAACATGCCTACTGCCCGCCCCAGCTAAACAAAGTGAAAGTAAAAAGTCCTCCCTCACTCGGTCAAGTGTCTAGTCAGCCACGCGATGGTTCAGGTACACCACACAAAGCACATCCGCCACATTGGAGCCCGATTTGTTACATTATTACAGGTATTGTTATTCTTATGACTATTATATATTATTATTCCGATTTTTATTCATAATTTGTTTTGCTCTGTGTAATTGCTATTTGCATCTCATAATATTACAACTTTATTCTCATATTCCTATTTTTTATTCACTCTAATATTCTGTTGCACTGTTGAACTTTTGTTCACCGGTGATTGAGGCAGTGCTCCTGCTGTGGCAGCTAGTTACGTGGTAGCTGAAGTCACATGAATAAGAAAAAGTATTTGATTGGCTGTTTCCTCATCGTCGCTGATATTTGTCGCCCAAAGAACGCAAGTCATCTTCATGTGGCGCGAACATTATTCAACAGACATCAGAGGGCGTCGCGGGAGCTATTTAGTTAAAACGGTGACATCGCGTCGCATTAGACGTGCATCGCTGGTATAAAACGTATATTTTTTGTTTCTTTTGGCAATGCCGTTGTATTTCTGGATTATTTCATTTACTTTTTAGCCCTTAAAAAAATAAATGCATTTAAAAAAAAAATCCCGATCCTTTTCACCCGATTCCGATCATCTGAAAAATGGCCCGATAATCCCAATTTACGATCACGTGATCGGATCGGGAACGTCCCTAACAATAACCACCTCTAATAGTGTGAGACGTGTTTGGGTGAAGATAAATCTATCTACTTTTTTTAACCATATAAAAGCAAGCATCAGCTACTTGATTTATTAAACTGATTTAAAGAAAAACACTCGGGTCACTTTTTTTTTTCTTTATTGCGTTATAAGTTGTTTTGATAGTATGATGAATTTTATGTTGGGTTCCATGAATTATATCTCCTAATTTTCATTTTTGTGTCCATTGTGTTCTGTGTCCATTGTCTTTGTCATTGAACGAAAATGTTTGTGTGATATATGTGGTCTTGTGTGTGCGCCCGCTTATTGTGTGCTTGTACGATTTGTTTTGTTCTCTTCTATCTGCTTCTCAGGTCGAGCTATAAAGACTGTAACACACTTCATCTTCCTATGGAACGCTTTTCACCTGTCAGAAGATTCTCTGACGGCGCCGCTACCATTCAAGCCTTCAAAACGCATCTAGAGAACAGTAGCCTCATTAAGCAACTGAAGCAGGTACATCAAAGTTTAATCTTAAATTGTCTTAAATGTGGCTTTTGCCAATGTAAAATTTTAACTTTATCATTTCCTTTCTGCCTGACAGAGATTACGCCAGGTCTTTTTAGTTTTTTTTTTTGGCATGTTTCCAATCTTAAAATGATTATGTGCACTTTGCACATAAATTCCCGTAGTGTCCAAAAGCTGCTTGGTCTTTATTTTTCAATTTAACAAAAAATGGCCGTTACTCTTAATGCTGATCAATTGCAAATAAACAATCCAGTTTACTGATAGAATGTGTTGTATTTCCAATTATTTGAGTACAATATGCATACAGTTGTTTTGTACATAATTGAAAAATGTATTTGATATGTAAAACAAAATCAGATACACATAGGATGTGACCGGGCTGTCAGGTGTCCATGAAGGAGCACGAAAAAAAGTCAGTGTGAATAACATCAAGGGCATTTTCACTTCATGATAAACTAGTTTCATCAGTGCATATTGTCATCGGATCCAGCACTTCTTTGCAATCCAAGGTAAATGTTATCATAAATGTTATGGGATTTCTCTCTTGAACAAGTCTTATTTCGAATTTCGATTTTATTTACTATAATTTCTGGACTATAAGCTTTTATTTGTTTTCCCCCTGCTTTGACTCCTGAGGGTAATAAATGAAAGAAAAAGTAAAATTTGGTAGGAGCGGTTTATAATCAGGTACGTCTTATAGTAGAGAAATAACCATAATTATGCACAGCAGGGGTACGTCACGGGGCATATACAGTGGGGCAAATAAGTATTTAATCAACCACTAATCTTCACATGCTTTTCACAGACTGTTGCTGGTATTTTGGCCCATTGCTCCATGCAAATCTCCTCTAGAGCAGTGATGTTTTGGGGCTGTCGTTGGGCAACACGGACTTTCAACTCCCTCCACAGATTTTCTATGGGGTTGAGATCTGGAGACTGGCTCAGCCACTCCAGGACCTTGAAATGCTTCTTACGAAGCCACTCCTTCGTTGCCCTGGCTGTGTGTTTGGGATCAATGTCATGCTGAAAGACCCAGCCACGTCTCATCTTCAATGCCCTTGCTGATGGAAGGAGATTTTCACTCAAAATCTCTCAAAACATGGCCACATTCATTCTCTCCTTTACACAGATCAGTTGTCCTGGTCCCTTTGCAGAAAAACAGCCCCAAAGCATGATGTTTCCACCCCCATACTTTACAGTGGATATGGTGTTCCTCGGATGCAATTCAGTGTTCTTTCTCCTCCAAACACGAGAACCTGTGTTTCTACCAAAAAGTTCTATTTTGGTTTCATCTGACCATAACACATTTTCCCAGTCCTCTTCTGGATCATCCAAATGCTCTCTAGCGAACCGTAGACGGGCCTGGACGTGTACTTTCTTCAGCAGGGGACACGTCTGGCAGTGCACGTTTTGAGTCCCTGGCGGTGCATTGTGTTACTGATAGTAGCCTTTGTTACTGTGGTCCCAGCTCTCTGTGGGTCATTCACCAGGTCCCCTCATGTGGTTTTGAGATTTTTGCTCACCGTTCTTGTTATCATTTTGACGCCACCGGGTGAGATCTTGCATTGAGCCCCAGATCGAGGGAGATTATCAGTGGTCTTGTATGTCTTCCATTTTCTAATAATTGCTCCCACAGTTGATTTCTTTACACCAAGCGTTTTACCTATTGCAGATTCAGTCTTCCCAGCCTGGTGCAGGTCTACAATTTTGTCTCTGGTGTCCTTCGTCAGCTTTTTGGTCTTGGCCATGGTGGAGTTTGGAGTGTGACTGAGGTTGGCGACAGGTGTCTTTTATACCGATAATGAGTTAAAACAGGTGCCATTAATATAGGTAACGGGTGGAGCCTCGTTAGACCTCGTTAGAAGAAGTTAGACCTCTTTGTCAGCCAAAAATCTTGCTTGTTTGTAGGTGACCAAATACTTAATTTCCACTTTAATTTGTAAATAAATTCTTTAAAAATCAAACAATGTGATTTTCTGTTTTTTTTCCCCACATTCTCTCTCTCATGGTTGAGGTTTACCCATGTTGACACACAATTGGTGGTTGACTACATACTTATTTGCCCCACTGTGTAGTCAATCACTTTTGAATGTGACACAGCTGGGAATCTGCATGTTAACATTGCGGTAACGGTTGACGATGTGCACACTGAAACAAATCAATATTCATAGACTTGTTTGTTGTTTTAACAACCCCCCCCCCACACACACACACACACACACACACACAACCCCCCCAAAAACTATTGTATTTATGAAGGCTCAAACCCGACTACAAACTCAAGAAAACGAATGGCAGTGGCGGGAGGAAACTGAAAATATATATGAATATGAATAAATATGAGCAGCGGATGTGACGTCAAGGCATTCTGTGCAAAGAGTCTACATGTAGTAGAATGCATAATTTCAAAAAATTAATCATGTACTGGTAGTCAAATTGTATGACCACAAAAGAGAACATTTGAACTTTACCCCATGCTATCAATGCAAGTGTAAATGTTATAAATTGTCTGATTGTTTTACAGGAGTGTGAGCAGTTGCAGAAAATGTATGCAGCCCAGCAGGATGAGCGGTTCTTGGAGCACACCCAGCAACAGCATATCCTTTACCAGCAAGAGCAACAAATCATCCACCAGCAAATCCAGGTATGCTCGATACGTCCTTATCCAGAAACTAGTTATAGTAGATAGGAACCGTATCTGAACACCAGTATTTTATACAAAAAATGAGTCTATAAATTCCTCTGCTACAATAGAAAACAAGAAAGGTAAAAGTGCATGAAATTTGTATGTATTTTTTACCTTTCCACAGGTACTGGACAACTGAAATCCTTAAATTTGCCACATGAAGCAGCTTTAAAAGATAATTTCAAAAATGTTTTCCGCAGGGTTTGTCTTTAGGCCATGGAGAGAGTCATCCAAGTCACCTAACCCACCAGCTCCAGAGGTAAAATATGCAGTCAACTTTTGGCCTGACTATGCAACCAGTAAAAAATTAACTTGACTTCACGGAACACAGCTCTCAATTAAAGTGTTATGTGCACAATTGGTGTTTATCTCTTCCCTCTTGTTCTCCCTCAGGTTGCGTATCCAGCCATCCAGTCCTCCGCCAACACATCCGAGCAACCACCTCTTCAGACAGCCAAATCAAAGTTCTCCGCCTGGCTCTGCAGGCATAATGCAAGGGCACGGTTAGTAGTAACACTGTAATCATACACCACCGTTCAAAGGTTTGGGGTCAAAATGACCCCACACTTTTGAGTGTATTGTATGGGATTTTTCATTATGTACACTACGGTTCAAAAGTTTGGGGTTGCTTTGACCACAAACTTTTGAACAGTAGAGTGTGATTAATTACAAACTTGTTACAATTTCTGGGGATGTCTGTGGAGTAATGTACATGTTCTGTTTCATGTAATGCGTTCTTAATTTCACACAGAATAGTGTGCTTGCAATTTGTCCAAAATGAGGCCACTTGAAATGTTATTTTGGAATTAAAACCATATTAAGAGTAATGTCAAGAGATGTGCTTGTGCTGAGTTTTTTACTTCTCTGTGTCAGCAGTTGACACTTACTTACCTAAATATTAGAACACGATTGCGTTATTGGACAATTCATGTAGTATGTATGTATGCACTTTATGGTAAAAAAAAAAAAAAAAAAAAAAAAAGAAAAAATCAGGAGTTGGTATTCTATTCTGAAACCAAACACTTCTCAAGAATTAATCCAGGAAATAATTGCCTTGTTACATTTTCCTTCTTTCTCCATTTCATGTGAAATTTTATAACAAGCAATTTCTGTCTCACCCACTTTAGGTCCAGCCTCAGTACCGTATCAACATGGTTCTCCTTCACTGTACCAGGGCCAGAGTGGTAGCCCACCTCCCACAGCCCTTCCAAGAGTGTCTATACCAGCCAATCAACAGTCAACATCTGTCCACCCTTCGGGCCCATTGGCCCAGGGTGTACCTCAACAGCAGCAAGTGAGACTTCTGTTTGTTTAAATTCATATGACAGTGCACCATTTACCAGTACTAATACCGAAGCGACATTTCGAGTTCCCGTTTAATTATCATTTTTAAGTTTTATTATCTATTTACATGTGAATATGTATAGCAAGCAGTTGTACTTTGTTTCTGAGAATGTTATTTGATGATTTGATCTTTGTAGGCCTCCATTTAGTGTGGAAAATTGATGCGAAACTCCAAAAATTAGCATAGAAAATCGCTGATTGTTGAGGCGACAGCGCCATCTTTTGGACAGAAGACGCATCTCTTGCAATTGCAGTGTCGCCGTTGGCTTTCAAACTTTACGGCTTCATGTACAAATTTAATTGTTTAATTTATTGTGCTGTTAAACCGTTGTGGCCTTAAGTACTCCATAACAAGGCGCTGGATTTAAAAAAAAAAAAAAAGGTACAATTTTCCGGAATATTACTAAGAAATTCATTTCGGCCGGATATCTTATTATCTCCACAAGGGAGATTTTTGTCTGTCGCTGTATGTATGTTAATGTTCTATGGACGCTGAAACGGCTGGGCGGATTTTGACGAAATTGCACACCTTACATTACATTACACACACACTCCCTGTATTTCAAACTCGATGTGAATTATTTAGCATTGATACATTTCCTTCCTATTTGTTCTATTCTTAGAGGCACTGTTTGTTATAGCTAAACACAGTGCACAGCCTTAAACCATGCAGTTTCAGTCCTTGACAAAGATTTTTCTATGGATCTGAATTTCAGTGCAAATGTTAATAGCCTCTTCTTTCTAAGTCACCATAGCATTAAGAGAACCATCAATTTTCTATGCTCCAGGAATAGCATTCTAAACACATAAAAAGACAACAACAAAAAAATACAAATACAGTGGTACCTCTACATACAAAGTTAATCCATCCAGGAACTTATTTGTATGTCGAAATGGTCGTGTGTCAAGCAGGATTTTTCCATAAGAATACATTATAATTCCATTAATTCGTTCCACAGCCTGAAAACATACACTAAATCCTTAACAGATACTGCATGTACAATTACAAATGGCAATTACACATAGCAAAACAAATAAACCTTGAATGAAAATCGTAATAATAATACAATAATGATTCCGGTAATAATGTAACAAATCAGCTTTTAATGTGTCAGATGTGTTTTGCGTGCTGTACCTGAACGCACCATGTGGCTGACGTGACAGAGTAAGATAGATGCGGAAGAGATTTTACTTTATCTTTTAATGTTCTGTTCTTGTTGGCGTCAGCTGCGACGGACAGTAGGCGTGTTGTGTGGCACAAGTTCTGAAATAAATGATTAAAAACCTGACGAAGCTGGCGATTTCTTTAGCCATATTACCACAATAATAATTGTCACCTAACTTATAAAGATTGGCAAACGGAGGTCGGAGGAGGACAGTCGAAATTGTAGACATTCTACGGCCTTATTGTTAAGCCAGTTTGCGGACGCACACAACACGCTTTATTTTTCTATCATTTTTATTTCAATGGTAAGCGTCAAGTTTTTTTTTTTACCAGCTGCACTAACCTTCTTGAAACCCATTTTGAGTTCGTTCATAAGAAAATCCTCCGTGCGTCCGTCTTGTTGGAAAACAAACTGCGGGACTGTCATAAATTGTCGCATTTCGAGCATGTCGTCGGCGAATGGCAAATGGCAAGTCAAATTTTACGTCAGATGTCGAAAATATCGTATGTTAAAACGATCGTATGTCGAGGTAACACTGTACAAAGTTCTATTTGTTTTCTATTTACCAGTTTATTCCTGCCTTGAAGGTCTAGAGCAGGGGTCCCCAAACTACGGCTATCTGGCCGTCCCGCCTCAGAATTTGATCCGGCCCCCTGAACATTTTTTTTTTTTTTCTTCAATAGTGTTATTTATTTCCTGGCTTTTTTCTGTGAAGAACCTAAAGAGGGTTATTTGGTAATTATCTAATTAATAGTGTTATTATATTATATTATATTATATTATATTATATTATATTATATTATATTATATTATATTATATTTTTATTTTATTTACTTTTGTTCCATGAAGAATCCAGAAAGGGTTATTTGATTGTGGCTTTCTGAAAAACAATACATTTTTACATTTAGGCACTCCTGCAATCGTCACACTTTTTCTGTTACAAACTGACCTGGCCCCTCATCAGAGAAGGGAAAAGTTACGTGGCCCTCACAGGAAAAAGTTTGGGGACCCCTGGTCTAGAGTATACGGAATATACTACAGTAAGGCAAACATTTAATATTTGTGATAACACTAGTTGGGAGTACCACAACATTTGGACCCCCCCAAATACACACACACAACTTAAACGACAATATTGCACCATATTAAATGATATTTCCCCATCACGGGAGCTTTATGTTATCTGGTCAATGGTCATAAATTTCATTTTTTGATTACTTTATCTAATATGAATTCACCCCACATAAAATCATTTTGATTCATCCAATTTGGCTGAATGTAAAAACTTTTCTTGTAGACTGCATGATGATAATTACGACTAAATGCAGATCTGCTGTGTTGAAGTGTACATCCTCATCAATCCGTGACCATTTGAAGGCGTTTAGCATTAAATATGGCAGGAACATGTACAAATGCATCCTTCAAAACTCACAGGGAATGTGTTTTGGCAGCTCTTTGAAAACAATGAGACTTACTCAGTATGTTGAATATGTGCATCTATTCCTTTTTGTTTTCTGAATCTAATCTATTTATTTACCTATGTGTAATTTATTCAGGTGACTATTCAGGTACAGGAAGTTGAATTAGGAGGTGGGCCACAGAGACAAGGAAACTTTTTGTCAACACCATGTGGACACAGAGTTCTCGGGAAGCAGCTGAGTGCAGACAACGCAGAATCACACAGGTGACATGCAAAATCTTCCTGTGCAGTGACTATCAAAAGCCTACAATGCCAAAGGACTAAGACGTTTACTTCACAGTGTATCAGAACTTCAAGGACTCATTTCACAGGACTTATGTTTCACATTTCAATTTATGAGCACAAATTTAACAATGCTTTAACATTTTCACTTAGGGTATACATTTTATATACAAGTACAGGTAGCAAGGACATTAGTTACCATCACTGACAAAACAGTAAGTGGAAAAGCTTCATGGACATTGATAAGATGACAACAACAGCTCTTTGTTCCACCTCCATGTATTTGGTGAGTTTACACAGAGAGAGTACAGTATGTGCTGTGGTAGCACATGTAGAGGTGTTAATAGTTTCAGTAGGAGATCTGTATGGTGTTCCTGACATTCACACCCTTTCACAGCCTTCACTGAGAGAATGTGTAACCACCGTTGCATCAGTCCTTACTGAGAAAGCCTCCTTTGGAAAGGCCCAAATGTCTCTCAGTGAAAATCTGTCGTATTCTGAAACCTTCCCCTGTTTAGTTATGTATTGAACTGCTTTATTTTTCAACCACAGTCGATTATTAGTGTGAGAAGGATTGATAAAATGTTCACAATCAAGTTGCTGAATATCCTTTTTCTTGGTTCTTTGCAGTCGTAGCCTCGGACGTTTCACGTCAGCCTATGACCAGGCTCAGTTCAATCCCCACCTTTTTTCTGGTGATGCAGCCACACGGGGTACCGCTGGAGTGCTGGGTTCCTATAGCCCTTACTTGCAGGGGGCCTCGCTCAACGTACCCAGCCTAGAAGGTTACCAGAGTGGGGCTTTGGGGACCGGGACATACGGCACCCCATCAGCACTACAGCAAGCGTTACTCTCTCCAACTCCACTGGACTACCGTCCCCCGCAACAGCATGTAACACCCACTCTACAGGGGCTCCTGTCTCCGCGGCACTCTTTAACAGGCCACACAGATCCTCGGTTACCGCCACAGGACCTAGCTGCGTTGCTGAAGAGGCAGAGTCCCCGCTCATGCCCTGCTCCACCAACGCCACCCAGTAGTACTACACCGGAATATGGAGAGATGTTACTTCTGCGTCAGCTGAGCCAGGGTGAGAGTTTGGAACCTCAGCCGCCCCAAGGCCCTTCGGCAGGCAAACACTACCACCACCTTCTCCAGATCCGACCGCCAGAAGTTCAGCCACAGCACCCTGCCCAATCACCATGTCCCAGCTTGCCCCACTCAGAGAGCATGGAGGAAGATGAGGTACCATCTGGCTACCACCACACGCATGAGGGCCTGCTGGCTAAAGCTGGAGAAGGTCATGAACTCCTTGGTCCTCCAAGAGGCAACACCCCTCCCTACAACTCCCCTACACACAGACGTGGCTACATTAGTCTGAGTCCTCCAGCAGCTAGAGGTTGGTTTACCCAAATTTAATTGGAATGTTTTTCAGAATTTTCCTCATTATGAGGATTATTCTAGAAGTCTATTATGATTTTGTTTTTGTTTTTTTAATGATCAGAATCTGAACATGTAGAGTGCAGACAGACGGGCCAATCCATGGAGGTGCCTGATCATAATGGCTTGGGATATTCACGAGGTCAGCAGGGGGAAGCTTATAGGTCCCGAGGACAGCTTCAGCGCCACCACACCATTCAGACCTGTGATGATGCATATGTGAGTGATGAAACATTGCTGTGAAAAACAACATGTTGATTTTTACATTTTTATTTTTCTGTCACCTTGTGTCATATAAAAAAATGTAAGATTCTGGTTCAGTATCATGTATATACAGTGTATGTGTATATATATATATATATATATATATATATATATATATATATACACATATATGTTAGAGCTGGGAATCTTTGGGCACCTAACGATTCGATTACGATTACGATTCAGAGGCTCCGATTCGATTATAAAACGATTATTGATGCACGGCCCTTCTTTTAATTTTTTGTACATTAGTTCCAAAATTGTTCAAAAATACTCTCAGACTAAACCAAACTACTATTTCAGTATCAAGTTAACATATAGCAGTAAACAAATATACAAAAATAACAGTAAATAAAAAACTCAGTCCCCATTCTGTATCAGCAGCTTTAAAATACATTCAATTAATTTAATGTTGTGGATCAACCGTTAAAGTTGTTAAAATTGCTCTATTTTAAAGATAGATTCAAGTCAATATTTTACCGATTTGGGAGTATTTTAGGTAAAAAGTTAATTAGGTTCGCTTGGAAGGTTCGCTACAACAGCCTTGAAGGGAAGTGTACTGCTTTAAGATGGCGGCCGTTTACTAACGCCCGCATCTAGGTTTTTGTAGATGTGCTGCTAACGCTATCGAATCTATAATGCATCTAGTCCTATATAAATGATATCTACCGTAACATTATGTGGATGTACTTTGTAGCAGCTTTTCGGCAGCAGTCAGGTATGTTGTTGTGTTTTTTATCTCGTGGCATGAGTTGAGCTAGAGCCGTGAGTTGAGCATTGGCATTACCCGAGGGGCCGGGTAATGAGAAGCATGATGTTTAGCTACTCTCGCTCCGTTCTTCATTGTGCCGAAGACCGCGCGGCGCGCTGAGTGTGTTGTACTTTCGCTTTACTTGGCATATTTCAATAATCGGAATTTGGGTGTTTATGAATCGTTCTCCAATCTTCCACGGCCGAATCGTGAATAATCTTAAGAATCGGAAATTTTGCACACCTCTAATATATATATATATCATTAGAGGTGTGCGAAATTTCCGATTCTTAGATTATTCGCGATTCAGTCGTGGAAGATTCGAGAACGATTAACAAAGGCAAGGCAAGGCAAGGCAAATTTATTTATATAGCACAATTCAACACAAGGCAATTCAAAGTGCTTTACATCACATGAAGATCATAAAAATCACATTTAAATCAACACAACGTAGAAACGAAGACAGAAGATCGCATTTAATCACAGAATAAAAATAAATAAATAAAATAAAAATAAAATAAAAACAAGAGGAGTAGAAAGCAGGTAGATTGAAATATATAGACAGTTATAGATATGCAGTGCTAAACAAAAGCGTTTTTAGCCCTGATTTAAAAGAGCTAACAGTTTGAGCATACTTCAGACAAACATCCAAGTTCCAATTATTTAATTACACCAGGTAAAGTGGAACTAAAACACAGTCAGTGCGGTCTTCGGGACGCAATGAAGAACGGACCGAGAGTAAATATCATGTTCAACTCATGCCGCTAGATTAAAAAACAATAACACCTGACTTCGGCCGATGGCCGGTACAAACATACGGCCACATAATGCTATGGTGGATATCACATATATATAGAACTAGATGCGAAATGACAGACTTGCCGACATTAGTAAACAGCCGCTTAAAGCAGTCTTAAAGCAGTAGACTTCTCTGGAAGGCTCTCTTGTAGCTAACCTAATTAACTTTGTATCTAAAATGCTCCTAAATCGGCAAAATCTTAGACTTGACTCTATCTTTAAATAATGAAACTGTTTTAAAACGTTCACATGTCGAAAGTCAACAGAACGGAAATGATGGAATAACGAGAGCAACTTTAACAATTTTAACGGTTGATTCACAACATTAAATTAATTGAAGTTTAAAGCTGCTGATACAGAATGAGGACTTGAGTATTTTATTAACTATTTTGAACTGTTAACTTGATATTGAAATCGTAGTTTGGTTTAGCCTGAGAGGATTTTTGAACAATTTTGGAACTAATGTACGAAACATTAAAAGCAGTAATCGAACCGTAGCCTCTGAATCATAATCAAATCGTTATGTCTAATATACATACAGATGTACCTCCAGTTATGACATTAATTAGTTCTGCAAGTAGCCGCGTAACCTGACAATTTTGTAAATTTACATGTAAATGCCCTAATCTGTTCCAAGCAATACTGACACGCCACATTAAATTTTACAATTGGGGTAAAACAGGAATAAAATAACAGCCAAACACATTTGAATCATTCCATATTTCTAACCCAACCGTTCATACCTGTAGTGATGTATATAATAGAACAAAATGCAAAGAAAAAAAATATCTTTCACAAGATCGATGGTGCCAATGACACTTCGTGAGTGACACAAAAACGTGAGGAGAACTATGCTGTAATGTGCTACGACAGTATTTAACCGTCTATGCACTTAAAAAACAACAGAAACACGAGCACGAGGAGCCTTGTGCTCATTCGCTCATAGCCACAATAACACCGTTACGCCTGTGCACACCTTATCATAGTGTGACACCCAAATTGATACGTCATCAACAATATGCCAATGGGAGAGGAGACTCCCATTACGGAGGCATGATGGGAAATATTATGACCAACAGGGCAGCAGGATCTTGTGGTGCAACTTTTTTAAGCAGGAATGTATCTTTTAAAATATTGTATAGTATTTTTGCCTCTCGTAACCTGAAATTTCTTTCTTTACAACAGGCAACATTGTCCTATTTAAACATGTCGTAACCTGAAAATAACGTTGATAGAGACGTTGTATTATTTTTTTTCTCATGAATGACTACATTTCTTTCTAGGACCAGACAGAGTCTATGTCCGGGATGAGCCTGTTGGCTGGGAAGGCGTTAAGTTCAGCTCGTATGTCAGACATTCTTAGCCAGACGTCACTGTCAGGAAGTCAGCAACTGCACCAGCGGGAAGAATCAGGTCAGCAGTAAAACTTAAATTAATGTTGACTAAAAATAATAAAATGTGTATTTCAAGCAGCATGTGACGTTGAAGGTGAGCTCCATGCGACGACCTGCTATCCCTCTTCCTGCACCACTGATATGCTTCTCAGCTATAAGCCTCCTGACCTGCAGTACAGCATGGAGCAGGCTGGTGTTTAGCAATGGTACGTAAATCCATTCATCAGGCCAAGTGCAACATTTTTGTAACTGATTTAAAATATTTGTTATGTGTCAAGTTAGCATTACTTTAATTAAGTTGTTTCAAATGTGTAGTTCATAAAGGGGCTAAGGGGGGAAAATAGATAACCGTAGGTCTTAAACCAAGCATTAACAGTATTGAATGGTAATTTTATTCTTCAAAGGATGAAAATATTACAATCTAACCCTATGTGAAAAATAATTGCCCCCCTCATTCAGTCATAAATTGGGCATTGCTAAGAATATTTCATGGAAACCTGAGCTCATTTTCACTGATCACATCCAAGCCTGATTACCTCCAGACCTATTCAATCAAGAAAGCACTGAAAGAACCCGTGTAGCAAGATAAATTGCCCAGAAGATCTCAAAAAGGTACCGAAATTTCCATGATCCGAAGCGACTTAATCTCCCAGTTTTGCTGATCGACAAACAATTCTTCAGGAAAGGGTGGTCCAGAATATCCAGGGTTTGTACGGGTCCTTGAGATCCTTAAAAATGCTTGGATTTTGCTGTCATGTTTCCAGGGTTTAAAAAATGCTTGCATTTTGCGTAACTTCCTTGAAAATGCATAGAAGTGTGAGTCGCACAATATTTCTCAGCACCCTGTCTAAAAATATAAATCATTAAATGAAGGAAAATAAAAATAAATCTGCTTCATTGCTGCTACATGCTCATTCTGAAGCTGCTTTTCCTGTCCCGTGTCACATCATCGCTCCCAAGAGTACAGTGCATTTGAGTGTGTGTGTGAGTAGTTTGGAGTTTAATCAAGCGAACAGTATACAGATAGAATAGGATTTAAATGCATAAACGTGCATTTATTTTGGTTTAGTACAATACTTTTATCTCACGATAAGTTCCTCTTTTTGTCATTTTTTTTTTTCGCGACCTCAACTGTGGAGACGGCGGGAAAAAAAAGGTGTGGAGGCTCAACACCCCCTCTGTTAGTCGCCGTTTAATTCAGTTGCGAACCTTTTCGACACCCCTTGTTGCACAACAAAGTAGCCACTTATCTTCTTTTAATGAGTAGGAGAGAGTAACAGCCTTGTAAAGAGCTTTACTAGTTTTGGCGAGAACGCAATAGTTTTGTTTTGTTGTTGTTGTGAACTACAAACAGTCATGAAGATATCATTTAGTTTACCATTTGGAGGAGAGAGCCATATTTCGAGCGTCCTCGGCGGTGACTTTTGTGTCTACCGAACAGCATTCAATCATTACGCCAGCACCCCTGCTATTGGATACGGTCAGAGTTTGTCAAAAAACATTGGGAATGCACCATCCTAGGGGGTCTTCAGAATCGCCACCTATGAAACTAAATTTCTCCTGCCTCCGGGTTAGTAGAACATTTTGGGAGACGTTTGCATACTTCTGAAAAAGCGCTAAATTTTATATCTGCCTGATTATAATAATAAAAAAGGGATGTTTAAAAGGTTCTGGGAAAACTGAAAATTGGTCTTGAAAGTCCTTAAAAAATGCTTGAATTTGTACATCAAAAAGGTGGACGTACCTTAAATATCAAGACTGAAATATGAAAGCTTAAAGGGACCGTGCAAATGAAGTTAACATTAACTGTTTGATTGGGCCAACGAATGCCATATTTGAATTCATAAAAAAAATTGCTAAGTACACTCTCCGGCCACTTTATTCGGCACTTCTGTCCAACAGTTCGTTAACGCAAATTACTAATTAGCCCATACCATGGGAGCAACTCAATACTTGCCTGGCACCGCCAGACTATTCTCCCTGTATTTTTCAAACACTGTGAGAAATAGTCTGGGACCCAGCCCATTAATGGCCTCTCGAACAAGTATAAAATCAACCGTCCAATCAGATTAGTGTATTTGCGTGACGTGTTCTTAACGAGTAACGTCACTCTTGCGCGCCGAAAGTCGTCTCTACAGCAACACAGATGGCGAACGGGAGAGCCGAGAATATGTTCCAATCCGCGGTAAAACCGGTTTTAAATTACCAAAAACACATCGACACAAGTCATTGACAGCAGTCAACATGGCTCGCGCTAGCCATGTTGAATAAACGTCTCCATTCTCCGTTCATGCTAATTACGTGTCGCTTTAAGAACGTCACGTCTGCCCGTCGCTGATTGGTCCACTCCGCTCTCTGTTTGCTATGGCTTGCTCCGCCCTCAGAATTTGATCCGCTGGACCATCGCCAGACTCAATCGCTGGAACAGCGGTGAGTCTGGTATACCAGGCAAACTCAATACATGCAGGCATTTAGGCATGGTCAAGATGATCTACTGTGAGTTGCTCGTGAGTGTATATGTACCGTATTTTCGTGACCATTGGGCTCACCGTATTAAACGGCGGAGGCTCAATTTCAGGTGATATTTTTGTATTTAAGACACACACAAGGTGCACCGTATTATTGGCAGCATGTAAAACACGCTAGCATGCACGCTAGTGTTTTTTTTTTTTTTTAAAGCAAGAGCAGCAACAGCAAAACAGTTCAAATGTACTTTATTATAGAATTTCACAAAGTACTCAATGCAATATTTATCAAGCCATCAAATTCCTCATCTTCTGTATCCGAATTGAACAGCTGGGCTAGGTATCCATAAACACGGCAGATTCCCTTTCGTCGTTTTCAGAGTCGGTGTCCTTGCCGTGCATCTCCTCCTCCTCAGAAATGGCGAAAGCATATACAGCGCAAACACAAACCTTAGCCCAAGCGTCCACAATCCATTAGCAAATTGTGGTGTAACTCGCCGGACGCTTCCTCCCAGTCTTTATAAAGCTGTGTTCGCCATCCGTCATCCACTAAGGGTGTCAACAATAATCGATGCGGCGATGCATCCCGATGCGGGGCAGGGACGATTCGATTCGATGCGGGCAACACGCTGAATCGATTCAGCGCATTTTAAAATATATAAGTACGTTCAAAAATCTTCCCTGCGCAATTCCGGTGATGCAATGGATTTGGTTTCCCCATTTGTATTGTTATTCTCATGTTTACCTGTAGAGAGAGCTACTTTACATTCAAAGCAAGCCCGTAGAGGTTAGATCGGGCCTAAAAAATTCCAGCCCAACCCGACACGGCCTGTTGATATTGAAGCCCGACCGGCCAGATCAATTAACTATAGATTTGCATGCCCGAGCCGAGTGATGCGGGGAAAAAAAAAACGCAGCAGCAGCAGCAATTTATTTTCATTTCTTCAAGTTTTCTTACTGTTTAAATAGTCTACATATTTTTATAAGAGTTATAAAAGCCTTTACACAACGAAATAACGCTGGGAAAGTTTAATATAAAAAAAAACACGGTTTTGCAGACACACAGAGGAGAAGATTCGAAAGGATCACATTTGCCTTTGTGTGCATAAATAAAAGTGTCTTTCCCAACAAATTCTCAGTTGGCAGACAAAAAACGCAAGTTTACTCAATATTTAAATAGTCTACATATTTTTATGAAATTTATAGAAGCATTTACACGACGAAATAACGCTGGGAAAGTTTGATAAAAAAAAAAAAAAACGGTTTTACAGACACACACAGGAGAAGATTCAAAAGGATCACATTTGCCTTTGTGTGCGTAAATAAAAGTGTCTTTCGCAACAAATTCTCAGTTGGCAGGAAAAAAACGCAAGTTTACTCAATATTTAAATAGTCTACATATTTTTATGAAATTTATAGAAGCATTTACACAACGAAATAACTCTGGGAAAGTTTGATTTAAAAAAAAAAAAAACGTTTTTACAGACACAGAGGAGAAGATTCAAAAGGATCACATTTGCCTTCGTGTGCATAAATAAAAGTGTCTTTCGTAACGAATTGTCAGTTGGCAGGATAAAAACGCAAGTTTACTCAATATTTAAATAGTCTACATATATTTACGAGAATTATAAAAGCATTCACACAACGAAATAACGGGAGGAGAAGAAGAAAAAGAGGGCTGCGCCACAGCCCTCTGCGCATTTTCTTTCTTTTTTTTTTTTTAAATACTTTATTAGTCCGGCGCGGCGGCCCGACCCGACCCACCGAAACGTGAATGCTTAACATTTCGGGTCGGGTCGGGTTCGGGCACAAGATCTAACCTCTATGCAGGGGGGATGAGGAACCCAAATCCGCTTCCTTACCGGAGTAACGTCACAGACAAGCGCAGTTGTAATCGAGAGAGCAGAGAGATAGGACATAACATAACAATGGCTGAAACGGAGAAAGAGGGAGCGAGAAGTATTATAGATATAAGATTGGCTAGCCCTACATTTTACTTTTGTTCTACATTGCAATTTAGTTGATGTTTTGTTTGCAACTGAACTGATCCCTGGATTGACATTGCGATAAAGATGCTGCTGCACTACAATATTTTCTTTGTCGTTTTCTTTAATATTTACTTGAATATTTTTATTGATGGGTCGTTGTGACTAAAATACAGTGACTGTTATTACTGATTTTGCACAGGAGTTCAGATGTTGCACTGTGTGAAAGGCTGCTACTGTGTGTAAAAAATAAAAAAAGAGAAAGCCCTGGTCTCATTATAAGAACTAATTAAATGCTGTGATCTGATTTTTTTTTTTTAAAGATATATATGAAAGTATACTATTTTCATTTGACTTCGACCAGGAGTGACACAAGAGCCAATAAAAAGTTGTTTAATGTCTGTCCGCTTGTGTTGGCTCATGATTCACAAAAAATATGCTTTGCTTTAGAATTTTAATGCATCCCAGGCTTTAATGCATCGCAATGCATTGCCGAATCGAACCGAATCGAATCGTGACCCTCTGAATCGAATCGAATCGTGGCCTTCCGAATCGAATCGAATCGTGAGGGCGGTGTCGATGCACACCTCTATCATCCACTGCTCCTTCGCCGCACGCAACTTGACTTTAAATGCCCGGTTTAAACCGATGTCCGTAAGAGTTCTATTATTTTTCTAGCTCGGGCCACCTGCCTTATTTCAGCAGAAACTCAGCTTTATGTTTTCTTAACTTGGCGAAGCTCATTTTCCTGCTTTGTTCACTTCCAAACCATCGACTCATTTATATTCTATTCTCTCGCAGCAGCTCGATTCCCAATTTGCTTCACGTAGGTGATAGTCTTAAGTTTGAACTGGGCTTCGTAAGTGTGTCTCTTTGCCGTAGAAGCCATTTTCAGGGGTCCTATGCCAAACCGATGTTGTTTTGCTTAACCACATGCCCCATCACACGCAACCTTCTTTAAGGTTCGCATGCGTCTCTCACTTACGTCCGCCTTGGTACTCGGTCCACACAATATCACCACATGGAATTTTACTTTTAGGTGTGCCTTGTGTTCATGGAAATACGATATGTTGGGTTGTCAAAAGTATTGCTACTCAACCCATCTAGTTGCCGCTGCGCATCCCTCATCTCCTCTCCATCGAGACTGTATAGCTCTTCACACGAGACGGCATCAGCGGGCTTGTAACTTTAGACCACGCTAGAGGCTATTTCAATAACAGTCCAGTATAGCTAGTTCTGTTGCAGGAGGACCAATGCAGCCACTGTTAATATAAAAAAAAAAAAAAAAAATACACATCTATGAAATGTAGTAAAGTTTTGGGAATTGGGAAAAATAACTCTGGCCGGTCAGAGTTGGGTTTTATCAGGTAAATAAAAATCATACAATTTGCACGCAAATGTACACTGCAAAAACACACCTACTTAAAACTGTTGAATTCCCTTGTTTTCAAATCTACTAGAAATAATTGAAAATATCTGCCAGTGCATCAAGTGAATTTTACTCTTATATTTCTTGAAATAAGAAAAATAGCTAGCTGAAAATAAGCTTAAGACTTTTTTTCTTTTAAACAATAAATTACCATGTTTAATATTTTTTTAAAAAAAGCTTGTTTTTCAGAAATGTTCTTAATTGAAGAATCGATATTGTCCAAAACATTTAAAGGCAAATTTTTCTCGATTTAGGTGAAAAAACTTTTAGATGTATGGGCTTAATAAGAACAAATAGTATAATGTTTACCTAAAGTAAGTGGAATAATCTGACGCATTATTCTGTTAACCAGTCTTTAACACTCAAAACAAGATGGAGAAAATTATTTGACCAGATTCAAGAAAAATAATCAAATTAAGACGTTATAAATTTACAGTGTACTCAGTAGTCCTAAGCCAAAGTCGTTCAGCCTGCTTTCTTGTGAGACGAATTCACTCACAAATGTTGTACTTGAACAACTGTATTGCCAATATTTAATTTGAATATAACATAGTGACCATCTAATGTCATTATGGTTTGATCCTGGAACTGAATTACTTATTTCTATTGCGTTCTTAGAGTGGGGCGAATAAGTATTTAGTCAACCACCAATTGTGCAAGTTCTCCTACTTGAAAAAATTAGAGAGGCCTGTAATTGTCAACATGGATAAACCTCAACCATGAGAGACAGAATGTGGAGGAAAAAAAACTGAAAATCACATTGTTTGATTTTTAAAGAATTTATTTCCAAATTAGAGTGGAAAATAAGTATTTGGTCACCTACAAACAAGCAAGATTTCTGGATGTCAAAGAGGTCTAACTTCTTCTAACGAGGTCTAACGAGGCTCCACTCATTACCTGTATTAATGGCACCTGTTTTAACTCATTAACGGTATAAATGACACCTGTCCACAATCTCAGTCAGTCACCATCCAAAATCCACTATGGCCAAGACCAAAGAGCTGTCGAAGGACACCAGAGACAAAATTGTAGACCTGCACCAGGCTGGGAAGACTGAATCTGCAGTAGGTAGAACGCTTGGTGTAAAGAAATCAACGGTGGGAGCAATTATTAGAAAATGGAAGACATACAAGACCACTGATAATCTCCCTCGATCTGGGGCTCCGTGCATGATCTTACCCGGTGGCGTCAAAATGATAACAAAAACGGCAGAACCACACGGGGGGACCTAGTGAATGACCCACAGAGAGCTGGGACCATAGTAACAAAGGCTCAGTAACACAATGCGCCACCAGGGACTCAACTCCTGCCCTGCTAGACGGGTCCCCCTGCTGAAGCCAGTGCACGTCCAGGCCCTTCTGCAGTTCGCTAGAGAGCATTTGGATGATCCAGAAGAGGACTGGGAGAATGTGTTATGGTCAGATGAAACCAAAATAGAACTTTTTGGTAGAAACACAGCTTCTCGTGTTTGGAGGAGAAAGAATACTGAATTGCATCCGAAGAACACCATACCCATTGTGAAGCATGGGGTTGGAAAGATCATGCTTTGGGGCTGTTTTTCTGCAAAGGGACCAGGACGACTGATCTGTGTACAGGAAAGAATGAATGAGGCCATGTATCGAGAGATTTTGAGTGAAAATCTCCTTCCATCAGCAAGGGCATTGAAGATGAGACGTGGCTGGGTCTTTCAGCATGACAATGATCCCAAACACACAGCCAGGGCAACAAAGGAGTGGCTTCGTAAGAAGCATTTCAAGGTCCTGGAGTGGCCTAGCCTAGTCTCCAGATCTCAACCCCCTAGAAAATCTGTGGAGGGAGTTGAAAGTCCGTGTTGCCCAACGACCGCCCCAAAACATCACTGCTCTAGAGGAGATCTGTATGGAGGAATGGGCCAAAATACCAGCAACAGTGTGTGAAAAGCTTGTGAAGAGTTACAGAAAATGTTTGGCCTCTGTTATTGCCAACAAAGGGTACATAACAAAGTATTGAGATGAACTTTTGGTATTGACCAAATACTTAACATCATGGTTTGCCATGACCATGACCATTGCCGTTCACCATGATTTGCAAATACATTCTTTAAAAATTAAACAATTTGCTGGCACGGTGGCTGATTGGTTAGCACGTCTGCGTCACAGTTCTGAGATCAAGGGTTCAATCCTGGGCTTCGGCCTTCCTGTGTGGAGTTTGCATGTTCTCCCCGTGCCTGCGTGAGTTTTCTCCGGGAACTCCGGTTTTCTCCTACATCCCAAAAGCATGCATGGTAGGCCGATTGAACACTCTAAATTGACCGTAGGTATGATTGTGTGCGTGAATGGTTGTATGTCTCCTTGTGCCCTGCATTTGGCTAGCAGCCAGTTCACTGCCCGTAGTTAGCTGGGATAGGCTCCAGCACCTCCGCGACCCTCATGAGGAAAAGCGGCATGGAAAATGAATGAATGAATTAAACAGTGTGATTTTCTGTTTTTTTTCCCCCACATTCTTTCTCTCATGAATGAGGTTTACCCATGTTGACAATTACAGGCCTCTCTAATTTTTTCAAGTGGGAGAACTTGCACAATTAGTGGTTGACTAAATACTTATTTGTCCCACTGTATAATTAAAAATAGAATTGTTGGTCACGCATCAAATGGATTGTGATGTCAATTTGAGGTTTTACCATACATTACTTGACTTGAACTTTCGGTCTGGGATCAAACAGCATTTTACTACTGTACACTTGTTTCACCTTTGTTTTTTTCTATCATATTGTTTAAAAGAACCACCAAAACCATTCGATATGCCCGTATAAACTTCTAATAATATTTTTCATGTTAAATGTTTTCCTTTTTTCTCATTTGTTCTCTACAGGATGTGGTGTATCCTATGTACAGAGGTCAAATTCAAGCATCCTGACTTGTTGACTTGAGTTGCGCTGCATCATGCCAAACCAACATCATCCATCTATCCATTGTTCACCATCTGTTTGTAGGGGGAGGGATGGTGTTCTGCTAGAGTGTGGGTGCTGAAAAAAAAAAACATAAAAGTTTGGGCATTCAGGGTTAAAAAGGTCAAAGTGCCACCATCTCCTGCACAAAACATCTATCATCTGTTACCAGTGGATTCTTCTTTATCAAGACTGTCCCACTCCTCACCAATATCCCGTCACCCACGCACACATTGTTTTGGGCCGGCTGTGAGACGGACACACTGCTGCAACAGATCCAAAGTATTCGCATTGTGTGTGTGAGATCATTTATGTGCACGCTTGCGCATTGAGGGGCGTGGAAAAGAAAGGCTTCTTGAAGCTGCACACAGCCCCCCACACACTTTTCCCCTCCTACTTGCAGACTGCAGAGCTTTTCAGACTGGACGAGAATCTCTGCATTAGTGTTTTTGGAGTCTGTCTCCTCTGCTCCCTCCAAAGACTCAGCTCAGTGTCATTACACAGAGTTACAAACCAGCTCATTTCTTATGTTGCTCCCGCCGTCAACCCGCCCCTTTCTTTATTATTCTTTTTATTTTAATTTTTAAATATATTTTATTGTCAAATCGTAATGTTCCATGTTAGACATAATGTTCAATATCGTTACTGTTGTTACCACGGTTTCCAGTAAAATGTTATCAAGGTGACATTATTATAGGAAAACAGTTATGTGTTGTTAGGGGGACAACAGTTAAGAGAAAAAACTGAATTCTGCACTTTGGACTCACCCCACCTTATTCCTTATTCCTCTCTTTCATGATGTCGTACTACTTTTTGGATCCCTTCAAACACCACTCCATCCTTATTTTTCCCCACCTGGTGTTACCATATCTCCCAACCTTCTCTCATGTCTGTGACATTGTATTGCATTGTGCGTAGTTTTACCAGATTTTTGCTCCTTTCCTTGTACAGCGATACCATGTATAGACCGCTTTTGCTATTTCTGCAGTTTTTTTGTCTTTTTTCGTTGTTGTTAGAGAGGCTTTTTTAATGTCATTTTTATTTTTCAATGTTTTCAAAATGTTGAGTTTTTGCTTTATGAACCTTGAAATTTCCTGCCAAAAGAGGACAGAGAAGAGAGACAGTGCTCTTTCTATGTCTTAAAGCGATTGTTCGTATTTGTTTTAATATTATATCGAGACACTTGAATAAGAAGAGAGTAATAATTTTTGTTGCTTTATAAAGTATTTCATTTGTTTGTCATTTGTATTGTTGTTGCGCCTGTTTTTGTTTGAGATAGTTGTGGCACGCTATACAGGGTCAGGTTTGTCCGGGTTGGTTTGAGGTTTACAGACTTGATACTCGGGGAAAAAATACAAAAATTAACAAAGGGAACTTGACATATCTTCCAAAATATAGAAATCATAAAGACTGAACACTTTTTCCTCTTCTTTGTACCCTTAAAATCTGCTGTGATCACTCTTGTCTTCCTTTTACACATTGGCCCGGATGGATATCACATTTGAAATATCACTCGTTCTCTCTTACTTGGAATTGTGCAGACTCCGCACTCTTCTCCAAACGATCAAAAAGAAACATTGCAGGTTGATTGATGCGTTAAAAGTAAATTTGATCTCAATAGCACATGAGTTTTAGATATTAGGCATTTTGATATGAGCCTGCCGTTAATATGCAGTAAGCTGTTTGGCGGTCTTAGGCAGTGCCAGATGGAAGCTAAGCACACTGGGGACCACAGCAGAATATTAAAAAATAAATAACTGGTATCAACCGCTTCCTTTTCCTATGTTGAAGTGTGAATGTCACATTTTCCCTTCTTTCATGCCAACTCCAGATTTCTGCAGATAATAGACATTCAGATCTAAATGTAAATGTTTATAATGGCCCAATTGCACAATACCAGACTGCACAGTTAACTTTGCAACCAACAAACATTCATGTCATGTTTCACTTGTGCTTTTCATTTGCACTCTGTAACTCCCTATGAAGATTCTATGAACATTTCCAAAGGTCTCTGTTCCTCCAAATGGCCTTGATTCCTTGATCAGATCTGTGCGACTGGCCTCTGTGTCAAGTTCAAGAGCATTGAGAAGGACACGAGTGGAGTAAAATGCAAGAAATTAAACCTGGGGAAGGAGACCTACAAAAAGGCTCAGTGCCAGTGAATTGCAGGGATGCACGTGATTCAGCAGAGTGGGGGAGTGCTGCTTGCCTCGTCATACTGATTCAACTCATTGCTCATTTTTGTTCTGCCTCCTTGATGCCGCCCTCTAGTGTATGTGTAACTCATCTCAGCCTTTCCTTCTCTGCAAGGCTCTTGGTTCTGTTTTGTTTTCATTTTGCCTTTGTTTTTATTTTTCATTTTTGTTGAGTACAAAAATACTAAATTGCAACAATGTCTAAAAAGATTATCAACCAAATTAAGATAAAAAAATATATATATAAATAAAGAAATACTTTAAAATGCTATGGCTCTGCAGCTTTTTATTAATGCCGAACAATTGTGACAAGAATTAAGCTGAAAACGATTTGAACACAATTTTTGGTATGTTAGGCCCTGCAACTGTTTTTACCTCGTTTCAAGTTTTGCTAACTATTAGATCCGAAAATTCAAGGGAAAAAAACCTGAACCAAAATATACGTGCATGTTTTTATTTACCATAATTTAATATTCGGACTATAAACTGCCACTTTTTTCCTTCATGTTGAATCCTTCGGTTTAATAGTCCAGTGCGGCTTATTTGTTGATTTATTTGGGTTAATCGGTAACACTTTATTTGACAGCGGCGTCATATGACCGTCATAATTATGACATGACACAATCATGGGCATTACTGAATGCTTATGACAGATGTCATTAAGTATCATCTGGCATATTATGTCCCTAACTCCATTTACGTCCAGTTTGGATCCTTTATATCCATTCGATGGTGAGAAAAATTGCCGGATAACACTAAATGACATCTGTTAAAAGCATTCATTGTTGCTCATGACCGTGTCACGTCATAATTATGATTGTCTAGTGACAGTCTTAATGGCACCAAGTGTTACCAAATACTATAGCAATTAATGAAACCACTGGAACAGTTACTGAAGACAATTAGCACAGAACATGCATCAAAGCATGCTAGGAGGCATGTTGGACAACAACTGTTGACAGCAGGTGGCAGCAGAGGTTGACTGTCACCTCCAAGGGAGCAGTGATGGCCAAATGAAGCTTCATTATATCTCATGGTGGTTCTTTTGGTTTTATGACAGTCGTATGATGTCGCTGTCGAATAAAATGTTACCGGTTAATATATAATGGTGTGAATATCCCATAATACAGTGAGGACAGCTGCGGCTTATAGTTCAGTGTGGCTTATGTATGAACAAATGCCATTTTCATGCCAAATTTGGTGGGTGGCGGCTTACAGTCAAGTTTGCCTTATAGTGCGAAAACTACGGTATGTGTTTTTTACAAAGGATGTGGCTAGTGGTATGCATGCAGTAATGACATTTAAATAGGTAACCCAGTGAAAGAACTTGTGTTTGTGAGGAACTAAAATCAGTTTATGATTCTTCACCCAAATCTATGTTTACAAAAGCTGTTACACCTAAAACATTTTTTCCCCCGAATTGTTGCTCAGTGAAATGCGCGTAACCCATTTTGATATGTAAAGAATCAAGAAGGTTGTTCAATTTATTTGACCTCCTAATAGAACAGTGTTTTTTGTTTTTTTTTTGTTTTTTTACCAGAGAAGTGATCGGTATTGATCCTTTTACTGAATTGTAGTACCATATTTTTTGGACTATAAGTCGCAGTTCTTTTCATAATTTGGCAGAGGGTGCATTTTATCCTCAGGAGCGACTTATGTGTGATTATTTACGGTCGGGTCTGGCCGACTTATCTCGCTAACTTATTTAAAAATAAATATATATATTCATATATTTATACTAAAATTATGTATGATTTTTGAATAAAACAAATAATTTGGATAAAACAGGAGGCACTGTGCATGCCTGCGCACGTGAACGCAGTGGCCCCGTTCTCTTTTCAATCTTCCGCTCCCGTGCCCTGGCACCCTCCGCGCGCATCCTGGTATTTCCTTTTCGATATGGAGCCGCTATAGGAGTGAAAAACAAAAGACGGGAAATAAAAAGCAAACAACTGCGGTAGGAGTGGGATATGGAAAGGATTCAAATTGATTCTTGAATATGCTATACAGAAACCTGCGCCGGCTTCGCTGAATGTAAACAAATGTGGTGCTTTGGTCTCACACGAGGAAAATATTTAACAAATTTTCCAGCGTTATTTTGTTGTGTAAATGCTTTTATAATGATCATAAAAAATATGTAGACTATTTAAACATTGAGAAAATTTGCGTTTTTTCTCTGCCAACTCGAGGAGATTAAAATAAATGTCAAATCCACTATCCGCCTGTTAGAACAGACACGCAAATATAAAAGATATAAATGTTTATTGAATATCCATCTTATAGTCTTGTTTAACTGGAAGAATTCGTTACAAAAGAAAGGCTTTATTTGTTATCATTATGCATATATGCACCGGCATTGTCACAAACGTGATGTCACAAAATGCAACCACGCATCGCATCCCCGCATTTGTTCTAGCGTCATGTAATGTTAGCATACCGTACACCTATTCAGCCTGTTGTTCTCTATTGTATTTTAAATTGCCTTTCAAGATGATATGTCTGTCCTTGGTGCTGGATTCTGTCTAATAAATTTCCCCCCAAAGAATGCGACTTTTACTCCGGTGCGACTTATATATATGTTTTTTTCTTTTTCATTTCGCATTTTTTGGCTGGTGCGACGTATACTCAGGTGCGACATATAGTTAGAAAAATACGGTAATAAAAAAACTTTTAAAATTACAGTTTGTTACATTATTTCCCCCAGGAATCTGTGATGAAACATGTTGATTCCGCAGAGAACTATCCTGTTTATGCAGGGAGCAGTTTTTGATTACTTGGCTTGAAAGTTGTTTTTTCATGGGCAATTTGAAAAAAGAAAAAAACTAAAATGACCAGTTATAAAGAAAATTTACAATATTGATGTAAAAATTATCTTATGAAATTATTTGCAATACCAAAATCACTGTGAAACATTGTGGTTATAAGTGAATAAATATCAATATTAGCTTATCTCACCTTGGGTCGGATTTATTTTTACTTATAAAGAGGTGTAAACATTGATATTGAAGGAAAGATTGAAACTAAGTGTAATTTTCCACTTTTTAAAATTTTTTAAATAAAGATTACTCCTGACTGTTACAAAAAATATAAACATTCAGTCCGGCAATTAAATGCAGTTTCTTTTCTGTGTGTGACTGGTACTAATTAACAGAGGCGTCGCGTCCCATTAGGCAAACGAGGCAATTGCCTAGGGCCCCCAGCCAGCAGGGGCCCCCAGAGGGCCAACAGATTTAGCACATGCAGCTTTACTGCACTGTCGGAGCGACAAGTGCCACAGTGCCAGTGAAAGCCATGTGTCTGAGTTCCCTAAAGGAGCCCCCTCACTCGCTCTTCACTCTCCCAACACCCCCACCCTCCCCCCGTGACTCAGAGTGAGAGTGAGCAGTGATCTGGCTTTTTTATAATTGGCGTATATCCAAAATGAAGAGAAGTTATCCTTCTGGAAGCGACAACAGAAAAAAAAGCAGAAGAGGCGAAAAGGAAGCAAGACAGCAGTGAGTGTACTATGTTACTTTAGTTTTATGTCCTAATGTAGTAGAGGCCAGGCACTTTGAGTGTCCTAAAAAGCGCTCTATGAGACCGAGGCGTTATTATACTTTTATTAAATATGCTATTGCTCCAAGTCCAACTGTCCCCCTCTACTTACACACGCTTGAAGGGCCCCATGTTGCTTGTTGCCTGGGGACCCCGGGGACCCTTGGTACATCTCTGCTAATTAACGGCGATATCTTGTTGCCGTGATGAAAACTACAGGTAAAATTTAATATTCTGCACTGCGCCCTGTTTTGATTTCAACAGAAACTGAAATCTGCTGTAAATTGCGGAATCGTGGATTTCTGGGGGGACTACTTTATATTCATCACATTAAAATGTGAATATTGGTAAACCAATGGAATAACTACTAAAATTAATGAAACAAATAAATCCTCTTAACATATAAATATTTGGGCCTAATAGCTTTTACACTTATATATGGCGGAAAACACAAACAAGGCTGAAAAAGCAGTTTCTGCTCTTACACCCCTCTTTAAAATAGACTGCTGTATTTCAAGCCAAAAGAACGGTTGTGTTTGATTGAAAATATGTCTATATGCTGCCAGAGTAGTTTCATGGCGCATTAAGCCCCCGAACTATTTTTAATCTGTCCGTTTTACCCTGGAGACCCCTGTTTACAGACACAGCGCAACCGCTTGTTTCAACTCAGCCATAAAAAAAAAAGGTAAGTAATTATATTTATTATTCAAAATGTCTGTCATTTTTAGCTTGGAATCATTAATTGATGTCTAATATTTAGTTTAAAAAAAAAAAGACAAAAAAATTATTCACTCACATATTTTAAACTTTTAAACAAATTTTGTCACAATGAAAAAAAATAGTGTCTGTAAATAGGTCACGGAGATCTACCTCATAACTATTGCTTACTTGTATTTTTTTGTTATTGTCGCACTTTCTTTAGATGATAAATAACTGATCCAAAAGAAAAACCAACAAACATTTAAAAGGGTAAATATTTGAAAAATAAAATCTCGACCAATCCTTGATGTCTGTGATTTCTGCATTGCGACCCTTGTTATATTACTGTGGTTCACCCATAAAATCCCCAAAAAGTCTGGCTGTGGCCATTCACAGCTGTGTCTTGACACTCAGTGAGACATGCTACATGGACTTTTTGGATCGAAAAAAGGTAAGAACGCGATAATATCTCATTAAAATCATGGTGTCTTAAATAATGCTTTCTCATGCTCTCACGTCCAGCTAGGGTTTAGGGGTTTAAATTTTTTTTTTTTTGAATGCCCTCCTGTTCAAAAATTTTAAGCTTTCCAATGATGTATCACACATGCATATGGCACAGTTTTGAAAGATGGCCAAATTGGGGGTCTCAGAGCGGAACTTCAAGTCACCTGAGTGTTTTCCGCCATATATTTTATCTTGGTGACGGGCAATTTTTTTCTACTTTTTAAGCTGACTCTGCTAACTGGGAATGTATCGCCAGGGATAAATTCATTAAGTCGCTACCTCTTTTAAATTGTCAACTTTTTCAGAGCTCCTTTGTGACGTTCACACTCAGCTCACTTGAGTGTTTTCCGCCATATATATTGTACAGATTAATATTGCTGCCGCACAAAAAAAAAAAAAAAAAGTCCAGTATCATGTATTTACATGATGCTTATCACAAATTTACATAAAGCTGCCATGTAAAAATTTGATAAAATTTCATGTGAAAACAAAACCACAAAAATTTATTGGATAATTTAAACTTTTTTAACAAATAAAAAACTGAAAAGTGGGGCGTGCAATATTATTCGGCCCCCTTGCGTTAATACTTTGTAGCGCCACCTTTTGCTCCAATTACAGCTGCAAGTCGCTTGGGGTATGTTTCTATCAGTTTTGCACATCGAGAGACTGACATTCTTGCCCATTCTTCCTTGCAAAACAGCTTGAGCTCAGTGAGGTTGGATGGAGAGTGTTTGTGAACAGCAGTCTTCAGCTCTTTCCACAGATTCTCGATTGGATTCAGGTCTGGACTTTGACTTGGCCATTCTAACACCTGGATACATTTATTTTTGAACCATTCCATTGTAGATTTGGCTTTATGTTTTGTATCATTGTCCTGTTGGAAGATAAATCTCCGTCCCAGTCTCAGGTCTTGTGCAGATACCAACAGGTTTTCTTCCAGAATGTTCCTGTATTTGGCTGCATCCATTTTCCCGTCAATTTTAACCATCTTCCCTGTCCCTGCTGAAGAAAAGCAGGCCCAAACCATGATGCTGCCACCACCATGTTTGACAGTGGGGATGGTGTGTTCAGGGTGATGAGCTGTGTTGCTTTTACGCCAAACATATCATTTTGCATTGTGGCCAAAAAGTTCAATTTTGGTTTCATCTGACCAGAGCACCTTCTTCCACATGTTTGGTGTGTCTCCCAGGTGGCTTGTGGCAAACTTTAAACGAGACTTTTTATGGATATCTTTGAGAAATGGCTTTCTTCTTGCCACTCTTCCATAAAGGCCAGATTTGTGCAGTGTACGACTGATTTTTGTCCTATGGACAGACTCTCCCACCTCAGCTGTAGATCTCTGCAGTTCATCCAGAGTGATCATGGGCCTCTTGGCTGCATCTCTGATCAGTTTTCTCCTTGTTTGAGAAGAAAGTTTGGAAGGACGGCCGGGTCTTGGTAGATTTGCAGTGGTCTGATGCTCCTTCCATTTCAATATGATGGCTTGCACAGTGCTCCTTGAGATGTTTAAAGCTTGGGAAATCTTTTTGTATCCAAATCCGGCTTTAAACTTCTCCACAACAGTATCTCGGACCTGCCTGGTGTGTTCCTTGGTTTTCATAATGCTCTCTGCACTTTAAACAGAACCCTGAGACTATCACAGAGCAGGTGCATTTATACGGAGACTTGATTACACACAGGTGGATTCTATTTATCATCATCGGTCATTTAGGACAACATTGGATCATTCAGAGATCCTCACTGAACTTCTGGAGTGAGTTTGCTGCACTGAAATTAAAGGGGCCGAATAATATTGCACGCCCCACTTTTCAGTTTTTTATTTGTTAAAAAAGTCTAAATTATCCAATAAATGTTGTTCCACTTCACGATTGTGTCCCACTTGTTGTTGATTCTTGACAAAAAAAATAAATTTAAATATCTTTATGTTTGAAGCCTGAAATGTGGCGAAAGTTTGCAAGATTCAAGGGGGCCGAATACTTTTGTAAGGCACTGTATTAAGGCATCTGCTATACGTACTATGAGACTCACAGTCCTTTTGGATTCTTTTTTTTTTTTATTCATACAAGTGTGTTTTACATAGATTATGTTAATGGAAAATGAATTAGTGTCCTAGTTTGAGGGAATGAAGTGAGATTCTAAAATCAACACACGACCCTCGTGATGGATAGGGAACAAATGATCTTTATTGGAAGTCGAAATGCTCACAGGGTTGACTGATACAAATCCTTTTCTCCTTTGGTTTATTTTTTGATTGCAATAACAAAATGGGCCCCCACCTGACAACAAAGTCAAACTAAAGAATGATCTGCCTGCACCTCTTCAGCTTTTCAGGCTGTGGTGCTCTGCATGCTGCTGCTTCTGTCTGTTCAGCCGCACTGCACCGCAGATACATATTGCAGCCCGAAATAATAGAACACCGAGCAAGTGAGTGCCATTTATTGCTTGTTACTTTAACATGTTTACTGATGTTTAAAAAAAAAAAAAAAAAAGGAAAACAAAATATATTCATAACATTCCTCTATTTGTCACAGTTAAACACATCATCAACTCACTTTCCTTCCTAATTCCGAGCATCCATCTCTTCATCTATGCATTCCTCCTCTTCCTTTCACTCACATCATCAACTTCCCTTTTCCCTCCTCCCACTCTCCCCTCCTCTCAGCGGTGGCGGCGTGACCGCCTGAGTCAGCTAGCTTCACCAGTGAGTGAATGCTGCTACTGAAGGTTCAATTTCCTGCTGAGAAACGTTTGTGTGTGTGCAGCTATGAGTGGACACAGATGGGCGGGCGAATGAGTCAGAAAGGTTGCCTTCCTCTCATCACCATCCTTCGCTCCTCTGCTGCCATGGAGCTCCGGCTGGCTGAATCACAGCAAAGTCTGCAGAAAGGGCTGAGGTAACACTGTGTGTGAGCTTGAGGAGCATTCGGCTTAAAATGTAGAAAGCACAAACATGATGTACTAACATGCATGCAGCCTTGTGTACTGGATGTGTGTGGGACAATATTGATTGTGTGTAAATCAAGCATTAACTGCTGGAGGCCTAGTGGGTGGTGGTGACTTGCTCATTATCATGTTTACTAGGTGTGCGTTACGAATGCACAAATGGCCCAAATAACAATGAGAGTCACTGCAATTACATTATGCACAGATGCATTTTTTTTTTCCAGTGGTGTTAGTTCCTCCTGTAAAACATTGCGCTATGGAATAATGTGCTTCCTACATAATCTTGCTGAGTACTGGTTTCAAATGCTCTGCGAAATAAAGCAAAAATATCGTAATTTTGGGACTGCAAGGCGCACCTGACCACAAGCCGCCAAATTTGACACAAAAACGGCATTTGTTCGTAGATAAGCCGCACTGAACTATAAGCCTCAGCCGTCCTCACTGTATTATCGATATATACACCAAAAGATATTAACCGGTAACACTTTATTTGCCAGCGGCGTCATCAGACTGTCATAAGACCAAATGAACCACCATGAAGCTTTGAATCAATTGGCTGCAAGGCTTCATTTGGCCATCACTGCTCCCTTGAGGGAGTTCGGTTAACATCTGCTGCTACCAGTTGCCAACACTGTTGTCGTCCAACATGCCTCCTAGCATGCAATGCAGCCATACAGATGTTAATAACAATCAAAATACATGTTCTGTGCCATTTACTTCAGTTACTGTTCCGGTTGTTTCATTCATTGCTAGTTATGGTATTTGTTAACACTTTATTTGACAGTGGCGACATAAGACTCTCAAAAGACCATCATAATTATGACATGACACTGACATGGGACTTAATAAATGCTTATGACAGATATCGTTTTGTGTTACCTGGCAAATTATCTCACTTTTGAATGGATGTAAAATATCCAAGCTGGAAATAAATTGAGTTAGTTACATAATTTGGTGATGATAATCTGTCATTTGCATTCATTAATGCTCACGATAGTGTCATTACTATGACGGTCTTATGGCAGTCTTATAACGCCACTATCAAACAAAGTGTTATCTATTAACCCAATAAATCAACAAAATAAGCTGCTCTAGACTATAAACCGCAGGATTCAAAATGAGGGAAAAAAGTAGTGTTTTTTTGTCCGAAAATTATGGTAACACCTAAATCAGGTCACCACCATAAAAATATTGTATCTAAAGACTTTAAGTCAGAGTCATCCTATATTCGAGTAAGCATCAATACGTTTGAGTTATGTGATCATACTCTGTCATAATCAAAACTCAAAACCTTCATAATTTAGAATAGAATAGAATAGAACAGAATAGAATAGAACAGAATAGAATAGAGTTTATTTGTGATTATACATAGTACAATGAGATGAAAAGCAACTCCCTCTCTGCATCGAACAATGAATTAATGTCTTATACAAATAAATAACATAAATAAAATGAACTAAAACTAAAAAATAAAATAAAACAACTAGACAGTGTACAGTGATGAAGGAAGTACAGTGTTGATGTTGAAATAAATAAATAGATATGATAACCAGGAATCATTAATAGCAGCAGTCCATGATAATAGTAGCATAGTAGCACCAGCGACAATAATGCAACAAGGTCATTGGTTACATGTTTGCATTTAGAGAGTTAATGACTCTGGGTTAAAAACTATTCTTCCACCCTACAAGTTTGCTTGGCAATGTTTAATATGTTGTTTCATAAAAGTATATTAATAATAATAATGAAAGAACAACAAAAACTTTATCTTCTTTCAAACAGAATGGTTGACTTACTTTCCACAATTATTTTTGTTTTTGCTTTTTTAAAGCGCAACTCATTGTTTTCATGAGACAAAATTGGAAACTTGAGTTAAGGACTTTTTCTGACTTTCAGTAAGCTTCAGTTTTTCCCCACTGCTTCTCAAAACCTTTCAGCGGTGCATTTGTTTAGCATTAAAGATCATCTAGAATGTCAAAGGAAATCATCTTATTGATTTAATCAGTCAAAAAGGGATTATTACACTATAGTTACAGATTACCGTAGGTATCTTGGATCTAGCCATGCCAGTTGAAACAGCAGAACCATTAATTACTAACCACCCACTAACCATTTTGGTTATCTCTTGCTATTAATGCAACACAATTTACTTTTTGTGCAACTTTTATGTTTAAAAGCCCGTTTTGACATTGGGTATGTTTGTGAGTAAATTGATCGTTACTATTTTAGCAGATATACAGAAAAAACAGTAAGTCACTTCTGCATTTTTATACCTCAATTTTTGTTTTGTTTTATGTTTACAAGAGGGATTTTTCTAATGTAAAATATGCTTTGACTGCATAAAAATGTGAAAACACTGCAGTAGCCTGTTTTTAAGAACCAACTCAATCCCTCCCTCAGGTAGATGAGTTCATGTTGAAGGAGTATGGATAATGTGTGCAAGAGAAGGTGGTCATCAGGCTCCCAGGCCATGGTGTTTCTTCACACACTTGCATTATCCTGTGCAGGTAAAGAACTGCACGCATTCTATATGCACACGCATACACATACCTATAAACACACAAATGCACGCACACATGCGGATTGCATAGTACATATGACATGTATAAAATTATTAAACTATAAATTAGTTGACATTATTTTTTATTATTTTACAATTTTTTTAGATAAATATTTAGGGGAAAAAACTTCTGGTTTCAATGCCCACAGGTGCTGTTGAACCTACCTCCAAAATTGACGGACATCGTCAGACAGCAATGACATTAAGAGAAAACATGATACACAGGTTCAACTGTCATTCAGAAGGCTGGCATCCGCATGCACCAATCTCGCTGAGCTGGTACCTGAACGGTGAGCGGCAGAGGTCACTCTCTGCCAGAGGTGGTCTGGTGATGTCACCCCTAAAAGGCTCTAAGGGCAAAAAGCTTGGAGTCAATCACAACAGCACATTCTCCCTGTGGGCCAGAAAATGGGACAGAGAGCTGGTGTGTGTGGCATTAAACCCCAAATCCGGGGAGAGCTACAATGCCACAGTCACACTCAATGTCCAATGTGAGTGGCAGGGAACTATTTATCTACTCTTCTCCTCCAACGACAATTTTACCTCTGCCAAGGACAAAGCAAGTCTGTTAACTGCTAAACATTTTACAGGCATGTACAGGCATTCATGGAAAGCATAACATTTTGATTTGAGAATAATTTTGGAGTGCATCAAAATGATGTCAACATTTGATAACTTTACCCTCTTCATTAATATTTGAAAACATGACTTTCTATACTGCCTATCCTGAGTATGTTTGGAGTCAATCCCAGTTGCTGTCCCTCACAGCGGACAATACGGACTGGTCACAAGCCAATTGCTGGGCACATGTAGAAAAACAACCATCCACAATATACAGTGCCTTGCAAAAGTATTCGGCCCCCTTGAATCTTGCAACCTTTCGCCACATTTCAGGCTTCAAACATAAAGTTATGAAATTTAATTTTTTTGTCAAGAATCAACAACAAGTGGGACACAATCGTGAAGTGGAACAACATTTATTGGATAATTTAAACTTTTTTAACAAATAAAAAACTGAAAAGTGGGGCGTGCAATATTATTCGGCCCCTTTACTTTCAGTGCAGCAAACTCACTCCAGAAGTTCAGTGAGGATCTCTGAATGATCCAATGTTGTCCTAAATGACCGATGATGATAAATAGAATCCACCTGTGTGTAATCAAGTCTCCGTATAAATGCACCTGCTCTGTGATAGTCTCAGGGTTCTGTTTAAAGTGCAGACAGCATTATGAAAACCAAGGAACACACCAGGCAGGTCCGAGATACTGTTGTGGAGAAGTTTAAAGCCGGATTTGGATACAAAAAGATTTCCCAAGCTTTAAACATCTCAAGGAGCACTGTGCAAGCCATCATATTGAAATGGAAGGAGCATCAGACCACTGCAAATCTACCAAGACCCGGCCGTCCTTCCAAACTTTCTTCTCAAACAAGGAGAAAACTGATCAGAGATGCAGCCAAGAGGCCCATGATCACTCTGGATGAACTGCAGAGATCTACAGCTGAGGTGGGAGAGTCTGTCCATAGGACAACAATCAGTCGTACACTGCACAAATCTGGCCTTTATGGAAGAGTGGCAAGAAGAAAGCCATTTCTCAAAGATATCCATAAAAAGTCTCGTTTAAAGTTTGCCACAAGCCACCTGGGAGACACACCAAACATGTGGAAGAAGGTGCTCTGGTCAGATGAAACCAAAATTGAACTTTTTGGCCACAATGCAAAATGATATGTTTGGCGTAAAAGCAACACAGCTCATCACCCTGAACACACCATCCCCACTGTCAAACATGGTGGTGGCAGCATCATGGTTTGGGCCTGCTTTTCTTCAGCAGGGACAGGGAAGATGGTTAAAATTGACGGGAAAATGGATGCAGCCAAATACAGGAACATTCTGGAAGAAAACCTGTTGGTATCTGCACAAGACCTGAGACTGGGACGGAGATTTATCTTCCAACAGGACAATAATCCAAAACATAAAGCCAAATCTACAATGGAATGGTTAAAAAATAAACATATCCAGGTGTTAGAATGGCCAAGTCAAAGTCCAGACCTGAATCCAATCGAGAATCTGTGGAAAGAGCTGAAGACTCCTGTTCCAACCTCACTGAGCTCGAGCTGTTTTGCAAGGAAGAATGGGCAAGAATGTCAGTCTCTCGATGTGCAAAACTGATAGAAACATACCCCAAGCAACTTGCAGCTGTAATTGGAGCAAAAGGTGGCGCTACAAAGTATTAACGCAAGGGGGCCGAATAATATTGCACGCCCCACTTTTCAGTTTTTTATTTGTTAAAAAAGTTTAAATTATCCAATAAATTTTGTTCCACTTCACGATTGTGTCCCACTTGTTGTTGATTCCTGACAAAAAATTAAAATTTTATATCTTTATGTTTGAAGCCTGAAATGTGGCGAAAGGTTGCAAGGTTCAAGGGGGCCGAATACTTTTGCAAGGCACTGTATATACTGTACATTTTGTTGATGTAGTCTTCCATTAAACTTTAATGCGTGTTTTGCGGATAAACAAACAAACAAACAAACAAACAAAAACTACACACAAGCACAGGGAGAACATGTAAACTCCACGCAGGAAAGCTGCAACTGAGATTTCAACTCAGAACTGTGAGGCAAAAGTGTTACGTGTCGTGATCAGGCAGATATCAATAATGCATTGTTTTAGTTTTGACCATCATTCCAATCAGGTGTGGGAACCTCTGGGGACATCTCGATATGTTTGATACAATACAAGGCTGACGATAAAGATTATCTTTTGATATAACGATGTAACAATTATCAATAAATTGGGTATGGAAACAATCTACAATATTTTACTACTACTACGTCTACTATAATCAGGGGTGCACATATTTTTTTTGCCCAGGTTCTCAGAGGAGGACCTGGAGATGTGACTTGGTCCTCATTGAGCTTGAGAGCCGACCCGCCTGTTGCGATAAATTTATGACAAGCCTTACTTAGAGCCAATTAACTTTAATTAATTATATTAACAATTAATGCTTGATTAACATCAACTGGCACAACAAAATTGCCATTACTTTGAAGTGAAATGTAAAGAAATAAAAAGCACCAATTCAAAATAAAGGGCATTATGCGACTCCCACATTAACTCCAAGCCTGTTTAAAAGTGGGATGTCCTCCTCATAAGACCTCATTGAACGTGCATGTTTAGCTTTGTAAAATGCGAGCAAAAACACGTTTGTCAGTGCATGTCGCTGTTCATTACCTTTATTTCGCCCTTTTCCGCCACTTGTCCATAGGGCGAGTGGGGTCCTGTTTGACATCGATAGTTTGCTTAATTGCCACATGCTCTGTTTTTTTCGTGCTTTTCAAAGTTTGGATGGCTGAAATTCTTTGACCCTACATAAAATGTGCTGCTCTTATCGGCGACATTGGGATTCTCACGGCACATTTTGTACCGCATTTCCGTGCGAGCATCATTTGCTTCTAGCCATGGTACCTCCAGTAGCCACTTTTCAGCAAAAGTCCTTTTTTTCGGTAGCTCCGGTGATGTCTCTGTCGTCTGTCTGTCTGTCTTTTGACGGGGTCGGGGAACACGGAAGTAATTACTCAGTGTGGCCTGCCTCTTCGACATTTTGAGAAGTTATTTTCTCGTGTCCGCCGCAAATACAGTGGTCAGCCATCGGTACGCAAAAGCGTATGGAAACCGTTGAGGGCCAGCGCGTTTGTCTACGTCCAGTACGCATGCGCGCATGCGGACCACTTATGTGCACCCCTGACTATAATATTCTACAAAACAACAATTGAAGAAAAAAACAAGCTACAGTATTTATAAATGCAACAATGAACAATGTTTATTTTAAGCAATTTTGCAGACAATCTGTCAAAAACTGTCTCCCTCATAGAATATGAGAACATTTCAGTGCAATATTTATGTAAATAAATACAGCAACACTATAATATAGCAGCATTTTCGTAAACCATTAAGTCTTAACATAGACACTTGTCATGGAAAATTTCCATAGCAACCTGTTGGTTCTATTATTAAACAGTGACACCTCTTTAAAACGATATATTGATTCTTGGCAGGAGCATATCGATAATCTATTGGGATCCTAATTATCATGATGTACGTATCACATATACTCTCACATCTCTAATACCAATGTACTGTCTGTGGTAAAAATGTGTAAACGTTTGCAGGTACGCTGCTACAGAGTAACTAATGCACAATGGGCTTGGAGTGAAGATAAATAGTATGCTGTGGTTAGCGGGGATCCATAAAATACGGTCCGCAAGCCTTCATAGCACTGCGGGTGATTTTAGACAGCAGGATTTCAAACTTCACACTCCAAATCTACCATACTTTCCAGATTATAATTTCAATTATTCCAATTCATGTGACTTTTATGAAGTGCTGTATTCAGTTATTATTAATAAAATTGTTGATTTTATTATTGTTTATAGCAACAGGCCTACTTGCAATTTGTATTTTTTCACTCAATTTTGCCAGTGTCAACCACCATGCTTCTTGAGTTTCTAACCTTGATATTTCTTCTTCTATACAAGAATAGGAAATCTGTTTATTAAAATACAGTCGTACCCCTTCTTACGAACATCTACATAGGAAATTTCAGGTCAGGTTTACACGCCTCAAGGGGAAGATTGTTACGAAATAAATTTCAGGATAACAAAGGCAAAGATACAGTATGGCTGGTACATGCAGCTCCCAGAGTTTACTGAACATAACATACTTAAAGCTGCTCTGCCATTGGCTATTGTATAGCATTCCTGGCATCCAATTGGCTAAGAGGGACCTCTATGTGTATGTGTGTATCCTAGCGTCCTCTTTATTCGCCTCTCGCATTCCAAGAGCTTTACATGAGTTCATTAACTTTTATTATTTACTCTGTTCTTGGTGTTTTACATGATGCACAACTCTGATTTTATGTTTATTGAGCAACAATCTAATTGTAGCATGTATTTGTTACATGTCTTGATGCATTTTTATGCATTATAAAAAGATTTATGTCTGAATATTTGGGGACTTGGAACAGATTAGGGCATTTACATGGAAAATGTAACTCTACATACAGAAATTTTAAGTTACGAAACTACTTCCAGAACCAATTAATTTTGTAAGTAAAGGTACCACTGTATAAACAAAGCGTTAAGTACAGTACATACTACTTATGCAAACACCTAGTAACGATAAACGATGTTTAATAATTTCTACAACACAATAGGGCTTGATAATGGTCAGTTTCATCGGCATCATACAATTCTGTTGTCCGGCCTACCCCATCACAGTTTGAGGACCCCTACTGTATAGGCTAGCAGTTGGCATGGTCTGTAATCTCTTCTCTTTAACTCTTTATTTTTTAGTTCAGCCTGAGATCCTCAGGGTCAACGCACAATCCAGTGAAACCTCAGACCCTGGCCTTTTGTTAGTACTCTTTGCTCTGGTTCAGTCCAACCCACCTGCAATCTTCACCTTTGCGGATCAGTCCGGAATGCTGCTGGCTAACACCTCAGACATCCTCATCATCGACTCGCCCCATTACCCCTGGCTGACCAATCACACACTGAGGCTCACTCTCAGTAGTTTATCAGGAAATATCTCGCTGAATGCCACTAACAGTGTGGGCACAACGCAAAGCAATATCACACTGACAGGTAATTGGCGGTGGGAGGACAAGAGTTATTGTATTGTATCTAACGTACTTTTTTTTTTTTGAATGGCTACTGTCTCTTCTCCAGAGTTCCTTCAGTCTCGTGTGGAAGTGCCAATGCTGGGAATTGTAACTGGAGGTTCCATGGCCTTCATGGCCCTTCTTATCCTCAGCCTGATAGTCCTCTGCCTCATGCAAAAAACTACAAGCAAGTCCATTGGTAAGACATGATTCGGTCCCTTGTGTGCTTGTGACAATGCTTTAGTAGTGCAACATACTTTACTGTATTTTCTGTTGCAGATGAACCTGTGGAGATTCTAATGACTAGGAAAAGGTGATTTTATTTTCAGCCAACAATTCTGAGTACCCGCCAAATATTAATGTCATTATATCCAACGTTTTTACTTTTACACTAGCATTTCTAACATTTTTTTATATCAGCTCAGTGACCACTTTAGTATGCGAACATTCTGTTAAAAGCGTCTCTATGACGAGGTTCTGAAGATTACGATTTAAATCCAGGAATTCCAGTTGAACTAGGTAACGCATTGCTTGACTAAACACCTGTTTTGGAATTTGTAGTTCAGCTCCTTATTGGGGATCAACTGCGTTCTTTGTACATCAACTCAACAAGTGTAAAAGTACTTGATGATCAGACGTACTGGGAATGTTATTACCAATTAAACATACTTTCTTACTATCAATCAGTGCTATACTGAATCTCCGTAAAGTTGGCCCCACCTTCAACCCCTCAATTTGATTAAAAATTGTGTCAATCGTTTGTGCTACATTTGTGCTTGTTTGTGCTGTAAAAATTTTCGTTTGTGCTGCTATCGTTTTTGAGATACTAATTTCGAGTGATGAGGTCATGCAGCCCCCCATTTATTGCAAAATGGACCCGAAACGGGGCCATTCATTTATGCTCCGTTTGTGTTGTAAAGTTTTTGTTTGTGCTGTTATCGATGTATAGATATTGAGATATTAATTTTGAGTGATGACGTCAATCGCAGCACCTCCGTCGCGGCTGACGAATCGTACCAACTCTCTCAATAACAGAAGGGCGTACCAACAACTAGGGCAAACGTAGCACAAATGAATGACACCCCTTCGGGTCCATTTTCCAGTAAATGGGGCCTGCGAGTCATCATTCGAAATTAATATCTCAAGCCCCCCATTTACTGCCCCCCATTTGACGTCAGATTGATCTATAAAAGAAAAATGATCAATATCTCATCATCGGTAGCAGAACAAATGAAATGTTTTTTCAGCACAAACGAGCACAAATCCAGCAAAAATGAATTACATAATTTTTCTATAAATTTCCATTTGATAGGGGGACCAACTTCACGGAGGTCTATAGACTGTACATCGGCGCTGTAGGGTTTCCCTGTCCTGATTAAAACAGATTCGTGTCATTGTATGAATATGTTGTGTACCCTCAACTGACTAGTATCAGTTGAACTTCATTTGTTGTGTCTGTGTTATCGACACAGTGACTCAACCAGTTTGAAAGCAGAAAGAACTCACATCCCGAGAGAGAACATGTCTCTTCCTTCCAATATGCAGCTTAACGACCTTATGACTTTAAAAAAGGGTAAACTATTCATCATATTATGTTTTCTACTCATTATCAAACATATTAATTGCACAGTTATGCAAACATCACATGCTCCTCCAGTACTACGGTTTTATCCCACATTCCAAGAACAGGTACAGTGAGTTAATTGAGTGTGAATCTTTATTTGTCTGTCTGTGACTCAGTAATTGACTGTAGACTGGTGTAATTGTAAAATGCCTCTCGCCCTAAGTCATGAAATTAAAGTCCACTTCGCCCATGAGCACCGTGAACGTAATAGGCTACAGAAATATTAATTTTAATTTTAAATTATTATTAATTTAATGTACTAAATTATTAATTTCAAGAGGTTTTCACAGTAAAGTTGAATTAAACAATGATTTGTCTTTGCATACATATTTATTTTGAAATCTATAATGGATATAAATCTACACACCACTGAGTTTTTGGGATGTGAGAGAAAACCGAAGACAGTAATGCCTCGACATACGGTCCCTTCGACACACGATCTTTTCGACATCCGACGTAAAGTTTGACTCGCTATTTTTTTCTTCATCTGATGACATGATCGAAATACGCCGATTTATGACAGTGCCACAGTGTCTTTTGCCGCAAGACGGCCGTACGGCGGATTTTCTTGAGAGAGAAATCAACACGGGTTCCAAGAAGGTTAGTGCAGGTGGTGAATAAAGTAAAAAGGTGAAGATGGAAATGATAGAAAAATATGAGTGTGGTGTGGCTCGACAACACTCCTCCTCCGACCTTCGTTAACCAGTCTTCATAAGTTAAGGTGACAATTATAATTGTGGTACCATTGCCAAAGAGACCGCCAGCTTTGTCTGTTTTTTAATTATTTATTTCAGAACTCAGAACACAATTCACCTACTGTCCGCTGCAGGTACCAGCAACAACAGAGTGTTAAAAGAGAAAGTAAAATTTTAGCTGCACCTTTCTTACGTTACGTTCAGGAACAGCACGCAAAACACGTCCGCCACATAGGAACCTGATTCATTACATTATTACAGGAATTATTATTGTATTACTTTTCCAATTTTTATTCATAATTTATTTGTTTTGCCATGAGTAATTGCCATTTCTTATGGTACCAGCAGTATTTATAACGGATTTAGTGTAGGTTTTCGGGCTGTTGAATGACTTAATGGAATTATGATGTATTCTTATGGGAAAATCCTGCTCGACATACGACCATTTTGATTTACAAACAAGGTTCTGGAACTAATTAACTCCGTATGTAGAGGTACCACTGTACTCTGAGAAAACCACACAAGCACGTAGACCATTCAGTATGCAGTGTATATGTATATTTATATGAATATTCCCAATAATAATGTAATATATTTCCATTTCGTATTTCCTCCATTGCTACACTACTCATATGTTGATTTCCAAAGCTCGAGAGAACACACAAGTCAGTGGGGGAGAAAAGAAGAAAAATGAGGAGGATGAAGATCTGTCTTTAGCCTATGCTGCCAGAGGTCAGGTGGCACATTCGCATTTATTATTTTAAGATGTGTGTCTTTAATGGTGCTGTCCTCTTCTGCCAGGCTTCGCCAGATATCCAATGGTGGGCTACATCTACAAAGTGAATAGCACAAGCAGTGAGGAGATCTGGCTCTGACTGACCTTAAAGACGACACTTGGCTATAAATTGCATGCATGACTAATATAACAAAGAATCTGCAACAGTTATTCATTACACAGCCATCAAATCAGCATAAAATATGTCTCTGGATCATACAAAGTATCACTGCTTCAACATAAGTGAAAACAAAATGTGTGTGAACTCTAAAAGTCATGTGTTGTTATACCATCTATAACCACTTCTTCATAGTGTCCTATTTCTTGCTGTTATTACTGGAATGCATTTATTCTGCTATGCATATTCTAGAATATCCAAGGCCATGTACTGTATGTGGGATTTTACAAATTAATTGAGAAAAAAATATATTTATACATGTTATATAACATGACATGCACTGTATATAACTCTGCATATGTACATGTATGCATAGAAAACATGGTATGGTATTGAATAAAGTGAACATGAATGATGATCCGCCTGGAGTATGGCCCAACTAGAATCCACGAGGGGGTGCTAAAAATCTTTTTGTTTCCTTCTCTAGTTACGCACTTGTGTCAAGTGATCAGAGGGGGGACGATTGTGGCTATTGTGCAGTACGTGAATTTGAAACGTAAAACTATATGATTTATACGTTGCAATACGTTGTGTGTATAAAACATTGAGCCTTTATATTGACAGAATTGGAACTGTAGAATAATATTCCATGTGTTTGAAATGAGGGGATATGCACAACGTGTGAGTGAGCAGACAACCAGGTGCTTTCTGTTTGTGGCACAAAAGGTTTAATGCAGCAGTTGAGACAGGAAGCTTGTGTGTACTGTGGGTGAACGTTTTTGCTTCATGTAAAAAACACATCTAATTTGGAAAGCTGGTTGTATGCATTTTGCCACAAATGCAAAGGGGAAACAATATTTATGAGTCATGATGAGAACACACATCCTGATTTTGTATTTGCGATACCAGATAGAAGTGTTCTTTTCAGTTTCCAGTATAATTATGCCTTTGATAGTTATGAACTAACTTGAAAGGTATCATTTTAGATGTATTTCTTCACTTTTTATTTTATTATTATTTTTAAAGTTAACATTTCTTTCCCTTTGCTGTCGCCAGGAGGCACATTGGAGTGTATGTGTTTAAAAAATCTGCCTCACAGTTCTGAGATCAATCCAGTTCAATCCCAGACTCATGCTGTCAGGCCCCAAGCTGGGCAGAGGCCCTCAGGGGCGCACGCGGTATTCCAGGCCCTCGTCATGACGTCCTTTCGGGGCATGCTGAACAGGTTCGTTTTTGTCTATCTGGACGACATATTGATCTACTCTCGTACGCCTGCAGAACACGAGCAGGCTCCAAGGCTCTTGGAGAATCGCCTCTACGTGAAGGCAGAGAAGTGTGCCTTCCATGTCTCGCAAAGGTGACCGCTGTCTCTCAGTGGCCCAGGCCGGGCGACCAGAAACAGCTGCAGCGCTTCCTGGGGTTTGCGAACTTTTACCGGCGATTCATACACAGCTACAGCCAGGTAGTGGCCCCTCTCACGGCCCTCACTTCTACCAACACTCCATACCGGTGGTCGGATGCCGCCGAGACTGCCTTCTGTGACCTTAAGGCCCGCTTCACGTCGGCTCCTGTGCTCGCTCATCTGGACCCCGCACTGCAATACATTGTGGAGGTGGACGCTTCTGAGCTGGGGGTGGGTGCTGTCCTCTCACAGTGTAGGCTGGGGGATGGGAATGTACACCACTGTGCCTACTTCTCCCATAGGCTCACTCCTGCAGAATGCAACTACGCCACTGGGGATCGTGAGTTGCTGGCGGAAAAGTTGGCCCTGGAGGAATGGCACCACCTGCTGGAAGGAGTACGACATCCATTTGTGATTTCGACAGACCACAAAAATCTGGAATATCTCAAGCCAGCCCGCAGGCTGAACCCCCGTCAATCCAGGTGGGCCATGTTTTTTAGCTAATTCGATTTTGTCATATGTCCCAGGCTCAAAGAATGGGAAGGCTGATACCCTGTCCCGCCTGTACCAACCCGTCGATTCCAAAGAGGTACCCGCACTTATCCTCCCACCATACTGCATGGCAGCTGCAGCAATGACGGACCTGGAGGCCGAGGTTTTGGCGGCTCACGGCCAGTATCCGGACCCCCGACAGGCAATGCCGAGTGATCTGTTGTTTGTCCCTGAATCACTCCGCCCCAAGGTGCTGGAATGGGCACACACCTCCCGCCTGACTTGCCACCCTGGCATCACCCGAACCTTGGCTGTTTTGTGCCAGCGTTTCTGGTGGCCAACCATGAGGGAGGATTGCCGGTCCTTCGTCTCTGCCTGCCACGTGTGTGCCCGTAGCAAGTCGACCACCAAGCCGAGTTTAGTCCTGCCCCTCCTGTTGCCGATACCAAGCCATCCTTGGTCTCACATTGCCATAGACTTTGCAACTGGACTCCAGTCATCTTGGGGTCATACTGTCATTTTGACCATTGTTGACCGTTTCTCCAAAGCTGCTCACTTTGTCGCCCTCCAAAAACTCCCCACAGCCAAGGAGACCGCAGATTTACTGGTCGAGCATGTGTTTCGCCTACACGGGATTGCAGTCGACATAGTCTCAGACCACTGGCCCCAGTTCACCTCCCACGTCTGGTCAGCCTTCTGCTCCACTCTCGGTATTGCTACGAGCCTCTCCTGTGGCTTTCACCCCCAGACAGATGGACAGTGTGAACGCGCGAACCTGCAGCTGGAGGCAGCGCTCCGTTGCACCACCAAGGCCCGTCCGACTACCTGAAGTGATAAGCTGCCCTGGGTTGAGTACCAGTGTTGGGAGTAACGCCGTTATAAATAACGCCGTTACGTAACGGCGTTATTTTTTTAGTAACGGGGTAATCTAACTAATTACTTTTTCTGCTGTTACAACGCCGTTACCGTTGCTGACGGTCAAAAGCGGTGCCTTACTTATTCTGAATAAATTGAAGAAACTACCACTCTCGACTCTCTGCTCTGTTGATTTGTCATCCAAGACTTGGGGTGCATTCAGGTTCGAGAATAGCGCACGTACTTCTGACTCCAAGCTGTTTGTCCCAGCTCATTCGATTAGACAATGCTTTCCAAAGTTTGGTAACGTTTCTGTGTTTGCTACACCTGATGCTAGCCTCGTTCCCTTCTCCTAGTGTGAGCCAGCAATAATTCTGCTTCCATCTTGAGGACGGCAGACGCTTTGAAGGTGACGTGAATTGTCGGGAAACGAGCCTACCTGAATACAGCCCCTCGAGAGATGCGATGGAAGTGATTGTGATTGGCTGAGGGTTAGAGTCATGTGTCGTGGTAAGCCAATCAGAGCCAGTGATTTCACAAGCAAACCGGAACAGCGCGTGCGGCAAACACACACACGCAAAACAGATGCACAGGGTCGGGATGGCAGAGCATTCAGAAGAAAAACTGTCCTGTAAGAGGTGGAGATATAGATACTATTTCAAGTTTGTCGAAATTAAAGGAAAGAACCTGCGTGTAATGTGTAATTTATGTCCCGGGGCAAAGCTTTTGTGGTAAGCAATTCAAATCTGCTGAAGCAACAAACAAGTTAACTACCTGTCTGTTCTTCTCTATTCCACTGACTTGATTACTGCTCAGAAAATTTCCAATTCTTTGACATACAACAAGTTCTTTTTAAAGTAACGGAAATAGTTACTTTCCCTGGTAACTAGTTACTTTTACTATAGAGTAATTCAGTTACTAACTCAGTTACTTTTTGGAAGAAGTAGTGAGTAATGTAACTAATTACTTTTTTAAAGTAACGTGCCTAACACTGTTGAGTACGCACATAAATCGCTACCTAACGCATCTTCCAATCTGCCCCCCTTTCAGTGCTGACTCGGCTATCAGCCACCTTTGTTCCCATCTATGGAAGCAGACATAGCCCTACCTTGAGTACAAGCACACCTTGCCGAGTGTGCCAAGGTCTGGGATCAAGCCCGTGCTGTGCTCAGTCGTTCATCTAAACGTACCCAGAAACAGGTCAACCGTCGCCGTGCCCCAGCGTCTGCCTACAAAGTTGGCCAAAAGTTCTGGCTGTCCTTCAGGGATCTGCCGCTCAATACTGAATCAAGGAAGTTGGCCCCTCGATTCATCAGCCTTTACAAGATCGTCAAGGTGGTTAACCCATGCGCCATACGCCTTAAGCTTCCAGCGGCCCTCCGGGTCCAGCCGACCCTTCACGTGTCCCAGGTGAAACCTGTCGGGGTGAGTCCCTTGCCCTCCCCCTATTCTGCCCCCTCCGCTTCCTCTATCGGTCGACGGGCATCCGGCCTTCAGGGTAGAGGGGCTACTGGATGTCCGCGGCCTGCTGTATTTGGTGGATTGGGAGGGCTATGGCCCGAGGGGAGCGTAGTTGGGTCCCAGCGCGCCAGATCCTCTGTTGTTCCCTTATCCGGGATTTCCATCGGGCCCACCCAGATTCTTTGCGTCACGCGCCAGGGGCTCGTAGAGGTGGGGGGTACTGTCAGGCCCCGGGCTGGGCAGGTGTGTGGGTGTGTCTGTCATCCAATTACAGGCCCAGCACCTCATGAGTGGAGCGACGGCAGCTGTCAGCAATCACCATCACAAGCCCACATAAGCCAGCCAGAGCTCCACCACGTCGCTGGATCGCCTCTTTCAGTATACTATTACTGTAATTTCCCGAATATAACGCGTACTTTTTTCCCCCAAAAATCAACTTGTAAAATCATGGTGCGCATTATAAATGGGTACAGGGATGGAGACAAAAATTATAAATATATTATATATGTATATATATACATATATATATATATATATATATATATATATATATATATATAAAAAGACTGTTTTTTTTTTTTTTTATTGACACGGCCATGTTGTGTTGAAGAAACGTAAGCGGCGATCCGCTGCCGACCATTACGGTACGTGACGTCACCATTTTGTTTCGGTTGTGGCGAGCTAGGGAAGGAGGCGGAGGCGGAGTATCAAGCAATGGAGCAAATACGCGTTGCTTTATTGACGTTTAGGCTGCAACAAAATACGTTAGCAATGTCCGTCTCACATGCAACCCGCGGAATATAACTATCTTTCCGGCTGTTCCCTCAACAAAATACCTCCCCCGGGAACTATACAACATGCCAACATAAGTTCCGCCGGTGAATTCTGTTATAATACACTACATGGTAATACTTCACTCTGATTGGTCGATGATTTCGTCTGTGTTAAATTCTGCTTTTTTCACTCTTCATATAGCACAGAATTTAGTTTCTTGAAATCATTTGAGTCAACGTTTATTGCAGCTCTGCAACTCAGGCCGTAACAAACGTAACACAACACAGACTTTCTGTGCCCGTCAAATATATCTGTCCCTCGGGAAACTCAAATCCAAATAACAATAGTTCCTATTGTTACAGTCTAGTCAACAGCGATGCGCTCTTCTGATTTCTGACTTAAATCACCATTTTTATTTTACCGTATCAATCCATGGAAGAAACATTTATTCATCATGATGAAACGAGCAAGTTATACAGCAGCCTTTAAAAGAAAAATCACATCTGTTTTGTTTTCTCCTGGATTCTGGTAAGTTGAAGACGTTATCAGATCATATTATTACTGTACATATTGTCAGTTTATGGTAATGTTTTAAACAACCAATGTGCTATGCTTGTGTTGTGTTTCACCAGTCAGTAAAATGACATTTCTGTATCTGTACACGAGCTCTGTTTTCTTGTATTCTTCTATTTATTGGTGCTAAAATTAGGGTGCGCATTATACACGGGTACAATAATTTTCCCTGGATTTTACAATTAAATTTGGGGTGTGCATTATACACGGGTGCGCCTTATATTCGGGAAATTACGGTAGTGCCTTCTCGCGTTTTAAATATTTCTGAGCGACCTTATCTGATCATCGACCTTCCTTGCTTTGTCCTAGGATCTCGCCAACGCCTCACGTCTTTGTTATCTCTGCCCAGGCTCTCTACATCGAAGAACACCACGGCTCTGGATCAAGTAAACTTTTTGACTTCCTAACCACGCCAGCTCACATGCCTGCTTTAGGGTTCTCTGCTCACGATCATAACACATGCCTTCTTGCGTGGAGTTTGCATGTTCTCCTTGTGCCTGTGTGGGATGACTCCGGTTTCATCCCACATCTGGAAAAAAAAAATGCATGGTAGGGTGCTTGAACACTCCAAATTGTCCCTAGGTATGAGATGGTGCATGAATGGTTGTTTGTTTCTTTTTCCATAGTAAAATAAGTGTGTGAAATACACTACACCACTTGGAGCACAGCAGTTTGCATTATGACACACCGATCCAAACTACGGCAAATTAGATCATACTTCACCAACATCAGTAAAACAAAATACACAACATTCTCCTTTTCTTTCTTTCTTTCTTTCTTTCTTTCTTTCTTTCTTTCTTTCTTTCTTTCTTTCTTTCTTTCTTTCTTTCTTTCTTTCTTTCTTTCTTTCTTTCTTTCTTTCTTTCTTTCTTTCTTTCTTTCTTTCTTTCTTTCTTTCTTTCTTTCTTTCTTATTTTCACAATCTCAATAGCCTATGAAATTGTGGGTATAACTTACATCACGAGTGATGGCTAGCTATCTGAAATGCTCGCATTTGCTAGGTTGAAACACTTCTGCCATTTAAAATGTTAACCAACAGCTATTTTGTCTGCTTACTGGAAATGTTTGATTTATTGAGGTTTTTTTTTTTCAACTATTACTGTCAAGCACTGGTAAGTGTTGTCCTGTCTAGGTTTATGATCACGTCTTTTCATGTTTTTTGTTATGAACGAACACATCACCTCATGGCATACGTACATGTGCAACACGAATATGATGTAAACAATGCTTGCCAACTTGGAGAGATGACTACCCGTCATTGCAAAGGCAAAAAGCTACAAAATGGCCGCGCATGTAGCGGTTCCAACATATCACTGGAACCCTCCAGAATGGAGGAAAAATACACCCGTTCATTCATAGATGTAGACAGATCAACATTCCGGGAACCTTTTCAGCATTTTCTATTCAAAATGCTCTTCGTACATGACTACAATATTCCTCATTCTACATACAGTACATTATGAGGCAATAAGAAAATAGTAATGCACAAACACTAAGGAAACTAACTTTATTCAGATTACTGGTTTGGAAAAATGAATGCGTTAGGTTACTCGTTACGGAAAGAAAGTTATCAGATTACAGTAACACGTTACTTAGTAACACGTAACTGACAACACTGCATACAGAGGTGGGTAGTAACGGGTTACATTTACTTGAGTAACTTTTTGAGAGTAGTTTACTAAGCCATACTTTTTACTTTTACTTGAGTATATTTGAGAAGAAGAAACGCTACTCTTACTCCATTACTTTGGGCTGCACTACTTGTTACATTTTTCGTCTTAATTCTACATATTAATTCTACATATTAGATTTTCCTTTTTTGTTTTTTGCCAGCGACACCATTACTAGTTTCACCAATGAGATGTGGCAATAATAATCACATTCCTCGATTATACCAATCAGACTCAAGCTTGCCGTTCTATGATCAACCTGACCTGTTCAATCACGTGTCGTCATTATAGCACCGTAAAAAATTAAGTATTTGAAATAGAGCGCTGCCCTCAACATGACTCGAAAGTGCGGATTTTAACCTCTCTCCCAGTTATTTGTTTGGAACCGATTGACCACGAAAAACTGGAGATATGATCCATTTAATTGCATAATAGGAACTACGAGGGAACAGTTCACGAAGGAACAATTCACAATTCATAACTGTGCTGCGAAAAAAAAAAACAATCATTATTTAAAAAACATCAAACTTCGTAAGCAGTTACAATGTTACTCATTATTGAGTATTTTTTTCGCCAAATACATTTTTATTTGTACTTGAGTACAGTTTTTTGGATGACTACCTTTACTTTTACTTGAGTAATATTATTTTGAAGTAACACTACTGTTACTTGAGTACAATTTTTGGCTACTCTACCCACCTCTGCTTATATATAAATGGAACTGTGTGTGCGTGTCTGTGTGTGTTTGCTCCCTGTGGACTACAAAACAGCTGGGCGGATTTTGACGAAATTTTACACAGTTGTACTTCATGTGTCTGGGAGGGTTCTTAGATGGATTTTATCTCTATAGGCCTCCGTTTAGAGCAGGAAATTAATTTGAATCTCCAAAAATTATCATAGAAAATGCCAATTTGCACTTTTTCACCCAAGCAATGCCGGGCCAGACCGCTAGTATACAGTATATTAAAGCTAAGCTGCTGGGTTAACCAATCACACTCACTTCCTACTCCCACTCTTCATCTTCAACAAGATAGAGTGACAACACCAGGAGAGCGACTGCTGTACAGTATATTTAATGGTAATATTTTTATTCATGTTGTATTTGTTTTTAATTGTTTACTGTTAAATATGACTCTAAAGGAATACTTCGGTGTTTTCATAAGTTTCTTGTTCACATAAATACTTTATCTTGATATGAAAATAGTTGTATCTTTTTGTTTTGGTGAATTCTATTTTATGAGCACACAATGATGAACACATTTTACTTATTTAAACAGCACCACTCAGATGACACAATGAAAGGCTGCAAAATTGTACTCTATTATTTTGTTATTTTGACACTTAATGGTAAGTTATTATTCATTTTTTAAATTCTTCATTATCTGTTGGGAAACCCTTCATTCAATTTTAATGAGTTCTACCGTTCATTCTTTCCAAATTCTCCCACAGAGTTTGTTTGGTGTGATAAAGGTAAAGCCAACGGTGGGATTCTGTTAAATTGTCACTTAAAGAGACACTAAATGGCAGTATCATGTATAATGATTTAATTAATCATTTTTGTTCTCAACAGCATCGAACACAGATTTTACTGTGAGATCTACATACGGGGAGATTACGTTATTGTGTGGTGAAAACAACAAAGTGACAAAAGATGATAAAAATGTAACATTCCCATTAAAGTATAAAGACGAGAGCACTGGAGAGTACCAATGTGTTGATCGAACAGGCAAACAAAGACAAAAAATCTACGTGAAGTTCAGAAGTAAGTTCTGCACCAACTAAATTACTAAACTATTTATTGTGTAAATTAGATGAAGGCTTTTACTAAAAAATATAATTGACAAATTAAGTCCGATGTGTTACTTACAAAACCAGTTGCATTGATAGTTGTGTTTGTTTGTATCCAGCCTGTGAAAACTGTGTGGAGCTTGACCTGGTTTCCATATCAGGTCTTGCTGTTGGGGACTTGATGGCTACCATTGTGCTCGGAGTGGCTGTCTATCTTGTTGCATCACACACTCATGCCTTTGTAGCCACCTCTCGACACAAAAGTAAATATTTTCACATATACTGTATGTTCTACTTTTAACATTGAAAAAGTTCAGCTTTTAAGAAATGAACTGTTAATATCTACACCTCTGTGATGTTTAGCCCTTTCACACATGAATTATGATTTTTAATTAAAAAAAATATATATTTCATTAGTTTTACGCACTTCTTTAACTCATTGGCAGCCATCGACGGCACTAGACATCCGATCCATTTTGTCTGGGAGGGGCGAATTAATGGTCGTTCATGTATCTCTCCGAGTCAAAATAGATTGGACATCTAGCGCCGTCAGTGGCATTGAAAGATGAGCATTCATGGCTAGTCCTGGTGTAAGTGAATTGGACTTTTGTCGGTGTCAATGGTATGCAATTAGCTAAAAAAAAAAAAAAAAATCTTGGGGCTGTAGCAAGTGTATTTCGTTTTTTATTAATATGAATTTAATTAATTAATTAATTAATGTATTTATACTCGTATGAAAATAATATAAAATATTAAACAAAAAAAAAATAAATGCATTTTTTTAATGACCAAAAATGGTGTCTTGCTCTATAAAGAGTTTAATGTCATAAGTTTAAACTTTTGAACAGATCTCTAATGTAATGACCACTGACCCTGAAAGGGTTAAGATGAGAAATAAAAATGAATACACTTGCTGTGCATCATATAGATAAAAAAATATACTGCAATTATTCAACGTCACTCATCGAGCTGAAAACTGTTGATATTCCTTGACGCTGCTGTTTTGTGTTAAATAAATATTTCCTTGCAGGATCTGACAGGGAACATCTTATATCAAACGAGACACAGAGGCGAGTCCCAAATGAGGGGTACCAGGAGGTAAACTAAATTCCAGAACACTAAAATGTCATTTGTAGTTTTCTCAATGGAAAAGCAATAACTGATGTTCATGTCTGGTTTTCCCGCAGCTAAAATACAAAGATGGTCGCAGAGAAATATACCACACACTCTCTGATAAATGATAGCCTGCTTGCCCAACTGAATAAAATATAGTCAATCTTTGAAACTAAATACAAGTTCTGGAGTCCAAATTTATACAAATAGGTCTTTGTTTAATTGTGTAGATGTTTCACTCCCATTTTTACTTGCATTTTCTGTGTGGTGATGTTAATAAACATAATACCCCCAAGACTTTGTGTTTTAGTGTATTATCGTTGTTTGTGTGTGCCTTGTAATTGACTGGCGACCATGCCAGCGTGTGCTTTGACTCTCGTGTAATGTCATCTGGTAAAAGTCTTCATGTTTCCTCTACTCTATATGTGAACAGGTTCTGTAGAACATGAATGGAATATGGGGGGAAAAAGCTACAGGTACTATGCAGTATGTAACTAAAAAACCTAATTTGCCAGGACATCAGCAACATATACTTTTAAGAGCTTGCACACTCTATGATCATGACGTGGGCTTGCTATACTGAACTATGCCATTTGAAACAATATAGTTTAATTCATTTTCCGTGTCACTTCTTCACGGGGGTTGCATGGGTGCTGGAGCCTGTCCTAGCTTACTCTGTGCCATAGGCAGAGTACACTCTGACTTGATCGCCAGCCAATCGCAGCAATTCAGTTTCCTAAATTAATTGTTTTTTTTTGTTCGTGGGCGCTTATACAGGAACAAGTTAGAGGGAATACATAACTCCTGCTCTGGCCTCGCTCCACTGGCTGGCTATAAACTTAAGAGTTTATTTTAAAAATTTTCTTTAAAATTTTTTCTTCTAAGTTCAAAAATGGTTTGCCCTTTGCTCAAGCCAATCCCTCAGGTCAGCAGATTAGCTGCTTCTGGAGGTTCTGAAATTTAAGCAGAAGCACGAAGACGACTGAGCTTTTTTGTTGCTGGTCCAAAACCATGAAACAACCTTCCTTTGCACATCAGGAAAGAAGCCTCCTTCACTATTTTTATGAGTGAAATCATTTTTTATTCTTTGGCAATTACAGCTTTATTTGTTCATTCATCCTTTTAGTCACTCACTTACAGTATATACAGTATATTCATCCATCCATCCATCCATCCATCCATCCATCCATCCATCCATCCATCCATCCATCCATCCATCCATCCATCCATCCATCCATCCATCCATCCATCCATCCATCCATCCATCCATCCATCCATCCATCCATCCATCCATCCATCCATCCATCCATCCATCCATCCATCCATCCATCCATCCATCCATCCATCCATCCACCACCTAATCCAGGGTATTCATTTATTCATTTTTTATTATACTGTTTAACTTTGTTCCGCCTTTAAATGATGTTGTTACATTGTCTTTAGCTGGCGTTATGTACCCTTTTTTGCAACTGTGATAGCTCTTAAAGAGATATACAGTATATTCCTCTAAATAACATTGAGTTGTTCTGACAGTACTCAGTAATGTGATGAAAATAAGGCATAGACTACACCATCAGTTGACAAGACTGCTCCCTCAGACATTGTGCCACGCCTTCCCATAAGGGGCCGACCCAGGCAGACCGTTGGCTTTCACTATGATAAACTCAAACACGCTGCGTTCTAACGCCGGATTTAGGTGGAAATAGGACGAAGGTTTTACTGTGTAGAAGCAGGCAGGAGTAACTCAAGAGTGATTAGGTCGAGAATTCCAAGGAATTATTATATCAAATAGCACCATGCATGCACTTTGAAATGTGAAAAAATATCAATGGATACAATTAGTGTAACTTTGGCTAGAAATATTTACACAAAATGAATGATAACTGCCTGTTTTTTGCTTTTAACCAATAATCTATACTTTTTTACATTAATTTCTATAGAAATTCCACAATTTAAGCATTTCTTTAAAAGGATTTTCAACTCAAAAAACTTTTTTTTTTTTGTCAACCGGCATGTTAGATTAGACAATACCGTAACTTTTGCTTGATATATTTATGTAAAATGAAAGATAGCTGTCTGTTTTTTTACTTTTAACCAAGAATCTAAAGTGTTTAACATTCATATCTGCAGAAATTCTGCAATTTTAGCATTTACTTACAGGAATCAACTTTGTTTCGTGACGGCCGCCATGTTGGATTACACAATACCGTAACTTTGGCTTGAAATACTTACGTATAATGAATGGTATCTGCCTGTTTTTTTTTTCTTTTAACCAAGAATCTAGACTGTTTTATGTTAATATCTATAGAAACCTATATGATATGTTAAATATTGCTATTGATCCTGAAAATATAAGTGATTATCTCTGCATTTGGTGATTTTTGTGCAACTAGTGTAAAATTTGAGAATTTTATAGCCATATAATTAATCGGGATTTTATTAGGGGGACGACTTTGAATATTTTTATGTCGCTGCTCACGGAGACTCATAAATGCCTAAGGGAGGTGCCTGTTTTTGTTTTAGGTCGTTAGCGGCTTTGGTTTAAAAAATAATTGTATTATAAGTTTTTGAAAATAGGCCCCCTGAGGATCGGCCCCAAGCCATGTCAACTGATAGTGACGTCTATGAATAAGGAATGTTTTACTTAAGGAGAGGGGGGCTTTTTGACTACACATGACACAATTAAATACACAAAAACACATCTTGTCAAGAATACAAATATAAATTATAACACAATATCCTCAAAAAGGAGTGTTTTCCTGTCCAGAAATAAGAACCTTTAGTTGTTTTACAAAACTATGTGAGCGAAAATGCATTCAAACACATAGGACAGGTTGAACACAAGGAAATACTGATGTAGATTTTCTAGCGTTAACAAACATACTAGTATACAATGAGGGAGTTACATGGAAAAATGAGGGAGGAGAGAAATGGTTTTAAAAATAAAGTCAGTCCTTGTCAAATAATCGAGTGGTTTTAATTCCAAAATATTTCTTGTTAACATATTTCAGTTCCTTATAATGGCAAAAGCAAACAGTTACATACGCAACAAAGCAGCAAGTGTGAGTTCTAATTATAACTCATAATTCATTAGTAAGCTAATCAGAGAACTGTGACATTGAAATGATGTCATGTTTTAGGCACTGGGGAAAACATGCACTGGTGGATACAATTTTATACACTATAGTGGAGTTACAGAAAAAGTTTGGTCTCTGTTATTGCCAACAAAGGGTACATAACAAAGTATTAAGATGAACTTTTGGTCTTGACCAAATACTTATTTTCCACTCTAATTTGGAAATAAATTCTTTAAAAATCAAACAATGTGATTTTCTGTTTTTTCCCCCCCACACTCTATCTCTCATGGTTGAGGTTTACCCATGTTGACAATTACAGGCCTCTCTAATCTTTTCAAGTAGGAGAACTTGCACAATTGATGGTTGACTAAATACTTATTTGCCCCACTGTATAAGAGTAAGTAAAAGCCATAAGCAGACAAAACATTACTGCAATATTCTCTTCTTTCCACCTCACAAAGGCAGGTGATGGGCCGCATGTCTGGGTGAACGTAGGGGTGTAACTGTAACGGATATGAGCTGCGGCTTTGAGGCTGCATCACACGTGATGAACCTACACTTCTGATAAGTATCAGAGGTATGTTTCCGACTACAAAAAAATTGCAGATTATTTTGAGAAATACTTGATACAGACAGTATAAAATGTACATTTCAATACATTTGTTACATTTAAGAAAGCAAAAAACATGATTCGATTTAAAATGGAAGCAATTACAAATAAAAAAAAATCTTGTGTTATGGAAAACATATTCTATTTAAGCCAACAAATGGTCATAGCAAGATCTTGGGTAACGATCAGTGGCTGAACAAATGTGAACGGGGCCCGGGTGCAATGAGAATTAAAGAGACCCCCTGAGTGGATTTTCAGTGTGGTGCTAGTGGACAATTAGTTGTGGGACCCTCCAGACAACCGGCCAAGCGGGGGATGGGGTCTGGCAGAGATATCTAACACTTTAAACTAGGGTTGTTCTGATCATGTTTTTTTTGCTCCCGATCCGATCCCGATCGTTTTAGTTTGAGTATCTCTCATTCCCGATCCGATTGCTTTTTTTTGCTCCCGATTCATTTCCAATCATTCCCGATAATTTTTCCCGATCATATACATTTTGGCAATGCATTAAGAAAAAAATGAATAAAACTCGGACGAATATATACATTCAACATACAGTACATAAGTACTGTATTTGTTTATTATGACAATAAATCCTCAAGATGGCATTTACATTATTAACATTCTTTCTGTGAGAGGGATCCATGGATAGAAAGACTTGTGACTTTGCATATTGTGACAATCATATTATATTGTGACTAAATATTGCCATCTAGCGTATTTGTTGAGCTTTCAGTAAATGATACTCCAATGCATGATGGGAAGTGGAACCATGATGGGAAGTAAAACCATGACTGTGCGTCGTGCTAACAATGGATATATCTTCTCTGCTTTGAGAAATAACTTAAGGTAATGTGACACAGATCATTTGCCACTTTGCTTCCCCACATTTCATCCCATCATCTTTCTAATTATAGGGGGAGAGATTACAAGGTTATGGCCAATTAAAGAAAGGCTCCGAAGGCTGCCATAATTCTCTCTGCTCATTGTTTTTATCTCTCTATATAGGTAAAACAGTGTCAATATAGATTGATCGCGACAATGAGTGAGAGGGTCGTGCAGCACATATATTAATAGCGTTAAATATTTTAACGTGACACAGATTTTAATAAATTTATTGCCGCCGTTATCGGGATATTTTTGATAACCCTACCTTAAGCCTAAACTAAAGACGCTGGATGAGTGTAACATATTATGTCTGTAACGTTAAATACAATTAGAAAACGATTTAATTAAAATATATATACTGTATATTTAAAAAAGGCATGGCCGATATTTTTTTGCCGATTCCGATACTTTGAAAATGACGTGATCAATCGGGACATCTCTACTTTAAACACTATATTACAGCTCTGAACAACCCGGGTACAGTTGCACACTTACAGTAGTTCCGCCCCTGGTACTGATTAATATACACCAAATTGTTGAAATTTCCTTTACATTACTTGTTAATGGTAGTAAATGGTGATTTTTATCTATGTGAAGACACTGATCATAAAAGTATTTAATGTGGTTGAAAACGGATGCTGTAAGCATTAATATTAAAAAACATTTAATGTAGATTTTTGTAAATTTGCTGTTTTATTTCTTAAATAATCACATCTCCAACATTTCTAGGGACGTCCTACCACTCACTGGTGAGCTATCATTAGAACAGGGCTACTCATGTGGCCTTTGGGGGCTTCCTGGTGATTGCAGGTGCCATGTTGATGTTCATTGATCTAAAGGACTAACACTGCAGGAGATTTTTTTTTTTAAGTCACCACATAAGGCAAAGTGATAACTAGGAGGAAATGTGTCATGATAGCCACACATTCATAAAACAGGACCATGATGAGGATTAACTACTCTTTCCCTTTGGAAAACTGATTTGGACATCAGTGAAGGAGGTCCAACGACAATACTTATAATCTTACACAACATACTAATAATTACATACATCTCAGCATACAATAATGGACAATCCACTCTCGTTCTGTTGTGAACTTTTGAGGCATGGAACAGTTGTCTAAGTGACATAACTGTCCTCGCTGCTCAGAACAATATGGCTAAAGCAACAATAAATTGACATAACATTAACTTATTATGTAGCAGTAGAAAATGGATGAGCACTCATATTGTGCTAAACTATTCAAATTTTGACATTAGATTTAACTTTTAATACTTTTCCATGGGACCAATTTGGGCGCCAACTTTACTTCCTCTTCCTGTCATGAGCTTACCTTAATGTTGTTTATGATGAAATGAGTCAACTGCTCGAGTGAATATAATTGTATGGCGTGTAAAGAATTCTAGCATTAAAATGTTGCAATGCTGCCCTTCTTATATTCAATTGTTTGTCTTCCCAGATGAAATGCTTCAACTTGTTAGCTGTCACAGGTGCCTCATCTTGATTTGCTATTGTTGAGAAAAGAATATGGATCCTGGGAGTGGGTGTTCAGGCGCTGTCAATGATACCATAAGGAGAGTGTTAGCAGCTCAAAAGGCAGAGTACATAACAAGTAGTTTCAAGGTCACTTGGTTCCACTCTAATATACACCACAGATGCAGTAGTTGATTAATTTCAGCCTCAAAAACCCTGGCCAACAGCTTGCGAAGAGCAGTATTGTTCAGCCGCACCTTTTCACTCCCTGCGTGCCTGCATGTGAGTCATCTTGTTCTCTAAATTGGTGTCCAATATAAATACTGTATACATCACTGCGTAAGTTGGTTTCCCATGAAGGATTATAATGACAGTAAGGGATTAAAAAAAAAATTAATAGAAAATTCATACAACCGTGACATGCCATTGGGATTCTCATACCCAGGACTCTTCAAACGCTTTGGACCAAAAAATATTTTTATGGTACCAACTCTATCCTTACTTTTTTCCTATGTCTCGTTGCGATCGATACTATCGAATTGTCATTGTTGCAATACATTTGCATTATTCCTCATGAAACACCACAATCATTATTGAACTTGCTGCTGAATATTTGCTGTGACCTAGTTTTGTGTGCATCATATTATACAGTTGGTTGTATACAGTGGTACCTCGACATACGATCGCTTCGACAAATGAGCTTGCTGAACGAACTGGCTTTAAAATACGGCCGTAGAATGTCTACGATCTCTGACCTCCGTTCCCAAGTCTTTATAACATAAAGTGACAATTATTATTGTGGTAAAATCACCAGCTTTGTCAGGTTTTTAATTATTTATTTCAGAACTTATGTAACACAACATGCCTACTGTCTGCCGCAGCTGAACATGAAAAGTGAAAGTAAAAAGTCCTCTCTCAATCTGTCAAGTCAGCCATGCGGTGTGTTCAGGTACACCACGTAAAACACAACCGCCACATTAGAACCCGATTTGTTTCATTATTGCAGGTATTATTATTATCATTGCTATTATTATATTAATATTCCGATTTTTATTCAGAATTTATTTCTTTTGCTCTGTGTAATAGCGTACCGCGTTAATGCTATTTTTATACCGTGACGTCACCATCGTAACCCGGAAGTGAGTCAACATAGATACGCCCTCGCATACAACTCATATTATTACCACTTGTTTTCTGCCGGTAATTTTTCAAAAAAGAACATACCAAGTAAACACTACTGCTATGGAACTTGTAGAAACGACTCTAGACATTACAACATATGAAAGATGTTTTCTTCATACGTTGGAAAAAATGTGAACAATGGATCAACTTGTGTGGATGTCCAACGCCAGCAAGGTGAAGCCATTCACCTTCATATGGAGTAAACATTTTGTTGGGGGTCATGGTCCTGCAGAGGACGAAGACGTAAGCCATTTTGATATTTTTAGTCATTTTTTAGCGGGGCGTTTTGCCGTGGTGCTTCTGTCTGATTTGTTTGATTTTATTTTGGCATGTTTTACTCTACTGTTTGCAGCAGTGTTGTTTGCGTCAATGATGACGAAAACGAAAATATTTTGGCGTCGAACAATTTTTGATGACGATAATGTGACGATGGCGAGCTAAAAATGTATCTTGGGAGCAGGGGTCGCGTTAACCGAATATTTTCCGTCGTTGACCGGTTTTTTAAAACGGTGACGGAAAAAACTGAAGTCCATCTGTCATTTTGACAGGTTGCAATTCACACCCCAGATCACAGGGTGGCGAGTGAGCATATTAATTAGCTTTTGTCTCTCTTGATGCATGACGTCGTTGGCCTTACTCGGAAAAATGTCAAGGCAACTGAGTGTTTGCCTGTCACGGCCAGAATGTTCTCCCTGTATTTTTCAAACAGTGAGAGAAAAGTCTGGGACACAGCCCTCGAGTAGGTACAAAATCAATCGACAAATCAGATTTGTTTATTTGCGTGACGTGTTCTTCACGAGCAACGTCACTCTTGCGCGCCGAAAGTCGTCTCTACAACAACACGGATGGCGGGAGAGCCGAGAATATGTTCCAATCCGCGGTAAATTCAGTTTTAAATGAGCTAAAACACAACGACACGAGACATTGACAACAGTCTGTCTCGCGCTAGCCATGTTGAATAAACTCCGTTCTCCTCGTATGTTTACTTCCGCGCGCAAGTCCCTCATCCTGCCCTCGTCGCTTTGCTAACGGCACGTCTGCCCGTCGCTGATTGGTGCACTCCGCTGTCTGTCTGCCTCTTGTTAAGCTTGTTCGGACAGAATATTAATTAAAAATGAATGAAAACTAAATACTATTGAATATGTCATTATAATCATTTTAAAAATGTAAGTGACGGGTAAAAATAGATTATGACCGGATTTTTATGACACTGTCAGTCAAAATGACAGACAACGAAAAAGTCTAGCGCAACCTCTGCTTGGGAGACTAAAACATAATGATACGAATGCCAGTTTTCGTCTGACGAGACGAGACGAGATGAAAAGTCGCCATAGTTTCCGTCATAATTTCACAATGTGGGACATTTTCTTATCGTATGTGGACTTCGCATGCATCGTAGCATTGTTTGGTCGTATCACTCACGCTGCGTCCACCACACCGGTCCCACACACAGGCTTACTCACCGGTGTCTTCTCCAGGCTCCAGACTTTTGTGAAACATGTCAGATGCTGCTTTGTAAGTTTTGTTTTCTTTTCTTGGCTGGATATGCCATGTCGCTTTAGTCTTTTAAGGTCTGTGCTGAGTGATCATCACACACTAAATGTAACTTGTAGCGTTAGCAAAGACTTCGCGTAGCATTAGCATTTAGCGCGGTTAGTGTCTTAAACTCTTGTAAAACTTTTTTGGGTACTGTTCGTGGTGTCCAGGTAAGTTTAATAAACTGAAAATAATGTACTGTTTTATCATCACGAAGATGGTGATGTCCTTGTAGACTCTACAATTATGTGCCCGTCTGTCAATGTTCATTTGAAGTTGTTGGAAACCTTTTATTTATTTATAGAATAACACAAGTTTACAGACAAAAACATTTTGAGTAATTGTTGAGTAAAACGAGACTGAATTTGTCTGAGTTTTCGTTGACTAAAAGTAGACGAAGGACGAACACATTTTTTACTGACTAAAATATGACTATGACTAAAAAGTATTTTCATCCAAAAGACCAAGTCGAAAATTAAATGGGCTGCCTAAACAACACTGGTCTGCAGCCAGGTCACCGTTGAAAAAAAAGAATTGCAGAAGGGAAAATAGAATGCTGACATGGAATTAGAATTAGGCTTTGAAAAAGTTGTGGCCTCAGTGTACTGTAAATTTACCTACACTGATATGCATGTTTTTTTTTTTTTTTTTGTCAGATGAAGGAGAATAATCAGGGAAAAGACATATACAGTGTATCACAAAAGTGAGTACACCCTCACCCTCACATTTCTGCAGATATTTAAGTATATCTTTTTATGAGACAACATTGACAAAATGACACTTTGACACAATGAAGAGTAGTTTGTGTGCATCCTATATAATAGTTAATTTATTCTTATATTATATTTAACAAAAGTGAGTACACCCCTTAGTGAAAGTTGTCAACATTAACATACAACATGTCAACTGCCTATATTTTGTGTGGCCACCACTATTATCCAGAACTGTCTTTACTCTCCTGGGCATGGAGTTGACCAGAGCTTCATTCACAGGTTGCCACTGGAATGCTCTTCCATGACAACGTTGCGGAGCTGCTGGATATTTGAGCCACCTCAACCTTCCGCTTGAGGTTTCCCCAATGATGTTCTATTGGGTTCAAGTCTGGAGACATGCTTGGCCAGTCCATCATCTTTACCCTCAGCCTCTTCAGTAAAGCAGTGGTCCTCTTGGAGGTGTGTTTGGGGTCATTATCACGATGGAATACTGCCCTGTGACCCAGTTTCTGGAGGGAAGGGATCATGCTCTGCTACAGTATTTCACAGTACATGTTGGAATTCATATTTCCCTCAATGGAATGTAACTCTCCAACACCTGCAGCACTCATGCAGCCTCAGACCATGACATTCCCACCACCATGCTTGACTGTAGGCATAAGAGACTTATCTTTGTTCTCCTCACCTGGTCGCCGCTACACATGCTTGAGACCATCGGAACCAAACAAATTAATCTTCGTGTCATCAGACCAAAGGACATTGTTCCAGTAATCCATGCGCTTTGTTGACATGTCTTCAGCAAACTGTTTGAGGGCTTTGTGTACCTTCTCCAGAGGAGGCTTCCTCCTGGGGTGACAGCCATGCACACCAATTTGATGTAGGGTACGGCGTATGGTCTGAGCACTAACAGGCTGAACCCCCCACCTCTTCAATCTCTGCAGCAATGCTGACAGCACTCCTGCGACGATCTTTCAAAGAAGGCATTTGGATGTGATGCTCAGTACGCGCGCTCAGCTTTTTTGGATGACCAACCTGAGGCCTGTTCTGAGCAGACCCTGCTCTTTAAAAACGCTGGATGATCTTAGCCACTGTGCTGCAGCTCAGTTTCAGGGTGTTGGCAATCTTCATGTAGCCTTGGCCATCTTCATGTAGCGCAACAATACGTCTTTTAAGATCCTCAGAGAGTTCTTTGCCATGTGGTGCCATGTTGGAACTTTCAGTGACCAGAATGAGAGTGTGTGAGAGCTGCACTACAAATTTGAACACACTTGCTCACTATCCACACCTGGACCTAGTAACACTAACGAGTCACATGACATTTTGGTGGGAAAATGACAAACAGTACTCAATTTGGACATTTAGGGATGTAGTTTCTAGGGGTGTACTCACTTTTGTTGCCAGGGGTTTAGATATTAATGGCTATATTTTGAGTTATTTTTAGGGGAAAATAAATTAGCTATGATATAAACTGCACACAGACTATTTTTCATTGGGTTAAAGTGTCATTTTGTCAGCGTTGTCCCATGAAAAGATGTATCTAAATATCTGCAGAAATGCGAGGGGTGTACTCACTTTTATGATACACTGTAAGCAATGGAAATTTCACATATGTCACACAGAAGGCATAAACATTAAGGCAGGTTATAAGAAAAATCAGGAATATTTACTCTGTAGTCTTAATGTAACAATCAATGGTAGGTGTTTTTACAACTGCTTGACATTTCCAACATTTTCAATCCGGAGGCAGAGGTTAACGTGAATGTCCCTGAGCTGATTTTATTCATCTTTAGAGATCGAGGAGTATTCTAAAGTTTAATGATCATGTTGTATCCAACTGAAGTCTTGTGAGAACATGTTGTGTGGAAAATATGTTATGTAATCCTTTACTCACGTCATAGTCAGGAGAAGGCTGGGCCGGGCCTGTGGATACTAAAAGAAGAACACAGAAATGTGGTTACACATCATGAACCTGGACACAATCCAAACCCAAAATATTTAAATATATAAAAAACTTGAAAACCCCCCCCAACGTTTTCAATGTGAAAAAAAAAATGCAATTAAAAAGATATCCATGAACTCTTGAATTTTTAATCTGTGTAAATACAAATATTTGAAAGTGCCTTTGAAATTAACTGTGTAAAAAACTAAATATGAATTACATTATTCAAAGTCCACAATATTGTCTCCCCTATATTGGATTCTTCAAGTTACGACTTTAGGATTTTAGTTGTTTGTAGGGGGGGGAAGATGATTCAACGCAAGTTTATTTTTAAAAAGCCATTCTGTTACACTGCTTCTTACCTTTGGTATCTTTTGAAATTTTCTTCTTGGTGCACTTGTAGATAAGTAACATCAATATAAGTGTTATGCTCATGTCTGCAACAATGGCCAAGGCAAACAGTGTTGCGTCCAGCTCAAAACAATCAGAACAGACTGGAGGAGGGATGGACAGTGAGAGAGACGTTAGCATATACAAAGATCACATGAGCAAATACAGTCCATTTGGTGCACCTACCGTTTCCTTCCACATAGAAATAATATTTGACCTTTTCACCATATTCACAATAGTATAGGCCTTTGTTTTTGCCATTATAAGTAACTGTGAAGTCCTTGCTGGCACTGTGAACGGGGTTATCTGATTTGAACCAGGTCCCATTTTCGGGACATGTCATAGTGAAGCTCTCCCGCCAGAATGACACAGCACCTTAAATAACATTAAGTTGGGGGACAAATTTAGTGCTTGTTTTATATTTTCAACTCTCATTTCCTCTAAAACACAATTCTTCATTGCGTTAGCCCAGCTAATAAAACATTAATATCATACTAAAGACATTATCAACATCAATGCATTTTCATTTATAGTGATCAAAATAGGTAACTGAAGATTTAAAAGCAGGAAATGTGAGATCCCGTCTTTTCAGTGAGTACAATGCTGATTCTGACTTGTATTTTGAATTTGTGATACAAACACGACAAATTCAAATTTCATTGAATTAAATATACAAAAAAGAACAAAACAAACACACACAAAAAAACACATACAAGTCAAAGATGAATACAAATTACCTGTACCAGCTTCCACTGCACTTAGTACCATCAGGAGGTAGCTGAAACGCAAAGCACTGTTGTTCATAATTTTTGATGATTATAGCCTAATGTATTTTTAGATTCAGTAATTGTTCCCAAAAAGATAACTTTAAAACCTCTCCAATATTTGAACTGAGCTTGGAACCCGCTGCTCTTTTAATCTGTCTGACGTTATCTGTGTGACATCCCCCAAACACACACATGTGCACCCACACACATTTACGAAAATACATGTGTCGAAGTAGACTTCACGGATATAATTTAAACAATGTCAAATGAAAGGTTTCTTAAATGTATCGTAGTTCATAATGAAGGTAAATTAAAAAAAAAAATCATTATCTGACAACTTTGAAATTCTTTTCCGTTGCAGAGTATTATGGGATGGTAGCCATATATTAAAGTGCAGTCCTGCCCTCTTATGGCTTAATGGTGAATGTAAAACATCAGGCTCACTTTATATTCCATGATTATGATACAGTACAATCAAATAAAACTGGCTGCTTCTTTGATCGACTTAATTGAACTATGTTTGGAAAAACCTCTTGTCATTCATTCATTTTTTTTGATCATTCATTCATATAAATTATACACACTACACTGTAAATGCTAATATAAAACTTAATTAAATATGATAAGAGAACCAAAATTAATTTTAATCAACCTGTTGTCAAAACTATTTTTTAAAAACAAGTAAGTAGTAATTTGGGCCTCTAAAACATGCCTAACTTGATGTACAGTACCTCAGTTAAATCAAATTAAAAAAAAATATTTTTTTTACCAAGTGTTCTTTGGGCGTTCTTTCAGACATGCTCAGATCTGCCTCGTCTATTTCGCGGGGTTTTTTTTGACACCAAAACATTCCCGCAATCATCCACAGTGAACCGTGCTGTTAAACAAAGCTTTCTTCAGCACTTTCACTTATTTTACTCACTTCACATTGATTTGGTGAGTAAATATTTTACTCTTTTATAAACTGTTGTTTTGCAGCACCACGACAGTTTATTCATTCATTCACTCATTTTCCAAGCTGCTTATCCCCACGAAAGTTTCTGCGATGTTGGAGCCTATCCTAGCTAACTATGGGCAGTAGGCGGGGAACCCGGAATCGGTTGCCAGCCAATCGTCGGGGGACAGTTTATAAAAGAGTAAAATATTGTAACGACTGTTATTGATCTGTTCCACTGCAATGGATGATGGGTAGTTTTGGCAACCACAACTGAGATTAGTGATTGCTGTTGTATCTCATATGTGTTCTGTTCAATACAATAAGAACCACAATAATTATTATAATTAGAATTAGTTCAGGTTAAAAAATGAAGTTCACATGCATATGATGAATGAGCAGCACTAAAGTTATTTTGCGTACTGGTGAAAACTCAAAATAAACAATTTTATAATCTAATCATTAAGGTTAATTTGAGTCCATAAAACTTGAAATAATGAAGTAAATTGCATCTAATTATAGCAACACTAGGTAACTTCAGCCTTCATGAAATATTTTTAGAACATTTGTGATTATATGTCCACTGACAACTAATCAAATGTCTTTTGGGTGGGGAGGGGGTTACCCACACGAAGCCACACTGTTGCTAACCATCCCTGTTGCTAACCATCGTATGCTATTGTTTAGCCACAACTGGATTCATCACCTAATTACCGTATATTGGTCCGAATATGAGACGGCCCTGATTATAAGACGACCCCCTCTTTTTCAAGACTCAAGTTTGAAAAAAAGACTTTGAACACCAAATTAATTTTTATACAAAAAATAATTACAGTACATCTGAAACAAACGATTATAACAATATATTTCAGAGAAAAAGCATGGTATTTTGCCTCATTCAAATCTTAATATCTGAACATTTAAATATGTAAACTAAAGTGCAGTCACATTCGTAAATGAATGGCTTCTGGTTTTTGAAATGTAAATCAATCTATTGTGATAAAACAACAAAATTGCAATAACTGCATTAACCATCAAAGTAAGGTCTAAATGTAACTGTAGTATTGAAACAAATCTGAATAAGGAAAAACATTGCAATAAAATAATGCAAACTGGTTAAACTTGAGAGTAGCTGGGATCTGTCACAACAGAACTTTGCTTCAATGACATCTGGCGCCATCTAGCGTCGTGAATGGGTATAATGTCTAGACCGCGAATATAAGACGACCCCCGCTTTTTCAGTCATATTTCAATGCAAAAAACACCGTCTTATATTTGGGCCAATACGGTACTATTCCTCCGTCTCACAGTCACTGAAAACAGAAATGTCGTTTAATCCATCTGCAGGCGAACGATATATGAGGATTTTACGACACATTGCACTCATGCGCTGGGCCTCATGGGAAACCCAGTCTACCTTAGGGCGAAACACTACCAGTTTGTCCACCGGCGTTCCTCAAATCGACCAAAACTGAGAAGTTACCAAGTGTTGCTATGTAACTTACATAAATTGAGGCAATAAAGAAATTGGTCTATAGGTTGTAAAATTGTGTTTATAGTTGCTTTTGAATGCTGGTATTACTTTCGAAATTTTCAATTTTTTTCCCCCCGAAAACAACCGAACTGAAATGATAAATTACAGACATAAAGTAGGGCTTCGCAATGGTTAATATAATCTTTTTTATTTCTAACATTGAAATCATTATAATCCATTGATGACTTACTTTTACATTTCGATACAATATTAATAACTTTCCGATTATATGTACAGTGGTATGAAAAAGTAACTGAACCTTTTGGAATTTCTCACATCACCATTAAATGCGATCTGATCTTTGTCAAAATCACACAGATGAAAAAAAAACACTGTCTGCTTTACCTAAAACCACCCAAACATATCTAAGTTTCATATTTTAATGAGGACAGTATCCAAACAATGACAGAAGGGGGAAAAATAACTAAGTGAACCATCACATTTAATATTTTGTGCCTCCCCCCTTTGGCAGCAATAACGTCAACCAGACGCTTCCTGTAGCTGCAGCTCAGTCTGACACATGGATCAGGAATAATCTTGGCCCATTCTTCTCTATAAAACTGATGTAGTTCAGTCAGATTCTTGGGATGTCTGGCATGATTCGCCTTCTTTAGGTCATGCCACAGCATCTGAAAGGGGTTCAAGTCTAGACTTGGCCACTCCAGAACGTGTATTTTGTACTTCTGAAACCATTCTGAAGTCGATTTACTTCTATGTTTTGGATCATTGTCTTATTGCAGCATCCATCCTCTTTTTAGCTTCAACTGTCTGACAGACGGCTTCAGGTTTTTCTGCAAAACATCCTTATAAACTTTTGGATTAATTTTTCCATTAATGATTGCAAATTCTCTAGGTCCTGAGGTAGCAAAACAGCCCCAAATCATGATGCTCCCTCCACCATGCTTCACGGTGGGATGAGGTGTTGATGTTAGTGAGCTTTTCCATTTTTCCTCTACACATGACGTTGTGTGTTACTCCCAAACAATTCAACTTTGGTTTCATCAGTCACAAAATATTTTGCCAAAACTTCTGTGGAGTGTCCAAGTGCCTTTTTGCGAACATTAGGCGACCAACAATGTTTTTTTGTTTATTTTAAATTAGTGGCTTTCTTCACCGAGCCCTCCCATAAACACCATTCCTGGCCATAGTTTTACATTTAGTTGATCTGTGCACAGAAATATTGGACTGTGGCAGTGATTTCTGTGAGTATTTAAAAGACACTCTAGGGTTCTTTTTTACCTCTTGGAGTATTCTGCGCTGAACTCTTAGCATCATCTTTGGTGGATAGCAACTCCTTAGGAGAGGACCAACAGTGCCAAACTCTATTTGTAGACAACTTCTCTGACTGTCGATTGATGAACATCCAGACTCCCATATGTTGTAAGGATAGAATTGACCCCACCATTGTTAAGTGAATTACCTTCTTTATGTTCAGATTGACATTTACCCCTTTTCACTTCCTGAATGTCCCCCTCAATTTCCGCCCTCAAACACGTTTGAATAGCTGATGACATGTTTTTTGCTGAGTTTGGTTGTGTTTGTGGACAAAAGCAGTAGTGTTTTTCCTGAAGGTAGGTTCTATTTTTGGTATTCCCTAACTAAGTCGTTTTTTCAGTTATATTTAATTTATTTAGACAATGTTAAGTGGTCTTAAGACAATTGTTTATTTTTTGCATTCCTGGATAGTTAAGCCATTATTGTGTATGATAATATAATTGAAATGATGTTTTATGTTCAAATATTAAAATTTAAATTTGCTAAACAAACAAACAAAAAATCCAGGCATTTATTCTGGAAGTTTTCAAAATGTTTCTTTTGTAGTTTTTGAAAACAAAGGTTTGAATCGAACGATGTATCACTTGAACTAATACATATGAAAGTTAGTATAAGTCAATACAGATTTATTTTGCATTGATCATTTAGCCTTTCAAATAATTATGGCGGAAAACAAGTTCCGCTCTGAGACCCCCAATTTGGCCAAATTTCTAAATTGTCCTATATGCATGTGTAATACAGCATTGGAAAGCTTAAAATCTCAATTTTCTGGGGGAAGAAAAATTTTGAACAGGAGCAGAATTGCAGACACCATGACTTTAACGAGATATTATCGCGTACTTACCTTTTTTCGATCCAAAAACTCCATGTCGCATGTATCACTGAGTGTCAATACACAGCTGTGAATGTCCACAGCTGAATTTTTGGGGATTTTATGGGTGAAATATGGCAATATAACAAGGGTCGCGATGCAGAAATCGCAGACATCAAGGAGTGGTCGAGATTTTCTTTTTCATATATTTACCCTTCAACATGTTATTTTTTATTTTTATTTGTTTGGATCAATTGTTTATCATCTAACATATCGGAGAAAATGCGACAGAAACAAAAAAATACATTAAGTAAGGGTGTAACGGTACATGTAATAGTATTGAACCGTTTTGGTACGTGGCGCTAAAAAAGTGCTTTATTTGAATCATTAAATAGCAACATAAGAGCATGTTCAAGACTTTTTTTTTTTTTTTAATTGTGGATGCTGACAGGGGGACTTGCTTTATTTTTTGACCGACCTCTTCTTTTTGCTTTCCACTAAGCAAAGTTTCAGCAACTGCACTCATACAATCTTTGACAATCGGTGCGTCACTGAAAGTCTTTTTGTTTTGACCCAATATCCACGCTATTCTGAGGTAGCATTCATTTGCTCGTTGCTGTGCAGTGAATGAATGAACCATGAGCCTTGAGGTGCCCTTAATTCCGCTATTTTTTGAGAACGGATTGCAGAGTTCATAGGGAAACTTTACGAAAAAGCTGCGTGCTTCGTCTCATAGTGCCTTTTCAAATTGCTGCTCTTTACAAGCGCTACCGTCTCTGAACAGATGAGCCATAGCAGTCTTGTGCTGCCGCCAGGTAAAATGAACAAAAATGTGTTGGTCCACTCCTCCTTAAACACTCTGTTTTCTGCATCAATCTTGCGTAGTTTTGAGCACGCCATCTGTCGTACCTTTTTCACATCTTCCTCCAACTTCATTCGGCTCAGTATTTGGCTGTCACTCCGCGGAGTCTGGAAAGCGAGTGTGAGACATGCTGTCCTAAAAATAACTTTCAAATGCTTCACTCTGATTGGCTGGCTCACGCGCGTCACCGCCAAGGTTTTTGTTTGTTGCCCACCTCTGCTCTGCAAACCCGCAGACAAAAATGATTTTTGTTGTTGCAACGTGTATTAGTCGCGACAGCTTGAGATCCGGTCCAGACGGCTTGGGGGTCCGGAACCGGACCGAGGTCCGCGGCTCCGTGACCTCTAGTGTAAATTATATTAACTCCGTCTTCTCTACTATAATGAGGACCAACACGGTAGGACAGTATAACCCAGAAACGTCAACGGCGCGACAACGTGGCTGCCACAAGAACGCTGTAAACACGGGCGTTAGAGTCACTCAGCCAATGCACACCAGTCGCAGTGCGGCTGCAACGCGACGCACAAGAAAAGAACGGCAGAGTTTATTATTTGACGCGAGATGCGGCCCTCCTGTGTCAATACTACTACCGGTAGCTAGGATCGGGCCGGAAGTCACTCGTGTAGAAATACGGTGGATCCGATTAATTTTCAAACTAATATGCAATCGTAACCTACTATTTGAGTCCAACAGATCTCTTGAGTGGTAGATCGGGGCACAGTTGACTTATCTTTGTTGATTTACTGCTGTCTTCTCTGCTATAATAATAACCAACACGGCCCTGTGTTCAATACAAAACCCTCCTACCACAACAAAACAAGTAGGAACTAATATTCACATAGGAACTAAAGTTATACAACATAAAATATACAAAATAAATGAATACTACATCACATTTGTAAACTATAAACACCTAATAAAATAAATAATAGCCCATTTAAATAAATTGAAATGAGCTAAAACACCTGTAATTAAATAATAACAATAAAACACACATCCTGCTTACACAGTTAAATTTATTAATTTCTGTGTGGCGCTTCAACTTGAGAAAATGCACCAATAAAGCTTTTGAAAACCGTTCATAAGAAAAAAAATGTTTCATTGAGGCATTTCATTCGTAAAATACATGTTAAAATCTTCAGGACTTCTTTTTTCTTCTTTCTTTTAGAAAGAAAGCTGACCAATACGCGGGGTCTGAAAGGCAAATTGTTGTTGGATGGTCTTTAAATACCTGCTACTTTTTTAGCAGAATTCTAGATTTGCATAGGTTAATGTTCCTATTGTTGAAAGCACAAAAGTGTGTAATAAACAGCTAGCACATTTATATTTCGCATTTTGTTTTCTTACTGTACCGAAAATGAACCGAAGCGTGACCTCAAAACCGAGGTATGTACCGAACTGAGATTTTTGTGTACCGTTACGCCCCGACAATTAAGCGATAGTTATGAGGTAGATATCCGTGACTTTTTTACAGACGCCATTTTTTTTCATTGTGACGTCATTTGTTTATAATTTTAAAATATGCAAGTGAATAATTTTTTAATCTTTTTTTTTTTTTAATGAAATATTAGACATCAATTATTGATTCTAAGCTAAAAATGACAGACATTTTGAATAATGCATATAACTAGGCCTGCAAGTAGGACTGAACGGGCCCTCGCAATCTAGCGCAACTTGGACGTCACGCAACTCGGACAGTGTGCAGGTCAGGGTGGTGGCAGATCGTCCTCTCTAATCATCTCATTAGAACCTAACATGCTCGAAAGTCGCCTCTTTACATTCACACACCTAAAAGAGATAAAAACCCCTATTGGAGAGAGTACTACAAAAAAGGAGCGAATAAAGGGTCGTCACGGCAACAGACAGAGAAATGTGGACATGGGCTGTAAAATAAGTATTTCAAAAGGTCTTGAAACTACAATGACCAACCTGAAAAGAACTGGACATATATTAGAAAAATGAGTGACTTTCTATTGCCACTAGCTGGCGCTGTAGGGTTGATGCAAATGACCCCTACAGGACCCCTCAGAGTATGACTCAACAAGCACGAGATGTTTGGCGCAGATATGTTGTAGAAGTTATGACTGTTCAAAAGTTGTGGTGAGACGAAATGGCTTCAGTCATTTTCACTTCTCCTGTTGGACTCTTCTGCTTCAACCAAACCTCAGTATTTTTCATCAGGCACCTGAACACGTCTTATGGCTCCCTTGATGCAGGTTTCAAGTGAAAATATTTTTTTCCTTGGAGGAGGAGCCTGTTTAGTGAAAAAAAAAAAAAAGTCATTTCCTGTTCCCACTAGGGGGCGCTAGGCCTAATGGGTAATGTTTCAATGCACTCGTGTTAAGGGTGGGATCCCGCACATACATGCCAGATATGAAAAAGATTGAACGTTGTGTCAAGTTGTGTTTTACTTAATTTGTCATTTTGCCGAAAAAATGGCAGACTTTGGCACCACGCCCAGGTCAGACCCATGAATTAAAACGCACCATTTTGAAAATTTTAGATCCCCTATGTCTCCTGAATAGTCTCACCAATTTTGAAGATGATCCAACCAACTCCCTCAGTGACAAGGTCTCAAATGTGCACCCTGTTAATTGATAAAAATTTCACATTCAAGCCAAAATACCCGATTTCCTGTTGGGTTTGGAATATGGGTTCAAGAGACTTTTTGGAGCAGTTTTGCACAAGGTATCGACTCCCCAAGTTTCATTGCTCTACGTTAAAAAAAACCTAATAGGAAACGCCTTTTTGAAAAATTCAAGGGGGCGCCACTGAGCCATTTTGTTACATTTTTGTGTAATGTCGCAAGATTATCGAAATCCATGCAAAGCCGCATGTTTGTGCAAAATTTGCTGAGTTTTCGTGTATGTTCAGGCCTCCAAATGTAAACTATACTACAAATAGATAAAAATTTCACATTCGATCCAAAATACCCGATTTTCTGTTGGATTTGGAAAATGGGTGCAAGAAACCTTTTGGAACAGTTTTGCATAAGGTATGGATTCCCCAAATTTCATTGCTCTATGTTGAAAAAACCCAATAGGAAAGGCCTGTTTTAAAACTCCTTTCTGTCGCCACTAGTTGGCACAGTAGAGTTGATGCAAATAACCCCCACAAGACCCTTCAGGGTATGACTCTCAACAAGCACGGGAAGTTTGGCGCAGGTATGTTGTATGTCTGCTGAGGTATGACTTTTCAAAGTTTTTTGCGTGACAAATTGTTGACGGTCATTTTCACTTTCCTGTTTGGACCCCTCCGCTTCAACGAAACCCCAATATTTTTCATCAGGCATCTGAACACAGGTCTTAAGGCTCCCCGATGCAGGTTTGAGGTCAACAGATTTTTTTCCCTTGGAGGAGGAATTTGTCTCGTAAAAAAGGCATTACCTGTTCTCATTAGGGGGCGCTAGGCCTAATGGGTAATATTTCAATGCACTCGTGTTAAGGGTGGGATACCGCACATGTCTCCTGAACAGTCTCACCAATTTTGAAGATGATCCAACTAACTCCCTCGGCAAAAAGGTCTCAAATGTGCACACTGTAAATCGATAAATATTTCATATTCGATCCAAAATAACCGATTTCCTGTGGGGTTTGGAATATGGGTGTAAATGCTTTTTTGGAGCAGTTTTGCCCAAATTTAATCACTCTACGCTGACAGACCCTAATGTTATAGGCCAATTTTAAAATTTCAAGGGGGCGCCACTGAGCCATTTTGTAACATTTTTTTGCAACGTTGCAAAATTATCAAAATTTACACTTTTCCGCATGTATGTGCACATTTTGATGACTTTTCATGCATGTTCAGGCCTCCAAATTGGCCGTTTTCATTTGCCCTAAAAAAAAAAAAAAAAAATCCTTTGCAAAACAATAGGGCCTTCGCATGCTTAGTGCTCGGGCCCTAATTAATTACCTTCGTTTTATGGCTGGGTTGAAACAAAAGCGGCTGCGCGACGTCTGTAGACTGGGGTATCCAGGGTAAAACGGACAAATTAGAAATAGTAGAGGACTTAATGCGCCATGAATCTGCTATGGCAGCATATAGACATATTGTTCTATCAAACACAACGGTTGATTGGGCTTAAAATACAGCACTTTATTTTAAAGAGGGGTGCAAGAGCAGAAATCGCTTTTTCAGCCTTGTTTTCCGCCTTATGGTTTCTATTCTAATGTATCCCTGACCCCCGTTCACTCAACCTGTTTGGTTTTATTAATGTCCTGTCTCCAGCATTAAGTGTGCATGCAGGTTATGCTGTTATATCGTCCCTACCAATGTTGGGACCAAACCTACGCCCATGTGGTAGAACATACGCACATACATTGCATTGCATCACGTTATCATAGCGTAAGCGCAAACGTTTGCGCAACAATCCATTCATTCTAACAGCAAAACAGGTTTGGGAACCAAACATTTTTCCATTCAGATTTACGTTTGAGAGGAGAGATAAGACGACGTGAGGAGAGTTGGAGACTTGCCACCGAGGTGGGAGGGAGGGAGGTTGCGCGGTTGCTACTAAGTTGAGAAAGCGCGAGTGGCGAGTCAGGACGCGTCCTTAGTGCTTGGACGAAGTCGAGGTAAGGACTCATCTGTTGGTTCCTCCCTAAGAAGAAAAGAAAAACAACTTAACGTTTGAGTATTTTAGTATTCGCCGGATTGTCAGTATTAGTTGTCTCCTGTCGTCTTGATCACTGGACGGTCTCCCGATGTGCGTAATGAGGATTTTTCTTCTGTGTGGACTCGCAGCCTCAGGTGAGATTGTATACACGCGTACATTTTAGTTGGAGTTAATTCGAATACCACATTGTTTTGAACGGTGATTAATGTGAGTTTTTGCGCTAAATCGGAGTGACCGTCTTGGGAGCGTTAAAAGCACTTTCAAAGACAATACTGTGCCAAATCTGTCCCCGGAGGGGCATGAACCTGCGTCTTCTAAGCGGTCGTCATGCGTCATAACCTGGCACATCGGCGTGGGCTGTGTCCGCTAAATAGCCGTAAGGGAGGCATTAAACTTTGGAATAGAATGCCTTGACAGTAATTGCCAATCAGCCAATTGTCACAACCACATCTTGTTTTGCTTCACTCATTTCCTCCCTTTTACTGGAATGTAAATTGAATGGCACCGTTTGACGCACACAGTCTCAGGATATCCAGGATATGCCAAGTGACATCACAACCATTTACACCATGTATGTACAACAATGAAAACATAATAAGCTGCTTCCGTTTGTTAAAACCTCTCACGTGCCAGTGCCCAATGGCTACGGCATCAGTTATCTGCCAGCATCAATTAATTTAGGTTCTAATCCCTGTTAAATGGATTATATTCATCAGTGCCAAAGGAGTAGTAGGTTTAAAATGTATGCCTAGTATCCCCTACTCTCAGAAGGATGTGAGCGCTGAACAAATAAGAACATAGATCGGAAAAAAGGTGTGGTTTTTATTTTATTTTTATTTTTTAAATACCGATTACAGCACCTCAGTATTGTGTCACCATAATCACATCCTTTGTTATCTTGGCAAACTCTGGAAGTCATGCTCAAACAAGCACTCCGACCTTTTTAAAAAAATAATATTTACCTTGAGGTATAAAATTGCAACTATCTCTGCAAAATGGGCATTATTTTACATAACCAATCCGCACTAAGAAAAAGTTGTTTACAATGCAGCAAAGTATATAAAGTTTCATTTCATTTCCTAAACCCAAAAATGTTTATTACTAAAATGAATGGAAATAGAATGAATTCATTTCAATTTGAATTGATTTAGAATTAGCTAATCTTGATGCTGACCTTTCTATGGGATTAAACAAATCTCGATTGGAATTCTTTTAATAGGCACAGTAAAAAAAAAAAAAAAAAAAAAATGCATAGTTTATTTTAATTTCTTAACTTCTCGATTATTTTGGAAATTTTATGAACTTTTAATTAACTATGAATTTCTCACAGGACAATTTTAACTTGTATATAAATTAGGGGTGTCAAACGATTAAAATTTTTAATCGAGTTAATTACAGCTTAAAAATTAATTAATCGTAATTAATCGCAATTAATCGCAATTCAAACCATCTATAAAATATGCCATATTTTTCTGTAAATTATTGTTGGAATGGAAAGATAAGACACAAGATGGATATATACATTCAACATACGGTACGTAAGTACTGTATTTGTTTATTATATCAATATATCAACAAGATGGCATTACCATTATTAACATTCTGTTAAAGCGATCCATGGATAGAAAGACTTGTTCTTAAAAGATAAATAGTAGTACAAATTATAGAAATTTTATATTAAACCCCTCTTAATGTTTTCGTTTTAATAAAATTTGTAAAATTTCAATCAAAAAAATAAACTAGTAGCCCGCCATTGTTGATGTCAATAATTACTTACACAATGCTCATGGGTGCTGAAGCCTACAAAATCAGTCGTACCCAAGCGCCAGCAGAAGGCGATAAAACTCCGAAAAACACAACAAGTACACATTTCACATTGCTGTCATTTTTATCTGTTTGAGCGGGTCATTTGTGCGTTAATTGCGTCAAATATTTTATTTGATTGATTAATTAAAAAAATTAATTACCGCCCGTTAACGCGATAATTTTGACTGCCCTAATATAAATATCAGTCTTTGAACTTGAATATGCTGAGGTTTCTTCCACAGGAGTGTACTTTCACAAAGATGTTTATTTTTCAAAAGCTTCAAAAGCTCACGCAGAAAACATTTACACATATTAGTTTGCCTATGTTTTAGAGTGTCTTATGCTGCGGGCATTTTTACATGTTATTGAGCTCCCACCAATGGGCTAACCTGCTGCAGAATATGAAACAAACAAACATACAAAAAAAAACAACTTGTAAAACCCAGTCCAGATTAGCAGCGGGTACAGTATAAAATCGGAAACAGTTTTTGTTGAGGAAAATGATCATATCTGCCTTCTCAGCCAGTAAGCGTGAGCGATCTGGACATACAGTGTCTCCTGCAGTGGAGAACACACGCTCACTGGTTGTAGATGAAGCTTGAACGCATAAACATGAAAAAAACAGAAAAAGGCGCACATTTTTCATAGGGGTAAGGTAGCTGTGAGCCGCTACGCACTTTACATACATATACCTTAGCTGGGAGCTGCGACGAACTATTAGTATGAATTCTTCTATTTATTACAATTTGATGTGGATGAGGCAAAATAATAAGAATTTCCTTGTAAAACCGATTCTAAAACAAAACGGCGACGACAACGCGCTACGTAAAGTACGCAGCTGCTGATATAGCTACATTAGCCCGATGTAGTAATATGACTTACTGTCGTACTATTCCATTCATCCATCATCTACTGCTTAATCGGGTCGCGGGGGCAGCAGAAGACAGACGTAATTTATTGTTTTACTTACCTGTTTTTGACTGGTTAGAGGACCGGCGCAGTGTGTCAAATACGCGACACTAAGCTATGCACTACTCGGCACTTGTATTCCATGAAGCTGGAGGTGTTTAATCATATTGGTCGTGCAGCCACCTTTGCATGATATAGCTGTGTTGCAAAAGTTTCATTGAGCTGAGTGGTCATTTTACTTTGTGAAGTTGAGCCAAACTTTTGAGTGCCTCGGCACCGTGTCCATGGTTGAAATGAAGTTGCAATGCACAAACACACGCTTCATGTGGCTTCTTCTTAGTGGTGTTCGGCAGCTATTTTTTTCCCGCTCGGAGGTCAGGGCATCGAAACATGGAATCGAGATTTAAAAGTTCGAATGGTTCCAGGAGCATCGGAGTGTTTGTCCCGGATCCCCATGATGCTCGATGCCCAACCCTACTCACAACCAACCTTGATATACGTTCAATCAAAAATTTAAGTCAACGTCACACGATTCTTTCTATGAAGCATGTTGTGTCATATTGCACATCTCCTCCTTCTTGTAGAAAAACAAGCCGCGTTACATTTTTAGGAGTTGCGTTTATTTTATACCTTTCCCCTACTTGATCATTTTCAACAAGAAGCCTGAAGTGAAGCCAACAATGCTGACATGCGCCAACCTGTCCTGACTTTCTGGTTTAACACACAAGAGAGAGAAAGAGAGAACAGATGGCTGTTGTTGAACACGGCATTCCGATGAGTCCATTGGTTGTTTAGGCTTCAGCTTCATTCTGTCGGCAGTTGTACTACGGTGTAACAGTATTATAGTTTCTCTAATCTAACCACAACACTAGATCAGTCTGACAAAGCATGACTTTGATTATTGACATGCTGAGCTGTGTTGACACACCCTGGAAGGATGTCTGGCCTTTGCGCAGGATTGCCTCAGGGAGAGAAGAAAACTGCCCGAGTTCACAGTAATTGCAAGCAAGGAGCATTCAGGATACATCTGTGATGATAAAGTACTCCTCATGAAGTGTTTTAGACGATGGACTATGTTTGATTCGAAATGGAATTTGAAAAACCTATCAAAGAACGGAATAGGGACTTTCTTTGAGTAAAGGTTCATAGTGGATCTTTACAGGTACGACTATTATAGTCCACACCTTCCATTTTAAATCTCCAGTCCAGCAACAGGGCAAGGCAGTAATGTAATCTTAGAATTACATCCTGCCAAGCTGGTTTGATTGTGGTTAGCCCATAGCCCTCCACCCAAAAACAGACCTGACCGGGGTAAAGGTTAGGGAATAAGGGTATAGGTATAATTTTAGATGTGTGAAAAGTAGAAATGCTTAACTTTTAAATGAATGAAAATGAGGAAAAAAAACACCACCACCACCACAAACAAGTTTTGTTTGATCGTGGGGTATATTTCATGTTTACAAAGCAATACTAAAAGTTCTAAAATACTCTATATAGTGTTCTTATTCTTCAGTCAGTTAATATAAACATCTTTGATGTGAAAGATGTGATACAATGTATGATATAATAACATGTGGAACATGAAAAGTAACATCATTTACTTTGATGAGTAACTAATTACTCTTACTTTGAGGGAACTGATTAACGAACTAAATTACTTTTTGGGAGAGGTAATTTGTAACTGAAACTAATTAATTTGAAAAATAAGATTAACAACACTGGACTGTGCATTCAACCACTTTGAAAAGCATTGCATTTTTTTATTTGCCGTAATTCTCATTTTTACTTGCATTCTAAAACCCCCTAGATGACACGTGTCAGCCAATGATATACTAATTTATAATTTATTCAAAGCAGCTTTGTGAATAGGTCTGCATAAGGCAGACAAATATCGAGGTAAGAAACAGGTGTTAAATGAAGCAAATTAAGAGTGGATACATAATGTTGCGTTTAATAACTATGTTGTTGTTAACTACTACTTCAAAGAGATTTTATTGAGTAGATGATTCTCCAAGATATAATGCTGAAACATTTATTTTAGCTATAATTTTCAATGATTTTTTTGATGTCCTGTCAAACGAATGTAAAAACATAAAGCACTTGAATTCCATATGTTGTATGAGTCACAATTAAATACTAAAATGTTTGAAATCCTTTACTATTCGCAGTTGCTTTATAGTATTTTATTGCCAGGTGCTTTCCACTCGTTCTCACACCAATTGCAGATTAAGGTTGTGTCTCTGCAAGTCATAGTAAAATATGAAAATTTAACTGTAGAGGTAATGATCATCATCTTCAGCAACAAACACAATGCATGTTATAGTGAAAAAAAATATTGTAACTCAAATGTGGCACATGTACCCCTAATGTGCTATGTACAGTAGCTTTTGTACTGTTGGTAACTATTTTTTTTTTTTTTTGCTGCAGTCATGGCAAAGGTCAGTTGTAACCTAAAGAGATTTACTGTGTTGATCTACACAGTGACATGGGTGATCACGGTAGATCCACTTCATTTCACCGCTCACCACCACAAGGATGCCTAATCAGAGGATAAATGTGGGAAAGTAAAGGTCTTTTGAAGGTTGCATCAATATATCTAGTTGAGGGATATAGGTTTTGGTGCTGGACCGAAGTGAGAATTTGTTGAGTCAGCTACGAGGTGACAACAGAGGAATGATGGATTAAATTCTCATCTGCATTGACACAACACTTAGATCTGGTATATTTTGAGGAATTTCTTTAAAAAAAAAAAGTAACTATCCATCATTCCCAATCAATTCAGCTAACTTTGATGGTGAGAGGCAGGGTACACTGGAGCAATGGCCAGTCCATTGCATTTAGCATAAATCGACAAATTTTCACAGGTACGTTCATACTTATTGAGAACTGAATCTATAACCTTCAAGCAACTCAACGTATTTATGGAATGTTGAGGGACATTAGAATACCCAGAAAAAAGTAAAATAAGCACAGTTTGTATGCAACTACACACTGGAAGATATTTAGAAATCAGGCCTGATCCTTTTGACTGTGTGGCAGTCATTCTAAGTACTGCAGTACAACACTGTTCTGCTAAAAATGTAATTGATATCATTAATCAATCCAGTTAGTTTATTTTACCCTCATAAAAGTCTTACATTAGCTCAATGTAGGGAGTAAAGCTGCACAGTGCTTCATTACGTGATTTATTATGATAAATTCTTCTGGTGACATCTGGTGTTTACTGTGTGTGTGCGTGTGTTTTTTTAAAGCTGAAAATAGTTTATAAAGAGTGAAAACTTGATTATAAAAGTGCAGCGCTAATACAAGTATTTGAACTGGGGCCGGATGTATGGGGGAGGGGCGTGAGTTGTGCCCACCCAATCAAAATATCGGGAATATCTATTGTAACGTCGCACTGGATATAGAGAACGCACGGCGAGTAGGTCTCACCTACTTTTTCATTGCAGGATTAACGGTTACTGTTGGCCGCAACCACGCCGAACAAGCAATCAACAAAACAAGCTGTTTTTCCAACCTCGTTTGTTATCCGCGCGCTTCCTCTCTCTCCTGCAGACACATTCTCGGCGTCGGACATCCAGGCATTAATGACGTCTCCAGCCCCAACAAAGCGTCGCCATATTGAAATGGGGGCAAAAAACGAGTCACAAGCAGTTGCTCTCTCGTGCATTGTAGTACAAACGCGTTGAACTCTTGTCTTATTTGCGGTCTTTTTACCGTCGGAATAACTAAAAGTTGCCGTGTTGTGGGTTGTAACACAAGGAAGAGTTCAGAGCCGCATATGATGTTCTTCATTCTTCCTCGTGAGAAGAAAAGGACAAGCAAATGGTTGAAAGCAATCAATCGAGGAACAGTAAAAGAAAAAGGTTCCGTTGACCATTCTCGCCAGTGGGAACCTAAATACAGGCACATTTACATTTGCAGCTGACATTTTATTACTGGTTATTAAACTTTAATTGATTATATATTTTTTTGCCCCAGTTAGCTGCTAAGACTGAATAGACTAGGCAGTGGTTATTATTACCGTAACCGACAACTCGCAAAGCGTTATTTGTCTTTTGCCGTGAACTGCTCTAATCAGTCAGTCGATACATTATTGGCCTGGTGGGAATTGGTTATTTTGCCTTGACATGTTCACGGCTATTGTAGGCCTATACACGCCAATTTTAAGTTGTATTGCCTCCTCGCGTCTGTCGGCAGTGACTCATGATAATAATGTCATGTTTAAGACATTTTCATGAAAAAAAGACGCAAAACACAGCTGAAATATATGAATTTCAGACAACGTTTGTCTACGGAGATTTACCTGTGCGTGCCCCCATCTCAAAATAGCGACACGTTGCTATGCGAGATGACGCCCTTGTGACATCACGCCGACTGCGAGAATAAGTAGATAGATGGAAAAAAAAAAAAAAAAAAGATAAATAAATAAATAAACCCCCCCAAAATTAATGCAGCCTCAGCGGGACACAAGCCAGTGTCCTACTTGCGCCGGTCGCAAGCCCGGAGAAATGCAGAGGGTAAAAAAAAGCCTGCATTGGGGGTGACCCCTCAAGATTTCATAGTGCCCACTCTGGTGGATAAACCTAGATCCGGGCCTGATTTGAAAATAAATTCCCATAGTTTTTAGTACTTGTAGGTGTGTGTTAGTGAGAAGATGCTTGAAAACTTAGGGAATGGATAATGATACAGTCTATGTATAACTTTTTAATTTTGACCATTTATCACTAAGTATTATTTTAACTTGACAAAGCCTTCCAGCAATGTCCTGTTCTCTTTAGCCTTTACTGCAGTCCGTTGTGCTCTATGTTGTTTAGTTTTAGGATGTTTGTTGCTCGACACTACAAATAATCCTCCGAATGTAATTCTGGCACTATGAACTGTTAAGTGTTCCATTCCAAAGCGAGAGCAGTTCTCACTCGCCCTTTAGTCATAACAATAACATATGCTGCGATCACGCCCTAGAAGTTTGGCCAAAAAAATGAGAGTTGTTACTTAAATGTATACATGTAGAGTAGGCCCTCCATGCACAATATACATTTTACCATTTAGAAGTCTCTGTCTTCCAAGTTTGCCCATTGCCAACTCTGTTACCTGAAACTGCTCTTCCTGCATTGAATCCCAGCCATGAAAGCCATGCCTTGTTACCAAAAAGACAAAAAAAAAAAGTGTCTTTGAAGCCCTGCACAAATGAGAGAGGCTCTTTGTAATACACTGAGCTATTTGTATTTGTATTTCATCTACTATGTTGTAAGGGCTTCCTCCACATCTGATGTAACAGAGACTCAGGTTTCCTTGGCTACTCCCTTTGTTTCTGAGACAAAATGCAGAGAGGAAAGGCACTAATCACACTGGAGTACAACTGTTCTGTACTTGATGTGTCCAGCTGTGGAGTCACATCCTTTGGCCAATTTGAGAAATCATGTGCAACATCTCTTCTGTTAAATGCATTAACATCTGTTAGTTGATCACATGTAGATAAGTAGCAAAATCTAATAAAATGTAGTGGTTGAATATCATGTTTCTTGTCAGATATTTTAAAATTTTATTTCAAGTAGTTGTTGAATATCATGTTTCTTGTCAGATATTATATTTAAAATTTTATTTTAAATACCAGTCTTAACCTGGGGTCAGGAACCTATGGCTCGCGAGCCATATCTGGTTCTTTTGAGGAGTGCATCTGACTCTCGGCCAACCCGTAAACTTAAATGTGGAACTGGCTGGCTCGCTTAACATAAACAAGCTGTGATTAAAATAAACAAGTTTTGATGAGCTGATGGCGAATTCAAACATTGATCTTGGACATTTCAAACATACTTTGCAATTTTATGCTTCAAGTCGGTGCCCATTGGTGGTCCTCTCAGCACGGATTGCACGGAGATGGGTATTACAGAGCTCGCCTCGCGCGTTAAGTCTCCGCTCAGGCAAATGCTTGGCTATAAAGTATAGTATAGCAGTATTAAAAAAATGCGTAGGGGTAAATGAAACCAAAGATGAACTGCGTGGTACCGCAAGTCACACAGGTGGATGATCGGTTTCACTTTCATTGCTTTTCGCCTGTAAAATCGTTACCACTTTGAGGAGAGACTCACAAAATGGCTGCCTTGAGAGGCTCCATCTGTCTCGGCCACTGTGATGCACACTTCCACTTGGTTGTGGTTTCCAATTTCAGGAAATATACGCAACGCCAATCCATGCTTCTATTGTTTTTTTTCTCCCAAGTGATGAGTGCGCAACTGAGCAATGATTGTAACGTTTATATATCGTATATATATATATGTATATATATATATGTATATGTATATATGTATATATATATATATATATATATATATATATATATATATATATATATATATGTATATGTATATATGTATATGTGTATATATATATATATATATATATATATACAGTGCCTTGCAAAAGTATTCAGCCCCCTTGAATCTTGCAACCTTTCGCCACATTTCAGGCTTCAAACATAAAGATATGAAATTTAATTTTTTTGTCAAGAATCAACAACAAGTGGGACACAATCGTGAAGTGGAACAACATTTATTGGATAATTTAAACTTTTTTAACAAATAAAAAACTGAAAAGTGGGGCGTGCAATATTATTCGGCCCCTTTACTTTCAGTGCAGCAAACTCACTCCAGAAGTTCAGTGAGGATCTCTGAATGATCCAATGTTGTCCTAAATGACCGATGATGATAAATAGAATCCACCTGTGTGTGATCAAGTCTCCGTATAAATGCACCTGCTCTGTGATAGTCTCAGGGTTCTGTTTAAAGTGCAGAGAGCATTATGAAAACCAAGGAACACACCAGGCAGATCCGAGATACTGTTGTGGAGAAGTTTAAAGCCGGATTTGGATACAAAAAGATTTCCCAAGCTTTAAACATCTCAAGGAGCACTGTGCAAGTCATCATATTGAAATGGAAGGAGCATCAGACCACTGCAAATCTACCAAGACCCGGCCGTCCTTCCAAACTTTCTTCTCAAACAAGGAGAAAACTGATCAGAGATGCAGCCAAGAGGCCCATGATCACTCTGGATGAACTACAGAGATCTACAGCTGAGGTGGGAGAGTCTGTCCATAGGACAACAATCAGTCGTACACTGCACAAATCTGGCCTTTATGGAAGAGCGGCAAGAAGAAAGCCATTTCTCAAAGATATCCATAAAAAGTCTCGTTTAAAGTTTGCCACAAGCCACCGGGGAGACACACCAAACATGTGGAAGAAGGTGCTCTAGTTAGATGAAACCAAAATTGAACTTTTTGGCCACAATGCAAAATGATATGTTTGGCGTAAAAGCAACACAGCTCATCACCCTGAACACACCATCCCCACTGTCAAACATGGTTGTGGCAGCATCATGGTTTGGGCCTGCTTTTCTTCAGCAGGGACATGAAAGATGGTTAAAATTGACGGGAAGATGGATGCAGCCAAATACAGGAACATTCTGGAAGAAAACCTGTTGGTATCTGCACAAGACCTGAGACTGGGACGGAGATTTATCTTCCAACAGGACAATGATCCAAAACATAAAGCCAAATCTACAATGGAATGGTTAAAAAATAAACGTATCCAGATGTGGGAATGGCCAAGTCAAAGTCCAGACCTGAATCCAATCGAGAATCTGTGGAAAGAGCTGAAGACTGCTGTTCACAAACACTCTTCATCCAACCTCACTGAGCTCAAGCTGTTTTGCAAGGAAGAATGGGCAAGAATGTCAGTCTTTCGATGTGCAAAACTGATAGAAACATACCCCAAGCGACTTGCAGCTGTAATTGGAGCAAAAGGTGGCGCTACAAAGTATTAACGCAAGGGGGCCGAATAATATTGCATGCCCCACTTTTCAGTTTTTTATTTGTTAAAAAAGTTTAAATTATCCAATAAATTTTGTTCCACTTCACGATTGTGTCCCACTTGCTGTTGATTCTTGACAAAAAATTAAAATTTTATATCTTTATGTTTGAAGCCTGAAATGTGGCCAAAGGTTGCAAGGTTCAAGGGGGCCGAATACTTTTGCAAGGCACTGTATATATATATATATGTACATACCAGTGGGTAGAGTAGCCAAAAATTTTAGTTACCTCAAAATAACATTACTCAAGTGAAAGCGGAAGTAGTCATTCAAATAATGTTCTCAAGTACAATTAGAAAAGTACTCTGTGAAAAGAATACTCATGTAATGAGTAACTGCTTACATTTTTGTTGGATTTTTTTTTTTTTTTTCTCAGCACAAAGTTATCTATATGAACTGTTGTTAAAATGATACAGTAACCCATTACATAACAACATTAATCCAAAGAAATTTAAAAAGAAAAAAGAAAAAAAAATCCGGCAAGAAGAAATAAAAGACAGAAATTAGCATTATTCAACCAAAAACATGTGGGCCCTCCAGTGAAGAAAATAATTTGTAGTTTGAATAGTTCCTTCATAGTTCCTATTATAAAATTAAAAGCATCTTATCTGGAATTTTCTGTGATCAATCAGGACTAAATAAAAACTGAGAGAGGTTAAAATCCACCCTTTTGAGTCATGTTGAGGGTGGCGCCGTATCTCAAATACTTCATTTTTTACAGTGCTTTAAAAGTGCCACGTGAATGGCAGGCTGGCGTGATCATAGAAAGGTAAGCTTGCGTTTGATTGGTATAATGGAGTCATGGGATTATTGTTGCGATGTCTCATTGGTGAAATTGGTAGATCTACTCTTGGCATCACTGGCAAAAAAAAATCTAATATGTAGAATAAAGAGGAAAAATATAACAACTTGTGCAACGCAAAGTAGGTGACCAAAAGTAGCGTTTCTTCTTAACAAATCTCCTCAAGTAAAGCTAAAAAGTATGGCTTCGTAAAGTAATCTTCGAAGTGTGTTTTTTTTTTAAGTTACTCAAATGTAACAGAGTACATGTAAGGTGTTACTACCCACCTCTGTTATACACACACAGAAACACAAACACTCTGTATGGCTCTCGTAGAATCACATTTTTAAATATGGTGGTTGTTTTGGCTCTCTCAGTCAAAAAGGTTCCTGACCCCTGGTCTAAACGTTACAATGTCGGCTGCACCCAAAATCAAATGAACATGTATTTACAAAGTAAAACAAGTCTGCGGTTCAAATGTCCATCCTGGTTTTATGGAAACATGTTGGTGAATCCAGACGAATTGGCTTCGTAATGTAATTATGTAATAGGTTTTGAGTACAAGATGGCAGGCAGAACATTTCATGTTCGTATAATGGGTGTTGGATGTTATTTCAGTTTTAGCGGGTGCAAAGCCCTGGCATTGACGCTAGACTATGCAATGGAATACCCGGTGATGTGATTCTAAATAAACACCATCTGTGGAAGAAGTTATGAACTTTGAAGCCTCCAAATATTCTTTACTATAGAGAAACATACAATATTATATCAGCAGGTGAAATACTACCTCATGTTTTTTTGGGTTTCTGTCTGTAGGCCTTTTATTCAATCGTGGGATGCCTGCCAAACAAAGCAAACTAAATCCTTGACTTAGTTAGCTGTGAGAATTAAAAAAAACTTGGCTTTCCTTGAAATCTGACTGGCCATTTGACCACTGCACTCCACTACAGACAAATGATACGAAAATGAGAAGTAGGCCTGGTTTAAGAAAGTATGTTTTTTACAACATTGTCATAATTCACTGGACACATAGCAACATTGCTACAGTGGTATGAAGAGGTATCTGAACCTTTTGGAATTTCTCACATTTTTGCATAAAATCACCATCAAATGTGATCGGATCTTTGTCAAAATAGGTTTTCATATTTTAATGAGGATAGTATGCAAACAATGACAGAAGGGGAAAATAAGTAAGTGAACAAGCACATTTGATATTTTGTCACTTACATATATCCCCCCGGAAAATAAGTAAGTGAACAAGCACATTTGATATTTTGTCACTTACATATATCCCCCCCACCCCCTTCTGTCATTGTTTGCATGCTATCCTCATTAAAATATTAAAACCCACAGTATAAATGTTTGGGCAGTTTTAGTTAATGCAGACACTGTATTTTTATCTGTGTAATTTTGAAAAATATCAGATCACATTTGATGGGGATTTTATGCAGAAATGTGAGAAATTCCAAAAGGTTCAGATACTTTTTCATACCATTGTAAATGTGAGAAATGTATATGCGTGTATGTACACAAAAACAATCAGTTTTCCACACAAGCTTCATCCTAAATATTTCTCTTTCTTGCTCTTTCCCACTAGAAGATGGGTGTGGTTTACATTAGCCAAGCAGGATGTTCAAATTAAACAAGAGAAAGATTTAGACCAGACAGAGAGATATGGTGCGGCTGAAGAATGGGCCTGACAACGACCTAAACAAATAACTCTTCCTAACAAGTACATACTCTGTCATCCTGTTCTCATTCATCACTTGAATTCTTGTTTAAATTCAAAGTCATTTTTCTGTCTCCCATGTTTTCCCTTAGTGCAGTTACACATTAAAACTAACCTTAACATTTGTTAACATAAAAAAAAAAAAATACATGCTTCCAACCTATTAAAGCAACTGTGGTAATGAGCAATTTAGGTAAGCTCTCTGGTAATATGTGTTCCTAATTGGAAAAGACCTCATTATCCTGAATTCTTAATCAACACATCTAATCTTGAAAGCGTAGATTAGCGACGCTTGTTAAAATCCAAGCACGGACTGGTTAATGTATGTATGTGTAAAGATGTCTTATTGCATTGAAGATGTAGTTCTCCAGTGCTAAAAGAAGCATGATGACTTAATTAGCTTTGACATAATTTCAGTACAGAAGGAATTGCACTACAACTGATTTCAATGATGACTACTTATTCTCCTTCTGGTCATATAGAGCTGTAGCCTGTCCCACATGGCTTTGCGTGGAAGGTATATTTCATGCTGGACTGTTTGCCAGTGAAACACGCAATGTAGGATATATTATAAAAAACCATGGCGGCAAAATATTTATTATTTTAAAATTTGAATTATCAGAAAAATCAGTTGAAGCGCGTAAACTCCCATCTGCCAAGGTGACAGCAGAATTAGTCCTGCTGGATGTTTTCCACTTTTATGGCCTCCACTAATTTGATTGAGGGTCCAAATTAACATCAGCATTCTGGAAAGAGTCCGGTCACTTATGGTATCGTCATGCATTTGCCTCACTTTGGTGCAGGCGGCGTGGGAACAATTCACACTCAGTGGCGTTTTAATTTTGGGTGCGAATGGTTGCGTCTTTGTGTGCCCTACAACTGACTGGAGACCAGTTTAGCTTGTAGTCTGCCTTTTCGAGGTCAGCTAGGATAGGCTACAGAACCCATGTCCCTGAGAAAGATAAGCAGTGTTGATTTTATCCTGGAACTCCAGACTCACTGCTGTTTCAGCTATAGAGTCTGGGACCCAGGTCCTTATTGGCCTCTCGAGCCCGAACGAAATCGTACGTGCTATCAGATTCGTTTTTTTGCGTGATGTGTTTTTAAACAGCAGCGTCACTCTTGCGTGTTGGAAGTCGTCTCCACAAAAACACAGATGGCGAACGGGAGAGCGGAGAATATGTTCCTATCCGCAGTAAATTCAGTTTTAAATGACCAAAAACACATTGAGTCGCTAAAACCAACAGCGTCTGTCTCTCGCTAGCCATGTTGAATAAACTTCTCCGTTCTCCGCTCTCCTCGTGTGTTTATGTCCTCACGCTAGCTTCTTGTCGCTTTACCAATGTCACGTTCGCTCGTCGCTGATTGGTTCACTCCACTGTCTGTTTGCTGTGGCTTGCTCCGCCCTGGGATTTTGATCCTCTGAACAGTCGCCAGACTCTATAGACCCTACTCACCTACGTCACAAAATGACGTGTCGCTGTATCCGGCCGCCATATTGTCCGTCATTTTTTAGGCCTATTCTCAATGGTTTCAATTAGTCGTGCAATTTATAGAGCAATTCATGGAAGCCCGGTGTTATCTGACGCTGTAAAATAATTGGATGCGTTGCATAAAAGGCGTTATGTGGAATAGCTTTAGTTTATCCATTCGTCAGATCCATATTTGATGCCTAAGTCGATGTTTTTCGACCCGCTGTCTTCGCCGTCTCGGCCTGACATCTGCTACCCTGATATTTACAACTATCTTGTCCACACAAAATCAGCCTATTCTCACTAAAGTTTGAAAAACTTTAAGAGCTTGGAGGCTTATAAATACTTCGTTGCTGGTTGGGTGAAACGGGTCCTCGTCCACGAAAATTCGGCAGGAATCTATCTTGTGCTCGGGAAGGTGAGTTACGAAATTTTCAATTCAAAATCTTTTGTTCTTGCTAACATCCACTGTCAAGTCTAATGTATTTCATGTCATTTGTCAATGGAGCTAGGGCTTTTAATGTTTATACGGTTTAGCGCTAGCACTCTCACTACATACATATATAATATGTAATAAATATGAAGTGCGATAGCACTACTCCAGATTGTCCCTAGTTGAATTTATTGTTTGGCTTTTGACCTCAATAGTGAAATTGTAAATTCATTGTATGACAACTGGCTTATTATCCCCTTATAATTATATATTTTCAGGTAGTTCATTCACAACGTCTGAGTGTATGTTGTCGGCGATTAACTTAGCAATGATTTTAATTGTGGTTGTCAGCCCCAAACCCTCTAAATATATATTAAATGCATCTTACCAGATATAAAATGACTACTACATAATCTGTGGTAATCGTTTGGAGCCCAGCTTTCTCGTCGAATTGCAGCAGTCCATCTCGCTCTCCTCTCCGGGTCTCTCGGAATACGGTAGAATCTCAAGTCTCTCCGTCTATCTTCTCTGTTATTGCAACCGACCGCCACACACGCCTTCACCATTTTGATTATTAATGTTAACGAGCCGAAAAACACGCCATAATAGGAGGAATTTACGTAGCGGTAATGCATCAACAACGACGAGTTGACGGACAATATGGCGCGGGGGAGTGGTTGTGACGTCACGTGAGTAGGGTCTATAGCTGGAACAGCGGAGAGTCTGGAGTTCCAGGCTAGTGTTTAATATGAATGGATAGATTCGGAAAAGAGCCTCCCTGGAGGCACTGTCAGTCTTCAATCCAGTCCAACGGTTAGACTGAGAGAATGAATCAAGAGGTGGAGACTGCTCTTCACTGCATAGTGTCTGATAACCCTTTGTCCTGGTCTCGACAGCTGCTGGGGGTTGCATAAGCCCACAACACTTTGACGAGTTCGGCCACGGGAATCACCCTTCCAGTGCGCACATGGATTTAAACCTCCTTTGTTCCCTTTTCTGGAGAAGGAAGTTTTCTGCCCATCTGCTCAGGCGTTTGCTGCCAGAGTTGGGCACCAGACATTACCGCACTTCTGCACTCAGTGAAGCGGTATGCCGCTGCTGCCAATCGACACCGCACAGAAGCCCCAAGCTACTTATAGGCAAATCACAGCTTCCCATTTTGTAAGCCAATCACATTCTGCCAGCCAGTCAGAGACTTGTACTGCATTATACAAGGTTTTATCTTCGATGTGAGAATTGCCGAATTATAAATCACCATAGATGACCATACTTTTGTTAGGATTACGCTATAAAGACAACTAAAACTGTGAGTTTTATAGCCTGTCTTCTGTGTATTTTGGATTAATGAAATATTTCACCAACTCATGATCGGTTACCAGTGAAATATAGAAAACTATATTTTTCCTGCCGAGAATTCTAAAAAGAAATGTATCATTGAAGACACTTCCCACCATTACGTAAGATCTTTATGTTTTCTATTTGGTCCGTGAACATCCACACCTTGTGTCAAAACCCAAGTGGATAGAAGCAGGAGAAGTGAGGCGGAGGAACAACCAAAGCCTCCCACAGGGTGTTTATTCACGAGAAAAAGTTCAATTAGTTATGTGGTAAAATAAAAATGTAGATGAGTAAAATCCCCCATCAAAATAACAATCAAAATAATATATAACAGTAAACCAGGAACTAAAACACTCACCACTGTAGAATATGAGAACATGACATGACAAATAATGACAATAAAGTGACAAGGACTGAATGAGACGATGGGAACTAAATACAGATAATTTGACGAGAAAACAAGGGACACTTTGGGAAGACACGATTTACTGGAGAGAGCCGATTGGTTGACACAGAAAACTGGGCTGGTTATGAGAAACGTTGATCAGGACACAGGTTTATATACTGTAAATATTAAGTCACACCCACCAAATTCTACATACAAATAGGACTTGTTCATATATAAAACTGGATTAAAACCGCATGTGTCCACAGTGAATTAGATATTCACACCAAAACTCAGCTATGCTAATGCCTGTAAAAATTCTCATATAAGAGTAGACACACTGGGTTCAAAGAGGGAGGGAAACTAGCAGATTATAGTCCGAAAATTGTATTTTCCATGAGGAGTAGTTGGTGACACGACTTCCACTCGATCTGGATTATGTCTTTCAGAAGGTTTGCAAAACTGTTTCATATAACATCCATGTACATTCTTGCGAGGTTACACTGAATTGAGTTCTGTCAAAAGCAATTGAAGTAAGTCATCTGAAAGTAGTCAAATTCAGCATGTTTGTGTTTTTTGTCTCAAATCTGATGAAAATGTGTCAACACTTGTCTTCTCTCACATTTCATCAAGCTCATTTAAAACACATTACATTGAAATACAGATATCAGAGCCTGCTGATGAGAGAGATGCCTATTTAGTGGTGTACAGGGGCTGTCTGGGTGCACGGCGCTCTCATCCCACCCCACAGGAAGCACTCTCATGCCTGATAAGAAGGAAAACGTGCTGCCTAGGCTCCCAAGCCCCCGCTGAAATTTTCCCAGTTATCTGATGATGCCTTTAAGGAAAAATATGACTCAGACTGGTCCTGAATTCTTTTACATCTAAAACAACATTGATTTTAAAAGCCCTTACTGCACCTTACTTGGGAGGACTTTCAGTTGTGAGGTTTTTTTTTTTTTTTACTATAGTATTATCATGTAGCAATGTGTTGGTGCTAGTGACCAGCACATCTGCTTCCAGGTTTGAATTTCAGGTCTGGCTTTTTGTGCTGTTTGTGTTTTCTGTTATTTGCATAGTTTTTCTCCATATACCCCCAACAGTCCAAAAACATGCTTCTTACAGTAATTAAAAAAATCTAAATTAATGTGACATGTCCAGTGCTGTCACAGATTACCTGAAAAGTAATTTAATTACTGATGATTGATTATGCCTCAAAAAAGTAACTAAGTTACTTCAAAAGTAGTTTATCAGTTACTTCTTTTTATCAATGTTTCTCCCTTCGCTGCCTCAACATATGAGTGACAACAGAAAATTTGAATTCATTATATCATATCAAAAGGCTTAATCTTCGAGTTAGCGGGGGTTTAAGTAGTCGATGGAGTCGATTTCAACCACCATTGACTTGCGCTAGTTTAGCCATTCCAGAGCCCTGAAACTAACAAATAACTGACAAATGTCACAGACTTTGTTCAAACAAACTCCAACGACTAATTAAAACCCCGCTAACTTGAAGATTAAGCCCAATGTCATTCATTTCAATTCTGAACTTCCCCTTTAAAATAAAGACCTAGCCGTTAAAATGTTGTCTATAAAAGTTGTGAAGCAATAAAACAGACAACAAAAATGAATGAAATGAACAAGAATCCTTGCAAATATTTCATAATGGGTCCAAATTATTTTTCAAACAGATCATGTAACTAGCACCTTAGAAACGGTCATTTGCTTTGCCAAAACAACATCTGAGGAAGCTAGATGAATATGTAGAATTTCTTTAAACTTAAGCTTTCAAAAGCTTCAACAACTTAACCGAGGATTAAACACAAACAGTGTCAAGATGTGTATACTGTATATACAGTACAGGCCAAAACTTTGGTCACACTTCATTCAATGCAATATAAATGATGGTCCCCAACCCCATTGAAAAGGCAACAAATTCTACTTATCAACATTGATAAGGCATACCTCTGAAGTGAAAACCTTTTCAGGTGTCAGTATCTTGAAGCTCATTGAGAGAGTGCCAAAAGTGTGCGAAAAAGTAATACGAGCAAACGGTGGGTACTTTGAAGAATGTAGAATATAAAACCGGTTTCAGTTATTTCCCTTTTTTTGCCAAGTACATAATTCCATCTGTTCATTCATAGATTTGATATCTGAGAATTTAAAATGTAAATAATAGTGAAAATATAGAAAAAGCACAATTTATGAGGTGTGTCTAAACCTTTGACTTTTGTTACATGGTCATCAACACGTTTTACCCAAAAGCACGAATGTTCCATTTAAACAAAAAGGTTTATTTTCAGTTAAAAGGAGTTCAAAAAGAGACAACGAAAAATCAGCGCTTGCTGGATACCAAAAATCTGAGCAAAGTCAACAAAGTAACAAAAAGGGCATTTGAACCCAACATATGTAAATCTTCGTCAAGAAAAGGCTTACATGAGCTGGTAACATGGAACATGGCAGGATACAAGACAAACTGACACAGGCCAAGGTGAGGTGCAGACTATATATACAATGGATCACAGGTGGATATGATCAGCCTGATTGGGAAGAGCAGGAAGTAAAGATGGGAACCGGGCGGAATGCCACTACCAAAATAAAAGCAGGAAATTCTGCACCAACAAAACAAAAAACACTATCATGACATCCGAGACATGACACTGTCTTGTCACCTCTAAGCTTTGTTTCGAGTTATGTCGCGTTGCGCTGTAATTTCAAGTGGTTCCTTGAATTGGATGTTGATTTTTAGTGATCGACAGTAGGGGTGTAACGGTACACAAAAATCTCGGTTCGGTACGTACCTCGGTTTTGAGGTCACGGTTCGGTTCATTTTCGGTACAGTAAGAAAACAAAATGCAAAATTTAAATGTGCTAGTTGTTTAATACACACTTTTGTGCTTTCAACAATGGGAACATTAGCCTATACAAAGCTAGAATTCCGCTCAAAAAGTAGCAGGTATTTAAAGATAATCTAACAACAATTTGCCTTTCAGACCCCGTGTATTGGTCAGCTTTCTTTCTGAAAGAAAGAAGAAAAAAGAAGTCCTGTGCTAAAGAGAAAAGCAGTCCCAATGACAAAGATTTTAACATGTATTTTACAAATGCGATGCCTCAATTAAACATTTTTTTTTCTTATGAACGGTTTTCAAAAGCTTTATTGGTGGATTTTCTCAAGTTAAAGCGCCACACAGAAATTAATAAATTTAATTGTGTAAGCAGGATGTGTGTATTATTTTTATTATTTAATTACAGGTGTTTTAGCTCATTTCAATTTATTTTATTCAAATGGGCTATTATTTATTTTATTATGTGTTTATATTTTACAGTTGGGATGTAGTATTCATTTATATTGTATATTTTATGTTGTATAACTTTAGTTCCTATGTGAATATTAGTTCCTACTTGTTTTGTTGTGTTAGGAGGATTTTGTATTGAACATGGGGCCGTATTGGTTATTATTATAGCAGTGAAGACAGCAGTAAATCAACAAAGACAAGTCAACTGTGCCCCGATCTACCACTCAAGAGGTCTGATGGACTCAAAAAGTAGGTTACGATTGCATATTAGTTTGAAAATCGACCGGATCCACCGCATTTTTACACGAGTGACTTCCGGCCCAATCCTAGTTACCGGTGTAGGCGCACTATCCTATTCCCCACACTATCCACTCGCGGGGGCCTGCGCTTGTCAGTGACGTTCCTTATTCTCGCTATATGATTATACAACTTCAACATTTGTTATTAATACGCTCTGCGGATAGTATCATCCATCGCTTTTCCATTTTAAATGGGCACTTTTAAGCCAACGCAAGAAGTAACAACGGGAACATTTTTAAACAGGCATTTAACGGGAGAGCATTTCGACTCTTCGGCCAATCAGATAGCGAGAGCGAGTGGATAGTGAGGGGAAGAGGATAGTGAACCTACACCGGTAGTAGTATTGACGCAGGAGGGCCGCATCTCGCGTCAAATAATCAACTCTGCCATTCTCGTGCGTCGTGTTGAGCCGCTTCTGGGACGTCTAACACGCGGCCGCACTGCGACTGGTGTGCATTGGCTGATTAAAGCCCGCGTTTCACTGCATTCTCGCGGCGGCTAGGTTGTCGCGCGGTTGACGTTTCTTAACTGTCCTACCGTGTTGGTCCTCATTATTGTAGAGAAGATGGAGTAAATATAATCTACACAAACAAACTGTAACCCGATCGACTCACAGCTTCGAAAAGTAAGGGTTACATTACGTTAGAAACTCGTTCGGTACGCCTCCGTTCCGAACCGAGGACCCCGAACCGAAACGGTTCAATACAAATGCATGTATCGTTACACCCTTAATCGACAGTCTTTTTGAGCCAGCGCAACGTAGCATACACATACAGCGTTTGTGGTATCTCTCCTGCCTCTTTCACTGTTGGCGTCCTGACGAGGTAGCTAGGCTATGTTGTGTTGGCCACTGCCTTAGACAGTGCTCACATTAGAAAACGTGACATGTGATGTCACTACCAGACTCAAGAGCAACATATCTATTCGAAATGCTCTTCGTACATGACTACAGCATTTTTCATTCTACATACATAATGAGGCAATCACAAAATAGTAACGCACAGGCACTAAGGAACTTTAATCAGATTACTGGTTCGGAAAAATGAACGCGTTAGATTGCTCATTACTGAAAGAAAGTAATGAGATAACAATAACGCGTTATTTAGTAACAAAACGCGTTATTGACAACACTGGACGTGTCCATGATTGATTTTCAACCAATCCGGGAATTACATCGTCTCTTATGAAAAGGCAGCTTGGATTGTTTGAATGGATGTATATTATCCTTGTGGCGCCCTCATGGGACCTTCAAAGCCTTCTTGGTTAAGGCATGCTAAACAGCCTTTGATTGGTTAAGCTTCCCCCGTCCAACTACAACTACAAATATTGACCTGCACGGAATACGTGTCAGAATGGACCCTTTTTATCTTGGCTTCCAACATGTTTTAATAGTTTTAGTATTGCGTGTTTTTTTAATCTATTTTTATTTTACTACTTTTAAAATTAAATGTTTCTTTTAAACCTCGAACACTTTTAGTCTCCTTTTCTAACGGTGGTAACAATGTCGATGTCGAAAGAACCTACGAGCGGACCATGACATACGCATTGATATCATGAATAAAAATAACAATACAGTATATCAAGGTGGACCTTTTGAGAAAAACTAGATATTGCGAGGATTGACTGGCTGACTTCGAGCTGAGAGTTTGGTGGCACATACAGTATCCAAAATGTACAGCTCACCACTGTATTATCAATTTTAGTAATGGCTGCAATCTGCTGTATGACCTTTGAATAATGAGATACAGTTTATTGTTATGGTTAATTCAAATAACAAGCACATCAAACTATTGACTTGATGGTTGTCTTGACAAGGCGGTAAGTGGTTTGTTCTGGAAGGCAATTTTTACGGGGACTTTGGCGACATGGAGTTAATGAAGCCTGAACTGCTTTTGGGCTTGCCTTGGGAAGTAGTTAAGTATACTAAATAAATGACTGCATGATACTCATTCATTAATTCATTTATTCACAACCTGAATAATTGCATACAGACTATACAACGTACATGTTCTACTGCTTGTACACATAAAGGTCACAGTTTGAGTCTGTTTTAGCTTACTAGGTAAGAAGGTGGCTACACCCTGGACCAGGGGTGTCCAAACATTTTGCGAAGGGGGCCAGATTTGGTGTGGTAAAAATGTGGGGGGCCGACCTTGGCTGACGTCCTTTACGTTGAACAATATATTTAAGCAGATTTTAGCAAGCCATTCTGTGTGTCATATTTGCTTTATTTTAGGGCTGTCAAATGATTAAAATTTTTAATCGAGTTAATTACAACTTAAAAATTAATTAATCGTAATTAATCGCAATTCAACCCATCTATAAAATATGCCATATTTTCCTGTAGATTATATATATATATTCTGTAAAATAAACTGTTGGAATGGAAAGATAAGACACAAGATGGAAATATACATTCAACATACGGTACATAAGGACTGTAGTGGGCATTTCACTCTACTGTCATTTAAATCTGTCTATGCTGTCCTCACTCCGAAGCGTCTACTTTTTCCAAAGCTAGACAGCTAGTGAACGATGCCTTAATAATCAGACTTCTTCCTTTTTCATCTGATTTATTAATAAAATGGCCTCAAACCATTGTCCTCTTTAGACCGTCGTAAAACTACAAAAAAAAGTACACAAGCATTGCATTAGCAACAACGTTAGCTTAGCACGCTATACAGGTTCACTAAACATAAACAAAAAGCGTCTTATACAAAAAATATAACATTTCGCTTACTAACATAAAATGTACATTCTTTACAACAACCATACTTACGGACAAATCTTGTCCAAGGATCATATAAGCACAACATTACAATGTAGGCGTCAGCCCGAGACGTCGTGCAGCCATATTGAACTGGCAAGAAAACAATAAACCATGTCACAAAGCGACCACAAGAGTTCGCTGTTAGACAGCACAAAAAGCCTTGCTGTAAAACTTACCAAAAGGCAGAATACTGTCTGAGCGGGACATGTGCGTTAATTGCGTCAAATATTTTAACGTGATTAATTTAAAAAATTAATTACCGCGCGTTCACGCGATAATTTTGACAGCCCTACTTTATTTATTTATTTTTAATTAATAAATTCAACAATCTCGCAACTAGCCTTTGTAGCGTTCTCTTTCGATTCTTGGACTCTTGCGAAATACTGCTGCTGTGAAATTAAACTAGCCTCAAGTTACTTCAACTTCTCGCTATGTATCATCCCGGTAATCTCGTCGTACATCTCAGCGTGTCTTGTTTGGTAATATCATATCACATTGAGCTCTTTAAAAACAGCGACTGTCTCTTTGCAAATGAGGCAGACACAGTTTTTGCATATTTTAGTAAAGAAATAGTCCAATTTCCACCTATCTATGAAGCGTCAGCCATCGCAGTCAACTTTTTTTGTTAATTGTCGCTATTTTAGAAAGTTATGAGTAAAGTGTCACATGGGGTAATGTTGCTTAGAGTGCTGCTGCCTTTTATTGGGTAAATGAGGAGCAGCATTTAGTGTGTAAGCTACTTCATATGCTGGTAGCAGTACTGCTGACCAATTTATGAAGTCTGGGTGCGGGCCAGATGTTATTGATTTTATGACAGAGGCAGGGGGCCTGATGAAATTTGACCACGGGCCGCATTTGGCCCCCGGGCCGGACTTTGTACATGTCTGCCCTGGACTGTTCGCCATTCACTTGTCATAAATACAGATCTGATATACTGTATGTATATCTACCATATCAAAAGGATACCCTCCTCCTATAGTGTGTTATCAATAGGAGACACTCAAATCTGGCACGAAACGCTGTAAAACTGCAAGGAGGTGTTTTGGACCGTGTTTTGGTCATTTCTCTTGCGTGTGAAACCTAGCGCTTTTGAAAGAGGGCATGAAACTCCATGCTGCGGTCCCACTGCCCCAAGCCAAGCTCTCCTATTTTAATGCATACATTGCACTACCCTCCCCTCACACCCCCATCACGGTGCTGGGTGATGGCTGCCAGTCGGGAACCTGGCAGCCACAGTAATAGGGTGGTAGGTGGGTCCCACACTTTTTCTATATGGCGTGGCTCCCGGGGTGTGGCCTCCCCTCTGCCTCGGCTGCCGGCCGCGGGAGTGGGTTGGGGGGTCGGGTCTCCGATCTTGCATCGCCCCGTGGCAGTTCCTGGGCGTTCTCCTGCCTCCGCCTTCCCCTCTCTTCTCTGGCTGGGCATCCGCCCTGCGCTCCGTTGCGGGTCGCTGGCTGGGCGCCGGTGTATCAGCGGGGTGTCGCCTGCACCGGCGGGGGACCCTGCCTTGCCTGGGGCTTGGTGGGCCGCTGGGGGTCCCGTGGCGTGCCGTGCCGGTTGGGGGGCTGTGGCTGTGGCTCGTGGCCCGGGTGGGTGTAGGCGTGGGGTTGGTGATGCGTCCCCTCCTGCCATCCCTGAAGGCCGGTTGATGGGCGCGCGGGTGGCCCGGGGGACCACCCTGGGTCCCGGGGGGGGGACGGTGGCTCCTTTGCTGGGCGATGGGAGGAGGGATGGGCTGCGCATGGCCCCCCCACCCCCTGCCTGCCCTCCCTCCCCGGGCTGGCTGGGTGGGGGCCGTGGCCCTGGGTTGGCGCCCGCGCGGTCTCTCCGCCCGTCTGCGTGGCTGTCGCGCGCCCGGTGGGGCTTGCGTGCTGCTGGATGTGGTAGGGCATGCTCGGGTTGGGGGTTCCGGTGCCGGGATTGGCGATGCGGCGGCGTAGGGTTGGTCGCCAACGGGCTTACACTCATAAGAGATTCACACGATTACTGGGTTCTAGATCACAGAACTGATTTGTGTACACTCTACCCCTTTCAATCACTTAGCTTATAGTCTTATAGACACCCCCACCCCCATTCTCCTCTTTCACTGGCCAATTGGCCCCCACATGGTGTAAACCGGAAATACATCTCGCTGACGATAGCACCAGCTTATTAGTAACTAGTTTAGATGTTCAATGTATTTCTTGTTGTTGTTTGTGTATGTGTTTCTTTTCTTTCTTCTCTTGTATTTCTTTTCTTCTGTCCCCCCATAATCCCTTCCTGTTCGCTGCTTTGTCATAATAAAAAGGTATTTTGAATGATCACAATGGGAGTATGTCAGACTCTCCATGTGAAACATTAAAACTGTTCAGAATCCGGGCACTTAGACTTCCATTCTCTGTGTCAAACAGCTGAACAGGACAGGTTTTTAAAAAAAAAAAAAAAAAAAAAAAAAAAAAGAAAGAGGGCATGGAGTTAGAACATCACAGCAGATGAAAAAGAACTGGTCACTCACAGGGTTCATATAATAAAAAGAGAAAACTTGAATTGCTAGGCCATTGAACTCAAACTGCCTGCATGGAAGTCAGGTAAGTCACCCATTACACCAGCAAGGTAAAAAAAAAAAAGATCTGTTTGATTAGTTACACAAGAGATAGGAATTCGAACAAATCTTTGGTGATGAAAAAAAAAATAGTGATATAAACTTAGCAGCTGGTCTGACACTATGCCGAATGGGAAACAGAAAAGCCCTGTAAGTCCATTTTTGTAAACATCTGAAGCTGCTAAGTATCAGTGATGTTTCACTCTCGTCTTGTAGGTGCTGCTCATAAAGAAAAAAATGCTGACAGTTATGCCTCCAGTGGAGGCACTCACTTTTCTAATTGATAAATAACTCCTTCCTGAATCCATTTTATTGTTTCCTTTGTGAACAACGCCAAAACACAAGCTAAAACAATATTTTTTGTGGAAAGGCAGTTGTTGTTGATGGTTCTCTTTCTGAAATCTAGGACACAAACCAGGAAGTTAAACACATAAATCTAGACACATAAGGACATTTCCTCTTCTTTGTGCTTTGTACAGATAATAATAGGGACTGTAGGATAACAACAGCTAGCCAGCTTCACCGTATTTGCTAAAACTAGTGTTAGTCTTGCTTGTTTGGTGAGGGGCTCCTCCTGGCATGTTGTAATTTGGTTTAAGACATTCTATGGCTGCCATAAACAGTATGAAGATGTTGACTCTACTATCTGCTCTTGAAGAATCAAAGTATGGATTCACTGTATACTCCGTTATATGCAAATGAAACTCCACAGCTTCCTCAATATGCATTCATGACTCTGGTCTTGCAGGAAAGGTGGGTGAAATCCATAAAATATGTTATATAAAAATGTTTGGGTTTTTTTTGCCCAGGAAAGTTATTTTTTCTTCTCGTAATAGCTCTGCGTAGGCAGCAAAAGGGGGGTCAGTGAGTACACTGCAAGTGCTTACAAAGCAGGGAAGTCATGAATGATTCATAATGTGTTTGTTACAGTGCATTTATGCATTCCTTCAGCCGATTTACTGTGTGTACTGGATTCTGTTGTAGGCGTGCTGCAGGTCAGTGGGATCCGTATACACACTTCTGGCGATGTGGAGGCAGTCAACGGGACGGACATCCGTCTGAAGTGTACATTCAGTAGTTCCTCAGCTATCAACCCCAATCTAATCATCATCTCTTGGAGTTTCAGACCCCTTAAACCAGGTCGAGAAGAATCGGTGAGTTTTATATCTGTGTCTTGATTTGAAAATATTAAGGAGCGTCCATTCTATCAGTCCATTTATAAAAATGATTGAAGTAATTGGACAACCAGGTCGGCAGTTTTGTGTGTTGCAAAAGATTCTTCTATTGTCTTTTTCTTTAGCTGCCCTATTCTCATTGTAGCTCGCGAAAAGCTTACAGGCATAAAGATTAAATGTATTGAATTTGATCGTGATCATTGGAGCGCACACGCAGGCTATTCAACTGATTTTCATTTAATGTTGTGCAAAGTTGTTACAAGCAAAGAAAAAAACATCAAATGTTGATGCAAATATAGATAAAAATTGAAAAGGATATGCTGTCATTTCACAATATCCGTAAATCTCAATGAAACAGTTTTTCCTTCAGAAAATACAAACAGTATATATACAGCGGGTCTACTGAAATAGGTAAGGTAAGCATTTATTGAAAATGCAACAGACATTTCTGGTTTTTACAGCAGCCTAAAATACATAGAACCCAAAGTCAACACAAGCAAAATACATTATTACAACACAAGACAAAAAAGGAGATGCGGGGTTTCAAATGTATTTAATATGAATGATAATGGAACCAATACTAGTAGACCAGAGGTTACTTACTTTTTTTTTTTTTTTTTTTTTAAACAAGTAAAAGTAGATACGGGGCAAAATAGTACTTAAGTATCTAAGAAAACATTTACAAAATTTACAAAAGCACTTGCTTTAAAATTCACCAGTAAAAAGTAAAAGTACTCTCTCTCGATGCAAAAATGTGATATATATATTTTTAAATACAGTTATTCCCTGGGTTACGACGTCCCATCCGCCATATTGTCTCCAGTCCTTTTTTTTCTTTTTTTTGTCGCATAGACAGTACCTTATTGCACCTCACATTATCAACATTTTTTTTTTTACTTTACTTTATTAATATGATGTGTTACTATACGTGAAGTTGTTCAGCTTTAGCAAACAAGGCCATTGCACTTTTTGAAGGTTCTTACAGTACTTCCTTCACTTTTGACAATTTGTAATGCTGTAACACACATACGTACACTTAAGTTCAAAATGACACGCAATGGTGTTCAAACATCCAACTAGTCTGATCAATATGTATATTTAGTCAATTAAATTAGCCTAATTTGCCTAACAAACACTCGCTAGCTTTAATGTTACGAGTGCTAACATATTAACAATTCTCATAGCAAATCACTCACACCTACCTCCACAAACTGTAGCTGTTAACTTAATTACAATGCATTCACAAACATATATTAGCTGAAACAACTTACAGCCTCTTGTGGGCCAAACAACAGCGCACCTATCCTTTATCCATGTTAGACGTCTGAGTCTGCTTCTCAGTCATACAAGGCGACAGTTCAGCCGGACCCAACGCTTCCACCAGAGGGCAGTGAAGGGCATCATTAAACAAAAGCGTAGGAACGGAACTCCTTTGTAACCCGCGGACTATCTGTATAATATATTATATAACTGTGCAGAATGGAAAAAAAGTAATAAAATGGATTGCACTGTAAACAAAAGCTTATCAACCTAAAAAAACTCCAACATTTATCTTAATGGTGAATTGCAAGAAACTATCAGATGTATACCCCCACCTACTGTACAAGAGTGTGCAGCACCCATTTGAAAGCACACTGCTCTCACTGTTGTTTTTAGTCAATATCTTGTTCACCTGCCTAATCTTGCCTTACTCGCGTTGCTCCCTCTGGTGCTCAATAACGGCATAGTTGCACAGGGCTTACTGATCTCGTTTGAAGGTAGCAAAACGAAACTATCAAATCACAGACAGAAAAACAAACAAAAGTAACGTTTAACGCAGGCGGCAATTTGAAAAGTAGTGAAGTAAAAAGTACCGATACATGCTGTAAAATGTAGTGAAGTAAAAATGAAAAATTACCTCTGCATATTTGTACTCAAGTAAAGTAAAGATACACAAAAATGTTTTACTTCATTACATTCCACCACTGCAATAAACGTTCTTTTTTCCCCTTGTAGGTGTTTCACTACCAGCTGAAGCCGTTCCCCCCTGAAGAAGGAATTTTCAGGAACCGCATCATCTGGGCCGGTGACATCATGGGCCAGGATGCCTCCATCATAATTCGCGAAGTGAAGTTTACTTACAACGGCACTTACACATGCCAGGTGAAGAACCCGCCGGACGTGCATGGCTCAATTGGAGAGATTCGACTACGTGTCGTCACGACAGGTAAGAGGATTTTACAGTATTTTCCCACACGATTCAAATTACAAAACAAGTTGGGTAATGAAAAGCTGCTGTTATATCGATGCAGTTCAGGCTAAATGGCTCACTCCTGTGATGATCCAAGGAATTGCTCACCTTTCACCTGGTTTTGTATTTCTTCTTACCCAGCCTCATTCTCTGAGCTTCTGCTGCTGGCTTTCGCCATTGGAGGAGGGATTGCTGTTGTGGTTCTCCTCCTCATCATCATAGTATCTTGCAGGAGGTGCAAGAGGAAGAGACAGCGGCGGGAAGGGGAAGTGGAGGCTCCTCGCAAAGAGAGAAAGGATCCTACTGTATGGTAAGACCAGGAGAAACAAGGAGGGAAAGGGAAAGCAATGATAGAATGAGGAACTGAAGAATCAATAGATTTCCTCTCTCGGCAACCATCTGAATGTGGGGAGTGGGCTTGTGGCGCTCCTTCCTGGGGCCTGGTACTCTTTCCCGCTGGACATTAAACTTCTTCCTTCCTCTCCAACTACAATCTTTGGACCCAGTTGAAGGGCATCTTCCAGTAAAGAGAGGACAATAAGAAAGGGCCCTTTGTATTTGCAATCACAGAACATTTGTCATCCAAGCTTTTTTTTTATATCACTAAGTGCCTTTTACTTGTGCAATTATTATTATTTAATCACAGCATCTTTTTCTGCCATGTAAATGCACTTGAAAAACAGTTTCATGTTTAGACAAAATGGTTTGGTGATGTGGCATTTGAACAAAGGTGTATTCACAATGTTTACTTGCCTACTAATACATTTCAAACAGTAACATGCAAGTACAAGTTAAATATTGATGTGGTCGTTAGCGAACAAGCAAAAAGAACTAGCGTAATATGGTTTCATTTCATCACTCTTACTACAGTATTTGAGGTGCTTTAGAGTTCTTGAGGTCATAATGACTGACAGCTTGAGTCAGCTCTAACTTTTCTAACATCTGCTGTGCATTTATTATTACCATTTACTGTTCTAAATGTTTGGAAGAACTGCTCATTTCTTGAAGAATGTCCTCTCTTGCTTGGGCACCACTTTGCACTCTTGGATTTTCAGATCTCTCTGTGAAATTCATCCGGGTTAAGGTGAATGCAGTCTTGCCTACTGAGAAAAAAAGTGGCTTTACAAACAGGTGGTGGTTGATATGGTTAGAACGGAGTAAATATTATCCATTGTGCTCAAGTATAGATAAGTTCTTGATGTATGACTCTAACCCTTTGTCCCTGCTGCTCTTTGTATCATCTTGCTTGTCTTTGTCTTTTCCTCTTTGTCTGTGTCTTCTATGCATGCATGTACTGCATGATTCATTCATGAACGTGCATGCATGTGTGTCAATGTGTGTATGTGTGTGCTACGTTGCTTCGTCTTCCCCGGTGCACGACTTCCCATGTCCTAGCCACCCAATGAGGTCCATCCACCTGTACCTATCACAGACGTCCATAGAGATTGACAGTTCAGATGGAATGATCTCAGAGGCCAGCACTAAAGATCCCAGCTCCGACTCGGACGGCCCAGACTCAGATGACGACGATGACGATGATGACGACAATGACTTTTCAGACTGAACAGGTGGGAACAGACAGGGGATGCCCATTTGGTACGGGTAGAATTGCGTCGCGACCAAGTGGCGAGTTAACAAAATGTGCAACTTTTCCTGGTAAAACCAGCACACAGTCTTCATGAATTGAAGGAAAAGCTGACGGATGTCCTGTTTCAACAATTTGGAATATGCACAAAGAGGTTCAGGGATCAAAAGTGTTTGTTTCTGCTACCTTTAGAAATAGTCATACGATGGAACAAAGGCTGAGTTAAACCTGCTGAGACAGCAGGTGAATGTCAATTTCAAAACCGATTTTATATCCTGTTGGCTGGGATTGCACTGTTACATTAGATTACTTGAATAAAAAAACTTTTTTTTATTGCATATATATTTCACCTGCAAGTCAAATGGTTGCTGGTGTTTGAGCCACAGTATGCACATTCCTTTATAAAATATTATGAGGGAGTGCACAGTTTTGATCTGAAAAGCCCTTGATAGCAAACTGTCCCAGCAAAATTTTTCTCTCTATGCATCACATCCACTAACACGTGACTGTAAAAATAATTTTATTGTAATTTTGTACTGATGGTGTATTACTGAGAATTAGCCATCAATGACTGTAAGTTTTTAGGTAATGGCCAAAATATTTCATTGTTTTTTTTTTTCTTTTATGTGGATAGAATACTGTATATGTTTGACATAGAGATTTTGCTAATGATTTTCTAATAAAAATGCTTTTTAAATATTTTATTCATTGTGCCGAGTGTACTTTAAGCTATAGGAATGAATAAATGAGATCATGCCCTACTTTTTAAATACACTTACATGATTTGACATCCTTTTATAAAATCCATCTATTATGTAAGAGTAATCTATTTCCCACCATTCATTATGCATCATTACATTTAATATTGTACATCTGATGGTGCGCATGCTGAATGCTCTCCAAGACCTTTATTTGTTTACCTGAAAGCTTTATACTCAATGTTGTTTAAGGCTGCTTGGACAAAGCTGTTCATGACTGTCAATCAGTTACCGGCACAATGTCAATATATTTTGTTTCTGTGCGTGCGTGCGTGCGTGCGTGCATGTGTGGGTTTGTCAGCATATTTGTGTGTACTGATCAAAGTCTACTTCTGTGGCTGCAACATAAGTTGCTTTGTGAAAAGTCTGACTGTGTAGATAGAAAGTGAGTATTCATACATACACAATTATAAGATACAGACAAATCCCAAGAGGGGTTTGTGGTTGATGTTTGTTTATCACTGTGGCTTAATTGCTTTTACAGAGCTTTGATATTTGCCGGTGTGTGGATTTTCTAGCATTTATTTACAAATGAACACTTAAGCTCCAAACAATGTGATGTATATTGATATTATCACAATCAGTTTTGCTATTTGTTTTGTATTAGGGCAAAAAACAATAAGTTTTACCAGTGTTCTGGAATATTTCAATGAATTTTTGAGGCGAGTTTATAGAATTTGATTCTGTCACATTCATTATCTTTATGAGGGGCACGGGGTGCTGGAGCCTAATCCAGATAACGATGGTCAGGAGTTGGAGTACACTGTTAAATATGATAAGTTGACTTTACCTACAAAAAAAAGCAAACTTGCTGCCTTAGAAAATGTAATTCATGTTACTTTCATAAATTAGATGCAGTTTACTTAATTATTTCATGTTTTAAGGACTCAAATTAACATTAATAATTAGATTATTGTAAATTGTTTATTTTAAGTATGCAGTACTCAAATTAACTTCAATGTATTAGATTACAGTAACCTATTTATTTTGAGTTTGGAGTACTCAAAATAACTTAACGAATTAGACTGTAACTTGTTTATTGTGAGCTTCCAGTACTGAATTGATACCTAAGGGGCCTTTTACATGGTGACATTCCAAGAATACGACACATTTCATGTTTGCATCTACATCTTGGTTCCGACTCTGTTCTAGATATTGCAATTCTGCATAAAGACGATGTAGTATTCATGCCAGGTCCTAGGGTGCAGTGCAGTTTTCCAAGGCGACAGCCTATGATGCACTTCCTCGACAACAACGTCCTCAGCCCAGAAGACAACATACGTGCCCACTCGAAGCAATGGCGTCAACATGTTTTTTTCTTCTTCTTTTGCTTCAAAGGGCACAAATACGTACAAAAAAACATAAAACACATTTAAATTAAAAATATAAAAACAGAAAATTATAGCCAGAGTTTTACCATGTTTGCTATTTTGAATGTTTAGTTGCCGCGACTGCGCACGCCCAAAGCTGACTGTGAGAGTGCTGACGTCATCGGAGCGATAGTATTCCAATCCCCGCAATCGAATCGTTACTTGAGAGGTCGGAATCAAAAGATGGTTTTGCCTTCCGTTTTTTTGCCATTGCCGTGCAAAGGCTAACTAAACGCAATTGTTGCGTTTAGTTAGCTTTAGCGCTGCTCATTCATCATATGCAGGTGAACATTTTTTTTACCTGAAATAATTCTCCAATATAAACAGCAAATGCTAATTTCATTTACAACATATTTTCAAAACTTGATGACTGTTCCCCCAACAACAACAAAAAAAAAAAATAAATAAAGGGAGAACACTCAGTGGAATTAGTCAGGGGGTTTTAACGATTTTAAAATGCTCAACAATGTAATCAAGACATAAGAGACATTGGCTTTTGACACGCTGCTGAATGTTTTGTTAATTCTTGGTGTGAAATGAACAATCAGTGGCATAACCTTAAAAAGTATAATCAGAGCTCTCTTCAACACCTTTGAATCGAATTTAGTAAGTAAATATTGTGGCAAGCAACGTGAAGAAGGACGACAGATTGGCTTTTGTTTTAAAAACTTGCTGTTGTTGTGGCCCATACACCACACAACCCCAAGAAACAACACACTTTATTGAACAAAACACAAATGACATAACAACGGCAATCACTACTCCCAGTCGTGGTTGCCACAACTACCCATCATCCACTGCGGCAGAACAGATAAATAACAGTCGCTACAATATTTTACTCTTTTATAAACTGTCACAACAAGGCAATGTGACAGTATAAAAGAGTAAAATATTTACTTACCAAATTGAGGTGAACTAAGTAAAGTAAGTGAAGGTGCTGAGGAGAGCTCTGGTTGACGCCGCAGTTCACCATGGACGTGTGCGGGAAAGATTTGGTGTTAGAAAAGCGCGGAATAGATGAAGCAGATCGATGCATATCTAAAAGAATGCCCAAAGAACAATGGGTACAAAAAATATTTTTTTCTAATTTGACTTAACTGAGGTACATCAAGGTAAGCATGTTTTCCAGCCCCACCCAAATTACTACTTACTTATTAAAAATTAGAGTTCACAACAGGTTGATAAAAATTGAGTTTGGTTCACTTACCATATTTACTTAAGTTGTATATAGGCTTTAACAGTACATACCCTGAATTGGTTGCCAACCAATAACAGGGCACATACAGTGGGGCAAATAAGTATTAGGTCAACCACTAATTGAGCAAGTTCTCCCACTTGAAAATATTAGAGAGGCCTGTCAACATGGGTAAACCTCAACTATGAGAGACAGAATGTGGAGAAACCCCCCCTCCAGAAAATCACATTGTTTGATTTTTAAAGACTTAATTTGCAAATCATGGTGGAAAATAAGTATTTTGTCAATACCAAAAGTTCATCTTAATACATTGTTATGTACCCTTTTTCGGAAATAACGGAGGCCAAACGCTTTCTGTAACTCTTCACAAGCTTTTCACACACTGTTGCTGATATTTTGGCCCATTCCTCCATGCATATCTCCTCTAGAGCAGTGATGTTTTGGGACTTTCAGTGGGCAACACGGACGTTCAACTCCCTCCACAGATTTTCTCTGGGGTTGAGATCTGGAGACTGGCTAGGCCACTCCAGCACCTTGAAATGCTTCCTACGAAGCCACTCTTTGTTGCCCTGGCTGTGTGTTTGGGATCATTGTCATGCTGAAAGACCCAGCTACATCTCATCTTCAATGCCCTTGCTAATGGAAGGATATTTTCACTCAAAATCTCTCGATACATGGCCCCATTCATTCTTTCCTTTACACAGATCAGTCGTCCTGGTCCCTTTGAACGATTGAACACGAGAACCTGTGTTTCTACCAAAAAAGTTCTATTTTGGTTATATCTGACCATAACACATTCTCCCAGTCCTCCTCTGGATCATCCAAATGCTCTTTAGGGAACAGCAGACGGGCCTAAAAGCGTACTTTATTTAGCAGGGGGACACGTCTGGCAGTGCAGGATTTGAGTCCCTGGCAGTGCATTGTGTTACTGATAGTAGCTTTTGCTACTGTGGTCCCAGCTCTCTGTAGGTCATTCACCAGGTCCCCCCGTGTGGTTCTGGGATTTTTGCTTACCGTTCTTGTAATCATTTTGACGCGGGGTGAGATCTTGCATGGAGCACCAGATTGAGGGAGATTATCAGTGGTCTTGTATGTCTTCCATTTTCTAATAATTGCTCCCACAGTTGATTTCTTTACACCAAACATTTTACCTATTGCAGATTCAGTCTTTCCAACCTGGTGCAGGTCTACAATTTTGTCTCTGGTGTCCTTCGACAGCTCTTTGGTCTTGGCCATAGTGGAGTTTGGAGTGTGACTGACTGAGTTTGTGGACAGGTGTCTTTTATACCGATAATGAGTTAAAACAGGTGCCATTAATACAGGTAACAAGTAGAGCCTCGTTAGACCTCGTTAGAAGAAGTTAGAAGAAGTTAGACCTGTTTGACAGCCAGAAATCTTGCTTGTTTGTAGGAGATCAAATACTTATTTTCCACTCCAATTTGGAAATATATTCTTTAAAAATCAAACAATGTGATTTTCTGTTTTTTTTCCCACATTCTGTCTCTCATGGTCGAGGTTTACCCATGTTGACAATTACAGGCCTCTCTAATCTTTTCAAGTAGGAGAACTTGCACAATTGGGGGTTGACTAAAAACTTATTTGCCCAACTCGACAGACAAACAACCTTTCACACTCATAATCATACCTATGGAGAATGTAGAGTGTTCAACAGTCTACGATGCATGTATTTGTGATGTCCGAGGAAGCCAGAGTACCTGGAGAAAACCCATGCAGGCATGGGTAGAACATGCAAACTCCACACAGGAAGGTAGGACTGCGGGTTTGAACGGACGTGCCAACATCTCATTCACCGGGCTGCTGATTCTGTCACAATTCAGAAAACAATTAAGTTTAAAAAAAAGTATAGGAAAAATATTATCCAGATCTCAGCGGTAAATGCATTTTGAAATGTAGAACTGTAGGGTGGGCCGATCATTTTGAAAACTGAATTACCACAATCAAGTCGTCTTTACGCATTCCAAGAGAGTTTGGGGCCACACACGTAGGAGCAAAGCCGGAGGAAAAAAATTTTAATCGGTGCATCATTTTTTTTTAAATTAAAAAATGCAACACAAAAAAATAGGACACTAGCAAACAGGATTCTCTCACATTTTCATCAAAGTTAGATGCCAGTATTTCCAGAAGTGATGTTTTCATGGGAAAAAAATCAGGTCACCACGAACCAGTAAATAGGGTCGTTATCAGGAAACGAAAGTGCTTTCTCCCATGTGCTAGTTCAGACTCATCCAACTGTGGAGTGATACACCGACATAAATCATGTGTAATGCAAAATTTGAATACTAAAATAATTCCTGCCGTGCTGTCGGGCAAAATTATGGGATGTGCATGATAATGGATTAATTTGCTAGCTTTGTGAATTGAAACTGCTCATTTGTTATGTCTTAAAGCAATTAAGGTCAAATGAAGTACACTGCTTAGCTCCGACTAGTAAAAGTGTTGTTGATTCAGTCTCAACTAGTTTGTAGTGTATTGAATAATTGCATGACATTAGCTATGGGATTTTCGGCAACATCCCCCGATTCCCCACAACCTCAACTATGGCAACTCCCATTCATCTGCTCAATTTAGCACTGTCATATAGGTCATATGCATATACTGTATTCAGAACAATCAGTGAAAGATTATTTCACTCCATGAAAATCCATCCTTTCAATCTTCTTTACCACTTGTCCTATTTTAGGGTCACAGATGAGAAGGTAATCCCATTTTAGTTTAGGAAGGGTACACACTGCTTGCGCTGGTTGTAAACCAATTGCAGGGAGATTTTAGACAAAACAACTATTCATATTGTACTTACATTCGTACCAACCAATAATTATAAAACTTCAACATGCGTGGAATACTTTTTTTTTGTTTGCAACTAAATGATTAATATAATTTTCTCACTATAATTCTTACCTGACTACTAGACACACCCACCAACCAACATACAGTATTTGACTATAAAACGGCATTGTACTGCAGCTCATTAGCCTGTAAAATAAAATAAATATCCATTAAAAAAAAATCCATAAATGAGCCACAGTAAATTGCAAAGTTCAAATACGGGAGTAAAAGCTGCATCTTATAGTCTGAAAATTAGTGTATTTGATTTCCAGGATGCTTTACTGTTGACCTTTGCCAACATATAGGTTTATGGATTCTTTTTCAGCAAGGCAGATTAAAAACTAGACCAGTTGAAATATTGCTGTATGCCAGAAACAACGTGCATTGGAATAGAAACTGACAAAGACAAGGTAATCTCCTCTGTCTTTATAGACATTCGCCAAAGAACGGGAAAAATGTTTGGGCAGCACAGTGCTCAAATGGTTATTATGCCGGACTCAACATTTTGTAGCTCTGGGTTCCAATTTGGCGTTCTGTTAAAATTTCAATATGTGAGCTTGCGTGTGTCCCCTCAGGTTATCAGGATTCTTTTGACATTCCGAAAACCCTAACCTTAAATTGTGGTGTAGTCTTTTTGTGAAAAGGCGATTAATCCAAGATGGACCTCATCTAGTATAGGTTCCAACTTGCCCTTGTCTGTAATGAGGATGAGGGCTGAAGAAAATGGATACATGAATGCAAAACAGCGTCACCTGCAGCACCTGGTAAGACACTGCTTTCCCCACCTTATCCTCACAGGCTTCTGATATAAGAAGTGCTTACTCACTACCATTTGGTCTGCATTCCTCAACTTAGGTTGGGTTGTACCTGGCACCGATATGTGTAAATTCCATTGCATACTTACTCACACACTTGTGTGCGACCACAGGCAAACACAAAAGTATGGGCTTGTCATGCAGACTGAAAGAGAAATCACCTTGCATGTACTCAAGAAGGAATGTCACTGTGTAACACACACATAAATAGGCCTACACAGAGTATCTTTTTTTTTTTTTTTGTGATATATTAATACATATCTGTTTGTGAGAAGCCTTTCAATCTTGTTTCACAGGCTTCATTTCTCTCATCACCTATTCTTCTCCACACAGAATAAGAGTACATCAAAACTATTGAGAATACAGCAGGTTTTTCATTTCAAATATTTGCATGTACTGCCTATCGTATGGCCCAAGCAATTTCAACCGTTTTTTTTTTTTTTTTTTTTTTTGTCTTCTCTATTGCTAACATCTGAAAAGGTCTCTCACAGGTTGATGGCAGTTACTATACAAAATACCTGAAATGAAAAAGACTTTTGTGGTGCGACAGAGAAGATTTTAACCGAAACTGACACTTTATACTGCTTTAGCAGTCAAACAGAGAGCCCCTTTGCTCTCACACACAATGCATTGCGGTACAGTGCAGTGGTGCTTGTGTAAGAGACACAAGGAATCATTGTCCAGGAGATGAGTTTAGCAAGGTCAAGCATATTAGAGGTTATAAATTGCTACAGGGTTCAAAAAACGTGTTGATCGCAGAAGTATTCACCTATTTGAAAGCAGCGAAAGTGATATTCCTCTCATCAGTGTGGGAACTATTTTATAATGTTTTATGATACAGTACAGTATTATATTTACAGTGCTGAAATTTGGCACACAAATTGCATTATGTACTGTCTTTATATCAAACTAAATAAATCCTGCAGTGGGCTGGCACTTTGAATATCTACCCATCGTGAGTTACACCCTAGACTGATTACCAGAAAGTTACAGAGCAATTGTGAATGAAGCATTCAGCTAAGTAAAGTCCAACACTTTCAAGCATTAACACTTTAGATCTTTCTCACCACTACGCTACTCTGTACATGGGGAGTTACTTTATGTTAACCACAAAATTTCATCATAGTTATTTTATAAATGAATGGTGTTGAATGCAGCATCACTACAATACTGTCTGAACACAAACTGGCAAAAGTGGTGATGAATGATCCAACCTAAAAAAGAAATATACGTACTTCAAAAGGAACTTCCGCCAACAGGGGAAAACATAAAGCAATAACAAATACTTATATCCATTACAGACAATTACAGCATTAAAGACATGAGATTGGAAAGTGTGATACTGTAGCTTAGTTGGACTGCAAATAGCAGGCTGTTCCCAGCAGGGCATTCAATGTTTTGTATTAAAGAGGTTGGTATGGGAGATAGGGGAACAAATAAGGTCTCAGTGGGATCACTGGTGGTAATAAAACAGGAGGAAACTAGTGATGGGCAGTTTCTATAAATGAACCACATACGTACGTACATTGAGATATCTGAACTTTTGTTAACCGAGTGCAACTATCATGATCAATTACACTAAATTGCATGTGTCACGGAGTTAGAGCATAAAAAGCATGTTCCCATCATTTGCAATATGGTTTAGGAATCCCTGTGGGGAAATAGTAGTGTTCATGTGTTAGGAAGAACAAATACTATATTTCTATTTTGAGTCAATAAGAGAGACAGGGTTCTTCTAGGGCTGATGCCATGTCACTGCGGCTAATTAAAAAACAGTATCATATCTTATAGGGTCCCGGTCAGTCATGAGTCCTTAGAATGAATGTTTTTGGAATGCCCGGAAAATACCAGAATACGTGGAGAGACATGCAGAAAAAAAAAAAAAAAATTAAAGCCACTCTGATTCAAACCTCAGCAGTGGCGGTTCTAGGATTTTTCTGAAACAGGGGCGAAGAAGGGGCCACGTGTAACCCTCAAGGGCCAAGTGTCGCAGGGATCTTTGTTCAGTGCTTGTTTTGGTCCACAAGGTAATACGCAGATTGTCCTGCATGTGGCAGTAAAAAGTGCTGGTTTGTACTGTAAAAAAAATTTTTTGGGGCCGCAACGGTTTTGTAGATACAGTGGTACCTCGACACACGATCTTTTTGACATCTGACGTATAATTTGACTCAACATTTTTCCCTATGTCCGACCACATGCTCGAAATGCGACGATTTATGACAGCGCTTCAGTTTCTTTGTTTTCCCGCAAGACGGACGCACAGCTGATTTTATTGTGAGAGAAATCCACATGGATTCCAAGAATGTTACTGAAGGTAGTGACAAAAGAAAAAAGGTGAGGTTTACCATTGAAATGAAGATGGAAATGATATAAAAATATGAGTGTGGTGTGCGCGTCCGTGAACTGGCTCGACAATACGTTGGCCGTAGAATGTTTACGATCTCGACATTCCTCCTCCGAACTTCGTTTCCCAGTCTTTATAAGTTAAGGTAACATCGCCAAAAAAATCGCCAGCTTCGTCAGGTTTTAATCATTTTTTTTAAAAAACTTGTGCAACACAATATGCCCACTCTCGGCCCCAGCTGAACAAAGTGAAAGTAAAAAATCCCACTCTCACTTTTTCAAGTCAGCCATGCGGTGTATTCAGCAAAACACACCCGCCAGCATTTATTAAGGATTTAGTGTAGGTTTTGGAGCTGTAGAACAAATTAATAAAATTATAAAGTATTCTTTTGGGAAAATCCTGCTCAACATACGACCATTTCTATCAACAAACAAGGTCCTGGAACGAATGAACTTCGTATGTAGAGGTACCGCTGTATGATGCTTTTAATTTGTAGTGATGACGTCACGCAGCCCCCATCTACAGCGGAATGGAACCGCGATGGTGCCATTTGTTTGTGCGAGGTTGAGTTTGTTGGACCCCAACACAGACAACAATCAGGGATGCATTCAAAAGGTTAATTAACTGCAACAAAAACATGCAATCAATAAAAAAAGGAACCAACAAAAAGGGTCGTTGACAGCAGTTCAACGGGGATAACAAAACTAACGCGAGGGTAAACTAAGGTGGCAGGCAAATAAGCCAACAAAGTAACAAAACAAACTAACACAAAACCACTCAAATACCTGCACAAGATAGAGGATATCAAAACAAGGCGGTAGACGAATAAACCCAGGTAGGGGCGAAACCAGCTAAGTGCGTATGACAGGCTCGAGATTTCAAAACGTCCAATGGTGACCAGCAAAGCAATATCTCGGCAACCCTTCCTTGGGTCACCTATGAATAAATATACCACTGATGAGATTGGGTGCAGGTGCAACCATGGGAACACCACCCATAATCTGTAATGAGAACACAATCTGACTAGCATCCGAATTGTGACAGTGCTCATTTGAGCTGTAAAAATCTTTTTTGTACTGCTATCGTTTCATAGATATTGAGATATTAATTTCAAGTGAGGATGTCACTTGCAGCCATTCCGTATCCCAATAGTGCATTAGAAGAAGGTGGGAAGTCAAACATCCCACTTGGATGCACAAGCGAAGCACAAACGATCGACACTACTTTTAGCCATTTTTAATCAAAATGGGGGTCTGGTTGACCTCAGATTGACCTATGAAAGTATTGTAAATATCTCAGAAACAGTATTAGCACATTTTACAACACAAACTTAGCACAAACAATTGACATTTTTATTTTAAAAAATCCATCTGATGGGGATGGGCAACGTCACAGATGTGTAAAGTTTGTAATAATCTGTATTTAATCATGCTGTGTGCAAGTCAGGATACAATGCATGAAACAATAACTTTAATCACTTTTATGAAAAGCTATTTTAAACACGAAAAACAGCAATAATATTTAACCATAGACTTCATAATGATATTGATGGGTCAGATTCGACTTTCACTATGCCACGCCTTCAAGTAGGGGGCCATCCCTCAATCCGCTTCAGTTATTCGCAGTCGGTCGCAGCGATACATGCAGCATACAAACAGGAAGGATTGTCTCGGGAGTGATTTGTTCGAGGATTCAATGTAATTATTGTATTTTTAGTTTTTTTTCACATGAATTTTCAACGTAAAAAGCTCTTTGTTGGAAGGCTGCCGCCACATTGTCTAACAGACTAGCATCATTCTTTGACATATTTACGTAAAATAAATGCCAACTGCCCGGTGTTTTGCTCTTTTAACAAAGAAGAGACTGTTATACGTTCACATCTATAAAGAATTCAGGGATTTAAGCATTTATTAACAAGAATTTTCAACGTAAAAAGCTCTTTGTTTTAAGGCTGCCGCCACATTGACTAACAGACTACCATCGAACTTCGACATACAGTATTTACGTAAAATAAATGCTAACTGCGCGATTTTTTTTTTTTTTTTTGCTCTTTACCAAGAATCGAGACTGTTTTACAACCATATCTAAAGGAATTTAAGCGTTTATTCACATGAATTTCCACCGGAAAAGCTCTGTTGACATATGGCGGCCGCCACATTGACTAACAGACTAGCATTGTACTTCGACATATTTACGTAAAACAAATGCTAACTGCACTTTTTTTTTTTGGTTTTGGTTGCTTTTTTGTTTTTAACCTAGAATCGAGACTGTTTTACGCCCATATCTATAAAGAATTCAGGGATTTAGGCATTTATTCACGAGATATTTTCAACGAAAAAAGCTCTTTTGTCTGTGATTCCACTCGGACAGCTTTGACGGCCACACCAACAATGCAGGCCTCCTATTAATCGGTCCCACGCACCGTCAATATCATTATGAAGTCTATGATTTAACATAATCCAGAAACAACATTACCTCATTCTCTCTCACTTCAGAAAAGAAGGATTCACCGATTGCCATACTTGTGCTTAAAGAGTATATGACACGAGAAAAAAAGTCTTAAATGGCATTATTATGTGAATTAGAATCATATTTTGAGACGATTCGACTATATACAACAATTTAGCAAAGCACAGATGACGAGAAATTAGTCTTTTAATCTGCCGGTTAGCCACGCCTACCATTATAGGGCTTTAGCGTCCCCAACAGGTGGATGACGTCAGCGGTAGACTGGGCTCATCGGTTTTACCCAGCCCATTGAGGGGGAATTATTCAGAACGAGGAAAACGCGACGAAGAGAGCCGCAAAATGTCATTGTTTCAGTCTCTCTACTCCAATATTTTTACAGGATATTCTTTTTATCCAAGTATTTTTCCCCAATAGCTATATAAATGGCTTGAGAAGGACCAGTCAGCCCGTCGAGGGGGAACTATTCACAACGAGGAAAACGCGACGAAGAGAGCGGCAAAATGTCATTGTTTCTGTCTCTTTACTTCAATATTTTTACAGGATATTCTTTTTATCCAAGTATTTTCCCCAATAGCTATATAAATGGCTTGAGAAGGACCAGTCAGCCCGTCGAGGGGGAACTATTCACAACGAGGAAAACGCGACGAAGAGAGCGGCAAAATGTCATTGTTTCTGTCTCTTTACTTCAGTACTTCTCAAATGGTGGGGCGCGCCCCCCCAGGGGGGCGCAGAGCGATGCCAGGGGGGGCGCGAGTGACCTCGGGGAACATGCTTTTTTTTTTTTTTTTTTTTGCCGTACTAGAATAAAGTGTACTTGCACATCCACTCCGTGGGTGGCAGTGGCGCTCTCATTTTCAAAGTGCGTGCAGTATTTTTGAAGTAAGCAAGAGCACACGGAAGAGACTCATGCAGAGCTGGACTCACGCAGCGACCCACTGTCTTCTTCGGCTCTCACGTGTCCGGCCGAGAAGTGCCGTTTTCGGCTTGGGATCGTCACGACCACCGCCCTCACCTACGGTTCTCCCTCGGCCGCCGAGAATGCGCTTTTTTCGGGCCGTTTGCCTTTGACTTTTAATATAGTGGGAAATGAGGAAAGACCACTGTTTACTGAGTCTAAAAATGATTATAGCGGAGAAGCCAAATCAGTTAAGACGCCACTTAAAGACATTAGACCTCAATCTCATTGACAAGCCGCTTGATTGTTTTTCAGCGAAAATGTGCCGAATATTGCCAATTGTCACAATCGTCCCGCTTTGTCAGTGTTATATCAGTAAACCAGTGAGCACTGTGGCGAATCAGCGAAAATAAAAACTTTCCTTCTGTCCAGAGACCTTTTTCCCCCCTTCTATTCAGTTTTGTTTTTTTTCGGTCAAATTTTTTGGCATGTTGTCCTGAAGAGTAAATGTTTCTAATCAATTTGAATTTGTTATTATTTACTGATTTTATTACATTTTATTTTTCAGTATCAAATGGTCAAAAATGTACCTTGAGTGTATTTTTACAGTTTGGATGTGACTTTTTTTTTTTTTTTTTTTTTTTTTTTTTTAACTTCAGGCAAATTGATGCGCATTAAGTCTTTTCTGTTACAAGCAACACAATGTTAAAAAAGTTATACTTTATTATAAGTTGATCTATGTTACTTTTTTTCTTTAATAGAAAAAAAAGGACAATGTTAGGCTGAGGCGTACTTATAATAGTAATATAGACGAATGATACTATTTACAGTGGCGGCAGAGAGTTGGGGGGGGCGCGAAACATTTACGTCTTCCTTGGGGGGGCGTAACAGAAAATAATTGAGAAGCACTGCTTTACTTCAATATTTTTACAGGATATTCTTTTTATCCAAGTATTTTCCCCAATTGCTAAATAAATGGCATGGTCATGACAAATAACAGTCTTGTGCTGGATGGAATATGAAATAATAAAAATGCATTTATTCAGGACGACATGGCAAAATTACTCCATAATGGTCAAAACTGTGGACTTCACCTTTACTGTCGCACCTCCCGAACGATATTTTATGACACCTAAATCGGACATATGTCATTTCCCTTCCCCGGCTTCGGAGAATGTAAACAAACCAGAAGGCGTGACAGCTAGCCGACATGCTAACCCGAACCGAGTGATGTTTCAAAGTCTTCGAAGCGGAAAATCACACATAACTATCCTGGATTATTTGACATGACGACCCGGTTGTCGATTGTCATCGCGGATCGGCAAACCGCCCGGCGGAGAGCAATTTACAGTTCGTTCCCCGGAGGAGGGTGGCTGGAGTTGTTGTGCAGCTAATGTGCTGCTGCTAATGAGCATTAGGAGAGCTTTTTACATGTCAATCAATGATCAAACGTAAGTAGTCCTTCATTTAAAGAAAGTTTGTAGTGTTTACTTTGTAATCGCTGTATTCGTATTTGACATAATACAAAACAAGATGTTTACTCACTTCTTCGTAAGTCCAATGGTCCCACAGTAAATATATCCACGGTGAATGGGAACCTTTTGAAACTCCAAAAAGGCGCATACGCCTCTCCCTCATTCAGAATGATTTTTCTGCAGCCGTTTGGCTGGCGTGATGCGAAAAATAAAGGTATTAATCCGCAAAATCAGCTGAATCCTTCTTCCTCATACACAACAGTACACTGTAGCGTGAAGAGGACGTCTTCTACCGTACACGTCACAGCGCCCTCCTCCTCAATGCAAGACCGAAGCCGGAAGTCACTCATTTTCATGGCGCGGGATTAAAAAAACTCAATAAAAATAGCGATCGCTTCCACACACATCCAAGCGGCCCATATCATTCAGGGGCATAAAATACCGCGTGTATTATGAAATAAACATGCTTTTTCGTGTCACAGGCACTTTAAATGGGAACAGGGGCACTTCAGGGGCCACTCAAATTCGAGGTGAGGCCAGTGCCCCTGTAGCCCCACCCCTAAAACCGCCACTGATACCTCAGGATTGTGTGGTTGATGAGCAAACCACGTATTTACCATGTTGGCCACTTTTTACAAGGACAGGACAATATTATATAGAATTTTTAAGAATCCAGTGTAATGCGCGTACTTTATGGTGACTCGTTTGTTTTGATTGAGGAAGGTGGATGAGAACCGTGACTGCAATTTCTTTTAATAGATGGTCAACACTTGGCCCACGTCTTGTACATATAACCATCCAGCAGGATTTTTGCAACAGTGGCCTCTAGTGTAGCAAATTAGTGGGGAAAAATCAGGAAGTTTATTTTGACGTTATGCCAAAAGAGCATTCCACTCGAATGAGTACAATTTCTATTATATGCGTATACATATACATCCCCCCTACTGATTAATACTATACCAGCCACAGTAAATTGATTATGGTATATTAGACAATTAGGCAACGGATAAACGACCGAAGTTTGTCGAAAAGGTAAACATTATTTACACGCACATAACGACGATAGTAGAGAGACTAATATTTAATCCAAGGTGATTGCAAGGGGTCATGCGTTTGTATCAGATCTGTTTTATTCAACAAGTCAATACATCAACCGCACTTCCTGATACACCTGTTTGTCAGGTAGTACTCATTTTGCTGCGCAACGGAGAAATTGAGTCACGCCGAACGAAAGAATGGAAGGACTTCTTCTAAAGCTTTGACGTGTTTCTTTTTCTTTTTTTTTTAAAGTTACATTTAGGCTACCGCGATCGGATGTTTTTGTAAATCCTAAAATGCATCGAGAGTGCCAAAGGAATAACTCACTCCACGTCGTGTTGCTGTTCAATTTGCTCGTTCTTTTTGGTGAGTAAACAGTTCACGGTTTTCAAGCGTGTCATCAACAAGTAACCGTGTTTTTTCTTCCCGTAACCACTGTTACGTTTAAATAATCAACACCATTTTCGAAAAATGTCGCTCATGTAAAGATTTAGCATACACAAGTATGTAAATAAACGACGAAACTACTCCTGTTGCCAAATCCAAATCCCCGTTGTTATCATTTAGATAACAATAAAACGTCTGTTATTTGAGATACAAAGCTGATTCATTTTTAAGTAAATGCCCAGCTGCTTCTCACTGCACTTTGGATGGACGGCGTTTAACACGTGAGCCTTCATACTGATCAGACTTCTGTAACGTTAGGGGGGAACGGGGTTGGTTGTCACAATTTTTATTTTCATCAATAACGTCCTATCAACACGTATTAGAAAATGCATGCTTGTATTACTGGGAAGCTTTCTCTCTCTCTCTCTCTCTCTCTCTCTCTCTCTCTCTCTCTCTCTCTCTCTCTCTCTCTCTCTCTCTCTCTCTCTCTCTCTCTCTCTCTCTCTCTCTCTCTCTGTTGGTTGTCACTTGTTATTTAAGTAGGATTTTCTTTAAAAATGATGACAAACTTCTGAATGCAATTTTATCGTTATTTTAAGGGAGCCGTGTGTAAGTTAAAAAATGCACTTCAATTATTAATTAAATAGCACTAGTATTTCAATAGACATTCATGAAAAATATTTTTTGCAAGTACAGTGGTATGAAAAGGTATCTGAACCTTTTGGAATTGCTCACATTTCTGTATAAAACTAACATCAAATGTGACCTGATCTTCGTGAAAATCACACAGATGAAAAAACAGTGTCAAACATTTATAGGTTTTCATATTTTAATAAGGATAGCATGAAAACAATGACAGAAGGGAAAAATAAGTTAATGAACCCTCTGCCAAAGGAGACTTAGAGAGCAATTGAAACCAATTTTTACCAAACAATTTAAGTCAGGTGTGTGCCTAATCACTGATAATTTGGTTTAAAGCTGCCCTGCCCACTATAAAACACACACCTGGTAAGAATTGTCGTGATGAGAAGCATTGTCTGATGTGCATCATGGCTCGGTCAAAAGAGCTGTCTGAAGACCTGCGATCAAGGATTGCTGATTTGTATAAAGCTGGGAATGGATACAAAACCATCTCTAAAAGTCTGGATGTTCATCAGTCGACAGTCAGAGAAATTGTCTACAAATTGAGAGAGATTGGCACTGTTGCTTTGCTCCCAAGGAGTGGCCATCCACCAAAGATGACGCCAAGAGTTCAGCGCAGAATACTCCGAGAGGTAAAACAGAACCCAAGAGTGTCTGCTAAAGACATAAATAACTGGCACAGTCCAATATTTCTGTGCACACATTAACTATATGTAAAACTATGGCCAAGAATTGTGTTCATGGGATGACTCCACAGAGGAAGCCACAGCTGTCTATAAAAAACATTGTTGCTCGTTTAATGTTTGCAAAAAGGCACTTGGACACGCTACAGAAGTTTTGGCAAAATATTTTATGGACTGATGAAACCAAAGTCGAATTTTTGGGGAGTAACACACAACGTCATGTGTGGAGGAAAAATGGAACAGCTCACCAACATCAACACATCATTCCCACCATGAAGAATGGTGGAGGGAGCATCATGATTTGGGGCTGTTTTGCTTACTCAGTGCCTGGACAACTTTCATTCATTAATGGAAGAATGAATTAAAAATTTTATCAGGATGTATTGCAGGAAAACCTGAGGCCGTCTGTCAGACAGTTGAAGCTAAAAAGAGGATGGATGCTGCAACAGGACAATGATCCAAAACACAGAAGTAAATTCACTTCAGAATGGTTTCAGAAGAACAAAATACATGTTCTGGAATGGCCAAATTAAATTCCAGACTTGAACCCATTTTAAATGCTGTGGCATGACCTAAAGATCGATCATGACAGACATCCCAGGAATCTGACTGAACTGCAGCAATGCTGCCAAAGGGGGGAGCCATAAACTATTAAATGTGATGGTTCACTTACTTATTTTTCCCCCTTCTGTCATTGTTTGTATACTATCCTCAATGAAATATGAAATTTAAATGTTTGGGTGGTTTTAGTTAAATCAGAAACTTTTTTCATCTGTGTGATTTTGACAAAGATCAGATCACATTTGATGATTTCATGCTGAAATGTGAGAAATTCCAAAAGGTTCAAATACTTTTTCATACCACTGTATTTTAAGGTAGCTGTATGTATATTAAAAAAGAAAAACTGTAATTATTAATTAAATGGCACTGGTATATCAATAGACATTACTAAACATTTTTTGCAAGTACATCCATCACGGTTCTCACTGATAAAGCCAAGATTTTTCTTTTTTAAATGTTAATTGTCAGCACGTAAAATTATTGTTTTGATTCTGTGTTTAGAACAGATGTCCCGCCCTCCACCAATCAGCCAATTACAAGATCAGTTCTGTGTCTGCATCTAGGTTGCCAGAGCTCAGTATTTTGTTAGGCTGCTACAACTTTTACAAACACTAAAGAGTCTTTTTGGATGATATCAATCCATTACCAAGTGAGATATTTCCTTGCCAGTGTGCTTATATGTTGAAAAAATTAGTTCCAAAAGTACCCCTCCATCATGGCGTTAGAAACTACTCTTTTATATTCGTGTAAACCTATTTCGCTAAAAATGCTAATTTATTTGTGCACCAACTAAACCCTGGTGCACTTCGAAACACTTATGTTTGAAGACTGTGTGTATGTAGCATGTACTTATTTAATTTTTGGCATTTAACAGATATGACCGGTAGATGCAAGCCAGTTGACGGGGGGTGGGGTAACCGGGTATGTTGTCCTGTATGTTGGCCCATAGGGGCCCCAGAATGACCCTTAATTTATTTTACATTACATTCACATATTTCTTTTTTATTTAAATCATTGTCCGATTAAATATTATGTTCTACTCGATATATACTTAAAAACGTTAGCATATTTAATATTTCAAATATATATTTTTCCTTTTTTTGCCCAACGCTTCCCCTCTGTCTTAGCAGAGAATGGTTTGATCCCGCTCTGGCGCACTCAAGGCTACACTACGTACAGTACGTGCCCTGAAGTAGGAAATTGAAATCTGTCATTGTTATAAACTCTAAACATGGCGAGTCGTCATAAATTGGGTGCGAAAAAAAGAAAAAAGAGACAAAGATCACAGAGGTGAACGAGAAAAAATTATGACTTTTTTAAAAAGGGGACAAGAAGCCTGAGAATTAGGGCTAGAGTTAGCTGTGATGGTGATGTGACGGTGATGTCAGTAAGTGCACAACAGCTGCTAACACTGTGAACGTTTACATTCGCGATCACCGTGACCAAAGCCCGATTCGAGTCTGCTACCGGTCGCTTGTAGCCTAATGAGCTGCGGTATAACAAGACATGCAGCTCGTGTTGAGCCGAGGAGAGAGAAGGTGATGGGAGATCAGGGATATATGTTAGTCTGTGAGGAGCAGGTGCATAGGGCTGAACAGACTCTGGTCCGGCGGCTGGATTTATCTTGGGTTTACAACCCACTGTGCATTATAGCAAACGCTAATACGAATCCATCACCGAAACAGCACAAACGATATACAATATCACAAAGCAGGCTTAACAACCTAGCCATGCTCTCCATTGAGCGTGAGCCTGCTCAAAAACTGGATTTCGCTGATGTTATGAATGACTTTACTCTAAAAAAATCTAGGCGCATCACTGTTTGAGGGCTTTATAACCACAGGGATGTGGAGGGGGCTGGCACACGATGTTTAGTTATACTGTTTTGTTGCCTAGCAGGCAGGCATAGCACTCTCAGTTGTATTGTATCGTAGCCTACATGGGACACTAGATGGAAATTGTTTGTTTATAATGTGTCACATCACATTACGATCTGTTAAATTTAACTGTCCATCTCAAATTGAATAATTTGAAAATTTACACTGTCATTGCTTGCAAAGCGTTAGAAGTACTGCGTATGTTGTCGTGACAAGCTGGTGGCAGGGGTGGGGTGCGGGGGCCCTATAATGGTCTCTTGTCCCCCGGCCCCCTGCAAGTCTGTTGACAGCCCTGGGTATATGTAAGCTGCCAGAATTAAAAATAAATACATCATTGAATAAATAAAAGTGACATTAAAACAGCTATAAATACAAAGGTAAAAAATGTTTTAAAGATAAATATAGACAAGTTTCCTGAGCGAAACATGGGCGGCACCGTCTTTGACATTTTCTGCTATGGACTTCCGGTTTAGACGGAACACTATGAATTGTGGTTGAAGTACAAAAAATTTTAAACTGTCAAATGAAACCAGGGGAAACCACGGAACCTACAAAAATGGATTCAGCACGACGTAGATTATACTCTGAGACTACCTGTGCTGTGCTTGGTTGTGTGAACTCGTGGAAGCACCTGTATATATGCTTGGAAGTAGAATGTTATGAGCACCATCCAGCTTCAAAGTGCCAGCATGGATTTACCTCGACATATGCCTTAAATTGAAACCAGCAGCAGACAACAAGTTAAGGATGTGCTTTAACCCCAGAGGATCCAACTAAAAGATTGCATGTTTGTTCTTATCACCTTGTTGAACGTTCGTGGAGAAAATTCTAACAAGTTGTGCAGCCTGTTAACATGGGGTGTAGATTGATTCACCGGCCACTTGAGTATCCAAAGTGAGGCTAAATTTACAAATAATATGCAGAAGGGCTGACACCCATTTCGCTGTTACAAGGAAATAGCATAAGCTAATTTTCATCTAGTTAGGTTATAGTTGTAGTATAATGAGATCATCGCACATGTACATATAAACACAAATAGTATGTAATTCTTTTTTATTGCAGCTATTGATTGCAATGATACTATTTGACAACATGATTCAATTTCTTGCTTTATTTTAAACAATTGGTGCATATGCAAAACACGTCAATAATTCACAATTTATGAAATTATTAGAAAAATCTTAACGAAGGTGGAGCATAAATCGAGCCTGCCATCATCAAGGTAGAATGCACATAGTCTTGATACGTCCATCAACATAAGTGTCGTGAGGCACTCCAGATTCCCCTGCCTAACAGCATTTTCCACCTGCAAACAAACGAACAAAAACGTGTAACACTTGAATTTATGCATCCACGGTTTAAAAGCCTGTGTATGACTTGTAGTAGATGAGTGTTTGTTTTCCATTTCTTTAACGTTGAAGCTAATGCAAAGCTAATGATGTCTCCGCTGAGAAGCAACACACACAGAATTGTAGTCAAATTGAACATAATTGTGCCTATTATTGCTTTGTGGTGGCACTGTCTTGGTTTCACATCTGCCTTCATGAACACAAAATTCCTATATTCATGTATAAGGACACGTTCAACTGGATGCTGTAGAGTTTTTCAGGTCCCTGATTGCGTTTCCATCCACTGCCATTAAATCAATAAAATACAAAACTTTTTTGGTTGTCTTAACAATAATATATTTATGTTTTTATTTTTGACCCTGGTCATTAAAGAAAGTATTGACTAATGCAAACACACTCTTAGCCATTTCTTCATGTTGTCCTCCCATGTCATGAATAGCAGATGAATGCGGCATTTCCAAATTGACTTTTTGAGGGCTCTTGATGAGTAATGCCACTCCAGCTCCACTGTTGTTTTGGTTAGAGAAAGTGTAAAACGAAAGTCGCGAGCAGAATTGCGGAAGTAAACCGGAAGTACCTTGGAAACTTGTCTATAGAAATAATACATTAATAAATGAAAGTAAAAAATTACTGTACTGTAAACATAAAAAAAAGATAAGATTCAAAAATTAAAAATAAATTTAAAGCAAATATTCACACAACATACACACATTCAGTCATCTGTTAGTGCTCAGACTATATGTCAAAATCATATTGGTCTGCATGGCAGTCGTCCCCGAAGGAAGTGTCTTATAAAGATGATGCACAAGAGAGCCCGCTAACAGTTTACTGAAGACAAGCAGACTAAGGACATGGATTACTGGAACCATGTCCTGTGTTCTTTTGAGACCAAGATTAACTTATTTGGAATAGATGGTGTCAAACGTGTGTGGCAGAAACTAGGTGAAGTATGCAAATAGCCTACAGTCAAGCATGGTGGTGGAAGTGTCATGGTCTAGGGCTGGGGGAAACATAAAAGCCAACTGCATCGTAGCATCCTGAAGCAGAGCACGATCCCCATCGTCCAGAAATTGGGCCACAGGCCAGTATTCCAACATGATAAAGATCCCAAACACAAATCCAAGATGACCATTGCCTTTATGAAGAGGCTAACGGTACAGGTGAAGGCTGGCCAAGCAGGTCCTTAGATCTAAACCTTATTAAACACCTCTGGGCTATCCCGAAATGGAATGTGGAGGAGTGTAAGGTCTCCAATATCTGCCAGCTCTATGATGTTGTCATGTAGGAGTGGAAGAGGATTGCTGTGGTAACCTGTGGAGCTCCGGTGAATGCCCAGGAGAGTGAAGTCAGTAATGAAAAATAGTGGCTGCCACACAAAATATTGACATTTTGGGATGTACTCACATTTGTTGCCCTAGACTTAGACATCAGTGGCTTTATTTCGGGTTATTTTGAGGGAGCAATACATTTATACAGTTAGGTAGGCATTAGGTAGGCTGACATTTTTTCATTGTGTCAGAGTTCTAACTTTAATGTTGTCCCATGAAAAGACATACTGTAATGAAAAGTGAGGGTGAGATATGCTAAAAGAAAATCAAAATTATTTATTTAAAACAAGAATTCTTAATCATTAGAATTAGAAAAATATTTGAAAAATATTTATTTGCTACTAACATTTGAATAATGCACAACAAAAAATAAGAAAATCAAAAACAAAATAGAAAAGACAACGTGGTAGCCGCGTTTATAACTGCACAAATAGGAAAAGATGAGAGAACATCTGAAGGTGGGAAAAGACTGTAGTGGGTGCTCTTCAACTCTAAGTGGCAACTAATAGCCGCACTGAACCAACACCTCCTCATTCACTGCTCGCGTCCACTCAAGATATGCACACTATCAAGGTTTTTGCTTGTACCAAAGCAATTTTCGGTCTCAGTACTATAATTTCGGTGACAAAACTGTTTCGCACCGAAACCACATTTTTGTCACATCTCCGTCAAACATTTTTGGCCACTAAATTTTCGACGCATCTGTATAAAACTCATGAACACACATTCAGAAACTATCCTCTCGTTTTCATCCCGCTTGTCCTTATGACTGTTGTGCTCTTCTTTGCAGCTCCTTCACTAATCTTCGCTATCACAGTGAGTTCACCAGCAGAGCTCCATGCATCCACAGGAGACACTGTCACACTGTCCTGCACTTTCACTTCCACAAGCCGACCCACCAGCAAAATGACTGTCGACTGGTCCTACAGACCCCAAACTGGAGGGCCGCCACAGACTGTGAGTGATGTCAGGTCAAATCACATTCATTATATATAGCCCTAAATCACAACAAATCTCTCAAAGGGCTTCATCAGCCCATGGTGACAAACACGAAAAACCCGAACAGGGAAAAGCAGGAAACCTTGGGAAGGGCCACTGATGGAGTAAAGGTCTTCTGTCCCTTACTAAACTAAAATCATTCAAGAATATATTGTGCTGTTCCACTGTAAGTGCAAATAGCTGCACCTAACCAACACATAGTTATTATTATAATTATTTTTTTGAATTAACATCCAGCCTGAATTATAACGTTCTTAATATGATTTGTTATACTGTAAGCATAACAGCTCTAGCATCTTCTGTGCTATCTGTGACACGCTTTGCATTCCGATAGTGATGGAGAGTTTGAGTGCTTCAGCGGTATGCAAAAACTTCAATCTTTACATGTACGGCAGCAGCACTGAACTTTTAGACTCAACTTGAAGTCGACAATTGTTGAATCAACATAAGTTTAGGCTTGTTGGATAGTGGAGACGGATCTTAAAGCTTAATCCTTTGATAGCACTAAACTTATTTGAACATACACTAAAGTAGGGATGTCCCGATCTCATATTTTTGAACCCGTGTCCGATTCACCTGATTTTGAGAATCTGCCGATACTGACTTCCGATCCGATACTAAAAAAAAAAGGTTTTTTTTGTGTTTTTTTTTTAACAAAAGTTCCAAACATGTTACAGTGCTGTACAGTACATGGAGTATAAAATGTATATATTTTTGTATATTTTGGCAATGCTATTGTATTTCTGGATTATTTTCTTACTTATTAGCTCTTAAAAAGTAAATATATACGTATGTGTGTATATGTATATGGCGGAAAACACTCGTGACTTGAAGTTCCGCTCTTAGACCCCCAATTTGTCCAAATTTAAAAGTTGTCTGATTTGCACGTGTGATACATCGTTGGAAAGCTTAAAATGTCAATTTTCTGGGGGAAGAAAATTTTTGAACAGGAGTGCATTTTGAAAAAAATAAAATAAAATAAAATAAAATAAACAACAAAACCCAAACTGGAGGTGAGAACACGCGAGAGTAGAATTAAAGACGCCATGATTTTAACGAGATATTATCACGTACTTACCTTGGTTCGATCCAAAAACTTCATATAGCATGTATCATTGAGTATCAAGACACAGATGTGAATGGCCACAGTTGGATTTTTTCAGGATTTTATGGGTGAAACCTGGTAATATAACAAGGGTCGCGATGCAGAAATCGCAGACGTCAAGGAGTAATCGGGATTTTCATTTTCATATATTTACCCTTTTAAACGTTTTTTTTTTTTTTTCAATTTTTCGTTGTTTGGATCTATTATTTATCATCTAAAATATTGGGGAGAATAAGACAGTAATGAAAAAAATACAATTAAGTGATGGTTATGAGGTAGATATCCGTGACTTTTTTAAAGACGCCAATTTTTTCATTGTGACGTAATTTGTTTAAAACTTTAAAATATGCGAGTAAATAATTTTTTAAAGTTGTTTTTTTTTTTGCGAAATATTAGACATCAATTAATGACTCTAAGCTAAAAATGATTGACATTTTGAATAATAAATATTATTACTTACCTTCTTTTTATGGCTGGGTTGAAACAAAAGCGGTTGCTCGACGTCTGTAAACGGGGGTTTTCAGGGTAAAACGGAAAAATTAAAAATAGTTCGGGGACTTAATGTGCCATGAATCTTCTATGGGAGCATATAGACGTATTGTTCTATCAGACACAAAAGTTCTTTTGGCTTAAAATACTGCAGTTTATTTTATAGAGGGGTGCGAGAGCAGAAACTGTTTTTCAGCCTTGTCTGTGTTTTCCGCCATATATATATATATGTATATATATATATGTATATATATATATATATATATGTGTGTGTGTGTATATATGTATATACTGTATATGTATGTATGTATGTATACAATGAAAAATACCATATGATACACTACGGTTCAAAGGTTTGGGGTCCCTTGAACCTCAAACTTTTGAACCGTAGTATATATATATATGACCTGAACGATATTGGAAAAAATTAACATTGTGAATATTGGAAAAAATTAACATTGTGATACATATTGTCAAGGTTCCATACTTACGTTTTGCATTGGTTGCACTGGTGCGTCTAACTTTTTTCTCGAGGTGCACCAGCACAAAATGTTGGCACACCCATTGTATCACCTTTAATGCTATACTTTTAATCACTCTCTGGAGCCTATCACAGCTAACTCCTGGCAGAAGACTGGGTACAACCTGAATAGGTTGCCAGCCAGTTGCTGGCACTGATAAACACAACCATTCAAGCACACACTCACACCTACAGACAAATTGGAGTGTTCAATAAGCATACCATGCACGGTTTTTTGGGATGTAGCAGGAAACCCGGAGAAAACCCATGCAGGCACAGGAAGAACATATAGACGCCACACACTAAGGCCGGAATTGGGAATGAACCGATCATCCTAGAACTGAGAGGTGGACGTGCCACCATGCCTTCACAATGTGAATTATTTTTAAACAAGAATAATGTTTAAAGATGCTTGTCTTTATTAAATGCTTCATTGAGTGAGTTCACTCAAATTTACTCACGTGGCCAAGAACAGCGTCTCGACAACGAAGATTGACTAAACGATGATTAACACATTTGTGCCTTTGATCGTAGAGCTACCGAGCCTTCGCTTGCCAGATCAAAGCAACAAACCTTCAATTATTGTGAAATTTAAGTGCCAAATGCAAGCTGCACTGTTAACCAAGAAAAGCAGCAGAAAGGAGGGTGAGAGACTGTACGAGCATGAAACAGAAAAATACAATATATATTTTTTCAAATTAAAAACCTGATCCTTTTCACTTGATTCCAATCCTCTGAAAAACGTTGCGAAAAACGGCCCGAATTCCGATCACTTGATCAGTGTGGGACATCGCTACACAAAAGCGTAGTGTGTAGAGAAAATAGAGTACAATATTACAAAGTTGAGTGTTGCAAATACCCCTGATGGTAGGAATGATAAACATTTGGAGTTCCATGCGTGGTGCTTGCATGTTCTCCCCGTTTTTGGATTGCTTCTCTGTTGGTTATTTGACGACTCCAATCTGTCCTGTATTGTGAATGTGAGTGCCAGTGGTTGTGGGTCTAAGGGGGCATTTACATGATGACGCTCAAACCACAGACATGATTTCATGCTTGCATATACTGTACATGGTTCCGTCTCAATTTGAACGATGTCGCAATTCCGAATGAGGATGATGTAGTATCCATGCCAGGCCTTAGGGGGCATTGCAGTTTTACAAGGCCAATGATGCACTTTTTGGACTACAACCTCCTCAGAGCGGAAGACTACATACCTGCCCACTCTAAGCAATGGCGTTAGTTTTTTTCTTTTTCTTCAAAAGGCACAACAACGCAAACATAAAACATATTTGAATAAAAAAATATTATTAAAAAAAATAAATAAATAAATGAAAGCGGACGTTCCGCCATATTTTCTGTTTTGAATGTTTAGTAGCAGTGACTAAGCATGCCAAAAGTGGTCGAGTGCTGACATCATCGCAGCACGAGTGTTCCATTAATATTAGGGCTGCAGCTATCGAATATTTTAGTAATCGAGTAATCGACTGAAAATTCTATCGATTAATCGACTAATCGGATAAAACAATATATTTTTAGGTGAAGAGCAATTATACATATACATGAGAAAACAAGACATTTCATCTAAACTTGAACCATTTTCAGTCAATCAATGTCTTTATTTTCGTTGTATATTGTTGAAAACAGCCAACAATTGCATCTCAGGTGTAACTAGAATTAAAAAAAAAAGACTAATTCACTGCTTTCACTCAAAAAACTTTTAGATCTTATTAATATATATATATATCTTACCTAAAAATGCTGTTACGCTTGATAACACACATCACTTAAAAGTTAGGATTTTTTTCCCACGTGTTTCAATTGAATTTCTCTTTGTGTCAAGCCATTTTTAAGTTCTAGTTAAGTTTTAAGTTGGTCTAAACTGTAAGTCCTGACAGGATTTTGAGTTTTTGCAGTGTTCAAAATAAATGTATGATACAGGCTGTATTGGAGCACATTAGGGACCAGTGCTACTTGGTGTTTTATCCAGCAATGACTACTGAGGTAAAATTTATAGTTAGCATGATTAAGTTTTTATTTTACACCCTCATCACTCCACAATGCTATGTTATGTTAAAGCCTGTATGTAAGACACGTTAGCCACGCATCGACAGTGGTCATAATTAATTGAAACCTAGCCCTCCGCAGGGCTAACGTTCCGTGAGCTAGTAGCGACAGCAACGTTAATCTTATTTATTAGCGCTTAGCGCTCTTTATTAGCGCTCTTTATTAGCCCTTAGCGCTGTACTGCTTTAAGATGGCGGCTGTTTACAAACGCTGCCCAGACGCGGCAGAGTCTGTCATTTCGCATCTAGTTCAACATACATGTGATCTCTATGAGACGCGCCAGACGCTGCCTGTTACCAATGTAGCATTGTGCGGGCTAGTATTTAGCAACGTCGGCGTCGTTTGTGGCGGCTGTCGGCTGCGGTAAGTTTTTTTTTTTTTTTCCCCCTTCTTCCTCTCCGCACGTGACAGCGCGTTGTCCCGCATTAAAAGTAGTCCTAGCAAAACGTGATGCTTAGAGCTGTCAAAATAAACGATTACTCGAGGTGAATAAAATTACTCGGATCAGTTTTTAAACTCGAGTTACTCGAGTTGCTCGAGTACTCGTTTCAGCTCTAATTAATATGGTTGCAGAGCAAGCCCTGCAATCGAATCATTCTACTTTGGAGGCCAGAATCAAAAGTTTGTGTGTTCGCCTTCCGTTTTCGCCATAACCGTGTAAAGGTGAGGCATTCCGCAACACAAACGTTGCGTTTTGGTGTCGCAGCGTCACCATGTAAACGACCCTTAAATGTACCCTATGATCCAGTCCTGAGTGTCCCCACCCATCACCAAGAGTCAGCTTGGACATGTCTCAACTCACCTGTGACCCAATTTAGAATCTATAAAGCCATCCTTTTTATACTACTTAAACCTTTTAATAGAACTGAAGAGCTGGAGCTTTTCCCAGATGAACTATTTACGACAATGTGTTTTTGGAACGTGAAAGGAAATTGGATGCCAAAATGTTACATTGTGTTTTGTGTGAAGATCAACGTTTACCTTGCTTTGTTTTTTTTCCTTTTCTCTACATTATATTTCCACTCTTGTGTTTTTAATCTTGATATTGGACCACTGGTATTCCCTGTGACTGCTGTTATTGGCGATATCAAGAAGTCAAACTGATTTAATCTCTGTCTAATGGCTGTGCTAAGATTGACACATTACTTTAAGTAAATATATTGCTATGCAAACTAGGGGTGTGACAAAATATCGAAATGGTGATATATCGTGATACTTTGTGTCCCAAAAGGTTATTGGTATGCTCCTGCCACGAATCGATATACATCATATATCATTTTAAAACTGTGTCAATGTTTTTTTAAAAAAAAAAAAAATGGAACCAACAAGTGGCTACGAAAATCTTATAGTCTCTCTGTTAACTCTATGGCTGCCATTGACGGCCCTAGACGCCCAATCCATTTAAACTGGGAGGGGCCAGAGACCAGAGCATTTGCAGCCAGTCTTCTGATTTTCGGGGCATTTACAGGTCACCTCCTGGTGAATTTGAGTCACTGCCTATTCATTTGGGGAAATTCCTGGGTCACTTCCTGTTCAGTAACCCAATATCAAGAGTAAGTGACCTATAAATGCCCCAAATTCAACAGAAAGTGACTGGAAATCAACAGCAAATTATCTGGAATGCTCCCGAATTAAACTCATTGCTTGCCATTTGACATACACGTCCAAACCGTTTAGCGTTGGATAGATGGCAGCCACCCTCCCAGTTCAAATGGAATAGATGTCTACTAGTGATGAATTTACAGGAGAAGGATGAAAATAGCTTGTTTTTCTGTTTATTAGTTGTTTTTTTAGAATATCCCAGAATCATTTCCTGACCAATGTATTGGTAACAATTATATCACCATATCGTGATTTCATCATGCCCCTTGTATCGCAAATCATATCGTATTATTGTCAGGTGCCAAGAGGTTCCCACTCCTAATGCAAACAAGTTCTTCCTACACCAAAGGCCCCATTTGCCCAAAAATAAATACAGTGCTACCTCTGTGTGGTATCCACAACGAAAGGCCCTTCAGAATCTGACGCTCTCTTCCTCATCCTCCTCACGCCTGCCGATCAGCGGGGGAATAAACACTCTTGATGTTATATATAATGAGCAAACAAAAATGTATTAACTTTAAACGTTGTATCAACAAAACAAAACAAAACAAAAATAGGTTGAAAACTGTTTCGGCTCTCTGCTCCCTGCCACCAAACATGACGTCACAAGCCTGTTCCCATGAAATCAAATAAACAAATAATAATTTAGTCTTATGTAACTAAATAACAATTAACAACTCGTGTTATAGAACCAAATAAATTATTTACAATTAACAAAAATAATTATCCATATGTTATTTAAGCACCTACACTCTGCATAAGTTAAATCGTTCCCGGACCTTGTTTGTAAGTAGAAATGGTCGTATGTCGAGCAGGATTTTCCCATAAGAATACATTATAATTCCATTAATTCGTTCCACATTTTAAAGTCTACAGTCAATCTCAATAAATAATGCTCGTACTATTACAAATGGCAATTACACATAGCATAACAAATAATAACACAATAATAAATAATAATAATAATTCCTATAATAATGTAACGAATCAGGTTCTAATGTGGCGGACGTGTTTTGCGTGCTGTACCTGAACGCACCGCACAGGGAGAAGGGTGCGGTTGAGATTTTACTTTGTCTTTAAATTTTTTGTTGTTACGATCAACTGGTGTGGACAATAGGCGTGTTATGTTGCACAAGGTCTTAAATAAATGATAAAAACTTACGAAGCTGGTGATTTCTTTGGTGATGTTACCACAATAATATTTGTCACCTGAAATTATTAAGGCGAACAGAGGTCAGAAGAGGAACGTCAAGGCATTCTATGGACTTACAGTGGTATGAAAAAGTATCTGAACCTTTTGGAGTTTGTCACATTTCTGCATAAAATCACCATCAAATTTGATCTGATCTTTGTCAAAACCACATAAATGTAAAAATAGTGTCTGCTTTAACTAAAACCACCCAAACATTTAGAGGTTTTCATATCTTACTGAGGATAGCATGCAAACAATGACAGAAGGGGGGAAAACAAGTAAGTGAACCCTTTGCCTAAGGAGACTTAAAGAGAAATAGAAACCATATTTTTTCCAAACATTTCAAGTCAGGTGTGTGCCCAATCACTGATGAGTGGTTTAAAGCTGTTATGCCCACTATAAAACACACATCTGGTAAGAATTGCCTTGATGAGAAGCATTGTCTGATGTTCATCATGGCTTGCTCAAAAGAACTGTCTGAAGACCTGCGATCAAGGTTTGCTGATTTGTATAAAGCTGGGAAAGGATACAAAACAATCTCTAAAAGTCTGGATGTTCATCAATCGAGTGTCAGAGAAGTTGTCTACAAATGGAGAGAGTTTGGCACTGTTGCTTCTCTCCCAAATAGTGGCTGTCCACCAAAGATGACGCCAAGAGTTCAGCGCAGAATACTCAGAGGGGTAAAAAAGAACCCAAGAGTGTCTGCTAAAGACTTACAGAAATCACTGGCACAATCCAATATCTCTGTGCACACATCAATTAACTAAAACTTTGGCCAAGAATTGTGTTCATGAGAAGACTCTGCGGAGGAACCCACTGCTGTCTAAAAAAAAAACTATTGTTGCTCGCTTAATGTTCGCAAAAAGGCACTTGGACGCTCCAGAGAAGTTTTAGCAAAATATTTTGTGGAATGATGAAACCAAAGTTGAATTGCTTGAGAGGAACACACAACATCATGTGTGGAGGAAAAATGGAACAGCTAACCAACATCAACACCTCATCCCCACCTTGAAGCTTGGTGGATGGAGCATCATGTTTTGCTACCTCAGGGCCTGGACAACTTGCAATCATTAATGGAATAATGTATTCAAAAGTTTATCAGGATGTTTTGCAGGAAAACCTGCGGCCATCTGTCAGACAGTTGAAGCTAAAAAGTGGATGGATGCTGCAACAAGACAATGATGCAAAACACAGAAGTAAATCAACTTCAGAATGGTTTCAGAAGAATAAAATACACGTTCTGGAGTGGCCAAGTCAAAGTCCAGACTTGAACCCCATTAAGATGCTGTGGCATGACCTAAACACTGCGATTCATTGCAGACATCCCAGGAATCTGACTGAACTACAGCAGTTTTGTAGAGAAGAATCGGCCAAGATTAGATTCTAACAAAATTAGCATATTGTGATAAAGTTCATTATTTTCTTTCATATACCGTATTGGCCCGAATATGAGACGGCCCTGATTTCAAGACAAACCCCTCTTTTTCAAGACTCAAGTTTGAAAAAAGACTTTTTGAACACCAAATTAATTTTTATACAGAAAATAATTACAGTACATCTGAAACAAATGATTATAACAATATATCTGAGAGAAAAAGCATGTTATTTTGCCTCATTCAAGTCGTAATGTCTGAACATTAAAATATGTAAACTAAAGTGCAATCACTTTTGTAAATGAATGACTTCTGGTTTTTGAAATGTAAATAAACCAATCTATTCTGATAAAACAACACAATTGCAATAACTGCATTAACCATCAAAGTGAAGTCTAACTGTACGTAACTGTAGTCTTGAAACAAACAGAAGATCGCTTCAATGATATCTGGCGCCATCTAGCATCGTGAATGGGTATAACGTCTAGACTGCGAGTATAAGACAACCCCCACTTTTTCAGTCTTATTTCAATGCAAAAAACACCGTCTTATATTCGGGCCAATACGGTATTTTCGATTCATTACACACAACTAAAGTAGTTCAAGCCTTTTATTGTTTTAATAATGATGACTTTGGCGAAAAAGTCAAGAAAAAACAAAAATCTCTATCTAAAAAAAATAGCATATTTCATCCAACCAATACAAAAGTGTTTTTTAATACAAAAAAAGTCAACCTTCAATTATATCAGCTATGCACTCAATACTTGCAGAAATGACTGCTTCAATGCGGCGTGGCATGGAGGCAGTCAGACTGTGGCACTGCTGAGGTGTTATGGAGGCCCAGGATGCTCTGATAGTGGCCTTAAGCTCATCCACAGTGTTGGGTCTAGTGTCTCTCAACTTCCTCTTCACAATATCCCACAGATTCTCTATGGGGTTCAGGTCAGGAGAGTTGGCAGGCCAATTGAGCACAGTAATGCCATGGTCAGTAAACCATTTACCAGTGCTTTTGACACTGTAAGCAGGTGCCAGGTCGTGCTGAAAAATGAAATCTTCATCTCCATAAAGCTTATCAGCAGATGGAAGCATGAAGTGCTTCAAAATCTGATGGCTAGCTGCATTGACCCTGCCTTTGATAAAACGCAGTAGACCAACTCGAGCAGCTGACATGGCACCCCAGACCATCACTGACTTTGGGTACTTGACACTGGACTTCAGGCATTTTGTCATTTCCTTCTTCCCAGTCTTCCTCCAAACGCTGGCAGCTTGATTTCCGAATGACATGCAAAATTTGCTTTCATCTGAAAAAAGTACTTTGAACCACTGAGCAACAGTCCACTGCTGCTTCACTGTAGCCCAGGTCAGGCGCTTCTGCCGCTGTTTCAGGTTCAAAACTGGCTTGACCTGGGGAATGCGATACCTGTAGCCCATTTCCAGCACAGGCCTATGCACGGTGGCTCTGAATGTTTCTACTGCAGACTCAGTCCACTATTTCTGCAGGTCTCCCAAGGTCTGGAATCGGCCCTTCTCCTCAATCTTTCTCAGGGTGCGGCCACCGCTTCTGGTTGTGCAGCGTTTCCTGCCACACTTTTTCCTTCCCAAAGACTTCCCACTGAGGTGCCTTGATACAGCACTCTGAGAACAGCCTATTCGCTCAGAAATTTCTTTCTGTGTCTTAGCCTCTTGCTTGAGGGTGTCAATGATGTCTTTCTGGACAGCAGTCAGGTCGGCAGTCTTGCCCATGATTGTGGTTTTGAGTAATGGATCTGGTTGGGAGTTTTTAAAAGCCTCAGGAATCTTTTGCAGATGTTTTGAGTTAATTCATTGATTCAGATTATTAGGTTAGTAGCTTCTTAAGAGTACCTTTTCATGATATGCTAATTTTTTGAGATGGGGATTTTTGGTTTTTCTTGACTTTTTTGCCCAAATCATCAATATTAAAACAATAAAAGGCTTGAACTACTTCAGTTGTGTGTAATGAATCTAAAATATATGAAAGTCTAATGTTTATCAGTACACTACAGAAAATAATGAAGTTTATCACAATATGCTAATTTTTTGAAAAGGACCAGTAAACCGTACTAGTCTATAAGCCACAGTGTCCAAAGTGTGTGTGTCTGGGGAGGGGGAGTTGCAGCCCATAGTCTGAAAATTACGGTATTGAAAAACAACAATCTCATCAAAGCAGTGGAGCGTTAACTATTTACTAAAATCAACTTTCTTTATACTGTATACATATTTCACAACAGCCTCAAAAGTATGAAAGCCTTTTACAGAACACCTAATGCAAAATGTTCACATTGAATTTGACCTGTCCTAACGTCTACCTACAGCCACAGAGCACACAAAATTGCTGCACTCGAAGAGTAACACAAGATTTCCAGACCTGAGCAAAGCGGAGTATCGCCTCAACTCTTTCTTCTTTGATACATTCGATTTTGTGTCAGTGTCATTTAAATGGTGCAGTTGCCTGGAAAATAGGTGTTTTTTTCTTTAGTAAAGAGCATTTTCTCGGTTCAAGTCTGAACCGTTTTCAATCAATGCGTGTGCTTCATCTGTCACTCTTATATGCAATCACACTTCAGTCCAGCCTCTGTGTATTTCTGAGGCTTCCCCTGAAACCTAATGAGATCAGCTACCTAAATTCCTTTCCTCTATGGTGGTATTGTGGTCTTCCAATATGCCATCCACATTTCCATTCCAACCCATAACAGCACTCAATCCTCTAGCAGTGCTCAATCAGGGTTGAGTCTCATTGACCAGTCCACTAAAAACCACCACATAATTTAAGAAGTTCCATTTGGGCTTGAAGAGAGCCATTAAATGTGGTTCTGTGTAATTGCATTTGGACCACTGGAATACATACTGTGGTAGTTGCAACCCTATATGCCATCATTTCCTATAGGAGCACTCAGAGTAAAGTGAAAGCTAATGTTTTGTGGCTCCTCCTAATGTGGAGTACTGTTAGTTTAGTCATTGAGAGACAAAGTTGTCTGCCTTCCAAGTACGGAAGAACACAGAAGAAACACACTAGGTATTGCAATGTTGGCATGCACATGCATATGTCTCGACCTTGCAAAACGCTAATGTTTTGGCAAAAAGGAGTGACACTGAATCCAACTTTTATTATTATTATTATTTACATTTATTGCAAATACATAATGCAAGGCAGTTCGATATTTTTGTGTGGAAAGAACCAGGGCTGAATGTTTCCAATTTTTGTTTTCAATCCAGTATTTGCGCTCTATCCAATTTCATTAGTTGTTTTGGCAGGTTTATTTGTCTGACGTTCCCTGGTCGTATATCATAGTGGGCCTGACCATGAATAAGCATGTGAAAAGCTCCATCATAATTACAATTATTCAGCCAAAGCAATCACAATTGCCACAGTACTTCAGTAGCCTGCATGGTTAACTTGGTCCCAATGAGAATTAATTTGATAGATGGCACAAGACAGAATAGTTTTTCGATCACATAACAGTGTAAGCTTATTGCAAATTGCTGGAGCAATTGAGGTGCATACATTCTACAATAAATAACTGCCGAGATTGGGACTTGTTTTTAATGCATCCTTGTTATATATTTGTCACATGCAGTATTCCAGCACAATTTTTGGACGGATTGCATTTAAATGTACAATTACATGTATTCCATGTTCTTAGCATATGTTTGAGCAGTCATACAATCAACTATAGTACATAAAAAAATGAGAACAGACCAGAAAGGCATTATGACTATAATCAGTCTCTAAATAGGGTTGTAAAAGTACATGCATCTCTGTTGGCTAATCCGAGCATAACGACCGGAAGTACGCCGCCCGCCATTGCTGAGGCATGCAGCACACAGCCAACAGCAGCTAATGTAACTGTGTACAATGAGTCACGCATTAATGGCGGCCAACCATTAGAGGGCAATGTACACAAATCTCTACTTGGATTTGTCAACAGCAGACTGCAAGGCGATGCTGCTGCGCGCTGCCAACTAGTGGACGGAAATGGAAGTGAAGCCACAGAATTGTTTATTTCAACCAGATACACACATATAAGGATTGATACAGACGGATTTTGAATCGATACGAGAATTGCGTGACGTAATATCGCAATTTATTTCAGAATTGATTTTTTTTAACACTCCTAGAAGATGTAACAATTAATTTAACAACTAAACACAACTACAGTGGTACCGCGATGTACAATTGCTTTGACACACGATCTTTTCGACATTCGAAGTAAAATTTGACTCGCCATTTGTTTCTACATCCGACAACATGCTCGAAACATGACGATTTATGATGGCGCCGCGGTTTCTTTGTTTAACCGCAAGACGGGCGCACGGTGGATTTTCTTGTGAGGAAATCAACATTAATGTTCGTGCAGGTGGTGAAAAAGGAAAAAGTTTAGGCTTACCATTGAAATGAAGATGGAAATGATAGAAAAATATGAGCGTGGTGAGCGTGTCCGTTATCTGGCTCGACAATACTGCTGTAGAATGTCTACGATCTCGTCGGTCCTCCTCAGACCTCCGTACACCTGTCTTTAGAAGTCAATGTGACAATTATTGTGATTGTAACATCAACAAAAAAATCGCCAGCTTCGTCAGTTTTTATTCGTTTATTTCAGAACTTGTGCAACACAACATGCCTTATCCCTGCCACACCTGAACATGAAAAGTAAAAGTAAAAAGTCCTCTCTCACTCTATCATGTCAGCCATGCAGTGTGTTCAGGTACACCAGGAACCCGGTTTGTTACATTATTACAGGTATAATTTCTATTAGTAAGTTTTTATTACTATTGTTATTCATAATGTATTTGTTTTTCTCTGTGTAATTGCTATTTGCAATAGTACCAGCTATACAGTGGGGCAAATAATATGTAGTCAACCACTAATTGTGCAAGTTCTCCCACTTGAAAATATTAGAGAGGCCTGTATTTGTCAACATGGGTAAACCTCAACCATGAGAGACAGAATGTGGGAAAAAAAAACTGAAAATCACATTGTTTGATTTTTAAAGAATTTATTTGCAAATCATGGTGGAAAATAAGTATTTGGTCAATACCAAAAGTTCATCTCAATACATTGTTATGTACCCTTTTCTGCCAATAACGGAGGCCAAACGTTTTCTGTAACTCTTCACAAGCTTTTCACACACTGTTGCTGTTATTTTGGCCCATTCCTCCATGCAGATCTCCTCTAGAGCACTGATGTTTTGGGGCTGTTGTTGGGCAACACGGACTTTCACTCCCTCCACAGATTTTCTATGGGGTTGAGATCTGGAAACTGGCTAGGTCACTCCAGGACCTTGAAATGCTACTTACGAAGCCACTCCTTTGTTGACCTGGCTGTGTGTTTGGGATCATTGTCATGCTGAAAGACCCAGCCACGTCTCATCTTCAATGCCCTTGCTGATGGAAGGAGATTTTCACTCAAAATCTCTCGATACATGGCCCCATTCATTCTTTCCTTTACACAGATCAGTCGTCCTGGTCCCTTTGCAGAAAAACAGCCCCAAAGCATGATGTTTCCACCCCCATGCTTCACAGTGGGTATGGTGTTCTTCGGAATCAATTCAGTATTCTTTCTCCTCCAAACACGAGAACCTGTGTTTCTATCAAAAAGTTCTATTTTGGTTTCATCTGACCATAACACATTCCCCCAGTCCTCTTCTGGATCATCCAAATGCTCTCTAGCGAACCGCAGACGGGCCAGGACGTGTACTTTCTTCAGCAGGGGGACACGTCTGGCAGTGCAGGATTTGAGTCCCTGGCGGCGCATTGTGTTACTGATAGTAGCCTTTGTTACTGTGGTCCCAGCTCTCTGTAGGTCATTCACTAGGTCCCCCCGTGTGGTTCTGGGATTTTTGCTCACCGTTCTTGTTATCATTTTGACGCCATGGGGTGAGATCTTGCATGGAGCACCAAATCGAGGGAGATTATCGGTGGTCTTGTATGTGTTCCATTTTCTAATAATTGCTCCCACAGTTGATTTCTTTGCACCAAGCGTTTTACCTATTGTAGATTCCGTCTTCCCAGCCTGGTGCAGGTCTACAATTTTGTCTCTGGTGTCCTTCGACAGCTCTTTGGTCTTGGCCATAGTGGAGTTTGGAATGTGACTTACTGTGCTTGTGGACAGGTGTCTTTTATACCAATAATGAGTTAAAACAGGTGCCATTAATACATGTAACCAGTGGGGCCTCGTTAGACCTCGTTAGATGAAGTTAGACCTCTTTGACAGCCAGAAATTTTGCTTGTTTTGTAGGTGACCAAATACTTATTTTCCACTCTAATTTGAAAATAAATTCTTTAAAAATGAAACAATGTGATTTTCTGTTTTTTTTCCACATTCTGTCTCTCATGATTGAGGTCTGGTTTACCCATGTTGACAATTACTGGCCTCTCTAATCTTTTCAAGTAGGAGAACTTGCACAATTTGTGGTTGACTAAATACTTATTTGCCCCACTGTATTTTTTAAGAATTTAGTGTAGGTTTTTGGGCTGTGGAACGAATTAATGGAGTTATAATGTATTCTTATGGGAAAATACTGCTCGATCCATGACACTTACCATTCTACATATTACTGACTTAACCATATTGTATTCAGCAGTCACCACAGTTGCTTTTAATGCCTCTAATTATTGGTATCATTTTAAGTTCAACGGTTGTCATCACATGCCTTATGCCCCCCATTGCTGTTACCCCTTGGTAATACCACCTCAAAAAGAGAGGGGAAAAGGAAAAAGGCTTGAGTTGATCCATTAACTTTTCACTAGAGCAAAAGTCCAAAAGGTATGCAGAGCTCTCATACTCCGTCATGGACAATAACACTTTAACCTCTGGATTTTTCTGCTACTTCAGAGATATACCGTAATTTAACCTGAAAATGTCAGTTGGGATTTAAAACCATGCAGTAAATGCACAGACTCCACTATATCTCTATGATTAGGCTATTGATAACAATATACAATCAATGCTGAGCCATTTAACTTAGAGCAACACAGGACTTTAATTGGAAAGCAGTTCTGAGCGCATGTCTCTACCATAATCTTTTAAATCTTGAAAATTAGAGTGAGAGCTTTCACCGCTCGCTTCTATTACATCAGTCTTGATGAAGTTAGTCTTTTAGACAATACATGACATCTACTTTGTCAGCTAATCTGATCTTGTTTAAGTTACTCTATGAATAGCAATTACATTTTTTGGAACATTACTTTGGCAAGTTGTTATTGATGGAACTTGCACAGCATCCTGTCTACTGATGACTTCCCTGCTGCTGCCAATGACTTCCAGTAAGTAAGTCGTAATTAGCATTGCTTGAAAAAGGTTTAAAAAGATTATCGTTATTTGGGAGTAGAGGTGCACAATAATTATCGGTCCGATAATTATCGATCCAATAATAGGAATTATGACGTCATCCCAAATAATCTGATAACATTATCAGCCCAAAAATATATAATATTTTTGGCACAGTGTCGGTGGATTGGGATGTGTGCATTTGTTTCCACTGCTGTTTTGCCAGTATGCAAAGTTTTGTTACAGTTTTAGACAGGGGCGTTACCAGGGCACCACCCCGGTAACAGTTCCCTATCACGGACACACTCGGCCTACCCAAAGAAAACTGGATGTACAGTAGTACTAACGGCAGTCTGGGCACCGCGTATGGTATCCCATTCATATATGTAGTACTGATGTGTTATAAGTTTTAAACCTTTGCGTTGTTACCTCCTCTTTCACCTTAAAAAAAAAATAAATAAATAAATAAAAATGAAATGTTGGTTTTGTTCCTAGGGGGCGCTACACACATTTTTTTTAATTTTTTTTTTTTACATTTTATCCATCTTTTATCTTACGGTGGCAATTAGCAAATGTTTGCATTTTACAGTGTTATGTTTACAAGTTCTTGAGAGGCCTTTTGGTTATTGAGAGGCTTGTTGTCCTATAATTGCCAGGTTAAGAAAGTTGTTTCATGGACCAACACCGCAAAAGCCTCCTCTCTTATTACACCAAATGTTTTATCTCCTGACAAAGCACAATACCTGTTGGGTTTATGTTTTAGTTCAGTGCTCATTTTTCAGGGGAACACATTGACAATGATATTGACTGATTGATTGTGATTGACTCACATTATATTTATTTAAAAAAATAAATATGGGCAAAACTTGTCTTTGTTTTGTTCATTATAATAATGTTCATGTCAACATGAAAATTCTGGTGAGGTCAAAGGCAAATCTATGCTGAATCCACCACTAGTATTTTTGACCTACAGGTGTTCAAAAATGCTGATAATATATATTTAGAAATTCTGTATATATTATCGGTTATCGTATCGGTATCGGCCTTGAGGAGCAGCAAGTTATCAATATCGGAATCGGTTTCAAAAAATGGATATCATCCACCCCTATTTGGGTGACAATTCCCTATTGGGATTTTAAGCATTTTTGTTTAAAAAAAAATTCTCATCTCTAATGCTCAGTGCATCGATGTGACAAATCGCATCCGGTGGGCAATGTATGCGTGCGTTGGTGATGCGTCCAGAGGTTTGGCCGCCGCATGCAAGAATTCTGTATAGGGATGCCCTGATAACATATTTCTGAAAGGGTGTCTGAGTAACCTGATTTTGAGGATTAGCAATACAGAGTCCTGATCCGATACCTCACATTTTATTAAGGAAAAAAACGCATCTTAATATATCTTACCGTTAACGTCCCTGTTTACTTCCACATCCGCTGCTTTTGCCTGTGTTGCAATGTTGTGTAGCAAAAAACCTATACAATTTTGTTTCTATTGACAATATCCTTGTACAGCAGGAATATTTTGTTTCTTTTCAGGACTTAAAATTTAAAAATAAAAATATATAAATATATTTTTAAAACTTGATCTTGTTGACCCGATTCCAATACTCCGGAAAATTTTGTGATTGGACAAGATTTCTGATCAAGTGGTCGGATCGTGGAAATTACTAGTTCTGTTCACAGTGTAATCCTGGGTTAAGGCTTGATTCAGTCATCATCACATTTACAGCAATATTCAGTAGATGTGTTAGTATTTTGCTGACATTTAAATAGTTGCATAATAGAACAAATAACATAAAAGGAAATTGTAATTGCAAGAAAAAGATGCAAAAATGCACAGAACTACTTTAACATTTACCAGATTTGTTGGGAGCCTGCCAATGTTAATTTTTAGATTTTACCATATCCCCCTATTATTATTATTTTTAATTACTATTGCATCATTATCAAACAGGCTATCCACGGGGTTTTAAAAAGTCTAAAATCCAATAATTTTATTCTAAGGCCTTGAAATGTTTATTTAAAATGTTAAAAATCTCATAAAATGTCTTAAACAGAATTTTGAAAGGTCTTAAAAATCTATTGATGGATCTCTGAGGACGTTATAGCGTATCTACAAAATGGAACTATCTGTGCTGCCTGGTCAGAATTGATCAGACACAACAGGTTTTTTTGTGTGTGTGTGCAGTTGTGTGTTGACAGCTTAGTTAGCATAGTCATAGCGAAGAAAACAGAACCGATTTACAGTAGTTACATACATAGGTAAGTGCAAATTTAATGATTTCTGGCTTGAGAACGTACGGTTCAGTGCATGGTTGAAGCCTGTGTAGGGAAACTCGTATGAAGCCATTTGAAAACTTGGAATATAGTGTATCAAGGCATTGGAATACCGAATCTGAACAGCACAAGGTGGTCATAAATTGTCAGCAGCAAAACGCTGTTTGTGGTTCACATGTTGGTTCACAAAAGCAAAAGTTCTAGTGTTTTTTGGTTAGATTAAGCATTTTGTATAACAGTGTGAAAGAGCTGGGATCAAATTCATATACTTTGCAAGTAATTCCGTGCTTCCAATTTTCCTTAAAATGTTTTGTATGTTTTTTGCCGGTATCGGTGTGAAATGTGGCTTAGATTTTATTCATTATGGTCTTAAAGGTAACCAGGGATAGAAAGACTTAAAGTTCTTAAAAGATTACATTATTATGAGTTTAAATATTTTTATATTAAGACCCCTCTTGATGCTTTTATTTAAAAAAACATTATTAAATCATTTATTTTGAAAAATTAGTTTAACTAGTAAATCGCCATTGTTGTTGACATCGCAGGGCGGCGACATCACTGGGTTACTCTGCCGGCTTCCAGAGAATGACTCCAGCGACAAAAACATGTCATCTGATCAGCCCTTTCAATTTGAACGCGAGAGGAACATTAATGAGCATGATAGCACTGTCGATATTTCACAAAACAAGCAGCAAACGCAAAATGAACAGGAAAGACAGGATGAGACGAGAAGAGAGTAGGACAAAACCAGTGGTCTGCCAAAACGTGTTACACCGGCGAAACGTCTTACAAGAGGCGGATTTGACACCCAAAGTACTGCCGTGCGCTTTCAGCTTGTTTTATTTAGATGCATACAGACAGAACATACTAAAGATGCCCTAAGAAAATTACTTAAATGTAGCAATATCAAATAAGGGTTGTTTAAATACGCTACGTGACTAATGTGGTCAACAGATGAACAATCTGCTTTAAAGCTACCACAAGAAGACACAATTCTTAAACGTATCAGAGGGATACACATGCAAAAAGTATTCTGAGGAAATGAAAAGGTAATAAAAGTCAAAAACTCAATAAAAACACAAATAGTAAGTACTCGCCGCTTTTAACCGATGTGCACAAGTTTTGGACATCGGTAGTGTTCGTCGAGTGACAGTGACAAACTACGTCATCACCCCGAGCGGCCATTGCGCACATAAAACATGGCGCACTACATAGGTCAAAATGTACTAAATATTATAGGTTTTCAAATCAATATTATAATAATATTTTACAGTGCCTTGCAAAAGTATTCGGTATTTTTCGTTGTTTGGATCGATTATTTATCATCTAAAATATTGGGGAGAATAAGACAGTAATGAAAAAAATACAATTAAGTGATGGTTATGAGGTAGATATCCGTGACTTTTTTAAAGACGCCAATTTTTTCATTGTGACGTAATTTGTTTAAAACTTTAAAATATGCGAGTAAATAATTTTTTAAAGTCGTTTTTTCTTGCGAAATATTAGACATCAATTAATGACTCTAAGCTAAAAATGATTGACATTTTGAATAATAAATATTATTACTTACCTTCTTTTTATGGCTGGGTTGAAACAAAAGCGGTTGCTCGACGTCTGTAAACGGGAGTTTTCAGGGTAAAACGGAAAAATTAAAAATAGTTCGGGGACTTAATGTGCCATGAATGTTCTATGGGAGCATGTAGACGTATTGTTCTATCAGACACAAAAGTTCTTTTGGCTTAAAATACTGCAGTTTATTTTATAGAGGGGTGCGAGAGCAGAAAATGTTTTTCAGCCTTGTCTGTGTTTTCCGCCATATATATGTGTATATACAGTGCCTTGCAAAAGTATTCGGCCCCCTTGAATCTTGCAACCTTTCGCCACATTTCAGGCTTCAAACATAAAGATATGAAATTTAATTTTTTTGTCAAGAATCAACAACAAGTGGGACACAATCGTGAAGTGGAACAACATTTATTGGATAATTGAAACTTTTTTAACAAATAAAAAACTGAAAAGAGGGGCGTGCAATATTATTCGGCCACTTTACTTTCAGTGCAGCAAACTCACTCCAGAAGTTCAGTGAGGATCTCTGAATGATCCAATGTTGTCCTAAATGACCGATGATGATAAATAGAATCCACCTGTGTGTAATCAAGTCTCCGTATAAATGCACCTGCTCTGTGATAGTCTCAGGGTTCTGTTTAAAGTGCAGAGAGCATTATGGAAACCAAGGAACACACCAGGCAAGTCCGAGATACTGTTGTGGAGAAGTTTAAAGCCGGATTTGGATACAAAAAGATTTCCCAAGCTTTAAACATCTCAAGGAGCACTGTGCAAGCCATCATATTGAAATGGAAGGAGCATCAGACCACTGCAAATCTACCAAGACCCGGCCGTCCTTCCATACTTTCTTCTCAAACAAGGAGAAAACTGATCAGAGATGCAGCCAAGAGGCCCATGATCACTCTGGATGAACTGCAGAGATCTACAGCTGAGGTAGGAGAGTCTGTCCATAGGACAACAATCAGTCGTACACTGCACAAATCTGGCCTTTATGGAAGAGTGGCAAGAAGAAAGCCATTTCTCAAAGATATCCATAAAAAGTCTCGTTCAAAGTTTGCCACAAGCCACCTGGGAGACACACCAAACATGTGGAAGAAGGTGCTCTGGTCAGATGAAACCAAAATTGAACTTTTTGGCCACAATGCAAAACGATATGTTTGGCGTAAAAGCAACACAGCTCATCACCCTGAACACACCATCCCCACTGTCAAACATAGTGGTGGCAGCATCATGGTTTGGGCCTGCTTTTCTTCAGCAGGGACAGGGAAGATGGTTAAAATTGACGGGAAGATGGATGCAGCCAAATACAGGAACATTCTGGAAGAAAACCTGTTGGTATCTGCACAAGACCTGAGACTGGGACGGAGATTTATCTTCCAACAGGACAATGATCCAAAACATAAAGCCAAATCTACAATGGAATGGTTCAAAAATAAACGTATCCAGGTGTTAGAATGGCCAAGTCAAAGTCCAGACCTGAATCCAATGGAGAATCTGTGGAAAGAGCTGAAGACTGCTGTTCACAAACGCTCTCCATCCAACCTCACTGAGCTCGAGCTGTTTTGCAAGGAAGAATGGGCAAGAATGTCAGTCTCTCAGTGTGCAAAACTGATAGAAACATACCCCAAGCGACTTGCAGCTGTAATTGGAGCAAAAGGTGGCGCTACAAAGTATTAACGCAAGGGGGCCGAATAATATTGCACGCCCCACTTTTCAGTTTTTTATTCGTTAAAAAAGTTTAAATTATCCAATAAATGTTGTTCCACTTCACGATTATGTCCCACTTGTTGTTGATTCTTGACATAAAAATTAAATTTCATATCTTTATGTTTGAAGCCTGAAATGTGGCGAAAGGTTGCAAGATTCAAGGGGGCCGAATACTTTTGCAAGGCACTGTATGTTTCTAATAATATATTTTAGTAAAAGAGAACAATTGTAGCTTATTAGAGGCTACAAGCCTTTAAGTCCAAGGTTCCCTTTAAGAAAGTGTTAAAAAGTCTTAAGAACAATTGTAGCGTATTAGAGGCTACAAGCCTTTAAGTCCAAGGTTCCCTTTAGGAAAGTGTTAAAAAGTCTTAAATATGGCTCTTTGAATCCTGCAGATACCCTGATCAAAGGACTGTATTGCACACTTGGTGACAAGAACATTTGCAATTGACACTTCATCACAAAAATAATGTAAACTTCAGTTGTAGATTTACCCTTTATTCAGTCAAATTTCAAATTCAAATGACATAAGTTATACAAAAAACTACAAGTCACCCCCGAAGGCTGGCAGGTGGCGTGCATTAATATAGTTCTACTAAGTCACATTGCCAACTACTAGTTTGGTATGCAAAATATAGCATTTTCAGCAGTTATTGCATGTCTGAATGAATAGCTTTGGCAATGTTTTCATCTTTTATATGAGACTAATCAATCTAAATGCTCTGAGATAATTATACCTCAGTCATTCTAGTCTAAGCATAATCAGGGATATAACCAATTCTGCTCACATTCACACAATTGGAAGTAAACCCAGAGGCTGAAGAAGGCAGAGGCTAAAGTGCTAACATGCATTGGCCCAGCGTTATTTCCATTTTTTCCTGTTTCTTTTGAAAAACATGCAATAAATGGCCTTTCAATTCTGATAAGTACATCAGATTTGTGTCCATATTTATGAACACTTCTCTTCACTCAGCTTGTCCTACCACCATCTGTCTCACCACAGTATGCCAGGCACTTTCAGATGAAAATCGTGACATTCTTTTAGAGTTTGGGTAAAATGTAGCTTTTTCATTGTATCTGAAACAAAACTGTTGGTCACATACAGTATGTTTGTTGCTTTGTGTGCCATCCCCAGTGTGCAATTTTTGAAGCTATTTCTCTGAGTAAATTTCCAATAAGTTATATGTTGTATGCATGCTTTTAGTCTCATTTCTGCAGTTTAAAATTTAAAAATAGTTTAATGGGAAAGTGTATGAAGCAGCAAAAGCTGTTGTGTCAAACTACATTTCAAACAGATCAGAGTCGGATTAACCAGTTGGTAGTAACTTCCCATTTGTCAGACACTTATGCCTCTCAGACGAAATTGTAGACAGAAATTCTGGATCTCCATGAAACTGTATCTGCTTTTAGCAATTCGATCGTCACCATCTGTCCATTGATTTCCTAGCTGACATGTTTATATCTTCGCAGATTTCTAAGTGATTTCGTTGAAAAAGAATATACTGTGGTGAATACAAATCAATAACAGACGTGTGCATTTGTTTGCCAGAAAATAGGTAGCAAGTGAACTTAAGCCAAGTCAAAGAATTCACCGCATTGGAGTTATCAGTTTAAGATGGAGTTCTGTCCCTACGTCACTCACAAAATTTGATTTATTATGCTATTTAAGTGCATAATTTGGCGCCAGCATCACAAGTCATTATTACTGCCGATATTTGTATGAAAAACACTAGGCAATAATGATAACATATTAAAAAGAAATGTGCATGCTGGAAGGCACTGAATCTCATTCATTTTGCACTATTGTTGGTCGACACCATCGTAAACTGAACCTTGTCTAAACACAAGGCGGAAATCAATTCTGTTTTGTAGCATTTAGGGTTGATTTAAACATGGTCTGATTATCTAGCAAACACAAGCACGATAATGCATCGTGAGCAGGGTCTCTGCTCTTCCACCAATGTTATATCATACCTCGAAAGTAGTGGAGTTGCTATGGCAATGGCAGAGAGGCTATTCAACACTTACTACTACACAATGTACTAACAGATTGAATAAACTATTGTTTTTTGACAAAATTGCTGCTATTCGCTGTCATTTACCACAATGCTGAAATCTATATCAAATAATTTTTGCCTCCCTTTTCTGCTGTCCTCAGTTCTTCCACTTCTCTTCACGTGCCTTCCCTCCTGTAGAGGGCCAGTTCAGTGGGCGGATTCAGTGGCGAGGAAGCCCAGCAAGGGGGGAAGCCTCCATCTCTCTGATCAATTCCACACTGAATGATAATGGCACCTACACATGCTCAGTCAGAAATCCGCCAGATGTCCATGGGAACCCTAACTCTCATATAGTACTCACTGTCACACCAAAGGGTAAGGTGCTTCACATTGTATCCTTTATGCAATTTTAATCAAGCAGACAGCAAAGCAGTTTGTACAATGTTTTGTACATTGCTGTCTACTGGAATATAGAAGGAGTATATTTTAATTTGAATCAAATTTGTGCTTAGCTCACGATTGCAATACTGCTAAAAAGAATTTGTATCTCTATTATACAGTGTGTTATACGAAAATGTGGAGGTAAGAAGAGGGGGTTTACTCCTGTACTGCTTGTTAAGAGTATGTATCTAAGTACTTCCTATGATCCTCCTTCTCAGTGCCCAGCCTTCGCTTCTCAGATGTTGCAGTCCTCCTGTTTTTCATCCTCATCCCTTCCACCGTTATTACCCTCATTCTGATTGGTCAAATGCTCTGCCCCAAGAGAGAGCGCAGCCAATCCCAGGGCTACAGATCAGCCATAGAGGTCGCAGATGGGTGAGTAGATTTGTTCAACCAATCACCGAAGTGGGTCTCTTGGGGTTCAACCAGCCTTTCCTTGATATGGATTCACCTCTGAATTGCTAATTTTATAAAGGTTAAAGAATGATTGAGTTAAAGGTAAGGATGGGATTTTGACCAAAGTCTCTTGATAGGTCTGGCAAATGCATGACCAGTCAGCATTTAATGGTGATATGGATGAATGTTAAGTTTACGCCTATTAGTCTTTGCACTAACCAACCTTTTTTTGCACCACAGATCGGTGTGAAGTGGGCCTTTTTTTTCACGGACGAATGAGTAGCACAAAATTGCAGTAAATATAAAATAACACAACGGGGATGAAAATGAACATTAAGTGCAGGGAAAATGTAACTAACCATACGCTAAATTAAACTTTTAAAAAAGTGGCCTCTCTTAAAACTTGACGTCAAATATCCTTGATCGCAGGCATAATGAGTTCTTCTCCAGCTGTGAAAGGTTTCTTGGCTTTAGCAATACAGTTCGCCAAGAGATATGATGCTCTCAGTGCATTTACTTTTGATGCCTTGTTAGCTAGCTTCTAGCCACAGATTATGCAGAATGGACTTGGTGGAAGCCTCCTCTGGCTCAGCAGCGTAAAAAAACTGTCCAAAGATGTCTTTTTTTAAAAAAAATTATCTTCGTTAACGTGTGGGCTTATCATTTCCGGGAACAACTCTGATGCCCCTATGTCATTATCAAGGACAAGCACACATACAGTGTATCACAAAAGTGAGTACACCCCTCGCATGTCTAAAGATATTTACAGTGCTGCTCAAAAGTTTGTGAACCCCCTCAACATTTTGGAATTTTCTATTATTTCAACCTGATTTCCTAATCAATCAATTCAGTAGTTTTTTTTTTGTTTTTCTAACAGTTGTGTTGTCGAGACTAAATTAAAAAGAGTTTTCATCAACTGATGTAGGTGCAAAATTGAACTGTTTGGTCACAACCAAAACCGCCATGTCTGGCGAAAAGTCAACACTGCATACCACCAAAAGAACCTTCTCCCAACAGTGAAGCATGGAGGTGGGAATGTCAAGATCTGGGCTTGCTTTTCATCCTCAGGACCTGGACAACTCCACATAGTCCAGGGAATCATGAATTCTGAGGAATATCGTCAAATCCTAGAACATAACCTGACGCCATCTGTTTTGAAGTTAAAGCTTGGCAGAAGGTGGATCATGCAACATGATAATGATCCAAAGCATTCCAGCAATACAACCAAGGAATGGCTGAAAAAGAAGAAGATTCGTGTTCTGGACTGGCCCAGTCAAAGTCCTGACCTAAATCCCATTGAAATGCTGTGGCGGGACCTGAAGCGAGCAGTTCATGCCAGACGCCCATCAAACCTCTCTCAACTGACTGCGTTCTGCAAGGAAGAATGGGCAAAAATCCCCCAAAGTAGATGTGAGAGGCTGATTAGTCACTACAGAAACCGTTTGGTTGAGGTAATCTCTGCAAAAGGAGGCGCAATATCCTATTAACTGAAGGGGTTCACATACTTTTGCACACATGATATCTGAGTTTTTCTTAAATCAACCACTTTTGTTAAATAAAGAATGACAATATAACTATTTCTTTTGTTTCAGTCCATTATTTGGAATGTCAGTATTGTGGATTTGGGTATAACTTAACATTTAATAAGGTTATTTTAGTTTTTTTTTTACAAAAAATCTGACCATCGCTGTGGGGTTCACAAACTTTCGAGCAGCACTGTAAGTATGTCTTTTCATGGGACAAGACTGACAAAATGACACTTTGACACAATGAAAAGAAGTCTGTGTGCAGCTTATATAATAGAGTTAATTTATTTTACAAGAAAGCCCACCCGACTCATCAGACCATAACGGTTCTGGTAATCCATGTGTTTTGTTGACATGTCTTCAGAAAACTTTTTGCGGGCTTTCTTATGTACCGTCTTCAGAAGAGGCTTCCTCCCAGGATGACAGCGATGCACACCAATTTGATGTAGAGTGCGGCGTATGGTCTGAGCATTAACGGGCTGACCCCCTACCTCTTCAATCTCTGCAGCAATGCTAACAGCATTCCTGTAACGAGTCACATGACATTTTGGAGGGAAAATGACAAGCAGTACTCAATTTGAACATTTAGGGATGTACGTAGTTTCTAAGGGGTGTACTCACTTTTGTTGCCAGGGGTTTAGATATTAATGGCTATATTTGGAGTTATTTTAAGGGGAAAATATATTAACTCTATTATGTAACCTGCACACAGACTTTTCATTGTGTCAAATTGTCATTTTGTCAGTGTTGTCCTATGAAAAGATATACTTAAATATCTGCAGAAATGCGAGGGGTGTACTCACTTTTGTGGGACACTGTAGATATAAAAAAATAGATGCTAGAGCCAATGGATTTCAAAGACGACTTCCTATCCAGTTTTATGGTTACATCTATTAACTAATCCGAGCAAAGCGACCAGAAGTACCCTGCCCGCCATTGCTGAGGTGTGCCGCCTGCAGCACACATCCCAACAGCAGTTACGTTACTGTTCACATTGACGGACGTTGGGCTGCTATAGGTGTGCAAACACCCCAGTAATGGCGGCAAATCACTAGAGGGTGACGTACACAAATCTCTACTTGGATTAGTAATATGTCAAGAGGCACAGGCCAGATTGCAGTTGTTAACAAAATATTTATTATTTTTCTGTGGCCCGGTAGCAAATGCGCCACGGACCGGTACCGATCCACGGCAGTGTTGTTAATCTTGCTTTTAAAAAGTAATTGGTTACAGGTACAAATTACTTCTCCGCAAAAAGTAATTTAGTGACTCAGTTACCTCATTGTAAGAGTAATTAATTAGTCAACAAGTAACTGATGTTACTTTTCATGTTCTACACATTATTAAATTATACATTGTACAACATCTCTCACATAAAAAATGTTTCAATTAACTTATTGAGGAATAAAAACACTTTATACAGTTTTTTAGAACATTTGGTATTTACAGTATTTGGATCCAATATATTAGTCTGTTAAGAAAACACAAATGTAAACTGACTAAATATCATAAGTAATTCAAGTACAAAAAAAACAATACCAAAAAATGTAAACTTTGGTGGAAGGACTCATTCATGCCTCTAATTTCAATGAGCGAGAAGTAGTGCATAAGTAGTTTGGTCTCCCCGTCGAATTGATATCCAAAGTGCTTCTGAGCATGCACTTGCCAACCATACCCCCCAAGGCTTGTCACAGATCAAATCTCCGTCGAGGTAGTCTACCATTTTGACTACGACGTCGTTGCTATTGTTGTTGCTGCGAGTAATATTTTTAAAGTATATTCATTTTATTGTGCCTTTTGACCACTAAGCCTATTACAAATGCTAATCAGAGTAGAATATTATCTAAAGTAACATATAAGCCTGCTAAAATATGCTACTTCTGGTAACAGAAGGTAACTCAAAGGACAATTTAAAGGACGTTACAAGCCTGTTGAAATACAGTTTACCTATGCCACTCTAATATTATTTACAAAAAGTTATTTGCCATGATAAACTGTCCCACCTCTACCCAAAATCCTATTGGGACGTATCTACAGTAGTATGAAAAAGTATCTGAATCTTTTGGAATTTCTCACATTTCTGCATTAAATTACCATCAAATGTGATCTGATCTTTGTCAAAATAGGTTTTCATATTTTAATGAGGATAGTATGCAAACAATGACAAAAGGGGGAAAATAAGTAAGTGAACCATCATATTTAATAGCCCCCCCCCCCCCCCCCCCCCCCCCCCCTTGGCAGCAATAACCTAAACCAGACACTGTCTGTAGCTGCAGATCAGTCTGGCACATCGATCAGGACTCTTTGCCCATTCTTCTCTACAAAACTGCTGTAGTTCAGTCAGATTCCTGGGATGTCTGGCATGTTCATGCCACACCATCTCAATGGGGTTCAAGTCTGGTCTTTGACTTGGCCACTCCAAAATGTGTATTTTGTTCTTCTGAAACCATTCTGAAGTTAATTTCCTTCCATGTTTTGGATCATTATCTTGTTGCAGCATCCATCCTCTTTTTAGCTTCAACTGTCTAACAGACGGCCTCAGGTTTTCCTGCAAAACATCCTGATAAACATTTGAATTCATTCTTCCATTAATGATTGCAAGTTGCCAAGGCCTAAGGTAGCAAAACAACCCCAAATTATGATGCTCCCTCCACCATGCTTCACGGTGTGGATTAGGTGTTGATGTTGGTGAGCTGTTTCATTTTTCCTCCATCCGTTGTTTGTTACTCCCAAACAATTCAACTTTGGTTTCATCAGTCCACAAAATATTTTGCCCAAACTTTTGTGGATTGTCCAAGTGCCTTTTTGAGATATTGGACTGTGCCAGTGATTTCTGTCTGTAGCAGACACTCCAAGGTTCTTTTTAATTTTTTTTTTTTTTTTTTTTACCTCTCTGAGTATTCTGTGCTGAACTCTTGGCGTCATCTTTAGTGGGCGGCCACTCCTCGGGACAGAAGCAACAGTGCCAAACTCTCTCCATTTATAGACAACTTCTCTGACTGTCGATGAACATCCAGACTTATAGGGATGGTTTTGTATCCTTTTCCAGCTTTATACAAATCAGCAATCCTTGATCGCAGGTATTCAGGCAACTCTTTTGATCGAGCCATGATGCACATCAGACAATGTTTCTCATTAAGACAATTCTTACCCTCTGTGTGTTTTATAGTGGGCAGGGCAGCTTTAAAGAGCATATGACACGAGAAAAAAAGTCTTAAATGGCATTATTATGTGAATTAGAATCATATTTTGAGACGATTCGACTATATACAACAATTTAGCAAAGCACAGATGACGAGAAATTAGTCTTTTAATCTGCCGGTTAGCCACGCCTACCATTATAGGGCTTTAGCGTCCCCAACAGGTGGATGACGTCAGTGGTAGACTGGGCTCATCGGTTTTACTATTCAGCCCATTGAGGGGGAATTATTCAGAACGAGGAAAACGCGATGAAGAGAGCCGCAAAATGTCATTGTTTCAGTCTCTCTACTACAATATTTTTACAGGATATTCTTTTTATCCAAGTATTTTTCCCCAATAGCTATATAAATGGCTTGAGAAGGACCAGTCAGCCCGTCGAGGGGGAACTATTCACAACGAGGAAAACGCGTTGAAGAGAGCGGCAAAATGTCATTGTTTCTGCCTCTTTACTTCAATATTTTTACAGGATATTCTTTTTATCCAAGTATTTTCCACAATAGCTATATAAATGGCTTGAGAAGGACCAGTCAGCCCGTCGAGGGGGAACTATTCACATCGAGGAAAACGAGACGAAGAGAGCGGCAAAATGTCATTGTTTCTGTCTCTTTACTTCAATATTTTTACAGGATATTCTTTTTATCCAAGTATTTTCCCCAATTGCTAAATAAATGGCATGGTCATGACAAATAACAGTCTTGTGCTGAATGGAATATGAAATAATAAAAATGCATTTATTCAGGACGACATGGCAAAATTCCATAATGGTCAAAACTGTCGACTTCACCTTTACTGTCGCACCTCCCGAACGATATTTTATGACACCTAAATCGGACATATGTCATTTCCCTTCCTCGGCTTCGGAGAATGTAAACAAACAGAAGGCGTGACAGCTAGCCAACATGCTAACCCGAACCGAGTGATGTTTCAAAGTCTTCGAAGCGGAAAATCACACATAACTATCCTGGATTATTTGACATGACGACCCGGTGTTGTGCCGAAAAATAGCGGCCCCGCACAACACCGGCGGAGAGCAATTTACAGTTCGTTCCCCGGAGGAGGGTGGCTGGAGTTCTTGTGCAGCTAACGTGCTGCTGCTAATGAGCATTAGGAGAGCTTTTTACATGCCTATCAATGATCAAACGTAAGTAGTCCTTCATTTAAAGAAAGTTTGTAGTGTTTACTTTGTAATCGCTGTATTCGTATTTGACATAATAAGATGTTTACGCACTTCCTCGTAAGTCCAATGGTCCCACAGTAAATATCCACGGTGAATGGGAACCTTTTGAAACTCCAAAAAGGCGCATACGCCTCTCCCTCATACAGAATGATTTTTTTCTGCAGCCGTTTGGCTGGCGTGATGCGAAAAATAAACGTATTAATCCGCAAAATCAGCTGAATCCTTCGTCCTCATACACAACAGTACACTGTAGCGTGAAGAGGACGTCTTCTACCCTACATGTCACAGCGCCCTCCTCCTCGATGCAAGACCGAAGCCGGAAGTCACTCATTTTCATGCCGCGGGATTAAAAAAACTAAATAAAAATAGCGATCGCTTCCACACACATCCAAGCGGCCCATATCATTCAGAGGCATAAAATACCACATTTATTATGAAATAAACATGCTTTTTCGTGTCACAGGCACTTTAAACCACTCATCAGTGATTAGGCACACACCTGACTTAATTTGTTTGGTAAAAATTGGTTTCAATTGCTCTTTAAGTCTTCTTAGGCAGAGGGTTCACTTACTTATTTTTCTCCATTCTGTCATTGTTTGCATGCTATCCTCATTAAAATATGAAAACCTATTAATGTTTAGGTTTAGTTAAAGCAGACACTGTTTTTACAGCTGTGTGATTTTGACAAAGATCAGATTTTAAGCAGAAATGTGGGAAATTCCAAAAGGTTCAGATACTTTTTCATACCACTGTAATATAAACGTAAGGTGGATTTGTTTGACGGGACAGCTTGCATTGACAGTGCCCGCCGTTGAGTTAAGCTGCTGTCAACTGCTGTTTACTTCGACGAGGGAGTGCAAATTAACAGAACACCGTTACTAAGCAGGGCAGGAGCTGCCCACCTAGCCAATCATCATTGCGTTTGCAACAGCGTCACCACCGTTTTTTTCTCCTCCCACGCCTGCTCTTCTATCCAGGCAGGAGGAAGCTAATGTTTGACAAAATCAACTGTTGACAACTCGCATGACATTCAACCAAATTGTAGTAACGCGCCTCTTCACATCGTCAGTAACGGTAACGCCGTTGCAAAGATGGGAAAAGTAATTAATTAGAATACTCTCTACAAAAAAAAAATTAACCTGTTAGAAACGCTGTTATACTTTAATGCCATTATTAACGACACTGGTTGGGGATTACGGCTTTAGATCCTTAGTTACAGTAAACTTATTTACAACATTATTACTCATTAGTCCCCTTATCTAAAACATTCTACACCAAAGTCTTCCTTATTTTGCAAACTTGCAATTTTAACTCACTGTTGTCTCTTCTATGTTCTTTAGAGAGGAGTATGACAACGGTCTAGTGGGGAGCAAGCACAAGGGGGCCACATGCTGTGACCTAGCTCTGACGGTACAGTAGACTACACATCCTTCAATTGTATGACAGTCTCATAAATAACTGAACGTAGCTTTTCTGTCATAGGCAAAATCTTCATACCATGTCTGAACACTGATTATTCCTTTTTTCCTGTCACGTGTCTACTTTCTGCTAGCTCATATTCCTGTGTTATTTTCTCGTCTTTGTGTCCAGGACTCTGAGTATGAATACGACTACAACATGAAACAGTTCTCACCGACAACTGAAGGTTATGCTGACTCTCGTTGCTAGAGAGCTGCCGGCTTGCTTACTTGTTGATGTTAAGACCTTACCAAATGGAAATCAATGGTGAATTAATGTACGTGTCAACCTCTCAGCTGGTCAGTTCGGCAAAGAGGTGCACGTGACGTGAAGGAGATACATTTTGCCTAATTTATTGCCTTGTCATTGCTGCTGATGTCTTATTTAGGTGTCACGTTTGTGTCATATTATTTGGTTATGAAATAAAGATTTTGATTTTGACTGTTAATTAATATTATGACTGTACATAATGTGTATCTATGATAGATTGTCACTTTAATTTTGTAAAACGACATTTTCTGGATGTGATAGTCTGTGTAAGATTCATATTTTAAAAACTTTTACATTGACACATTTTTAATGATCTCAGGATTTCCACTTGATGAAGAAAAAAAGCCTTTTGAGTGAGATGCCTTGTCACAGTAAGAGAACTCATTAGGACAATGTATGCAAAGTCAGTCTGTTGGTAAAGCCTAATGGTTATAGCATTGGCAGTGTCCTCTTCGTTCTGTTTGTTCTGTTGAACTGTTCATAAATGTTTCTTTCAATATTCATGGATTTTTGTGAGTATTCTTTTAAGATCTCTCAAGGACAGGCAGGAGTTATTTGACATGAGAATGATAAGGCTTAATAAAACTATGTAGAAGAAAAAACATGCAAAAAGCAATGAGTCCTCATTCTGTCTCATATATTTTCACTTTCTTATTGAGCTCATACTCAGCCCCCAAGCTTTTAATAATTCAAACACTGCCATGTTGTAATAATTATCATTCCCACTTCATCTGAACTACCATGGCAACAGCCTACTTGTAGCTATCCCACAAAAAAAGGTATGATATTTGTTTAATGGAACTGTAAACCAATGTAATAGGAGCTGTTGACAACAAGAAATTATCACATTGATCATGTCAACAGTTGAAAAAGTTCGCTTGCTAGGTTTTAGACGGCTCACATTGTACAGAAAGTAACACAGCCTCTAGATTAAACAATTGACAAAAATATTGTGCAAACAATACAAACACTAACCTTGTGCCTCATCAGAGGGTAGCGAAAAGAAATGTTTTGCAAAACATTTAACTATTCTTAGGTTTTGTTGACTTATTCTACCGTTGTTGCGTGAAATACCAAAATGCCCATTTGCACTTAAAATATGCAACCTTCGGATTAAAGATCCATTTCAAATGTAAAAAACAGGTCAAATAACTATCTTAACATTCCATTTAACCTTTATCAGAAACATGAACTAAAAGAATAACTATCCAATTGGGTTACTTACATTACTCATGCCAGTAAGATCAGAGGTGGGTAGAGTAGCCAAAAGTTTTAGTCAAATAAGAGTAGCGTTACTTCAAAATAATATTACTCAAGTAGTCATCCGAAAAAATGTACTCAACTACAAGTAATAAAGTATTTGGTGAAAAGAATACTCAAATAATGAGTAACATTGTGAGTAACTGCTTACATTTTTTTTTTTTTTTTAAACAATGGTATTTTTTTTCTCAGCACATTTATCTTTATGAACTGTTGTTATAATGATACTGTACAATAACCCATTACAAAACCACATTAAACCAAAGAAATACCAAAAAAATAAAAATTAAAAAATCATTGAATTCTGGCGAGAAATAAAAACAATGACAGAAATTAAGCGTTATTTGTCCAAAGGGCATGAGTCCCTTCTCGATAAGAAAATAATTCCTAGTTTGAATAGTGAATTTTTCTTTCGTAGTTACCACTATGAATTTAAAAGGATCATATCTTCGGTTTTCTGTGGTCAGTCTGTGCCAAATAACAACTGGGATAGAGGTTAAAATCCGTGCTGCCGACTCATGTTTATGCTGCCCTCAATGCTTTAAATACGCCAGTTGATTGAACAGGCTGATGTGATCATGGAACGGCAAGCTTGCATCTGATTGGTAAAATGGAGTCATTCACTTATTGTTGCAAAGTCTTATTGGTGAAATTGGTAGAGCTACGTTTGGCATCGCTGGCAAAAAAAAAAAAAAAAAAAAAATGTAGAATAAAGACGAAAAATGTAACGACTCTTGTGTAGCCTAAAGTAGCGGCGAGAGTAGCGTATTTTCTTCACAAATCTACTCAAGTATAAGTAAAAAGTATGGGTTAGTAAAACTACTCTTAGATGTACATTTTTCTCAAAGAATAATCGAAGTAAATGTAACAGAGTACATGTAACGCATCACTACCCACCTCTGAGTAAGATACAGTATTTAGGAAAATGCTTGAACAAGACTGCATGTGCGCTATACTGCATGTCCGTGTCTATTAAGCCAGGATGTTACACGTATCAAAATCACGAAACTCGGAGTCACAATCCTGTTCTGTGGTGTGAAACGATAGAATCGTCATACATGTTCAAGACAAGTTAAAACCAAATATTCTCTTCTGCTGGTATGATAAGGCCTGAAATGTCGACAATGCCCTTTGAAGTCATACTAAAGTTTTTTTTTTTCTCTCCACCAAACACAGGGAGAAAACAGCTCACGGGGAGAGGATAAGATTGGGTAGCTTGTCAGTGGAAAACTCGTGAGCATTAGGAATGCGTGTGGTGACTAACAAATCGCAGAGACATGGACTACAATCGATCTTCAATGACACCAAGCCTAGTTATTTCTCAAATATACAAACAACAAAATATTCACTCACTTGACACTCCTGCTTCAATGGAAAAAAAAAACACTCTATACAGAGTAGAGGAATATTTCAGTTATGAGGCAAGCTTTCGCTAGGACTTCCTGGTTCCAAAATTCTTAGGTATTCTATTTAAATGAAACTTTTATTTACTTAATGCTAAGACACTCAAATGCTGCGTTATAGCTGGGAGTCATTGTCGTATTGCAGATGTCCAGAAGCGACACAAAGTTGATCAAAAATTAGGCCAAAGGCCATCTTTTGCCTGCAAGCAAGCAGAGTAAAATGCCTCTCAGCCGGCTAGGTGGCAAAAAGCAGTGCAGGATGAAGGTTGTGGGAAAAAAGGTTACAAAGACAGGAATGGGTCATGTGACAAACGTTATTGTGCTAATGTAATCGGTGTGCACAGAGCCACACCGCACGATGCAATCCATCCCCTTTGTCCAGGTAAGGCCTCATACCTGCGCTGCACAACATGTCTAGCACGGCAGACGAGTGAGCTAACCACCAAGCTAAAAGCCCAGGCTAGCTGCTTTAGCTGCCAGCGCACCCTCATGAAGGCAGTGGGAGGGAGGTTTCTTTGCACCGCAAACAACAGTCCAGCTTGCACCCAATACACTAAACCACAACAAATACAGTTGTATAGATTTAAATACTATTTATACTGTATGCTTGTGCGACTTGGCCAATTCAGACGACCTCGCCAGCTTTCTTGGTGCTCCCTGTATGAGTGGCGTGGAGGAAGAACGAGGATGGGGGGTACTTGTAAGATGTCACACTGTGACAAAAAAAGACCATTTGCAGAAATAATTTATTTCTAAAATCAGTCAAAAACTAAACAGATTACAAATTTCAACCAGGGAACGCTCTTATTTCTTACGCATGAAATAGTAGAAAATATTGAAAAATGACTTTTGTCATGTATTTTATTTAAAAAGGCACTAAAACGTGTTTTGTCTATCGAATTGTAGGTCAAGAATTGCGACATATCGAATCATGATATTTTGTGATGAAATAGCCATCAATTACTATGTACTGTAGATTATGCTAAATTCTATTGCCCAAATAAGAATCATCCTACAGTGCGAGGTGCATGTCGAACAGACTTCTTGGCAGTCACAGAGCTCCTCAGGAACTGAATCACAATGAAGGGCAATTTAAATTGTTTATGAAACAAACATTCATGTTTTTGTTTGAGAGCAAATTTGGGAGATTCCATCAACACGATCGCTGGAAGTATATGCAAACTCTACAAAGGGAGGCAGATCCAAGATACATATCCAGCAGCTAAAATCCAATTGTGCTACACACTTATCTACTCAAATGATGGAACAAATTATAATCATAATGGATAAGCTGGAACACGGGACCTTGGAAATGATTGATCCCAATGCATGAACTGCAAATTAGCAAGTGTAATTTCAATGTGTGATGTTAATATTGAATTAAGGTCGACTTAATCCTTGCTCAGTGCATTGACTTCTCCTTGAGTCTCACTAAAATGACACAGTATGAGAGGACCTGTGTCAGGTGTAACGTCCTGTCAGATCTAATGTTATTGAATCAAGGATGGCAGCAAAGCTGATGTTGATCTTCTCAGTAATTGCTCTTGGAAAAACAAACACAGACAATACGTGAGACAGCATTTTGGATTTAGGTGTCCGAAATGTAATAGACATCATGAAAAAAATAATGTGTGTAGGTTAAATGTGACAAAAGTAAATTTTTAATGAAAATGATTAACTGTTAACAACTAAGAATTGTGGGTAGGCTGTCATATTGACACAAAATCAGCTTTTTCCATGTAACTTTCAGTTTTATGAATTGTCCCAATATATGGAATTAAGTGCAAAAGTAGTGTGAGAACAAGTGATTCATGGTGGTCAGAAGGAATTGTAGCGCGGATTGGCTGCCTCACTTCTGTCAGACTGCCCCAGGACAGCTGTGGCTACCGTAGTGGTTTACCACCATCGAGTGCAGAGTGAAAGAATAATGTAATGTAAAGTGTCCTTGAGAGTCCAAAAAGAGCTATATAAATCCAATGTGTTGAGTTAATTATCGAGGGTTGATTGAATATTTGCTTGTGCTCATACATACCTAATACATACATAATACATATTGCCATATTTTTTCTTATTGATATAACCAGTAAATGATTATTGCTTGCTATACTAGGTTGTAGTATAATGTTTAAGTGTTACAAAGAGTAAAGAGGGTCGGGATGACAACTGCCTTGCTTCATGGCCGCAACATTGCGTAACTAGACCTTCTAGGACATATTCAGCATCTTACGTCTAGACTTTCGTCTAGACTTTCGAGGACAATTTTCCATTCGAGGACATCTTCCATGGCCGCAGCGTTGCATAACTGAAGTGTCTGGGTCATTCTGACCACTTTACCTGTGCCCTTGCTTACACACGTGTATTTAGTTAGTTCCACCTACATGCTCACACATAGCCAATCAAAACCACATGGGTGTCTCCAGCTTGCTTTCCCCCTCCCTTTAAGGCAGCACCCTTCTGTGTTAGGACAAACCCCTAATTAAAAGAACAAGGAGTTTTCTTTCCTTAGATCAATTTTGGTGACTATACAGCGGAATCTAGCATTTCTCTGTCTAGTCCCTCTTTGCTCTCCTTGGCCAAGAAAACTGAGTGTCTTCTCTCCTTATTTTTGGGTAATTTTACAAATGTCTACCTAAGGGTCTATTTCTGAAGTTGACACAATGCATTATTATAATTATTATTAAGTCAGACGAATTTGACAATGGATTTAATATTTCAGTGTTATGTGAATAACATTGAAATATACATTTAAATTTAACAATGGCAATGGGCAACACACACTGCAGCTTGAATTTAAAATGTGACGTAAAAAATGACTGATCAGAAAGGATCCACTCAAATGAAGAATACTCTGATATTGAATGAGGTAAACATGTTTTTAAAGAAAAAATAGAAATGGGAAAAGCTAGTGAGAGGTTGTTGCTCCCTCCTTTAATATCCTGAATAATGAAATGATTGAAAAAATGAATTACACATGGAAAACGGGTCATTATTGCATTCCAGTTTTGGGTTAAGTCAGCCTTTTACAAATGCATATGAATGATCATTGTAAGGATGCTTTTTCTCTACATTAAGCCTGGCTAGACTTGGGCTATTTTATTATTTGGTTAACAAAAATCATTCGAAATAGGACAATATTATGTACATAAAAGATCATGCTGTCTCAGAATATGTGTGTAAGTGTGTTAAAAGGGTATAGCACTTTTCTACCTTCAAGTTACTTAAGCACTATGACACTATATCTCCATTTACCTACTGATGACACATAATCAAGAGTAGCTTGGGGCTAGGTATCTTGCTCACGAATACTTAGACAAGGTTACCAGGATGGGGGAATCAAACCAACAACCTCGAGGTTGGGGAATGACTACTCGCCCTCTGAGCCACACTGACCCACATGGTGTTCTGTGACTGACAGACAATCAAGTCCAGGGTCTAACTTGCCTTCGGCCTGAAGTCAGTTGGATTGGCTCCAATTTTCTGTAACCCAAATGAAGAAATTTTGAGTTGCTGTACAGGATCTCTACTTCTTAAAAAAATGTATTTTCATTTTTAACTCTAATTTCAGTGTGTTCCTGTCCTGTTAACGATAAATAGACAACCCATGGAAACGTTATATAATTCTGTTAACAACAACAACACCATCTCCATTTCCTGCCAGAAAAAAAAAACTTTGAAAATGTATTTCCTCAGTCGAGCATGCCCCCTATATTCACTTTGTAATGTAGCCATCACCGACGCCGTGTTTTTAGACAGAACAGAGACTGAAAAGATTATTTATTTATTTTATGGCTATAGTAATACACACAGAATTTCAGGTGAAGCAGGCCTGAAAGATGCATAAATGTCAGATATGATGTCAGTAGTCCATAAAGGGTGATGCAATGATCTATGTAGATTTTAATATACAGTAAGCCTCTCTTTCTTGGCTGTTATTGTATGCTTTAAAACATGCTCTTCTGCGTACGCTGCTTACTTTTTCCCTACCACTTGCCTGTCTGGCTGAGTTGTAGTGCGTGGGAGGCGTTATACAATGCTCCAAGTTAGTCTGTGTATTTCTTATGTGAATATATTTACTGCATTAATAACCAGAGAAGAGTACAAGCTGGCTCCATGCTGGTTAATATGGAAGTGTTTGTAAAAATAATCCAATAATAGGTTTGAGTCTGTGGAGAAAGCCATCTAGGCCCATATTCTGGTTTGAGTCTAGCAGTTGTTGTCCGCTGCCTTAAGCCCCTTTCACACTCATATCCCGGTAAATTCTTGTGTAAGGTGGACACTTTCACAAACTTAAACTATTTTGTCGACTCGGCTCTCTCTGTGCGGGGAGGGCTGCTGGCTCTATTTTGTAACCCGGACATCACGTATGACAGCGCAGGGATGACGGCACGTGGACAGGTCCCGGAACATATTGTAATAGCCCGAATAGGGAAATAGAAAGGAGAGGAGTGAATGATGGCTTCCTTCACTTTATTGTGACAACAGTTAAATAACAAATAACAAAAATAACAGCGGACTGCTGCAACATGCGGCTGCCAACTTTGCTCTCACGCCGCACTCTTCTACACACTTCACGCTCGTCACAACTCTGCTGTCCGATGGCCCCTTCACGGGCCCGCACCCAGTTACGTACATTACATTATGCAGAAAATGGTGCTGAAAACAAAACGCAAATGCCCACTTGCTATGCTGTGGGACTTTCCTTTTTTTCTTTCTTTTCTATGTGCTTTTCTAACTAGTTTTGAAACATGTACCTTCTTTTTGAAAAAAGACAGTAAATGCAACAGTCTTTTTGGCATGTTGAAATACCGTTTGATCCTGGCTGCTTGCTCCCAAGATGCCGCAAATTTCAAGTTTTTTTTTGTTTTTTTTTAAAATGTCAGGAGTGTGATTTGTTGGTCCAGCTTCTCAGTGCATCAACAAATCTCCGACTCTTTCATACAGTGGGGAGAACAAGTATTTGATACACTGCCGATTTTGCTGGTAAATATTTCAGCTCTCAGTTCTTTTTTAAGAACCCCTCCTGTTCTCCACTCATTACCGGAAGTAACTGCACCTGTTTGAACTTGTTACCTGTATAAAAGACACCTATTCACATGCTCAAACAAACAAACTCCAACCTCTCCACAATGGCCAAGACCAAAGAGCTGTGTAAGAACATCAGGGATAAAATAATAGACCTGCACAAGGCTGGGATAGGCTACAGGAAATTAAGCAAACAGCTTGGTGAGAAGGTAACAACTGTTGGAGCGATTATTAGAAAATGGAAGAAGTTCAAGTTGACGGTCAATCTGCCTCGTTCTGGGGCTCCATGCAAGATCTCACCTTGTGGGGCATCACTGCTCTTGAGGAAGGTGAGGGATCAGAACTACACAGCAGGACCTGGTCAATGACCTGAAGAAAGCTGGAACCACAGTCTCGAAGAAAACCATCGGAAACACATTACGCCGTCATGGATTAAAATCCTACAGCACACGCAAGGTCCCGCTGCTGAAGCCAGTGCATGTCCAGACACGTCTGAAGTTTGCCACTGACCATCTGGATGATCCAGAGGAGCAATGGGAGAAGGTCATGTGGTCGGATGAGACCAAAATTAAACTTTTGGTCTAAACTCGGCTCGTCATGTTTGGAGGAAAAAGAAGGATGAGTACAACCCCAAGAACACCATCCCAACCGTGAAACATGGAGGAGGAAACATCATTTTTTGGGGCTGCTTCTCTGCCAAGGGTACGGGACGACTGCACCGTATTGAGGGGAGGATGGATGGGGTTATGTATTGCCAGATCATAGCTGACAACCTCCTTTCTTCAGTGAGAGCCCTGAAGATGGGTCGTGGCTGGGTCTTCCAGCATGACCACGACCCAAAGCACACAGCCAAGGCAACTAAAGAGTGGCTCCGTAAGAAGCATCTTAAGGTCCTGGAGTGGCCTAGCCAGTCACCAGATCTGAACCCGATAGAAAATCTATGGAGGGAGCTGAAAGTCCGTGTTGCCTGGCAGCAGCCCCGAAACCTGAAGGCTCTGGATAAGATCTGCATGGAGGAGTGGGCCAAAATCCCTGCTGCAGTGTGTGCAAACCTTGTCAAGGACTAAAGGAAACGTTTGGTATCTGTAATAGCAAACAAAGGTTTCTGTACCAAATATTAAGTTCGATTTTTGTGATGTATCAAATACTTATTTCATGCAATTAAATGCAAATTTATTATTTAAAAATCATACAATGTGATTTTATGTTTTTTTTGTATTAGATTCCATCCCTCACAGTTGAAGAGAACTTATGATACAAATTACAGACCTCTACATGCTTCGCAAGTGGGAAAACCAGCAAAATCGGCAGTGTATCAAATACTTGTTCTCCCCACTGTATGTAATATTCTGATATAATGTTTTTCCAGGCACCCTGAAGTGCACGCAACGTTACTCTTGTTTTGGACGCGGGAGTGTGATAGAGAGGCACAGGCTCTATCTATCGCTCCGCACAGCCTGCCGATAGCCCCAGGCTGTGTTCGTACTGTTAGCTCCATGTGTTAATAAAGAAACAAAGTTGTCAGCACGTCATGTGTTCGATACCTTTGTCAACAAAAAGCTCATAACAAGACACTATGCACGATCCGTTTAAGAGACGCTGGGACTGGAGAGCTGTGAGTAGTGGGAGGCGAGGGGGAGATGAGCGAGAAGCAAAACTTCGCGGTCGAATGTGGCGGCAGTCCGTGTGGAGAAAGCCATCAACGACTCATCTCCTTCTTTCCTCCAACGTTTTTATATTATTATTATTTTATATGCACGAGAGCTGCCGGATCTGGCAAAATGAAAATGAAGTCTGATTATTATTTTTTTTAAACAATGTAATCAGATAGACAAAAACATAAAATTATGTGCAAATGCCTGCATCTTCAAATCATGAAAATAATAACAGCCTATATCTTACCAATCTTGTAATCTCGATGGGTCTTGTCTCCATTCCATGTCAGGTAGTCTCGGCACATTGTTTGCATCCTGATTAGCATCTGGCTAATACATGTTTGGTCCAACATAAAATTCCAACCTCCTCTTCTTCCTCCAACTCTTCAAAAACTTGGATCTCCTCCCTTGCGCTCGATCTATCGCTTCATTGTTTGAAGGGGTTTGTATGGCGGCCGTATGGAGCGCTGCCATCGCTGTTCTCGGTGTGACGTATCACTTCCGGGTTCATCCCCTTTCAGGCTAGAACTTCGGAAACGCGATTATTTTGTCAAATACAGTATACAACATATAAATTATTTTTTTCATGCTTTATTTGTTGGACAATGTTTAATTACTTTAATTGTGACCCAATTTGGCATGTTATGAAATTACCTCACATTTGGTCTTTAACGCTTACTTTCACACACACCGCTTCCCGGGAAAGTCCTGTACATTATACCAAGATGCGGCTCGGTAAATGTCCGCGTCATCTCTGTGTCAGTCAAACTGCAAAATTGCTTTCACACATCAGGGCTACACGTTTAAATCCCGGGATTTAAACAGTGTTTAGGTGTGGGTGAAAGCGGCTTTAGGGGCTGTGTGCAGTTTGATTAGTAGTTCCTGTTGACGTCACAACCAATCATTGTTTTTTCACCTCTAATTTTTTAGGTTTTGGTACATATAAAGTTGATCTATGTACAGTTGATCTATGTACATGTCTGGAAGAAACCCCCAAACAATTAGGATTTCTGAAGGAGTTTTGTAATGGTCAGTCTTATTACCGTATCCACATAGTGTAACATTATTGTGAGTGGTTGTGCTCTTTGTGAAATGAAACATAATGAGTGAAGGGAACGATGATGCAGTACAATATACAGCATGTGTCATATAATCCTCTGAAATACACTATATGACACATAACGGCGGTGTAAAAGCGCAATGTGATAGTGCTGGACTTGTGTGTCAGTACGAGCAACAAGCGGGAAGGCTGTGGCTCAGTGGTGTAGGTCAATACTTTCCCCTCAGTGACGTGTATTTGCAATAATCCGGTAAAAGCAAAGACGGAAAGCAAAAATTGTTTTTAACCTCTCTGTGTGTCCATGCCTCACTCCCATTTTTGTGTTTGTAGCATCTGCTGGAACTCAGTAGTGTCAGAGCGGGGGTGGGGGAATCTTGTGGCACTAAAATGTGTGTTTTTGGTGTTATCTCTGCTCAGAAATCCAGCATATGCCAGTTCATGAAGCAAGCAAAACCAGTTCAAAAACAAAACAAAGACAGCAGAACCTTGCTGGATTTGTTGTATTTTGGTCCTGGTCTTGCTGGTCCAGAAACCAGCATATGCTGGATTTCTTTGCAGGATAAGGACGAAAACCACATCATGGGTGTTTGCTAACGTTAACGATAATAGTTTTGGGGTTGAATAAATGCTTATTAAATGTGACTGTGAGCAAAATGTAAGAAGAGAGAAAGAAAATAAAATAGTGGAAGGAGGGGGGATATTTCTGCCACACCCGCCCTCTTGCATCCTTCTCCTACCTTCATCCCTTTTTCTCTCACACACACACGCAAACACACTCCTCCTCCTCTGCTCTCCAAGTCTATCTGCTAGTGTTTCCATGAGAACAGCACACTGGGCATGGGGGGTGGGATGGTGGGATGATGGTGCGGGTGACGTGTTCTAAGAGCATAGTGTGCGTATGCATGCATGCATTTATGCATGCGGTATTGCTCTCTTTCACATATCTCGACTGGCAAGTGAGGCTGCTGGCACTTTCATAAAACGTGCTTTTGGCATTGCCTGAGCAATTTGGATGCTGAACTAACACTAATTTGAAATCCACAGAGTGCATTGGACACAGACTGAGAAGAAGTCTGGACAATTTGTAAGAGCCCTTATTGAGGAAGAGAAGCAGTGGAATCTCATCTTTGGAGAAAATCAATACAAACGATAAAAAAAAAAAAACATTGAAATAATTCAGCTCTCTTTTTGGCCTTAATATTGTGGGTGGGGCTGGGGGTTTTGATGTAGCATGACTGAAAGGGGAGGAGAAGGTGGAAGAGATTTTAAAAAAGGAGTGCTGCTTTAAAAAGGGTGGTGGAGGGGGTCATCTTCATGATTGAGAAGAGGGAAAAAGAATGGGGGATAGTGTAGAGGAAGGAGAGCAGGATGGAAGAGGCAAGGCAAAGGGTGGGGTTTTAAAGGGCGGGCTTGTAGGCATTGTCAGGCAAAGAGAGAGAGGGTGAGAGAGCAAGGAAGAGAATGAGAGAACGAGAGAGATGTGCAAACCAGGCAGACTTACTGAAGACAGTGTATGTGCAGACTGGCAAGAGTAAATGCTCTGGGCAGCATAGCTGTTGATCCAGCCAGAGAGAGAGAGCGAGAGAAAAGTGTGAGTGTGTGTGTGAGTGTGTGTGCACGAAAGTGAGCGAGAGTGTGTGCACGCGAGAGCGGGAGAGGGAGAGGTGAGAGAAGAAGAGAAAAGAAGGAAAAGAAAGAAGCGGGGAAGAAAAAGGAAGGATACTACGACAACAACTATGCTGTGCTGCATAAGAAGAACCAAACCGGTAAACTGCTCTCATTTACTTAATCCATTTTAATTTCATGTGAGCAAATGCTGCATCATAACTTTGAACTTTCAGATTGTTGCTTTGCTGTCAGTCAGTGGTTATAGAAGATGATGTGAATTACTTGGACTTTGGGGCTCAGTTTGTCTTCCTTTCCTAGCGGTTTCTCGACCGAGACCCCAGACACGCCTTGTAGATGGGATTATCCTCTATGAATGGATGCTGCTACGATACTTCTCAGACTTCATAGAGTATTTGCTATTTCAGACTGTAATATGATCTGGAGACACAACCCCTTGTATTGATCATGCACTTGTTAGAAGTGTAAAAAAAAATCAAGCCCTTGTTTTTACAAATAATGATTAATTCAAGGGCTTTGTTGTTCATTTTAATTGCAGCAAATTCAAGCACGTTTCTTAGTGAATCCTGGACAGAATGAAAGGATTTTGCTTTCTATTGTCTTGAGAATAAGTGGGTAACTCCCCAAAAAAAGTACATTTCCACAGTGAGGAGGAGGAAAAAAAGGGTGGGGTGCAGAGTGAGTGAGCAGCACCATGTCGGCGGCCTCGGGGGATTACAATGGGAATAAATGGCTCTAAATAGATTATCATAGCCCTCCAGCTCTATGAGTGGATGTTGCCGGTGGAGGGTACAATCAAGTGTGCACTCATTTAAAGGGTGTGAAAGGGTGCTGTTGGATAGTTTGAGTGTAAAAAAAAAAAAAAAATCAGACAAGGTGCTGCATGGAAATGGGTGTGGAAAAGAAAGAGGTGCTCATCATTTTTCTTTTTTGAGTGACATGAATCATTTCTCCTACATGGGAAATCAAACGTGAATGTAATTTCATCAGACTTGTGACATACTAGATTTTGATGGCACTTGATTGCTTCATTAATTTCTGGATGAGTCATATTGACTGTGGCAGGCTGGAGTCAGAAAATTAAGTAAGGCATGACAGCTGAATGAAGAACAGAAAAGACGAGGCAGCGACAGAGCAGAAAGACTCATATAAAAACAGGAGCTGGAATACCTACATTAATATTTTCAATGTAGATGCATGGAAAATGAACAAGGAAGGAGAACGGGCGTGGGTAAAATAATGATTTAAATGGACTTAATGTACGGGGGAAGGTATGGAGGTTGAATGGATGCGAGGAGGCAGAAAAGGAGATAAAACTAGATGGTGGCAGAACAAGGGATGATGGTTGGAGGAGGTGTGGATGAGGGGTGGAAACATGGAGGGGGAAAAACCCAGCATGCTGCACACCGCAGCCATGTGGTGGGTGAGGCACCGGCTTTTTAGTGAGCTTTCCCTTTCCCAAGCATGAGTGCTTCTAGGTTGAAGGGTTATGCATTTTAGACTCCAAGCACTTATGCCCCCACACCTGCTGTGATCATGCCAATCCAAATATCCAAAATTTTCTGCTGACCAATATAGTAGGGGGGGGGAGGGGGGGGTCAAGCATTCTGTTCTATGGGAGTGGCATTGAAGTCACGGTTTAGCTTTGGTGTTTGAGCATCTTAACCCGGAGAAGTCTTTATTTTTGGGTGGAAAAAGTCAGATTACTTGCTGGTCACATTCCTAACCCCCTCCCCTTACATACATACACACACCTATAATGTCTCCTTTCAAACTGTGCTGAGGGATTTAGCTGCACTATAAGCCACAAGCCACATTGCCTTTCTTCCATTCTCCTGTGGCCACCACATCATGTCCAGCCATCATTTTCATCCAACTCTCTCCTCCCCCACCTGCAGCTCTCCCCATCCCATGCTCCCTTGTCAGATCAGCGGCGATTGCAGAGCCTTTGTTCAGACAGAGAGTCACTGTAATTGAATTAAAGGCTGCTCTAAATGATGTAACGACGCTGGCATATGTTCGCATATTAGTTGGCGCACAGCTTCGTCGTAAAAGAACCTGAGCATCCAGTCATGTCGCTCACTGACTGATGGGCAAAAGGGAGGGATGACGCAGCAATGGCTGCTAGGGGCTGTGGCTGTCGCCACCTGAGCCGCCCTAGACTCATCTGCAGGAGATAGTTGGCTAAAAGGGTGTGGTGCTACGCTGAGTGAGACAGTGAGAGACGAGAGCGAAAGAGAGAGAGAGAATGGAGACTGTAAGCATAGCTGCCTTGGTAAGACACAAAGTGAAGACAGCAGACAGCATGAGGCAGATGTTCAGCAGTGGTCTGTGCAGCTTGGTGTCTGGATCATTTCTCCATCAAAAACTAATATCATGCAAGCAATTTGATCTTTGAACTAATACTTGTGTTTTAGAATACACATGTCAGACTATTAACATGGTGCAGAAATACGGAATAAAATAATCAGAAATTGTACAGATTTACTTGACAATTACTATACTTTTGAATCCTTTTTAAAAACAAAAATGTAGGAAATGGGTTCAAATCATTTCCCGTGGTTGAAAAAGCTTAAACCACGTGCCTAACGTGCTCATTTTTATGAAAAGTAGTTCCGTGGCAGATCTACCATCGCTCATCGGTCCCATTCTTTCTTCCTCCTTTCTGAAACAAGTCCCTGATGGCACTGGCAATGAGACACTGAGAAGGTGGTGGATTGCTACTGTGTCACCGTTGGGGGATGGGGTGTCTGCATGTGTGTGCGGGCAGATCTATAGCCAATGACTCTGGGTGTGGTTCGCACGACAGCTGGTGCCCACCCAAGGACAGAGGCAGACAGCGAACGCAACAGACTGCCGACGTAATAGACACATCCAGTTGTCAGATAGGACAATGAGCACATTTTGACGTGTATTAGATGATTTAGTGAGGTGATGAATTTCATCTATGTTCTGCATTTAAGTTCTTTTTCTTAAATGAGAAGATGACTATTATATAGTCTAATTCTCTTGTAATATTGCAACATATAATTTTTGTATCGATAATTCAAAATCACACTGAAATTCAATTAGAGCTGGACATCAATTTCCAAACTCTGTAATGTGTCGTCATTCTGGAGAGTTAGAAATTCATTGAATTAACTTGAAAATGCAAATGTGTTATCTCACTGCCAAGTCATCAAGGTACGATGGTGTTGTAGTGTGAACTGATGGGAGTGGTGTTTCTGTACCCATGAGCATTGGAGCTGGACTTTTAGAATGAAAACGTAAGCCGAGCAAATACCGAGGAGAATAGTGCCTTCAGGAGGGTACGTGACCAGGGTTCATTTGACAGTCACAAGAAGATTTTTTTAGGCGGTATATTTACTGTATATATATGTATTAATATTAAGACACTGAATACATTGTTTTATACATGATTTGAGACAACAGACATTTTAAGTCATAATCATTCACTGCAAAATGTTACACAATTGATTACAGGTTTCACAAATGATCCAAATCATAAAGGCCCATGAAAAGTATAAGTTGGCAAGTCAAGCAATTTGGAACGGAAACAAACAAATCCAGTATCAATAATGCAAATGTTGCCGCCACAAATGCGATCAAACTTGGATGATGATCTCCCCCCTCATCCTCATAAAATCATATGAGATCACTGCTGGCACGTTATTACATTTCCACTCATACACCCTAATCTCTAAAGTAGCTGACAACCCCCTCCGATCCAATAATGATGTCATACCACCATATTCCCAGACACCCTCGTCCGTTGCTGTCTCCTCTTCTCCCTGTCTGATTCATTGTATGCAGCCAGTAAGTAATTCTATTTAGAGTTTAAGTGCTTGGGTCAAATTTGAGCAATTTTAAGCACCAATGAGATCAGTCATAATAAAAGGTGCCAATAAGTCACTGGGGATCTTGTTTTGTGTTTCACAAACAGGAAATGCTCCTGGTTAGCAGTACTATTCTATTTTATCACACTGAGCTTGGTGTTTTATTTCTAATATAGTAGAGCTAAATTGCTTGAGATGGTTTTTATTAAGAAGATGGTGATAGGAGGCTGATTTACACCCTCTGAACCCTTGGGCCAGAATGTGAATATCGCTGCACCCTGTCGCCACTGCTGCAATATTGAGCTGACACAGTGACCCTGAAGATGACATGTCGGTGTTTAGAGCCAACAGCTTCTAAATCATGAAACACACTTGTGCCAGATACTGACACGGTTGTCTCACTTCAATTGCACAGAGTTTATAAAAGTAAATCAGGAAACTGGACGGATACATTTTGACATTGCCCTAGGTAATAACCTTAAATGTAAAATTTCAGTCAAAGACTGATTGAAGTGGTAAAAAATAAGAACCTCCACCCCATCCACACTGCACTCTGACGCTACCTCAAAGAGAGCCCCGATTTAGGCAAGCTGATTGCAACCCCTGATTTACGGGCTCCTATGGGCTAACAAGAGGTCAGGTACACTGTTGATCAGGGTAGTCTTTCATTGCACCAACCAGCAGACAGCACGGTGATGAGTTAGCACTCTGGTTGCCAAGGTAACCTTTGATAGTTGGAAGGGACATGGTAGTGAATGCTGAGGAAATTGAAGCAGGCGGCTGGTTTCCTAGCAGCAAGATGAGATAGAAGTCATAGAAGGCTTTTCTCCATCCAGACTCTTTGTTTTAGGAGAATTTTAGGATTTTTTTTCACTTGAACTCAGAGGACATTAGTGTATAGCATACACCATTAACATGCCTTGTTTCTAAGCTTAGCTTTTAACTGCGTTATCTCCTACAGCAATATCAAGCCATTCAAAAATGTGTAATTTCCTATGTCGCATTAATAGCTTACTCCTTAAAAAATCGTTCCTAACTGAAGAACACAACAATAATTTGTTCTGCATTTTTATCATTTGGCTTTACTTATGTTACACTGCTTGCATGTACAAGTTCTGTTTGCTTGATGTTGCTTATTCACATTTTTTAATGTGTACATCAAATGTTTTTTATTGGTTAAAAGAATATTGACCCTAACTTTGGTTGCTTTTTTATTTTGAACGTACTGTAACATTTTGTTTGCATTTTCAGTGCTCATCATTGTTTCCTTTATTTGATTTGATTTCTTTTCATTAGATGATTAAATGAATCATTACACAACCCACTATTTGATGGACAGCTTTGGATCCCGTAACCAAAGGTAATATCATGCTGCCCTTTTAATAACTCCTTGTCCTTCTCCTATCCATGGTTCCCATCCTGTCTTACATTTGCATTTTTTTTTTTTTTTTTAAATCAGCCCCGAAAACTTGACCCAACCTGTCCAGTACTTCTACATCAGGCTTACCAATTTTCAAGTTCACTAACACCTGTCCTTTTTCATTTTTGAAGTATTTGCTACTAGCCTTTTGTCTCCTGTGAACTTTCTACTCTATCTATTATTTACCTATAAGGTAAATAAGGTATATCAACATGACATCTTGAGATTTTCATTCTCAAGCAAAGTGCTCAACCACTGTAAGAACACTTTGTTTTTAACATTTTCATGCTGATCACTTGTTTTTCTGTATATTTTACTACAATCTCTTTCTTGGGGTCCAGGTGGAGAAAAATGAGGATGTGGACCAGAAAATTGAGCAGGATGGTACCCCTAACAAACCTGAAGACAACAAGGCCCATAAGGCAGCGACCAAAATACAGGCCAGCTTCCGCGGACACATAACTCGGAAAAAGATGAAAGATGGAGAAGAAGAGAAGGACGGAGACAATCCTGCTGCTGCAGAAGAAGCAACAGAGGGTGGCGAGGAGGTGAAGAAAGCAGAAGCCGAAGAAGGGAATGCCACAGAAGAAAAGGAAAAAAAGGAAGAGGAAACGAGCCAAGCCAAAAGTCCAGTGGCAGAAAAGCCTGCTAACTCACCAGCAGCCGCTGTTCCCTCTCCTGCAGGAGCAGCAACGTCTCCTGTAGGGGCAGCACCTGCCGCTTGTCCCGCAGCATCCTCTGAGCCCCCCAAAGAGGAGCCCAAGGCTGAGGAGAAAGCTGAAGAGAAGCCCAAAGAGGTGGAGGCTCCAGCCGCAGCAAAGAGTCCCACCACAGCCACAGTTGAGGAGAAGGCGGAGGAGAAAAAAGAGGCGGCCAGACAAGCCGATGTGCCTGCTGCTGTCAGCCCGGCAGCTGAGAAGGAGGAGCTTGACCAAACAAAAGATAAAGGTATGGTTTATTGCTATTAAAGTACAGTATACAATATTTCTTACCAAGAAAATATATTAAAAAGAAAAATCTCAAAACAAAAAAAATTGCAGAGATCTTCAACTTTATCGTAAACTTTGTAGGTACTGTATGTACATCTTAAACTCCGCTGAGATTACCATAAATAAACTGCAACGTCCCCCCCTTAAAACTACGGTAGTTAAATTCCCTTGTTTTCACTATGAATCTACTAGAAGTAAGTGAAATTATCTGACAGTGCTTCAAATAAATTTTACTCTCTTAGATTTCTTGAAACAACAAAATTAAAGCTTAACAGACTTACTTTAAGCAATAAATGTGTATATTTAGTCTTAAAAGCTTGTTTGTCAGAAATGTTCTTAATTGAAGAATATATATTGTTCAAAACATTTTTTGAGGACAAATTTTTCTTGATTTAGGTTTAAAAAAAAAACAATTCTTAGATGTATGGGCTTAGTAAGAAGAAATAGTAATATTTACTTAAAGTAAGTGGAATAATCTGATGCATTAATCTGTTAACTTGTCTTTAACACTCGAAACAAGACGGAGAAAATTATTTGACCAGATTTAAGAAAAAGAATCTGATTAATCGTTATAAATTTGCAGCGTGGCCCCTTGCGTAGTAGTGGGAAAGGGGTATTGAGTTCAGACTAATATGATCTTTGAAATACCCAATAAAAATAATTGATGGCTTCCCTATCATCCTCTTGGCAAGCACCACAGAAAATAACTTTTGCCATGTCATAAAGATTTAAAGATTCTTGGCAGACCTCTGGTGGTTAATAGAGACACCAACGCGCCAACTGTAATATTATACATTACGAAACCATGCAATCTTTAAATTTAATTTTAAAACAAGTCATAGCTGGCACTGCCATGTAAAAATGCACTGGTTTTCCTTATGTTTGTGACATCACAAAGCTCGATCATATATGCGCTTCTGCCAATGAAAAATTACCTTTAGATTTTTACACAAAACCCAGAAGGCTGTATAACCAGCAAACTTGGGAAATTATTCCAAAAACTCCAATTGGTTTGCCAATTAAATTGGTACTTTTTTACTAAGCATAAGATGCATTGGAAGGATAGAAATCAATGTAACTCGAGTAATTGTGGTCCAGGGATTTTCCTGTCTGGGACAGACAGGTACAGTAGTTAATGGAGCATGCTCACTCTGGAATAAGTGGGGGCGTGAGACACTCACACACACATACACACTGAAAAACGCGCACACCAACTGGAGCGCTACACTGAATCTAGGTCACCAAGCAGCAATGTCTCTGCGTTGTCATAGTTACCACCTCGATGGGATAGCTGGCCTGCATAGAGCAGAGCAAAGATAACAGGTGTTCTGATTCAGATGAATGATTAATGGGCCTTACCGGTCAAGATCCACAACAGGGGTGTCTATCACACACCAGGAACCGCTGGCCCCCATCTACTTGATTAACAGAACTTAGTTCCCAGTACACACATAAAGAATAAAAATCTTTTTTCTTCCTGATTTGCATTATGTTAAGTAATTACAAGGTAAGGTGTGCTGCTGATCATTTACATTTTAAATAAAAAAACAAGTGTTTGTTTGGTCACATTTTGAATATCTGTGAAGATGCTAAAAATCTTAATGTGTGTTTGGTGCTTTTGGTGAAAATAATGATCACAACTTTTGGGAGGGAAGTGATAATAACCGCGTTTTGTACACTTATACCATTACCCTCGATTGACTAGATCAAGTGGGTGCAAAACCACCTCACAGATCTGATGATGAGTTCGGCTCTTGTGAGGAGTTTGCGTGTCTGTCACTGTGCTTCTGTGAGTTGTCTCTGGATACACCTGTTGAGTCCTACGCATATTCCAAAATCATGCATGTCAGATCCATTGAAGACTAATGTGATGTCTGCACTTAGCAGAGTTCTTAAAAACTGAGGATCCTGTCGTCATTCGTCCTGGAAAAAAAAAAAAACTAAACCACCATGTTTGTAAATAAAAAAGCACACTCGTTCGCTTTTAAGTACAATCATAACAATGCGCGACAAATAATTGTCCATAATCTCGTCCTTCACATGTGTTCCTCAAGATGGAGCAGTGCTAGAGTTTGCAAATAAATGGAAGCAAAAAGCACCTGTCTAATCATTAGATCCAAACCCACTGCAAATGGCTCTATGTTGACTCTAAATTTAAACAATGGTCTCATGTGTGACATAGGAACAAAGTTTGTCGCAGACAATAACATTTCCACAGTTAAACCTTGGGTTAGCAGTGCCCATATGACGGTGCTACAAATGCAGAATTTGCACATCTTCACTTTGGTACCAGTTTTTAAGAACCCTCGTTTTCAATGCCCAAAAAATGTGTGTGCGTGTGCATTATAGGCCAAAGTGAAGAAAAAGTTCTTCTTTTCGTCAAATAACCTGCTACCTGTAGACATGGCCTAAATTCTATGCATGAATATGAGTGTGAATGTTATATTTTTAAAATATGTGATCTGCTATTGGGTTGGAAGCCTATCTAGCTAACTTTTGGCCATACCCTCAGAGGTGGGTAGTAACACATTACATTTACTCTGTTACATTTACTTAACTTTTTGTGAAAAATGTTCTTCGAAGAGTAGTTATACTAAGCTATGCTTTTTACTTTTACTTGCGTAGATTTGTGAAGAAGAAACACCACTCTTACTACACTACTTTGGGCTACACTCGTCGTTACATTTTTCCTCTCTGTTCTACTTATTACATTTGACTTTTTTTTTGTGCCAGTGATCAGCAACAATGGCTCTACCAGTTTCACCAATGAGACGTCGCAAAAATAATCACGTCTTCATTATACCAATTAGACTCAAGCTTGCATTTCTATGATCACGCTGGCTTGTTCAATCATGTGGGGTCTTTAAAGTACCATAAAAAATGAAGTATTTGACAGAGTGCCATCAACATGACTCGAAAATGCGGACTTTAACCTCTCTCTCAATTTTTATTTCGCACCGAATGACCATGGAAAACAGGAAACGATCCTTTTAATTTCATATGGGAAATATTTTTACTACACTAGAGGGTGCTCATGCTCTTTGGAGGAATGCTGCTTCATTTCTGTAGATTTTTTTTCTCTCACCGGAATTCAATGATTTTTTTTTTTTTTTTTTGGTGATTCTTTGGCTTAATGTGGTTATGTATAGGTTATAGTACAGAATAATAACAACAGTTCAAATAGGTAACTTTGTACTGAGAAAAAAAAAAACGTTTAAAAAAAAATCAAACATCATAGGTAATTTTGCGCTGAGAAAAAAACACATGGTTAAAAAACAAATCAAACATCATAAGCATGCATTCATTTTCCAAGTCTCTTATCCTCACAAGGACATCATAAGCGGTTACTCCCAATGTTACTCATTACTTGAGTAGTTTTTTCATCAAATACATTTTTACATAGATATTTTGTATGACTACTTTTACTTTTGTAGTATTAATTATTAATCATATATAATTATTTTGTAATATTATTTTGAAATAACGCTACTGTTAAATGAGTATTTTTTTGGGGCTACTCTACCCACCTTTTGCATACCATTAACTGGATTGCTAGCTAATTCCATCTATATAAACAACCATTCATTCACATACATACAGTACTACAGAAAAACTACATTTCAAATGACCTAACGTGCATGTTTTTGTCATTTCTGAGAAATCCTGGAGCAACTTGTCGCAAAACCTGTGCAAGCACAGGGAGAACATGCATTCACGCAGAAAGGCTAGAACCGAGAGCTGAACACGAGCCTCAAAACTGTGAAGCAGACATGCAAAATACTAACTTCTAAAAGCTACATTTAGTGTGTGAAAATTTTCAATTTGGACCGACAGAAAATGCTTCTGAGTAACCTTACAAAGTAAAACTGGTCAGTCCTGCATGAGTTAGTTGTGTGCCTTAACGGTTGGTGTGAATGTTTGTGTGAATAGTTGGCTTCTCTATGTGTTAACCCGTTTTTGACTGTAAGGCTCTAACCCAGTGGTCTCCAAACTATTCCACATAGGGCCGCAGTGGGCTCAGAATTTCATTCCAACAAAACAAGACCACAACTTTTCAACAATCTGGTGTTTTATAAGTGTAATCAGTTAATTGCAGTCAGGTGCTGCTTGTTTTAGTAGAACCCACATTGGTTAAAAGGTCTGTGCTTGATCGGTATGAACAAAAACCAAGACCCACAGCGGCCCTCGAGGACCAGTTTGGAGACCCCTGCTCTAACCAGTCTCTCACCGCAGTCACAAAACAAAACAAAATAAAGAAAAGCAGTAAAGTTGGTTTAAAAATAATAACAATAATAGAAGAAATGATGATAGGAGTGATCTCACCTGCACACACCATTTTGGCAACTTAGAAAGTGCTCATATTAATGAGATATGACTCATCATGTCTTGAGTCATATCCACCCTTATAAATCAATGTATAAGCATTTAGACATGATCAGTCTGCTTCACCTCTTTCCCCTTTACACTGACTCAGAAGCATATACACATACACGCCATCATCCCAGTTTCAGATGCGATGATGTCATCCTTCTGTGTCTCCTCTATTAAAAGAGGGTGATCTAATTGTATAAGAGCCAATGACGTCTCCACTTAGTTTCTGGAAGTTCAAAAAGAATGAGGTGTTATTATAAACCATCGGGTGAGCACACATTTTGCAATTTCTTTAGTACTACTCAGATTTCCTTTTTCACTGCAAGCAAAAATATTGCTACATGTTGGATCATGGATCATCAACTTCTTTAGATGTTTCTGCTTGTGGTTTACCCTTGGGTGATCACATCTTATCAGATATGACAGGCTGAGGTACTCTCCCTTTAAATATTTAAAGGGCCCATTAGGAGAACGCGCCCTGCTTATTATTTACAGCCTTTATGATATCTTTGACATGAGCAACTTCTGGTTTACACACAGAGCACTTACAGTTTGTGTGAGCAATATCAGACAACACTTTAACTGGAATTTTAATAAATGTTTTAATGTTGATTATCTCTAAAGACCAGAAGGAGTCTTATAATTATTTAAGGCCCTGATGTGAAAATCCTTTTTCTTTGGTTCATTTTCCAGTCTGCTTTTATTCTCTATTCCGTTAGTTTATTTCCTGCCTTTCATCCTTTCATTCTCTCTCAGATGCTGCAGATGAGTCTAAAGCAGAGGACGATACCCCAGCAGATGCAGCGCCAGAGGCCACCGAGAGCAAGGAGGACTGAAGCAGAGTCTAACCTCCAAATTGAAGAATTACGAGAAAGAAGAAAAACAGAAAAACAAAAATCTAAAAAGGTTGCTCTTTGTTTTCCCAGTACAAAGGCAGCCCATTTTTATTTGTTTGTCATTTTTGTGTGGCAATGATTTTCTCATGTTGGGGGAGTTTCCAGCGTGAAGTTTTTTGGCTCAAGCTAATACTATGATGACGTGGTGATGATGTTGTTGTTGTTGATGATTCTGAAATATGATTGTTATGATGATGAGGAGGAAGATTTGCTTTCCAGCATCTTTTGCTATGTATTGTAGAGGGTTTGGCAGTGGATTTTGAAACTCCCAACTGGATAGGTACACATTTTAATATGTACAGCAAATAAAACTCAACTTTATTTGCTTTACAATGCCCTTTCTTACACATTAAAAGATTTAAAAAAAATCTGTGCACGCACAAAAAAAAAGCTGGTTTTAACATGCAAGTTTTCATTATCATCCAAGTGTATTGAAAACACATCAAACAGGAAATAAAAACATAACATGATAAGAATGTATACTTAAATGTGTCTCATTTCCAGTTGGAGAGCTGTATACCACAACATATACTGTATGACAATACTATTATTCTCACTCTGCTTGAGTCGTTCAAGCTTGAATAACGCCACTTTTACAAACTGTCATTACCCTCATTTGCTGAAAAGGACCTGATGCCATTGAAATGCCATGAACGTATAATAAACTTTAGAAATCCGCTGTAGTATTATTATGTGAAAATTTTTATTCTGCCAACCAAATATGAGAGCAGTAGCATGAACCATCGAACCAGATGCATGATGGGAACTCTCCCTCTGAGAGGAACTTTTTCGCATTTACGAAATCTTAAGAGGTGTGGCGGCTTCTTTTTGATGTCTTTGGTGTTGTTATGACAGTTTATATGAATTGGGAAAATACTCTTGCACAGATGTTAAGAAAAAAAAATACATAAAAAAGAGAAACACACAAATGATCAAACAAAGAAAAATTTCTTATGTTTCAGTGAGTGCAATGTCCAGTTTCAACCTAACAAAGAGTTCCAACCTGTGAGGAAAAACATTACAAATGGTTTCAATGTCTGTTTTCAAAATAAAGCAAATGTGCCAATTACCAATATTAACTGTGGTGTTTGTTTCAAACGTTGCTGTAATTAGAAGGAATTAGATTTTGAACCTTGACCCGTGCCTTCCAAGGTGTTTTTATTGCATGTTATCCTGCATATCTTTTCTCTGTAGAGCTTTCTTCCACATTCCACCAACATGCATGATCTGCAAGATCCTTAATTGTACATTGGTGTGAATTTGCAGTATGTGCTGAGGTTGACTGTCAACCACGTCAATGAGTACGCTGCCTTTCACTCTGAGTTCGGCTTCAGCCTATCTGCGACCATGATGAGGACGAGCCGTACATTATTATTACAATAGAAGACATCACCATCATGTTGCCAAAAGATAAACACCCCTACAATAACAACTAGCATTACAAAACTCGTTTTACACACCTTAACTGTCACAATTAAAACGTCTCCTGAAACTAGTACAACAGTTCGATTTGAGCCTTCAAATAGTTTGTTTGTTATAATTGTTATAACCGGAATTGTTATAACCGTTAATTAAATATAGGACCTGATCTTTCCTGCTACATACTTCATTCTATTCTACATAACTGTACAGATTGAATGGCTTACTTGTTTTTACACAACTTCTGCAACATTCCTCGGAACTGCCAAACTGCTTTCAGACTAGGCCAGTGAGCTACTACCCATGAGGTCTTTGGGGTTACCTGCGCGTGACAAGTTGTTGACCACTAAGCTATACAATACATAACATAAATTCTTGCACTGTTCTTATATAACTGTTTCTCACTTTAACTGGAACAACACAAGGTTAGTGTCAAATTTATGCACAATTAATTCCACTAATGTACTTGGAAAAACAAAAAAACGCGGTCATCTGCGACAGCCAGATATTGTAGCACGCCTGTCACTACTTCAAACTATTAGCAATAACATGCGAGCTTCGAGAAAACGTGACACAAACCGAAGGCTAAAGGTAATGACTAAATACACCTTTTCCCCCACTCCTAAAAAGACAATGTTGTATTGGACTGTTTCTGGAAAAGCAAATACGGCCGCGGGCTGAAGCAAGTCAGTATTGATTGGTTAACAAAGGAAGGCACATTTACTCATAAGACTTAAGATTGATGAGATCACCGTTGACCACTGTTTGACAAAGTCAAGGTATGTTACAAATTAATACTTTATATTACTGTGTTCAAATAGCGATTGCAACAAATTAGTGTGTGCAGATAGCATTGGTCAAAAAATGCTATTGCTGATATCGAGGGACGTAATGTCAATAATCAGCATGGGAAACATAATTTACATCACAGTGAGAGCATTACTTAGTTTTAGCAATAAAAGGGTACTGTTACTATTGTAGTCATAAGTAGCTGCTAACATGTCTGATATTTTGTTTGTCTTCCAGATTTTGTACTGGGTTCAAAAAAGTAACATTTTCTACAACAAGCATGAATGTGCTACTATAAACTGAAAGTTGTGACCAAAAGATGGTGTATGCCTTCTACTGGCTAACTCCTAACCTAGTGGCAGCAATAAGTCGGCAATTAATCAGCTCTGATACAAATGTGTGACCCCAAAGTTCCACATAGTCCGTGTCCGCTCCATTCCATTCCGAACGACGCAGTTTCTGTGACAGCTGTATGTATCCTTCCACTAAACTACAATGTTGAATAATCTTTTCTTTCAGATCATTTGACAGTTGTTTTGAGGCTCCCATATATCCACTCTTTAGAGATGATGCAAATAGGAGAACAATTTGAAATTTGCCATTTTAAATACCCTTTCTCATGATAGGCTTTAACTGTGTACAGGTATGTACAGTGCAGGACCAAAAATTGGATTCACTTTCTCATTTGTGCGTTTTACAGTATTTTCATGACTATTTACATTATAAACTCTCACTGAAGGTAATACAACTAAGAATGAACATGTGTGTAATTATTTACTCAGCAAAAAAAGCAACAAAAAAAAAGGTGAAATAAGTAAAAACATATATAATATTCTAGTGTTTTTATAGTTGCCACTAGGGATGTAACGGTACACATAATTCTCGGTTCGGTACGTACCTCGGTTTTGAGGTCACGGTTCGGCTCATTTTCGGTACAGTAAGAAAACAAAATGCAAAATATAAATGTGCTAGTTGTTTATTACACACTTTTGTGCTTTCAACAATCGGAACATTAGCCTATACAAAGCTAGAATTCTGCTCAAAAACAGAAAATACAATATTCTGAAATGAAGATATTTAGAAAAACAAAATAAAAATAAAAAACATTGGCTCAGACTTTTTCTTTAAACAAATATCTGATGTGCAAAATTGAACAGTTGCAACACTGAACAGTTTCAAGTTTCTCATATTAACTTTATGACCACAGCCTCGAAAAGTAAGAGTTACATTTAGGGCTGTCAAACGATTGAAATTTTTAATCGAGCTAATCACAGCTTAAAAATTAATTAATCGCAATTCAAACCATCTCTAAAGTATGCCATATTTTTCTGTAAATTATTTTTGGAATGGAAAGATAAGACACAAGACGGATATATACATATATGTATATAAATAAATTATTTATTATATATTGTTATAAATTTGACAGCACTAGATAACGTCAATAACTCGTTCGGTATACCTCCGTTCCGAACCGAGCACACCGTACTGAAACGGTTCAATACAAATACATGTACCGTTACACTCCTAGTACCCACCTTTTGCTCTGATTACCTTTTTGCACACTGTTGTCATTCTCTTGATGAGCTTCATGAGGGAGTCACCTAAAATGGTTTTTGACTTCACAGGTATGCTTTTCAGGGTTGATTAGTGGAATTTATGACTTTATCAATGAGGTAGGGACCTTCATTTGTGTTGCATTGAATGAGGTGGTTCCAAACTTTTGGCTTGTACTCTAGGTCAATCTAGGTCATCTTATCAAACAAATTTTGAGTTTGAAAAAAAAGTACTAAAGATTTTCTTATCAATAAAAGCAGCAGACTGCCCATATTTATGCACTTTCTATTTATAAACTTAATTTTACTTCTCAAATATTACTGTGTTCAACTGCTAAATATTTAACTGAATTTTTTGTTGATTTACAAGGAAAATCATAAAAATTATCAGGGGCGCCCAAACTTTTGCATACCACTGTATTCACAAATGACCTATAACACCCAAAATTACATCTACAGAAAATTTGGAGTGATCATTCAACCTGTTTTTGGGATGTAGGAGGAACCCTGAGAGGAAACCCATGCATGCAAAAGTAGAACATGCAAACTCCACACAGGAATGCCCAGGATGGAATCTTGATCTCAGAACTGAGAGGCATCGTGCCAACCGGTCAACCTCTGTGTCACTAGGATGACTACAATTTCATCTAATTTGTAAAGGACGCTCTGTGTTCCTGATAGTGTTTAGACCAGTAGTTCTTAACTGGGGTTTTATTGAACCCCAGGGGTTCTGTGAGTAAGTGTCAGGGGTTTGCTCAGTGGAAGGTTGACTGGCACTTGGTATGAGGAAGTATAACAAATCTACAGACACCGTGCACTGCATGAATAATTAAAAACAAACAAATAAATTAATAAATGAATAAAAACCATTTGTGTCATTTTACGGCATGGAAATAGTAGTATGTATGATGAAAGGATGCGACAACAAGATTAGAACGTAGACATGAAAACAAAAAAGAACAGTGTAAAATTAAATGAGATTCATTTAATTTTCCAAAGTGAAAATCAACGGCAAAATTATTTGTAACAAAATGGCAACCAATTCAAGGTGTACCATGCCTTCTGCCCAAAGTTAGCTGGGTTAGGCTCCAGCACCTCCGCAACCCTCCTGAGGAAAAGTGGCATGAAAAACGAATGAATGAATGAATAAATTTGAAATCTGAAAGATATTTCAACAGGAATTCCCTTAGATGCTAGCTTGCTAAGTTTTGAATTAGCTAAAAATATGTCTTTATCATGTAATATCGAAGGGTTCGGTGAATGCACCTGTGAAAGTCGTGGTGTTCCATACCTTTAGCAACGTTAAGAACCACTGATCTAATGGGAGGAGAGATTTGGTGAGGTTTGCTCAGTGGAAAGTTGACTGGCACTTGGTATGAAAGTATAACAAACCTACAGACAGCGTGAACTGTGTAGATAATAAAAAATAATTAAAAAAAATAAGTAAATAAAAACATTTGCATCATTTTACGCCATGAAAATAGTATATGATGCACAGATGCAACAATAAAATGAGAATGTAGACACGTAGACATGAAAATAAAAAAAGAACAGTGTGAAATTAAATATGTTTTAATTTCATTTTCCAACGTGAAAATCAATGCCAAAAGGCAAAATTATTTGTGGTAAATTTTAAATCTGGAAGAAATTTGAACAGGAATTCACTTAGATGCTAGCATGCTAAGTTTTGATTCCATTAAAAAAATGCTTTTATGATGAAATTCTGAAGGGTTTGGCGAATTCACCTGTGAAAGTCATGGGGTTCGGCACCTTTAGCAGGGTTAACAACCACTGGTTTAGAACATCTGAGAAGTAGGCTGTGAGCTGATATTTGTGCCATCAGAAACGGAATCTGACTTGCTAAACTTAATCTGAATTGCTAAACTTGAATTTGAAATATTTACCTTGAATTGTTAAAATTTACAGGTTCAGTTTCTGATGCCATCAATATCAGCTCATTATATCGGTTGGCCATAAAACAGTTTTGAAAAGACAAAATGTGGGCATTTAAAAAAAAAAAAAAAGTACATTCAATACTGGTTGTAGGCGGATCTTATGAAATTTGCTGCTATCTAGTGGTGGTAAGGCCAAGTGACAGCTTGGAATGCTTGAGCTTGAAATGTAGAGATTTGAATTTCAAATAAGCAACCCCATTTTTTTTTTTTTTTGTAATTCACACCCCATAGCCATAGTTCTGTAATTCTTTTACACCACATGTGTCTTAATAAAATAGTCTCTCCAAGAACTACCTTAAAGTTCATCAAAACGTCAATAGACCCTACTCACCGACGTCACAGAATGATGTGTCGCTGTATCCCGCCGCCAAATTGTCCATCTCTGTTTAGCCCTATTCTCAATGGTTTCAATAGTCGTTCAGTTTATAGAGCAATTCATGGAAGCCCCAGTGCTTTCAGACGCTGTAAACTCATTGGATGCGTTGCATAAAAGGCGTTATGTGGAAAAGCTTCAGTCTATCCATTCGCCTGATCCATATTTGATGCCTAAATCGATATTTTTCGACCCGCTGTCTTCGCCCTCTCTGCCTGACATCTGCTACCCTGATATCTACAACTATCTTTTCCACAGAAACTCGGCCTATTCGCACGAAACTTTGAAAAACATTAAGAGCAGCACTCTAAGCAACATTACCCTGTGTGATTTCTAAAATGGCGACAATCAAAAAAAAAAAAAAAGTTGACTGCGATGGCCGACGCTTCAAGGATAGGTGGATATTGGACTATTTCTTCAATAAAACACGCAACAACTGTGTCTGCCTCATTTGCAAAGAGACAGTCGCTGTTTTCAAAGAGTTCGATGTGACGCGATAATAACAAGCCACGCATACATGTACGACAACATTACAGGGAAGATACACAGCGAGAAATTATAGCAACTTGAAGCTAGTTTAATTTCACAGCAGCAGTATTTCGCAAGAGCCCGAGTGTCGAAAGAGAACGCCACAAAGACGAGACTGTTGAAATTATGAATTAAAAAAACATAATAAAGCAAATGTGACACACAGAAGGGCTTGCTAAGATTTGCTTAAATATATTGTTCTATGTAAATCAGCCAAGGTAGCCCCCCGCATTTTTACCACACCAAATCTGGCCCCCTTTGCAAAAGGTTTGGACACACCTGTTTAACTGATGATCCGTAGACGAGGCCAGCTTCTTTCACTTGGTACCAGCTAAATATTATTCAAAATGTAATGATGGCGGAAGAAATAAGCATCTTGAATTTGAAACTGTATGTTGTCGGCGATTAGCCTCGCAATGATCTTAATTGTGGTTGTCAGCCCAAAACCCTCTAAATATATATTAAATGCATCTTACCAGATATAAAATGACTACTACATAATCCGTGGTAATCGTTTGGAGCCCAGTTTTCTTGTCGAATTGCAGCAGTCCATTTCACTCTCCTCCCCAGGTCTCTCAGAATACGGTAGAACTTCAAGTCTCTCGGTCTATCTTCTCTGTTATTGCAACCAACCGCCACACACGCCTTCACCATTTTGATTATTAATGTTAACGAGCAGAAAAACACGCCATAATGGGAGGAATTTACGTAGCGGTAATGCGTCAAAACGACGAGTAGACGGACAATATGGCGCGGAGGCGTGGTTGTGACCCCGCCTCAGCCCCAGACATACTTCAGATTATAAACACTTCCCTCCAAACAGGAGAGTTTCCTCAGACTTTAAAAACTGCAGTAATAAAACCTCTCCTAAAAAAACCTAATCTGGATGCCTCAACCATTAGTAATTACAGGCCAATATCAAATCTGACATTCCTGGGGAAAATTATCGAAAGGGTTGTGTTTGAACAGATCCAGACTTTTATGATGCAAAACAATCTTTTTAACTCATTTCAGTCTGGATTTCGGCCACAACACAGCACCGAGACCGTGCTTATCAAAGTCCTAAATGATATTCGTCGGAATACCGATGCAGGCAAATCATCTGTTCTGCTACTATTGGATCTCAGCGCCGCATTTGACACGGTTGATCACAACATACTACTCAGCAGATTGGAACAGTGGGTAGGGCTTACTGACACTATTCTTCAGTGGTTCACATCCTATTTACATGATAGAGATTTCTTTGTGTCAATTGGAAACTATCAGTCAGAACGAACCAAATTCACGTGTGGAGTCCCTCAAGGGTCAATTCTTGGACCACTCTTATTTAACATCTATATGCTTCCATTAGCTCAGATAATGGAAGAGTATGACATCTCCTATCACGCCTATGCAGATGACACACAACTGTACATTTCTGTGTCCCCACATGATTATAGTCCCTTAGTCTCCCTGAGTAAATGCATTCGTCAAATCAATGAATGGATGTGCCAGAATTTTCTCCAGTTAAATGTGGAGAAGACAGAGGTGATCATTTTTGGGCCAAAAAAGGAAAGGTCAAAGATAAGCAGCCAACTTAGCACAATGTCACTTACAGCTACAAATCAAGTCAGAAACCTTGGCGTAATTATTGACTCAGACCTAAAATTTGATAGCCATCTAAAGTCCGTCACTAAATCCGCTTATTACCACCTAAAAAATATAACCAGAATTAAGGGGCTTCTGACTCAACAAGACATGGAAAAACTTATGCATGCATTCATTTTCAGCAGATTGGACTACTGCAACGGTATATTTACAGGTCTTGATAAAAAATCAGTCAGGAAGCTGCAGCTAGTACAGAATGCTGCAGCCAGAGTCCTCACAAATACAAGGAAGCTGGACCACATTACACCGGTTTTGAAATCGCTACACTGGCTTCCAGTGAGTCAAAGGATAGACTATAAAATACTACTGCTCGTCTACAAAACACTTAATGGCCTTGGACCAAAATACATGCTTGACTTGTTAGATTCCTATGAGACATCTAGACCCCTAAGGTCGTCTGGAACGGGTCTTCTGCATGTTCCAAGAACAAGAACCAAGCAGGGTGAGGCAGCATTTAGTTATTATGCTCCTCACCTCTGGAACAAGTTACCCGAACGTCTGAAGTATGCTCAAACTGTTAGCTCCTTTAAATCAGGGCTAAAAACGCTTTTGTTTGGCACTGCATATCCATAACTGTCTATATATTTCAACCTACCTGCCTTCTATTCCTCTTGTGCTTATCTCCATTGCTGATTTCAATGATTATTAGTAGTAGTAGTTTTTGCTTTATTTTTATTTTTGTTTTATTTTTATTTATTTATTTTTATTGTGTGATTTTGTCTTGGGTTTTACGTTGTGTTGATTTAAATGTGATTTTTATGGTCTTCATGTGATGTAAAGCACTTTGAATTGCCTTGTGTTGAATTGTGCTATATAAATAAATTTGCCTTGCCTTTCCTTGCCTTGTGACGTCATGTGAGTAGGGTCTATAGGCCGTTGTTATATTTGGCACGATATGAAAATTAAAGTTGTTCCAAAATATTTTCAGAGAAAAAAGCTCCACTTAAAAATGATTTAATTAAAATGTATTATGCCTTCTGTGATTGTCTGGAAGTCAGTTCACAATCTTGTCTGCTCGGTCACAGTCAGTATAGGATTCGTTCAAGCATACCAGCAACCCTTGTCCTAAGTGGAAGAGAGAATGGATGAATTGATTTTTTGCACATGAAAGTTAAATAATAATTGCTCTGCAATAAATGATTTTTAAAAAGTTTTTAAAGACTAAGTTTAAAGATCTAGGACCGTATTTAAAAAGGTATGGTGAAAGTACAGTAAACTGTACTTAATGTACCGCACTTCAAAAATAAAATATACTGCAGTTGAAAAATAAAAAAAAGTACTACACTGAATTGTTTGAATTAATATTATTAAATTATTTCCTTTCATATATGTATGAGTAAAACAATTTATCCGATTTCATGTTTACAAAGTGTAATTTTTTTTTTTATTATTATTATTTTTTGGATCCAGATTAGTTTGCAAGACATCAGAAATATAGCCCGCATGGTGTTTGAACCACCCTTTGAGAATCACTGCACTACACACACAAAAAAGACTGTTTTACAGTATATTACAGTATATACGTAATTAAAAACCACCCATCTAATTTCTACTTGCTAAATACACGCATGTTGAAAAGATGATTTATTTTAACACTGGAAGTCCTGCTTTTTTTTTTTTTTTTTTTTTGACTATAAAGAAAGACCAGAAAGGCATCAAATGACCCCAATACCAACCTGACTACTTGGCTTTGTCAAACAATAGACCACTCAAGCAAGCAATCAAGCAGAAACCCACCTCCCCACCCCCAGCCCACACCCACCACACACTCCTGTGGAGTCGCTGCCAAGGTGTGAAGGAGGGGTTTCACTCTGGATAGCTTTCACTCTGGATTGCATCTTGAATATTTGCAAAACCAGGGCTCCCTTGGCTTTGTCAAACACAGAGGAAAATGGCGATGGCCAGTCGGCGTGTTCTACAGTACGATTGACATCGCAGCACTGAATGCATATGTGTTGTATCAGGCATGCACCGAAAGGTAAGAGAGACGGGTGGACTTCTTGGTGAGTTTTGCAAAGGAATTGGCTCACTCTCATGTGGGCACAAAGAAGGCACAAAAGGAAAAATTGCTTCGGCAACAACCTCTAACACCTCGGCCGGGAAAAGGGCGAAGTGTCATATGTCACCACATAAAAAATGTTTTGTTTTTTTATCACACCGTCCCTTGCGTATATAGTTAGGCAACAGGCACCAAGGCCCTATTGCTTTTTTCTTTTGTTGTCTTTTTCACATACGTTTCTTTATTGAATAAAAATCTTTTTTAGGGCAAAAAACGACTTGCGTTGTGCATCATCAGCCATCTATCATCAGCAATATGACAATTATAGCTCCATACTTACAAGAAACAGTGTAACTAAATATTCAGAGAGGTTGAGACATCTTTCTCAATGCTGTAATGTCAGACAGTCCTCCGCAAACAGGTAGCCCTGCCCTGCAAACACTCAAGATGCTAATTGGACTAATCCAACCCTGTGGTTTTGCGAGTGTGAATGGGAATGACTAATGAGGACCTCATTGCTCACAAAAGATATGCTGATTAGAGTCGGATGACCCTTCTCTGGATACAAAAGTGATTCATATCAACTGGTCCACCCTTGGTAGTTCTAGTGTACAATTTTTCATTACTTTTTCACAGTCAGTACATATACTGTTCAAAGAAATCACTGCTCTGAATCAATTTAGGAAAACCCAGAGTAAGTCATGCCTTGAAAAGCTCTGTTAAATGGCAGCATTTGAGTTAATTAGAGAAACAGCTGTGTTTGAAAGCATACCCGAAACATACAACTTAAATGTTGTATAGCAAGGTAAAGACAAAAGGAAATCAACCAAACTATCAGAAAGAATTGTGTGTAACTTGCATATGCCTGGTAATTTATCAGTGTAAATTCCAGATACTTGAAGGTGCCACGTTCATATATTTGAAAAACTTATAAGACGGCAATATCCAACCATGGCTCCCACCTGACCAGTTAAGAAGTAGATCGGTTCTGTGTCCATGAGATGGTTGTGCTTTGGTTCAAAATGTGGATACAAAGATCTTGTGAAGAGTTTAGCTGCCAGGAGTTTGACATTATCTACAATGAAACAAATACTGTATTGACTTCAGCTGGAAGGCAACTCTCCCACAAAGAAGTCACGAATCCAAAAGAAACATTAAAGAAATAGGTTACAGTTGGCTGATGCACAATGGGTCGAATGCCTTCATATTTACAGACATGTCTTGTGGTCTGATGAAATTAAAATTTAACGGTATAGCCATATTGAACATCATTAGATTTGGAGTGAAAAGAAGAACAAAGGGGAGACAATAAAGGAAATTAGCCACTGAAGATTACTGGTCCCACTATAAAAACCACTGGCCAAGCTCAAAATGTCTGTTATTGATCCCAATAACAATTTGCTTGAATAATATTTATAATATTTATTTTTTGGGGTAGATTTAATGAAAAGTGCAACAAAACAATGCAAAAAACATGAATCCAATGCAAATAATCCTAATCCAATTCTATAATCACATCCATAATCACTCCAATATAACCAGTTCTTCCTCCATCTACTGCTCAGTTGACTGATTTTTGCACCTTGATGTCCAGGTAGTGTATCCAGGGTGTCTGCTTCGTAGCCCTGACTGCCACCATCTCAAAACAGCCCTCTTAATTCTCTCTAAAGCAATAGTTAATTACTTATTTTAAAAATGTATCATATCAATCCCAAGATACAGATATAAATATCATAGAAATAGCTTTAAACGCTAATATAGCCTACAATGTGCCAAGTTGATTATTCAACAGAAATTTGCTCCAATCGGGTGTATAATGTACAAACAAGAGGCATAGCCTAACTCAGGGTTCACTAAATCTGGACCTCGGTGCCACTTTTCCTGTCGTGTTTTCCACGTCTCTCTCCCCTAACACACCTGAATCAAATGATTATGTCATCAGCATCCTCTCCAGAAGCCTGATAATGATCCTGATTATTTTGATTCAAGTGTGTTGGAGGAGGGAGACATGGAAAACACGACAGGAAAAGTGGCACCGAGGTCCGGATTTAGTGAACCCTGGCCTAACTCATGCAGCCAGTGGAGTCTGTCATAGCACACAGATTTTAAGTCCATTTGGTCACATAACCAAAGAGTTTTTGCGCTAAAATGATGTTTATAATTTTTAATATTTGTGTGTAACGTCGGCGTGTAACAAACTGGCGTGTGCCATCAGCACCTCAGCTGTCACCACAGGAGGAAGCCTCTTCTGAAGACGGTACACAAGAAAGCCTGCAAACAGTTTGCGAAGACATGTCAGATGGATGGATTTCTGGAACCATGTCCTATGGTCTGATGAGACAGTTGGGCTTTCTTGTGTACTGTCTCGAAATCCATGTACTTTTCTGACATGTCTTCTCCTATGGTCTGATGAGACAGTTGGGCTTTCTTGTGTACCGTCTTCAGAAGAGGCTTCCCACTGGGGTGACATCCATGCACACCAATTTGATGTAGAGTACGGCGTATGGTCTGAGCACTAACAGGCTGGCCCCCACCTCTTCAATCTCTGCAGCAATGCTGACAGCACTCCTGTAACAAGTCACATGACATTTTGGAGGGAAATAGACAAGCAGTACCTAATTTGGACATTTAGGGATGTGCATTTTTTCATAGGGGTGTACTCACTTTTTTGCCAGGATTTTAGATATTAATGGCTATATTTTGAGTTATTTTGAGGGGAAAATAAATCAACTCTATTATATAAGCTGCACACAGAATACTTTTCATTGTGTCAAAGTTTCATTTTGTCAGTGTTGTCCCATTAAAAGATATACTTAAATATCTGCAAAAATGCGGGGGTGTACTCACTTATATGTATATATATATATATATATATATATATATATATATATATATATATATATATATATATATATATATATATATATATATATATATATATCGGCAGTGTATCAAATACTTGTTCTCCCCACTTTATATATATATATATATATATATATATATTTAAAGTTTGTTTGTCAGGAGTGTTCTTAATTCAAGAATAGATATTGTTCATAACATTATTTGAAAGCAATTTTTTTCTGGATTCAGGTGAAAAATGACCAGCTTTTAGATGTATGGGCTTAATAAGAACATATAGTAATATTTCTTTTAATTTAAATGAAATAATCTGATGTCTTAATCTGGTAACTAGTCTTTAACTCTCAAAACAAGATGGAGAAAATTGTTCGACTAGATTTAATAAAAATTATCAGATTAAAACGTTATAAATTTACAGTGTGAAAGTTATTATAAAGTTAGTATAAGTTAATACAGATTTATTTTGCAATGATCATTTAGCCTATCAATTAATTAGATTTATATTCGTGAGAAATGTCCCCCTGACCCCTGTTCACCCATTCTGTTTCATCTTAATAATGTGCTGTCCCCAGCAAAAGGTGTACATGCAGGTTATGCTGTTATATCATCCCTACCAATATTGAGACCAAACCTACGCCCTTGCTGTACTATTACCTATTACCTGACCATACTAAGCCAAAAAGATGACACAAAAATCACCAATTCCCCACCATAACAGCACTTGAAACATGTCCTGTCCAAAAAACATGAGTGCCCTCTAGTGGAGAAAAAAACATTGTTACCTCTGATTGGTATAATGAAGTCATGTGGTTATTGTTGCAACGTCTCATTGGTGAAACTGAGACCGCCACTGTTGGCATCTCTGACAAAAAGTCAATATGTAGAATATATAGGATGAATGTAAAGACTAAGGATGGGAATCGAGAACCGGTACCGTGTGTTCCGATTCCATGGAATCGCTTGGCAATTTATCTAAAGATTCTCTTATAGAATCCAACCAACACGATTTACGTTTTCGAAATTCACGCATGCGGCACACATGCGTGAAGTCATCAATTTGAAAAGCAGAGCTACATGATTACTCATGGAGAGACTACTCATTAAGTATAATCTGGAGAGGGTCGTTACCAAATGAATTTGCACCAATTTTCACAGGCCATGTCATTATTCATGAGACTACTTAAAGAAATGGTGATTTTTCCAAGAAAGTCTATAAATGGGTCTATCGCATTCCTCGTTGAATACTCTATAAGAAAAATGAAGCATATATGCATCTAAAATAATCCTCAACAACTTTATTAGCAATTTTAATACTCCTGTGTTCGGTACCATAGAAACCAGTCAGTTAGTTCCTGTTATCGTCCTACGTCATGCGCGCTACGTATTCTGGGACTGAGAATAGGCATAAGGTGCGCATTTCGAGCAGAGGACAGCCACCTGTTGTGTCAAACTACGAGGAAGTACATATTAATCTGTGTGAGTCAATGAACGAATGTAAGTATTTCCTCTTCATGCCATAAAGTTCTTATGATAAGCTAGAGTCATTATCGGCGTGACCGTTTCGTGTTTTTACTGTTACATCGGCTGGTTGTTCCCGCTCGTTCTCGCTGCGTCGAGGAGAGCGTTGTTTACATTATATTCGCTTTGCACATTTGTGTTAAGAGGGAATGTGTTAGTTTAGCATCTTAAGATGATGTTGTACAGCCATATGAGTGTAAAGTGCTTAGTTTTCACAACTTTTATGGTCAAGATGACCGCACATGCACGCAGCATGCTTCTGGGTTGTGCACGGGCGCACGTGCCCCCCCACCTTTGTGTTCATTATAATGTGCGAGTCATGTATGTGTGTTATTGACTGCTTCACAGTCAATTTGCATTGTTTATTGCATCAGCACTAATATGATGTAATTTTCTTTCCTTTCAGAACCACACATACAGTGCCTTGCAAAAGTATTCGGCCCCCTTGAACCTTGCAACCTTTCGCCACATTTTAGGCTTCAAACATAAAGATTAAAATTTTTAATTTTTTGTCAAGAATCAACAACAAGTGGGACACAATCGTGAAGTGGAACAAAATTTATTGGATAATTTAAACTTTTTTAACAAATAAAAAACTGAAAAGTGGGGCGTGCAATATTGTTCGGCCCCCTTGCGTTAAAACTTTGTAGCGCCACCTTTTGCTCCAATTACAGCTGCAAGTTGCTTGGGGTATGTTTCTATCAGTTTTGCACATCGAGAGACTGACATTCTTGCCCATTCTTCCTTGCAAAACAGCTCGAGCTCAGTGAGGTTGGATGGAGAGTGTTTGTGAACAGCAGTCTTCAGCTCTTTCCACAGATTCTCGATTGGATTCAGGTCTGGACTTTGACTTGGCCATTCTAACACCTGGATACGTTTATTTTTTAACCATTCCATTGTAGATTTGGCTTTATGTTTTGGATCATTGTCCTGTTGGAAGATAAATCTCCGTCCCAGTCTCAGGTCTTGTGCAAATACCAACAGGTTTTCTTCCAGAATGTTCCTGTATTTGGCTGCATCCATCTTCCCGTCAATTTTAACCATCTTCCCTGTCCCTGCTGAGGAAAAGCAAGCCCAAACCATGATGCTCCCACCACCATGTTTGACAGTGGGGATGGTGTGTTCAGGGTGATGAGCTGTGTTGCTTTTACGCCAAACATATCGTTTTGCATTGTGGCCAAAAAGTTCAATTTTGGTTTCATCTGACCAGAGCACCTTCTTCCACATGTTTGGTGTGTCTCCCAGGTGGCTTGTGGCAAACTTTAAACGAGACTTTATGGATATCTTTGAGAAATGGCTTTCTTCTTGCAACTCTTCCATAAAGGCCATATTTGTGCAGTGTACGACTGATTGTTGTCCTATGGACAGACTCTCCCACCTCAGCTGTAGATCTCTGCAGTTCATCCAGAGTGATCATGGGCCTCTTGGCTGCATCTCTGATCAGTTTTCTCCTTGTTTGAGAAGAAAGTTTGGAAGGACGGCCGGGTCTTGGTAGATTTGCAGTGGTCTGATGCTCCTTCCATTTCAATATGATGACTTGCACAGTGCTCCTTGAGATGTTTAAAGCTTGGGAAATCTTTTTGTATCCAAATCCGGCTTTAAACTTCTCCACAACAGTATCTCGGACCTGCCTGGTGTGTTCCTTGGTTTTCTTAATGCTCTCTGCACTTTAAACAGAACCCTGAGACTATCACAGAGCAGGTGCATTTATACGGAGACTTGATTACACACAGTTGGATTCTATTTATCATCATCGGTCATTTAGGACAACATTGGATCATTCAGAGATCCTCACTGAACTTCTGGAGTGAGTTTGCTGCACTGAAAGTAAAGGGGCCGAATAATATTGCACGCCCCACTTTTCAGTTTTTTATTTGTTAAAAAAGTTTAAATTATCCAATAAATGTTGTTCCACTTCACGATTGTGTCCCACTTGTTGTTGATTCTTGACAAAAAAATTAATTTTCATATCTTTATGTTTGAAGCCTAAAATGTGGCGAAAGGTTGCAAGATTCATGGGGGCCGAATACTTTTGCAAGGCACTGTATACCCACACATTCCAGTCTTCTTCCACACACATACAAATACATCAACATCTTTCCATGCATGCTCTCATCTGCTCATTGAGTGATTGTCATATCAAGTGCCATTGCCTGTATATAGTTGTGCCTGTTGCCAAGTTGGATCCAAAGTGCCAAACTCCACTCTCCGCTCTTGTGTTCTAACCGACACCCCGAGGCGAATGAACCATAAAACATATTGAACCCAGAACCTCATACAGTCCATTAGTCCAAATTAGAATCGATAAGGGAATTGATAAAGAATCAAATCATTAAGCAATATCGATAATGGAATTGGAATCATAAAAATCTTAAGAATTCCCATCCCTACTAACAACTCTAGTTTACCTCAAAGTAGCGGAGTAAGAGTAGTGTTTCTTCTTAACAAATCTACTCAAGTGAAAGTAAAAAGTACTGCTGGTAAAACTACTCTAAGAAGTACATTTTTCTCAAAAAGTTACTAAAGTAAATGTAACGGACTGATTGTCAGGGGGCACTACCCACATCTGCATATGAGTACAGGGATTGATATCATAGATACTGTAAATTGACTGTGGTAGCAGCAAAAGCTTTTCCCTGAGGACAAAAATTTCTGTCAGAGAGAAAGTACCAATACATATATTCTTTTATTAGCATGTTACATGGTAATTAACACAACAGTTCCCCTTGAGATCCTGTGTGTCTACCCCAAAAAGTTACACAACATCGCGAGTCACATTCAAATACATAACAATGATTTCAAACAAATTTTCTCTTTTATTAACATACGTATTCTCATTTACCTTTATTACATACCTTTTTTATGAAACTGTAATTACCTTATCCCATTATAAAGTTAAGTAAAATAGACAAAAGTGGGACATTGCTGTTCCCTAATGCTTGATTAAACCTCAAGTACAAATGCCATTGTCACATTTTCAGATTGAATTCTTGCTTTTATAGGCTTTGCTGAATTTACAACATTCTACTGTAGAAACATCACATTGTATACACAAATAGAGGAGAGAATGAACGAAGGATTTCACACTTGAAACTTTGTCTCAAAATGTAACTAGGTACTGATTGGCTGCTTTTCAACAGCATGGACACAACTCAACATCCATGTTTGAAGGAACGTCCAACGATGGATCAATTGATTAGATATTTCACAGAGATTTCTTGTTTTGAGATTTACGGGCCCACAAAAAGATCTGGCAGAAAATAGATGGATGGACTGGGGTGTGTATTTCTACTGAATGTCGACATGGCGTTCGGCTCAGAACAACATCATCATGTTAACACCTTGATGGTTTCCAAAGTAAGCTTTTGTAAGAAAAAATACATTTCTGTAATATTTATGGTTTTGTGTGGTACAAAATGATAAATCAACAGTATATGTATTTGCTCAGAATAAACAATCAGCAGCTAATGAAAACAAGAGAGACATTAGCAAAACAATTTTGTGAACTGGACAAATGAGACCAGCCATATTTTTGCCACTTGTAATGAGGTCAAATGAGTTCTGCATCAAATAGCCTGCCTTCACAAAAATATTTAATACTCAATTTTGATTAATACTGTTAAGAGTGGGACTGTGTTTTCTGAATATGTAATATAATAATTAGGGATGTACCAAGAGAAAAATTCTTGGCCGAAACCGAAAACAGAATATTGGAAACACTTGGCCGAAAAACTGAAACCAAAAAATACACATTCATATAATTAATTTATTTGATTAAAAAAAATATTATTTCATTGTTTTCCAATTAATGCCATTTGCCTTGGCATTGGTTGTGCAACCCCGGAGGCTCAAGACATTTAGTTTGAAAGGTGCCAAGTCTGAAACCCCATGGGAGGGTGCATTTGTGGCAAACTCTGAACGGTGCTGGCGTTGTCATAGCAACACACGTCAAGGTCAATGAAACTTGGATAAATGCGCTTTCTTGGAAGTTTGGGACACTCAAAAAATGTGTCTCAGGCCTCCAATTGAATTCCTAAGCTAAATGAAATCTCGACGTACATTTGTGTGGAACTTTAGTTTACAACAACAACAAGCTCTTTACATGGCTATTACAATCCCTCTAAAATACTCCTTAAAATAAGACTCAGTGTTTTCTTGTGCAACAAGTGGAATCAATTGAGAGCCTGGTAAGTGGGCAGAGTTCTAGCGGCGACAAAGGCGAGCGAAGTTCCATCCAGTCGGATTAAACGGCGAGTGGCCCAGGGGGTGTGGAAGTCGCAGAAACAAAATGTGACAAAAAGAAGTGGTCATACTAAAAATGTATTGTACTAAACCACAGCAAATGCACATGTACAGTGGGGCAAATAAGTATTTAGTCAACCACTAATTGTGCAAGTTCTTCCACTTGAAAATATTAGAGAGGCCTGTAATTGTCAACATGGGTAAACCTCAACCATGAGAAACAGAATGTGGGAAAAAAAAAAACAGAAGATCACATTGTTTGATTTTTAAAGAATTTATCTGCAAATCATGGTGGAGAATAAGTATTTGGTCAATACCAAAAGTTCATCTCAATACTTTGTTGTGTACCCTTTGTTGGCAATAACGGAGGCCAAACGTTTTCTGTAACTCTTCACAAGCTTTTCACACACTGTTGCTGGTATTTTGGCCCACTCCTCCATGCAGATCTCCTCTAGAGCAGTGATGTTTTGGGGCTGTCGTCGGTCAACACGGACTTTCAACTCCCTCCACAGATTTTCTGTGGGGTTGAGATCTGGAGACTGGCTAGGCCACTCCAGGACCTTGAAATGCTTCTTACGAAGCCAGTCCTTTGTTGCCCTGGCTGTGTGTTTGGGATCATTGTCATGCTGAAAGACCCAGCCACGTCTCATCTTCAATGCCATGCTGATGGAAGAAGATTTTCAGTCAAAATCTCTCGATACATGGCCGCATTCATTCTTTCCTTTACATGGATCAGTCGTCCTGGTCCCTTTGCAGAAAAACAGCCCCAAAGCATGATGTTTCCACCCCCATGCTTCACAGTGAGTACGGTGCAATTAAGTATTCTTTCTCCTCCAAACACGAGAACCTGTGTTTCTACCAAAAAGTTCTATTTTATTTTCATCTGACTATAACACATTCTCCCGGTCCTCTTCTGGATCATCCAAATGCTCTCTAGCGAACTGCAGACGGACCTGGACGTGTACTTTCTTCAGCAGGGGGACATGTCTGGCAGTGCAGGATTTGAGTCCCTGGCGGCACATTGTGTTAGTGATAGTAGCCTTTGTTACTGTGGTCCCAGCTCTCTGTAGGTCATTCACTAGGTCCACTCGTGTGGTTCTGGGATTTATGCTCACCGTTCTTGGTATCATTTTGACGCCACGGGGTGAGCTCTTGCATGGAGCCCCAGATCGAGGGAGATTATCAGTGGTCTTGTATGTCTTCAATTTTCTAATAATTGCTCCCACAGTTGATTTCTTTACACCAAGCGTTTTACCTATTGCAGATTCAGTCTTCCCAGCCTGGTCAAGGTCTACAATTTTCTCCCTGGTGTCCTTCGACAGCTCTTTGGTCTTGGCCATAGTGGAGTTTGGAGTGTGACTAACTGAGGTTGTGGATAGGTGTCTTTTAAACCGATGATGAGTTGAAACAGGTGCCATTAGTACAGGTAACGAGTGGAGCCTCTTTAGAAGAAGTTAGACCTCTTTGACAGCCAGAAAACTTGCTTGTTTGTAGGTGGCCAAATACTTATTTTCGACTCTAATTTTGAAATAAATTCTTTAAAAATCAAACAATGTGATTTTCTGTTTTTTTTTTTTCCCACATTGTCTCTCATGGTTGAGGTTTATCCATGTTGACAAATACAGGCCTCTTTAATCTTTTCAAGTAGGAGAACATGCACAATTGGTGGTTGACTATATACTTTTTTGCCCCACTATATGCATTTAGATACATTTTTATTTGTATATTGTTCGCTTGATTAAACTCCAACCTACTCACGCACACGCTCAAATCCACTGTACGTACTCGATGTGCTGCGAGACATCAATGGAAAGCAACTTCAGAACGCACTTGGAGCACCATCGAGCCAATTTATTGTATTTTCCTTCATGATTATAAGTAATATATTTCTTTGATACCTCAAAATACTTCCAAACCGTGGACATGTTGGCTGTGAGCCAGTAGTGTTACTTCTCATCATGTTTTGATGACGTCATCACAAGAGGACTATGGTGCTTCTCACCATTCTGTGATAAACTTTTGGCCTTTTAATTGAAAACCAAAAATGCAATTCTAGCTGTTTTCGGCGCCGAATTTTCGGACACATCTTTAATATACATATGTATGTTTTATAATAGAAAGTAGCAATATACGTATATGTCAATTATTGTGTTTGGTTTTTTTAGTGCTGTGAGAGTGTACTATATCATATTGAGAGGTGTCTAAAAATTTTATTATGCCATCCAACTAAATGAGGTAGCCGATTAGAAGCATTAAGTATTAGCATCAACTCTCAGTATGAGACAGTGCCATTCTTCACCGCTGCACAATTACAGTTCACTTAATACTGTACCCACCTGACCATGTCAATGCAAATTAAGTGCAATTACCTAGTATCACCAATGTTTGCGGTAATATTGTATCTTTAATAGAGTTGGGCAAGTACTCATCAAATTGTGGTTAGTCTATTAATCTTGCTAATATGCTAGGATGGCACTTCAGGTGTTGGTTGGACTAAGGGATGACCTGTGAAAGAATGTTACATTGGGTTGTTCAGATTTTTTTTTTCAATGCAAAAAAAATCCACATGGAAATTTGTATTATTCTTTGGTTGTCACTTCGTACAGATTACTTATTTTGTTTTTCTCATTATTAAGTTGCTGATAGACACACACAAAAATTGGCAAAAAAATCTTGAAAGAAACATGAGGACATATCGCCAGCATTGAAAACGAAGCACAATTTCGGAAAGTTACAATCACATTAAAGACAAGTATTCCAGTTAGCAAACATGAATGCGATTAAACATAATTTATATGCTCAAAAGCAAAACTTGTGTGACACATTTAAACGAAACAAAAAAAAAATTATCTCCCGAAAAGCTGTTATGTTAATGTTCACTTGACTGAAAGTTAAATATACTACAGAACAAGCTCCAATAGGTTGAAAATATAACCCGTAGCATACAGCTGTACACACTCAGTTATCAAATCAGTGTAAATACACAATTGTTTTACAGTACTTTGATTTGAGTTGCCACAACAGTGGAAACAGCATGCAAGTGGCCTGAGCTGATGAAGATTCAGTGAAATAAATAACAAACAGTATAAATGTACACCTGTTGAAAGCATTTTAGCATTTTTGTGTAGAGGACGTGTTGTAAGAATAGCAAGATTGAATAACCTTTCTGTTTTACTGCTCTTATTTTTAAATTCCCACAGGAGTAAATTAATGTACTGTCTACAATATGCAAGCAAGGCCATGTGAAACAATACTTCTGGGTTTTTTACAGGCTAAAGGCCTGTCAAGCTCATGCTGATGATGTTGTTAGTGTGTCCACTATCATTTTGATCCATTTCTCCATTATTTGTGGACAGATTACAATGAAATTTGGTAAGTACAGTATATTCTTGGGAGATTTACGTGTCCATTCTCAGAGTCCAATTTGTTATTATTATTTTTTGATATCAAGACTGTTTAATTAATAGTAGACATATTGTCACCTGTAAATTAGGTATTAGCAAGTAGAGGGCTTGCGTCCTCTTCAGCCTGCAGTAACACATTAGTCTTTGCTTTTTGAGGGGAGGGGAAAATTTGATCCATCTCATCAAATTGACTTTAATTCATATATTTGTCCTTATTTCTATCAGTGACAAATTGTAATCTACACAAGAAACAAAAACCAAAAAAAATCCGGATTTTGAATGGATTAGAGAAATAAAAATGTCTGTATCATCAGCTTCCGGAGTTCTCTTAAAAGGGAAATACATCTAAGATAATCATTCATTGAGTCATACACGGAAATTCACAAGCAAAAAGCACGTGTTGTAGTTTACTGCATGGAGTTAAAAATGCAGGTTCAAGCTGCCTGCCAGTGAAGGCCACTGCCCAACAGCCAGGTAGGATGCTCATCAAACAGACACAATCAAACAGGTTGCCTCATCACAGAGGAAGAAAAATCATGGTATGCACTGCACATTAAGTTACATACAGTAATTATGCACCTCTGTATATTAATTTCAGCCATTTTTCATGAGAATCTTGAGTATTTGGTGTAAATTACAAAATATAATTAGGATATTACACATTAGGTTCATTTTTACTTATCCATTCTTTATGTTAATAAATCATGATGAAACAGAATGACCTATATTATTGTAGACCTGCAGAAAGCACTGAAAACAATTTATTGCATGTAGTTTTCTCAACAGCACAATTTTCTCAGTATTTTGGTTACATACTGTATGTATAATCTATTTTCTGTCTACTGCTTTTGCACTTATGGAAATGATTACAATGAAAAAACTTGAATTCCTTTTAATACATTTACATTTTCAGGCATCAAATATATACGTAAAAATATCCTAAATATAGCTAAATTCTCATGAGAATTGGCTGTTTAATAGCAAGAGATTCAGAGCAAAATGGAGTTTGAAAACAATTTCGGTCACGAAACATGGGTACTGCTATTCATCACCATAAATAGCAATTTATACTGTGAATGGAGTCCATTTGATCTCAATATGATAACGCTTCAATTATGAACTAATTAAGACTAATTTCGTAATCTCGTCATGTAAAATTTGGCAGATTATTCCAACTCATTAACTTTGTAGATAACCAATTGGTAAAATCGGGCTGACTGTGTGCTGAATATGATGAGGACACAGTACAAAAACAATTTTAAACCAGGAGCAGAAACGAAGTGCGTACGTATTAAAAAGAGGAACACAATTCCTTTAAAGAGCACTGTTTGCTTATTCCGTCCTTCATTTTTTCTTTTCTTGCGTCATTGGTGTCATACTCACAACCGGACGCGAAAAGTAATATCTGCAAGCAGTGCTTAACAGCACGTGAGGTGTTCTTATTGATGCAAGAGTCTGGGGGCAGTCAGATCGGTATAGCCATAAGGATGTCGGTGAATTGGCAAGAAAATGAATGGGAAGGTCAAAGGCCAAGTGGGAGGAGGACGAGAGGAGAGGTATTAACACTTGAAGAGAAGGCAAGTGATGCAGGCCAACAGGAGCCACAGTGATTGAGATACGCAGGCTGCGCCACTGATATCTCGGCCAGTTCCAGGTCCTGTGCACACAGAGAAGAACAGCGAAGGGAAGAAAGGGATGAGAGAAGTGAGAAAGAAATACTTTATATATATATATATATATATATATATACATACATACATATATATATATACATATATATATATATATATACATACATACATATATATACATATATATATACATATATATATATACATACATATATATATATATACATATACATACATATATATACATACATACATATATATATATACATATACATATACATACATATATATACATACATATACATACATACATACATACATACATATATATATATATATATATATGTACATACATGCAGAAAACACTCAGGTGACTTGAAGTTCTGCTCTGAGACCCCCATTTTGGCCAAATTTGAAAATTGTCTGATATGCATGTGTGATACATCATTGGAAAGCTTAAAATCTCAATTTTCTGGGGCAAGAAAACATTTGAACAGGAGGGCATTTTTAAAAAATTATAATTTTTTTAAACAGCAAAACCCTATCTGGAGGTGAGAGCACGCGAGAGCAGAATTACAGACGCCATGACTTTAACGAGATATTATTGCGTACTTACCTTCTTTCGATCCAAAAACTCCATGTAGCATGTATCACTGAGTGTCAAGACACAGCTGTGAATGGCCACAGCTGGATTTTTTGGGGATTTTATGGGTGAAACATGGTAACATAACAAGCGTCGCGATGCAAAAATCGCAGACATCAAGGAGTGTCCGAGGTGTTCTTTTACATATATTTACCCTTTTTAACGTTTATTTTTTTTCAATTTCGATTTTTTTTTTTTTTTTACCTAAAATTACAAAATTATTTCATGTCTTCAAACTTCTTTTCCAAGCGACGTATTTTATACTACAATCTTGTATTGCTGAAATTGAGTTGTTGTTTTTTTATTTTTAAATCTCATGTTACAAATCCTCATCCAATCTCATAGACAGACAGTACCGGTACATAAATATGAATCACATTTTGTTTTTTTAGTTTTTTGTGTATTGTTTAGCTAAGTGTTGAAAGGAAAAAAATTGAGTGATGGATGTGCTCCAGTCACCACTCGTGTAAAGTTAGAGAAAAGGAAAAATTCAAAGTACCAGTGTAACTGGGCCATGTAGATGTCCAACAGCACGGTAATTTTTGCGTCTGGATTTTTAAGAAATAGGCAGATGAGACATTAATTAGGATGTTTAATCTAAAAGGTGACGGGTTGGTAGGGTGGCGACGTAACCCGAATTTCTGTGTAAATCGGAATTAACCCTTTCAATACCCATGAACACCCTCTAAAGCTCAAAATAATTATCCAAAAACATGCATCATACACTGCTGGCCAAAAGTATTGGCACCCTTGCAATTCTGTCAGATAATGCTCAATATTTCCCAGAAAATTATTGCAATTACAAATGCTTTGGAAGTAATATCTTCATTTATTTGGCTTGCAATGAAAAAACACAAATTAGAATGAAAAAAAAAAATCATTATCATTTTACAAAAAAAACCCCTCCAAAAATGGGCCGGACAAAAGCATTGGCACCCTCAGCCTTATACTTGGTAGCACAACCAAGGTCTTTGAGATTCGGAGGATGCCTTCTCCAAACTGCCATTTTCAGATCTTTCCACAGGTGTTTAATGGGACTCAAGTCTGGACTCATTGCTGGCCCCTTTAGAAGTCTCCAGTGCTTTCTCTCAAACGATTTTCTAGTGCTTCTTGAGGTGTGTTTTGGGTCATTGTCCTGCTAGAAGACCCATGACCTCTAAGGGAGACCCAGCTTTCTCACACTGGGCCCTACATCATGCTGCAAAATTTGTTGCTAGTCTTTAGACTTCACAATGCCATGGACACGGTCAAACAGTCCAGTGCCAGATGCAGCAAAGCAACCCCAAAACATCAGGGAACCTATGTCATGTTTGACAGTGGAGACCGTGTTCTTTTCTTTGAAGGCCTCGTTTTTTTCCCCTGTAAACTCTTTGTTGATGCCTTTTCCCAAAAAGCTCTACTTTTGCCTCATCTGACCAGAGAACATTCTTCCAAAACGTTTTTGGCTTTCTCAGGTAAGTTTTGTCAAACTGCAGCCTGGCTTTTTTATGTCTCTGGGTCAGAGGTGGGGTCTTCCTGGGTATCCTACCATAGAGTCCCAGGTTGAGTCGTCAACTTTAATCCATTTTAACTGGCTGTAAGTGTGATTTAGTTATTGCCACCACCTGTTGTGTGCCACAGATAAGTAACAGGTGATGTTAATTACACAAATTAGAGAAGCATCACGATTTTTCAAAGGGTGCCAATACTTTTGTCCGGCCCATTTTTGGAGTTTTATGTAAAATGATAAAGATGTTTTTTTTCCCCATTCTCTTTTGTTTTTTCATTGCAAGCAAAATAAATGAAGATATTACTACCAAAGCATTTGTAATTGCAATCATTTTCTGGGAGAAATTGAGCATTATCTGACAGAATTGCAGGGGTGCCAATACTTTTGGCCAGCAGTGTATGTCACAGCAGTGTATGAACTATGTAAGTCCTAGCTAGACAGCGAGCTAAGCTGTAATGTTTCCTCTCTCTCTTTCTCATCAGCTGCGCGACTTCTTCGTGGGAGCAAATGCACTCTTCCTAGTGTGTGCACGTGCGCTCTTCTTCGTGGGAGCAAATAAATTTGTCTTCGTGTATTCATGTGCTCTTGCTCGCGTGCGGAAGTACAACCTGCTCAACACTTCCCGCGCCAAAATAAAAGCATACATCACAAAACAAAAGTCATCATTATAACCAAATACACAACGACTGGAGACAAAATGGTGGACGAGACTCCGGCGTCCTAAAGTCCAAATAACATAAGTCGGGTACGTCGTAACCCGGGGACTACCTGTATTACAAAGTGTGCCAAGGTTCGATTTGATTTGAGTCTTCTCACAGACCAAAACATTTTACAATCATCATTCGGTTAAATACTAATTCATTTATTTCCTAAATTATTTAAACCTTTTAGAAAATTAAAGTCAAGTCCTGCAAGCTGTTTTTGCAAGTAGCATTGTAAAAGGTTTGTATTCCCTTGGTTAAATGTAACTGCACTTACAGTATTTTTCCACCAAGTGGCGTCAAAGATGCAACAATCTAGACTCAGGATGGCGAAGGCAAAAAATATAATCTTTTAAATAACATTTTGCCGGAATACTTTTGTAGAAGAGAAGAAGGGACGAGATTTTCATGAAATATCTAGCAGAAGGTGTTAAATCTCATGACACAGTGTCAATTTGTCACAAAGACTCATCAACTTGCAGAAATGGGGTTTTATCAAAACTCAATAGTTTACCACATGCAACTATGCAATTCAATAAAGGAATATTGCATTAATACTGTACTTACTGTAGAGAAAGACACTGGAATTTTGGACACCCAGTCGGTTTGAGGCCACACAGGTATATTTCCCATAATCCTCTTCGGCAACATTTGCAATCATGAGAATGGTGCTAGTGCCAAGAACCTGGATACTGATGTCTTCAATATTGGACAGCCTGCAGTAGGTAAACAATGAATTCAATTTTAAGCTTCAGGCAGATTAAAATGACACCATTTTAAACATCACAGAGAAACTACTGCTGTTCATTTACTTTGCACCTTTTTCTCGCTGATATTTTATACATTTTTTTATTTAGCATGTAACGGTATTTGTATTTGTCCCATGCCATCACAGTACCGGTAACACAGTTCGGTGCAAGCAGTCAGACGGTGAATACATTTCAGTAAAAAAAAAAAAAAAAAATTGGCGTTAGTCCCCCATTACTCGAGAGGAGCGGTAGAGGTAATGCGCCTAGACCAAGATCCGACATTTGGGGAAAAAGAAGACAAAACAAAAAAGATGAAAGAGATATCTTTGATCACCACTAGGAAAGTTATGTCAAAATTACAGAGTGGGAACTATTAAATGCAGCATTATTAACACATTTTGAAGTGTATTTAGTTTATAGTTTCTTATCAGGAAAAGTTTATTTCGCTCTTGCCCTTGGTTAAAGTAATAAAAACACTGAGTGAGTGTTCATTTTGCAATATTTCAAGAGATTTCAGTTTTGGAAATATTGGCACTACCTTCAGTATTCATTTTAGCCAATATATAAATAAGTCTTATGTGGGAATGTATGTTCCCTGGTAATTGCTTAAAGTTGACTGTGTGTAATCCAACATTGAAAATGGTAGTATTTACTTTTTATATAGATAAAAAAAAAAAAAAAAAAATCCAAGGTCCCCAGCTGGTGCTACCTGACTTAAACTGTTATCTCAGTCGATCCCTACAAAAATGGGTGTGTTGTCTATTTTTGCACATGAACTGTGAATGTTTGGTGTTTTCTAATTATCATTTTGCACTTTAATAACAGTGGCTTTTTTATTTTTTAGCCAAGGGAACAAACTTTCAAATTTAATTAAAAAAAAATTGACTTTTACTTTTTTCCTGTTGTACCAAACCCTTAACGAACCGTGACCCCAATAACGAGGTGCGTACTGAACTGTGACTTGTGGCCAAAAGTTTGGACACACCCTCTCATTTGTGTGTATTCTTTATTTTTATGATTATTTACATTGTAAATTCTCACTGAAGAGAATAAAACTATGAATGAACATGTGTGGAATTATATAGTTAAAAAAAAAAAAAAAAAAAGGTGAAAAAACTAAAGACGTATAATATTCTCAAATCAATGGGGTTTTGGTCCTTCATTTGTGTTGCATTGAATGAGGTGTGTCCAAACCTTTGGCCTGTACTGCGTATATACAGTATATATCATATATATACAATATATATATATATATATATATATATACAGTGCCTTGCAAAAGTATTCGGCCCCCTTGAATCTTGCAACCTTTCGCCACATTTCAGGATTCAAACATAAAGATATGAAATTTTTTTGTCAAGAATCAACAACAAGTGGGACACAATCGTGAAGTGGAACAACATTTATTGGATAATTTAAACTTTTTTAACAAATAAAAAACTGAAAAGTGGGGCGTGCAATATTATTCGGCCTCTTTACTTTAAGTGCAGTAAACTCACTCCAGAAGTTCAGTGAGGATCTTTGAATGATCCAATGTTGTCCTAAATGACCGATGATGATAAATAGAATCCACCTGTGTGTAATCAAGTCTCCGTATAAATGCACCTGCTCTGTGATAGTCTCAGGGTTCTGTTTAAAGTGCAGAGAGCATTATGAAAACCAAGGAACACACCAGGCAGGTCCGAGATACTGTTGTGGAGAAGTTTAAAGCCGGATTTGGATACAGAAAGATTTCCCAAGCTTTAAACATCTCAAGGAGCACTGTGCAAGCCATCATATGGAAATGGAAGGAGTATCAGACCACTGCAAATCTACCAAGACCCGGCCGTCCTTCCAAACTTTCTTCTCAAACAAGGAGAAAACTGATCAGAGATGCAGCCAAGAGGCCCATGATCACTCTGGATGAACTGCAGAGCTCTACAGCTGAGGTGGGAGAGTCTGTCCATAGGACAACAATCAGTCGTACACTGCACAAATCTGGCCTTTATGGAAGAGAGGCAAGAAGAAAGCCATTTCTCAAAGATATCCATAAAAAGTCTCGTTTAAAGTTTGCCACAAGCCACCTGGGAGACACACCAAACATGTGGAAGAAGGTGCTCTGGTCAGATGAAACCAAAATTGAACTTTTTGGCCACAATGCAAAACGATATGTTTGGCGTAAAAGCAACACAGCTCATCACCCTGAACACACCACCCCCACTGTGAAACATGGTGGTGGCAGCATCATGGTTTAGGCCTGCTTTTCTTCAGCAGGGACAGGGAAGATGGTTAAAATTGACGGGAAGATGTATGCAGCCAAATACAGGAACATTCTGGAAGAAAACCTGTTGGTATCTGCACAAGACCTGAGACTGGGACGGAGATTTATCTTCCAACAGGACAATGATCCAAAACATAAAGCCAAATCTACAATGGAATGGTTCAAAAATAAACGTATCCAGGTGTTAGAATGGCCAAGTCAAAGTCCAGACCTGGATCCAATCGAGAATCAGTGGAAAGAGCTGAAGACTGCTGTTCACAAACACTCTCCATCCGACCTCACTGAGCTCGAGCTGTTTTGCAAGGAAGAATGGGCAAGAATGTCAGTCTCTCGATGTGCAAAACTGATAGAAACATACCCCAAGCGACTTGCAGCTGTAATTGGAGCAAAAGGTGGCGCTACAAAGTATTAACGCAAGGGGGCCGAATAATATTGCACGCCCCACTTTTCATTTTTTTATTTGTTAAAAAAGTTTAAATTATCCAATAAATGTTGCTCCACTTCACGATTGTGTCCCACTTGTTGTTGATTCTTGACAAAAAATTAAAATTTTATATCTTTATGTTTGAAGCCTGAAATGTGGCGAAAGGTTGCAAGGTTCAAGGGGCCGAATACTTTTGCAAGGCACTGTATATATATATATATATATATATATATATATATAAATAATTAGGGCTGTCAAACGATTACAGTTTTTAATCGAGTTAATCACAGCTTAAAAATTAATTAATCGTAATTAATTAAATTCAAACCAACTCTAAAATATGCCATATTTTTCTGTAAATTATTGTTGGAATGCAAAGATAAGACAAGACGGATATATACATTCAACATACAGTACATAAGTACTGTATTTCTTTATTATAACAATAAATCCACAAGATGGCATTAACATTATTAACATTCTTTCTGTGAAAGGGATCCACTTATAGAAAGGCTTGTAATTCTAAAAGGCTAAATGTGACTTTGTATATTGTGACTAAATATTACCATCTAGTGTATTTCTTGAGCTTTCAGTAAATGATACCGTAGTGACTTAACTGTTCTGCCCAAATGCATGAGAAGTGGTGCAACCATGACTGTGTGTGGTAGGAGCAAATGATATATATGTATATAAGAAAAAGATCAACTCTTATCATTCATTCCCACGTCACTGCCCACAACATTTCTAATTGTTGTGGGAGAGATGTGAAAGCTTTTGCCAATTAAAAAGCATGGCTCCAATGAATGTTTGTATCTACTTCACTAACTTCACGCTGCTGCTTAGCTCTGTATATAAGTAAAACGGTGCCATTATAGGTTGTTTGCGGAAATGCGTGAGTGGGTCGTGCCGTGCATGCATTAATTGCGTTAAATATTTTAACATGATTAATTAAAAAAAATAATTACCGCCCGTTAACGCAATAAATTTGACAGCCCTGTGGCCTGTATACAGTATAACATGATTTACACAGTGCTTCTCATATCCACACACCACAAAGCTTCTGATACTTTAACTATGTAAACTTTGAGATGCTTTTTAAAGCTTGAGGAATCAATACAATTTGACAAGTCAATTGTACTTTATACTAATGAGCTAAACTCTCTCCACGATGCCCTTCACCAAATAATACCTCCAATTCAAAGGATCCTATACTTCCTGGTTCTTGCTCTCATTAAGCCCTAAGAGGAGGTTCATTTGAGGTGCGTCCACTTAATTCTGTTCGTGTGGCTACAACGGGCAGGGGTACCAGACGTTTATGCTGACACATACTTAACTGAACATTAGCATAAAAAAAAGAAAAAGGAAACCCATAAAGCTAGGATTGCTCCCATCGGGGCACCTTGAAAGCAGTGTGCGATGTCGAGTGCATGTGAATGAGAAAGTATGGGGAAGAAATCGCAACATTCTCTTTGCGATTTTAAGGCTCCTTCCGCTAGCTTTATCTTCATGACAAGAGTTCATCATGAAAAATGTGCGCTGGCAGCCACCCTGAGAGACCCACACAATACACAGCAACACAAGGAGTTGAAAGCTAGATTCATTACTGATTAGAGATCAAAATGTTATGGCCTAATGTTATGGTTCAGTGCTGTTGTTTTTAAACACAGAAACTGAGGCCATGTCTACACGTAAGCAGGGTATTTGGCAAAAAGAAGAACATTTTCTATGGTTTGGCCTATCATCCACACGCATATTTAAACAACGGCTCTTAAAAACTCTGTAAAAGTGAAGATGTGCGAATTCTGCGTTTGTACCGCCACCATGTGGACACCGACAACTGAAGATTTAACTGTGGAAACGTCACTGACAGCGACAAACTTTGTCCCTATGTCACACATGAGATGAATGTTTACATTTTGAATAAATTTGACAGTTGCTTTGTGCATCCATTTATTTACAAACTCTTGTAGGTCTTCATATTAAAGAACACATGCGAAGGATGGACAACTATTTTTCACGCATTGTTATGAATGTACTTAAAAATGAATGAATGTGGTTTTGTATGGAAGCTTAACCCCCCCTGCATACAGTATCAAAGGTAAACTTGTTTTACTGCGGAAACTTTCCCTGTGTGTTTCACTGATCACTAATATCGATCTATGACAAGTTTGATAGTTTTTCAGGAAAGCCTTGTTTAAGGAAAAACAATCATGGTTTTCACCTTCCCTATTTGATATGGTAAATATGGCCACAACACATTTGGAGGCACATGAAATTAAAAGTGGGGTGATTTTAAATCAGAACATTTCACACATGAACAACAAGTGTTTCCTCGGATTAAAGAGAAACTATACATTGGTAGAATATGGCATTACATTTATCTTTGTCAACTACTTATAATTAAAGCACGCAATATACTGTAACTGTCCAGTCATGTGAACGGATTGGACTACAGTACTTTGGATTACTACTTTTAAGCATGCTTTCATTAAAGTCTTACAAAAGCACTACAGTGGGGCAAATAAGTATTTAGTCAACCACTAATTGTGCAAGTTCCTCCACTTGAAAATATTACAGAGGCCTGTAATTGTCGACATGGGTAAACCTCAACCATGAAAAACAGAATGTGGAACCCCACCCGAAAATCACATTGTTTGATTTTTAAAGAATTTATTTGCAAATTATGGTGGATAATTGTCATTCTGAAAGACCCAGCCACGTCTCATCTTCAATGCCCTTGCTGATGGAAGGAGATTTTCATTCAAAATCTCTCGATACATGGCCCCATTCATTCTTTCCTTTACACAAATCAGTCATCCTGGTCCCTTTGCAGAAAAACAGCCCAAGAGCATGATGTTGCCACCACCATGCTTCGCAGTGGGTATGGTGTTTTTCAGATGCAATTCAGTATTATTTCTCCTCCAAACACGAGAACCTGTGTTTCTTCCAAAAAGTTCTATTTTAGTTTCAACTGACCATGATCATTCTCCCAGTCCTCTTCTGGATCATCCAAATGCTCTCTAGCGAACCGCAGACGGGCCTGGACATGTACTGGCTTCAGCAGGGGGACACGTCTGGCAGTGCAGGATTCGAGTCCCTGGCGGCACATTGTGTTACTGATAGTAGCCTTTGTTACTGTGGTCCCAGCTCTATGTAGGCCATTCACTAGGTCCCCCCGTGTGGTTCTGGGATTTTTGCTCACCGTTCTTGTTATCATTTTGACGCCACGGGGTGAGATTGTGCATAGAGCCCCAGATCAAGGGAGATTATCAGTGGTCTTGTATGTCTTCCGTTTTCTAATAATTGCTCCCACAGTTAATTTCTTTACACCAAGCGTTTTACATATTGCAGATTCAGTCTTCCCAGCCTGGTGCAGGTCTACAATTTCGTCTCTGGTGTCCTTTGACAGCTCTTTGGTCTTGGCCATAGTGGAGTTTGGAGTGTGACTGACTGAGATTGTGGACAGGTGTCTTTTATACCGAGTTAAAACAGGTGCCATTAATACAGGTAACGAGTGGAGCCTCGTTAGACCTCGTTAGAAGAAGTCAGACCTCTTTGACAGCCAGAAATCTTGCATGTTTGTAGGTGACCAAATACTTATTTTCCACTCTAATTTGGAAATAAATTCTTTAAAAATCAAACAATGTGATTTCCAGTTTTTCTTTCCACATTCTGTTTCTCATGGTTGAGGTTTACCCATGTTGACAATTACAAGCCTCTCTAATATTTTCAAGTGGGAGAACTTGCACAGTTGGTGGCTGACTATATACTTATTTGCCCCACTGTAAGTGCGCCAACCATAAGGTATACTCAAGATTAGGCACCAGAAAATTGGACATTGATATTGAACGTATTTCTTTCTCAACTACTGAATGTTTAAAGAGAACTATAGAAATCCAGCTCCTCTTTGATAATGAGTCTACCAATCATTCACTTCATTGTTATAAGGAAATCATTTCAGAGCAGTAAACTAAATGAAATAACATGCAATAATAAATGAAATTACTATTGTGTACTAGGCCTGAACGATATTGGAAAAAACTATTGCTGCGATTTTTTGGGGGGTTTGCGATATATTGCGATATTATATTGCGATATTAAAAAAAAAAAGTATATATATTTTTTTCAAGAAATTTTCACAAGATGACTTAAATAGCTGTTTGGAAAGACTCACCATCACCACAGTGTACAGTCATCCCTTGTTTCACGCGGTTAATGGGGACCAGAACCCTTTCTTTTTTTTGTGTGTGTGTGTGTTTTTTGTGCCCAATGTATTTATTCAGATTTAGCATTGGAAAGAGATACATATAAGACATAGTTTTTTCTCACTTTTCCCCCCAAAGTGATTTAAAAAATGTATGTAAATAAATGTTTTTTAAGCACTTCAAATGTCATAATTATGATAAGTTTTAAACATAACTGTCCAACCAAATCATTTTTGAACAAAAATTAAGTACTGTAGCAGATAAATGCTTGGCTTTATTAAATGCTTCTGTTTAGCTGTGACCGTTGAAGTGACATGTAGAAATTTCAAACTCCTCATGATCACTTCTGGCATTTAAATGTCTCCAACGTCCCTACAGTACACACATTCATTCCAGCGGGGCTTCCTTACAACTGTTTAACAAGTTAAACGATGATTGACAGATGCCCGTGTGAAGTCTGCTTCTTTGGCCAGATCAAAGCCATCGTTGTGCCGCAGTGACTGAGAGGATCAAAAGGCTCGGAGAGGGAGGGTAGGAGGCTGTGCGTAGACCAGAAAGTGAGGCGTATGTGGATCAAAAAAATAGAAAAACTATCGCACGTGCTTGCCATGGGACTATCGTGCACACGCACATCGCGATGGCGATGTTTAAACGATATATCGTTCAGGCTTATTGTGTACTTCCATTAACTGTGACGAACTAATGAAGACTAACTATTAGGAGTAACTGCAACACCAGTTGCAAGTGACAAGTGAACATAAACAGGCAAATGGCCAAAATCCTCCAGGGGACAAAGCGACTTAGCTATCTAGAGGTTGACAACAGCAGATAATGCCTAAATATTTTAATGGCCATGAATCTTTCTTTTCACCTATTACTTTCGAGACTTTATCTGTCATAACATATGTGACAGTTCCTCCAGCATCCCTGGCATTATCTTTTGCAAAGTTTTAGTGCAGTAGTTTGGGTACAGAATCAAGATGAAGGACTTGCATTAAAGAAAAGGGAATATGGGGCCACTTCTCATTGAACTGCTATGTCCCAGCAGTCATTATCTAGTGAAGTCATTACACTTCAGTCCTTGCAACTTGCATTCCACACGAACATCTGCTTCTGTCACACAATTTTCTCTATCACACAGAATAGTCTAGCATTGTCTCTTTGCCAAGTCCCGCTTCCTCTCCACTATAAAAAGGCTATTCTTGAAGCAAGGATTTAGTCATTTGATTGTCATGTTCAATCATTAGAGTAGAACAATTTTATGAAGTAGCTGTCATGATGGCTTATATTCAGTTTAAGATGAAGTACTAAATTAATATCAGACTATTAAAATTGAACCTTTATGAGATCACATTTAGCAGAGGGTACCTAGAGATCAGCAGTGTACAGGAGACTATAGCTCTATTTGATGGGGAACAAGGAGCCAACTTTGGACAGGACCAAAGACTGCACCTTTTTCGTAGCCTATACCAGTGCTTCTCAATTAATTTCTGTTTCGCACCCCCTCAACTCTCTGCCGCCTTTGTAAATAGTACCATTTGTCGATAAAATCATTATTATTATAAGTACACCTCTGCATAACATTGTGCCCTTTTTAATATTAAAGAAAAAAAAAGTAGATCAGCTTACAATAAAGTATAACTTCGTTAACGTTGTTTTGTTTGTAACAGAAAAGACAAAGTGCATCACCTGATTTAAAAAAAAGTCACATCTGAACTGTAAACATACACTTAAGGTACACTTTTTGACCATTTAATACTGAAAAATAAAATTTAACAAAATCAATAAATGAAAATAAATTCAAATTGATTAGCAACATTAACTCATTATAATAACAATATGCAAAACTATTTGACCGAAAAAACAAATTAATAGAACAAAAACAAGAGTGTCATTGGACAGAGGAACAGTTTTTATTTTTGCTTTTTTGCACTAAGCCACTTGGTATGCCACCTTGTACGATGCTAATAGTGCTCGCTGGTTTGCTGATGTAAGACTGACAAAGCAGGACAATTGTTGGCAATATTCGGCACGTCTTTTCAAAAAAAAAAAAAAAAAAAAAAATCAAGTGGCTTGTCAATGTGATTGGGGTTTAATGTTTTTAAGTGACATCTTAATTGATTTGGCTTCCTGCTGTCCATTGCAAACATTTTTACACAGTCTTGGCTTTCCTCGTTTCCCACTGTATTAAAAGTCAAGGCCAAAAGCTAGATATGCTTGTCATATTTCCTTGTCTTAGCTCTTCATATCTCCAGTGCTCTTTGTTGTGTGCTTGTTTGGTTAAAAAATAGTGTGCACACTCTGAAAATGAGCATGCCACTGCCACCCAGAGTGGAAGCGCAATTCCACTTTATTGTAGAACGGCAAAAAAGTATGTTCCCCGAGGTCACATGCGCCATCCCCGGCATCGCTCTGTGCCCCCCTGGGGGGGTCCGCCCCACTATTTACCAAGTACTGGCCTCTACTATTGTAATTAAACCTGTTTCAAGACTTTAGAGTCTTTTTCTATTTCTACGATGGTTGGGCATCCTCAGTCAGCATACAGGAGAAAAGAAAGAGTGATTAGCCACTCCTCACCAGCCGTGTAATGCTAAGATGCTTCTTCATGTGAGCAAGACGCTATTTTCTACCCACGAAGCATTAGCTGAGATTACTGACGAACAATCTCCTCCCTCCCAGCCCCTTGTTATGTGCACGCGTGATAAATGGTGACAATCAATAGTGGTATAATTAAATGTGTTTGACTTTGTGCAACTTGCATCTTTAGTGTAATCTCTTTGGCCATGGATAATTGACCCTTCTTACCACTTCATTTTGAATCAGGATGTAAGACTGAATTTAATTTTAGAGTGTCATATTGTCATTATAACCCAAACCTTTCCATATTGACGACTTTTGTTTCAATCTGTTAGCTTGAAATGTGTGTTTTTGTTCTCTTGTGCTCTATTAAATCCCCTACGAGTCAACAAAAAATTGGTTTGGTTCTTTGAACAATCCAAACTATCTATAGGGGTAAAGGTACGATAAATATAAAGGGTGGTGCTTTGTGTGTATTTTTATTTCTGACCTTTTGTCATCCCTGAACCATTCAAATTCTGGTGTGGGCACAGCTGTGGCTTCACACAGGAGCGTCCCCGTGCGACCAAGCTGGGCTTCCGAGCTCTGGGTTCTCTTTATTGTTGGAGGGTCTGTACAACAAATGATATTAATGTCAGTTATATTTACAATCTCGATAATGAACCTAGAGGGGAATACTGCACCTATATATGTGTAAATGAGGCTTGTTTCGAGAAAAAAAAAAAAAAAAAAAAAAAAAACATCACTGAATGATTGCATATACGTAAGTTACACAAAAGTGAATTGCAATCAGTTAGAACTACATTGACAGGACAGAAGGGTGCTTTATAATGTTCGCGCTGCAGTCTTTGGAAGTCTCAAATCATTCCTTCCTCATTTTCTTTAGGTGACATATGTTATGATGAGAATACTGATCAGTGCTCCCAACAACCTCTGTCTGCGGTTACTTACAGTTCACAATCACGTTGACATATTTGACGTCAGGTGTGGCAACATCATTGCTGGCCTTGCATTCATAGCGACCTGCTTGGGTTCGCATTATACCAACGATGTCCAGGTATTCCTCTCCATCCAGTGGCTCCGCTGCAAACAAGAAGTGACAGAAGAAAAAATGAGTGAGAAAGACTCAACAGCTTGTATCTACCGTACTTTAAACCTCACTTGTGTGAGAATAAGAGACAATGTGAATATATGGGAAATCCTGATTCAACCTGAGTCTGTTCGGATCATTTTTTGGTGTAAACACCAACAGCATCCAAAATTATGGCTCTGTGTCTCTAGTAAAGAAATTAGTAAAGAATTATTGTGCACGTTTAAAATGAAAGATATAATTGCAGTTTGCTCTGCTTGGATGACCCCTACTTGCATTAATGGATAGGTAAAATATAAGGGTGTCAATCTAATTTGTATGATCGTATACAATACATTCTTTTGAATCTACTATATAAAATAACTCAGAATAAATGGAAAGAGCAAGGAACTAATTTGTTTAAACTAGCTAATTTAATTGTCAGTAGACTCAAAAAAGTGTACTAAGTAAGTAAAATAATTAAAGCATAAATGCTGATATACTCTCTAAAGAAACACTAAATTATAATGTATCATTTGCCTGATCTTTGTCAACACACAGTAGAACACAAAAAATTGTATGTGCGTATGTATGATCTATTTATTGAAGTATAATGAAGCACGATTAAGTAGTCCTGTCTCAAGGGAAGTGTGAGTAATACAGTTTATGTCTGTGTATCCATGTTTCTCATTAAGGGCCTTAACAAACTATTTTTGTGCCTGCGACAGAGCCAGCGTGACACGGCACGCAACTGTTCAAGGAAATTTGTTAAATTGGGTGTTTTTAATTTGTAAACTAGCACCAAGGCGGCGTAATTGAACGATGCCGGTATGGTACTTGCATGAATTACTTTGACACCGATATCAAGACGGTAAACATACATATCATTCAAATCAGCTCTAGTCACACTAACATCTATATACACATTATATGCATTCACATAGTACTATGCATGCACTAAGCTACAATGTTGTATTTAACTGCATTTGATTTCTTCCATTGAAAACAATGCATTAGCACCGTTACGTCAAGCAAGTGTCTTTCATTGCCATGTCTCAATGGTGCATTGCTGCTCTATCTTATTGTCAGGTACAAAACAGAACCAATTGCGTTTCGCTAACACAAGATTGTATTTAGGTTATCAGTCAGTGAAAATGGTCAGAAACGGGAGAGATGGGGGAGTCGGGTTGACCAGATCAGGCTGAGCAGGCTCGAGATATGGCGTGGTGGGGTCAAGCAGGAGAGTTTGAGCTTACTGGGTCAGAAGCGTTGATCGGTCAAGGACGGTCAACGAGCAGGGGCGTGCTGAATCGTTGACAAACTGACACTGACAGTTTAGAAGCTGTGCCTTAAATGCACGGCTGGTAACAAGTTTCAAGTGGTGGTAATTAGGAGTGATTGGCAGGTGAGCTTTGGTGGTGTGGTCTGGTGGAGTGGGAGCAGGCTGTGTGTGCTGGAATACACCTACTATTAGTGGAAAAAGACCAGGCTCATGACATATCTCTACAAATAGCCAAATACTTTATTAAATATTATCAGTGTGGGGCAAAATAATTCATCACATATTTTAATAAGTCTTTGAAATGTGTCTCACTCTCAACCTGTCGCTCTTTCAATTGCTGCTTGGCGAGGTGTTTCAGCATTCAACCATCAGTCAACATCACTTCAACGTCATTCAAAAAAAGGCCTTGCAAACAGAATTACTTGTGCCCCGATTCTGGGCCATGTAAGCAATGTACTGTAATTTTCGGACTATAAGGCGCACCTAACTATAAACTGCCACCCACCAAATTTGACAGAAAAACGACATTTATTCACAGATAAGCCGCACTGGAGCTGTCCTCACTGTATTAGGGGGTATTTCCACCAAAAGGTATTAACCGATAACACTTTATTTGAGAGTGGCATCATAAGACATAATGAACCATCATGAAATTTTGAACCAATTGGCTGCAATCCACCATGAAGTTTTGAACCAATTGGATGCAAAGCTTCATTGCTTCAAGTAGATTCATTTGGCCATCACTGCTCCCTTGAGGGGGACAGTCAACCTCTGCTGCCACCTGCTTTCAACACTGTTGTCGTCCAACATGCTTCCTAGCATGCATTGCAGCGCTACAGATGTAAATGACAATCAAAATTCATTTTCTGTGCTAATTATTTCTTCAGTTACTGCTTCAGTTGTTTCATGAATTGCTAGTTATGGTATTTGGTAACACTTTATTTGGCAGTGGTGCCAAAAGACAGTCATAAGACCGTCATAATTATGACATGACACTGCCATCAGCATTAATCAATGCTTACGAGAGATATAATTTTGTGTCATCCGGCAAATTATCACACTTTTGATTGGATGTAAAAGATCCGAGCTGGACATAAATGGAGTTAGTGACATAATTTGCAAGATGAGACTTAATGACATCTGTCATATGCATTCATTAATGCTCATGATAGGGTCATGTCATAACTATGACAGTCTTATGGCAGTCTTATGACGCCGCTGTTAAATAAAGCGTTACCTATTAACCAGATAAATCAACAAATAAGCCGCACTGGGTTATAAACCGCATACTATAAGTCCCTAGCTCAGATTATGGAACAGTATAACATCTCCTATCACACCTGTGAAGATGACACACAACTCTGTGTCCCCACATGATTATATTCCCTCTAGTCTCCCTGAGTAAATGCATTCATCAAGTCAATGAATGGATGTGCTACAATTTTTTCCTGCTAAATGTGGAGAAGACAGAAGTGATCATTTTTGGGCCAAAAAAGGAAAGGTAAAAGATAAGCAGGCACCTTAGCACAATTTCACTTGCAGCTACAAATCAAGTCAGAAATCTTGGCGTAATTATTGACTCAGACCTAAAATCCACCACCTAAAAAATAGCCAGAATTAAGGGGCTTCTGACTCAATAAGACATGGAAAAACTTATGCATGCATTCATTTTCAGTAGATTGGACTATTACAACGGTATATTTACAGGTCCTGATAAAAAAACAGTCAGGAAGCTGCAGCTAGTACAGAATGCTGTAACCAGAGTCCTCACAAATACAAGGAAACTGGACCACATTACACCAGTTTTAAAATCATTGCACTGGCTTCCAGTGGATCAAAGGATAGACTATAAAATACTACTGCTCGTCTACAAAACACTTAATGGCCCTGGACCAAAAACAACCCCTAGCAAAAAGTATGGAATCACCAGTCTCGGACGAGCACTCACGCAGACATTTTATTACGTAGAACAAACTCAGATAAAAAGCTTGAAAAAAATAATGAATTAGTACAAAAGCGCAACCCCTTGCCATTCAGAAACACTAAAATAAATGAATAAAAAACATTGTGTTGGTCAGTAAATGTTACTTTTATAGAGCAAGTGCAGGGAAATAAATATAGAATCACTCCATTCTGAGGAAAAATATATGGAATCATGAGAAACAAACAAAGAAATAACAATCAAAACACATCTCTCGTATTTAGTAGCACCACCTCTGGCTTTTATGACAGCTTGCAGTCTCTGAGGCATGGACTTGATGAGTATTCTTCATCAATTTGGTGCCAACTCTCTTTGATTGCAGTTGCCAGATCATCCTTGCAGGTCCGAGCCTTGCTGTGGACCATTTTTTTTCTATTTTCACCACAGGTTTTCAAAAGGGTTGAGATCTGGGCTATTTGCAGGCCATGACATTGACTGGATGAGTCTTTCTCCAAGGAACGCGTTAACAGTTTTAGCTCTGTGGAATGATGCATTGTCATCTTGGAAAATGATTTCATTATTCCCAAACATATTTTCAATTGAAGGGATAAGAAAACTGTCTAAAATTTCAATGTAAACTTGTGCATTTATTAAAGATTTAACCACAGCCATCTCCCCAGTGCCTTTGCCTGAAATGCAGCCCCATATCATCAAGGACTGAGGGAATTTTGATGTTTTCTTCAGGCAGTTGTCTTTGTAAATCTCACTGAAACGGCACCAAACAAAAGTTCCACCATCACTATTTTGTCCAATGCAGATTCTTGACTCATTACTGAAAATAACCGTCATCCAGTCATTCACAGTCCATGATTGCCTCTCCTTAGCCCATTGCAGGCTTGTTCTTTTCTGTTTAAGTGTCAATGATTGTTTCCTTTTAGCTTTCCTGTATGAAAATTCCATTTCCTTTAGGCGATTTTTCTACAGTTCTGTCACATTCCTTGACTCCAGCTTCCTCCCATTTCTTCTTCATTTGTCTGGTTGTACATCTTCTGTTTTCAAGACATATGACCTTTAGTTGTTTGTCATGACATTTGGATGTCTACCAGTACGCTTAACTTTAACAACCTAGCCATGCTGTTTGTACTTGGTCCAGATTTTTGATACAGCTGACTGTGAACAGCCCACATCTTTGGCAACCATACGTGTAGCGTTACCTTCTTCAAGAAGTTTGATAAATCTGTCCTTGGTATTAAGAGACATCCTTCTTGTTGGAGCCATGATTCTTGTGAATCCACTTGGTCCAGCAGCCATCCAAGGTGTGATAACTGCACTTTTTTTAACTGCTGACTAACGAGCAGATCTAATCTGAGGCAGGGGCCCAGTTAAGAAAAGGAAATTGACTGGGTGTCTGTATTTTCTACTCAAAATTGAGTGATTCCATATTTCTTTCCTCAGCTTGGAGTGATTCTATACTTATTTCCCTGCACTTGCTCAATAAAAGTAACATTTACTGACCACCACAATGTTTTTTATTAATTTCGTTTAGTGTTTCTGAATGCGAAAGAGTTGCACTTTTGAACTAATTCGTTTTTTTTCAAGATTTTTATCCTAGTTTGTTCTACATTATGAAATGTCTGAATGAGTGCCGTCCGAGACTGGTGATTCCATACTTTTTGCTAGGGGTTGTACATGCTTAATTTGTTAGATTCCCATGAAACATCTAGACCCCTAAGGTCATCTGGAACCGGTCTCCTCTATGTTCCAAGAACAAGAACCAAGCAGGGTGAGGCAGCATTTAGTTATTATGCTCCCCACCTCTGGAACAAGTTACCTGCAGGTCTGAAGTATGCTCAAACTGTTAGCTCCTTTAAATCAGGGCTAAAAACGCTTTTGTTTCGCACAGCATATCCATAACTGTCTGTATTTTTTAAGCTATTTGCTTCCTATTCCTCTTGTGCTTCGTCTCCATTGCTGATTTCAGTTATTATTATAATTATTTATCATTCTATTCGTGATTAAATGCGATTTTCATGTATAATTTTATTTCCTGTTTTGATTGTCTTTGTTTTTACATTCTATTGATGTGATTTTTATGATCTTCATGTGATGTAAAGCACTTTGAATTGCCTTGCGTTGAATTGTGCTATATAAATAAATTTGCCTTGCCTTGCATGATTCAAAGTGAGGGAAAAAAGGTGCGGCTTACAATTCGAAAATTACGGGGTTGTCACATTAGGCTACACACGACTCGTTTGTCTGCGAAGAGTAGCGCAGGAAGAAGGGAGTTAGTGGGTCGTACAGTACAGAGTAGATTCACTTAAAAGCATTTCTCGCTTTCTACCAAATTGGCTCCACATTTGTTAACGGTTAGAGTGTGTATCGTATTCTTCCCTCCATTCTTTCCTTCTTCTTTTTTTTTTAAATACAGTAAAACACTGCAAAAACACAACTCCATAATACAACTTAAATTCCATTGTTTTCGGTGTAAACCTACTAGAAATAAGTGAAATTATCTGCCAGTGCTTGAAGTAAATTTTACTCACTTAGATGCCTTGAAATGAAAAAGATAGCTCGTTAAAAATAAGCACAAGGTAGCTAGTTAAAAATAAGATTAACAGACTTATTTTAAGCAATTAATTGGTATATTTAATCTTAAATATGCCTGTTTGTCAGAAATGTTCTGAATTCAAGAATGTTTGAATGTAGTTCAAAACGGTATTTAAAAGCTTTTTTTCTTGATTTTTTTCTTGAACTTTCAGATATGTGGGTTTAATAAAAACAAATAGTAATATTTACTTAAAATAAGTGGAATAAACTGACGCATTAATCTGTTAAATAGTCTTAAACACTCAGAACTAGATGGAGAAAATTATTTGATTAGATTTAAGAAATATAATATGATTAAGACATTATAAATTCGCAGTATTAACATAGCTGGTACAGAACTAAATGTTATGCCAAAAAACGTTATCTCGTGCATACTTAATGCCAATCAAAGTAGCTCCTCTCATTCCTGGTAAATCTAGCGCAGTGTTCAAAGATCGCAGAGTCAACTGCATATACCTCAGTCTAATTCTCCAAAATTGCATTCGGCCCAAATGCGCCCCTTTTTAGACGTGGTCTGAACAAGGATATCCTCTAGACATACTCCCACCATATATCCATGCACTCGGGACTCTCTCTCTAAGGATACACCCTCTATCCTCTATAGCACAGCAAGTGGATTGATGAGTAAGCCTTATGCCTGAATGTAACTTAAAGATATGCCAGCCTTGCCACATGCAACCTCTTCATAGATAGTGCTCAATGTCTCTACGGTGAGTTTATATGCATTAATGGGCATGAGGACACCTTGAAGTTTTCCAGGGAACATTGAACGCTGTGCACATTAGAAGAGTCTCATGAAGCCTGGATTAAGACTGCATCACATCTATATTTTACTGCTAGTCTTGAAGAGTGTGTGAAGGACGTGATGATGATGAGGATGGTAGGGTATTAAAGGGAAGGAAATTGGTTGGAATGATTTAATGGTTTAGTGTAGGAATTCATACGGCCTTCAATAATGGGGTGTTTTGGGATTTTGGTTTTGCTACTGAACATTTTGCATACGGCCTTAACAGGTGGCTGTCGGTCAACTTTCTGTCAGCCAAATCATAGAATTTGCTATTTTTGTCTTTAATCAGACTTTCATGCTGTGCATGCTCTTGTTAGACTATGTCGCAAAATCATCATTCCGCCTAACATGAAATTCATAATTAAGAGAGGCGTTTCATTAATTGTGTCATGCTGTGGGTATGACAATATTTAAGAAAAAAAACAAAAAAATTAAAAAGCATGCTACCTTGTATATCTTTTTAGAAATAATTGCTCGACAATGTATTACCGTATTGGCCCGAATATAAGACTGTGTTTTTTGCATTGAAATAACACTGAAAAAGAGGGGGTCGGCTTATATTCGCAGTCTAGACATTATACCCATTCACGACGCTAGATGGCGCCAGATATCATTGAAGCGATGTTCTGTCGTGATACATCTCAGCTACTCTCCCCATTTACGACGCTAGATGGCGCCAAATATCATTGAAGCGATGTTCTGTCATGACATCTCAGCTACTCTTTTTAGTTTAACCAGTTTGCATTATTTTATTGCAATGTTTTTCCTTATTCAGATTTGTTTCAAGACTAAAGTTAGTTAGACTTCACTTTGTTGGTTAATGCAGTTATTGCAATTTTGTTGTTTTATCACAATAGATTGGTTTATTTACATTTCAAAAACCAGAAGCCATTCATTTACGAATGTGATTGCACTTTAGTTTACATATTTAAATGTACAGATATTAAGATTTGAATGAAGCAAAATAACATGGTTTTTCTCTCAAATATATTATTATAATCATTTGTTTTGGATGTACTGTAATTATTTTCTCTATAAAAATTAATTTGGTGTTCAAAAAGACTTTTTTTTCCAAACTTGAGTCTTGAAAAAGAGGGGGTCGTCTTATAATCAGGGCCGTCTTATATTCGGGCCAATGCGGTATTTAGTGTACCGTAGAAGTTTCTCAACAAACTGATCAGCTTCAATAATAAGTCAGGGCAAACAAAACTGAAAAAAAAATGAAGAAGAAAATACAAAGGAATAGATAAACCTACATACAATCTCGCTCACATTCAGGTTGCCCGGAACCAAATGTATTCCTGAGTACCCGCAATCAAAGCAGCAGACAGGTGACAATTGACAGGAGATAAAACCTCACAGACTACTTGTCTCAAGTACCATTATTATATGAAAGTAGTGATCAGTTGTCATGTCACAGTTGTCTTTCCTCTCCACGTGCGTGTCTGCTTCAATTTATTTTCCTGTCATTCATTCATTCGTCTTCTGTGCTTATCCTCAGTCTGTAGCCTATCCCAGGTAGCTATGGGCAATCTATTATAATTTGTTTACCATTTTAACATGAGCAACCCTACAAACATTACAAGTGGCAGAAAGCCAATGTGCCATTTGGATATGCAAAGTGAATGAGAAGGAGATTTAGAGTCCTAAAAGAATTACACTTCTTAATGGCTGGTGAATACTAATTAGCATTGCACAACAGGCTTATGTGATTCCCATGTCAATTTAAGTGCTCGGTTGAGAAGACGGAAGGAATGATGAAGGGAGAGGCCACAGTTCATGTGCCCTGCCAACCAAATCAATAGATGACATCGCAGTTAGGCAGGGATAGCTGGAGGAAATGTGAATACAAACCAGCAACGTCAGCGAGAAATTGGATGTGTTGTATCATCTGAATATCCTCATGCATCTTTCATCAGTAGGATTTTACCACTGTGAGAAACATTCTGTTATTATTATTATTATTATTTTTTGCAAATGTTAATTTATGTTAAACAACTGATTGAGTTGGGTAGCAAGAAAGACTTTAATCCATTTTTTTCATGCCTATGTGACTGTTTTTTTTTAGGTGTGTGTTTGTTTCCATGCATTTGGACGAAAATAACACATTTATTCCCCTGTAACTTCAATTTAGCATGTATGTACAGTATACATATGCATGCTTTATCATCTCTCTCTCTCTCTCTCTCTCTCTCTCTCTCTCTCTCTCTCTCTCTCTCTCTCTCTCTCTCTCTCTCTCTCTCTCTCTGTCTCTCTCTCTCTCTCTCTACACACCGCCTTTCTGCAGTCAATGTAATCAGAAGGATGGATTATCACATTTCATATTTTTGTCCTCTGGGCTTGGCAGTTGCATTTGGGTCTTCTTGTCCTGTCTTCCTAACCGATTTTGATTCTTACTCTGTTCATAACGTATCAAATATTTTATTAAATACCTAAATATTTTTCATTATGTGCAAGCAAATGTTTCCTGTTATAACCATATTATTAATGCATTACCTCAGCTTAATTTCACTGTTGCATGAGAAGAGTAGACCACCAGGTGACCTTTTGTCTCACCAAGGGTCTATATCCGTATAACTCTACAGCTCTACACTCTACACCAAGGATTTTCATGACTCTAGGCTTGAGAAAATGCTTAGGGACTGCAATAGAAAGTGCTGAGATTGTGTTTACTTGTGACTTTAAACAACAGTGAGCCTCACTGAGCAGTCATATACAGTGGTAAATAACTAGGCTGTGTAAAAAAAAAAAAAGCCATGCTGTGCTCATTATGGTCAATGTGTGAAGGTTAGCTCAAACCAGCTGTCTATTGTGCTCATTGCAAATTATTTAGTAAAATGTCTATCAGGAGATCTCGGGTCTGCTGAGAGTCCTATCAACCATGTCCCGATAATACAGCAAAATCCCAATATTCACCAAGCCTACGATTTACTCTTGCTAATTAGCGTAAAGAGCCGAGAACAATGCACATCCTGCCAACCAGGACTGGTACTATACAATTCTGGGCTCGGTAGCAATATCTGAGCATAGCAGGCAAGGTATAGAATGTGGAACAGATAAGAAACATGGCAAAGACAAGTTGGAACAACTGTATTAAAGTATTTCAATCAATGAGGACGTGAACGCAGGTAACGTCTTTGAACACCAACACCAACACATGCAAAACGCTGCCTCCCAAAGGCAACATAGAGCAACTGCAGGCCTTCTAGCTGGAATGGGGAAACAATAGACCAGCATGTCCAAAGTCCGGCCCGAGGGCCAAATACGGCCCATGGTCAAATTTCATCCAGCCCCCAGCCTGTCATAAAATCAATAACATCCAGCCCACACACAGACTTAATAAATTGGTCAGCAGTACTGCGACCAGAATATGAAGTAGCTTACACACGAAATGCTGCTCATTTACCCACTAAAAGGCAGCAGCACTTTAACCCTTTATTGCCAAATGTATGACATTTGATACACCTAAAATGTCATGATTTTCAGACTAATTTAGAATTTTGACATTTCTTTAAAAAAAAAAAAAAAAAAAAGTCAACACATGCGTCTGCAGGTTCCATGAGAAAAAAAACATGATTTAGCATGGGTTATAGACATTAGAGCGCTTATTACACATATTCATTTTGACTTTTCTTTTCACAAATTTGAAAAAAAGGTTTCATTAGGACCTTATTTTTCAAATTTTGGGATTCTCTGATAATTGCTGAATGTTGCAGGTATTTAAGGGCTGAGCAACATTACTCCGTTTGACCCTCTACTTCCAATTTTCTAAAATGGCGACAATCAACAAAAAAAAGTTGACTGTGACGGCCGACGCTTCAAGCATAGATGGAAGTTGGACTATTTCTTCACTAAAATACGCAACATCTGTGTCTTGCCTCATTTGCAAAGAGACAGTCGCTCTTTTTAAAGATTTCAATGTTGTCACGTATTAATGTTTCTGCCATTAATGTATTAATGTTTCAGCCATTAATGTATTAATGTTTCTGCCATTAATGTCTCATCTTCTTGCATGTGTAATACATCAGCTAGTAATGTTTCATCATATTGTTTCACACACATATATCACAAGACCCTTTATTATGCCGCTCCATACTCATGCATCACAAAGTCCTTTATTATGTCATAAAGAATAACTGAGAAAACTATAAAAGCCTCGAGCAGACAACATCCAGTGTCAGATCGTTTGCGAACAAACATAGGCCTGCATGTCAACTTGCCCTGATAGTTTTCCCTTGCCTGTCAACCTTAATAAAATCCTGTGTCTGCGATACGCAACTGGGTCCTCCGTCTCGTACATGACAAATGTGAGGCGATATTACCAAACAAGACACGCTGACAACATGTACGGCAAGATTACAGGGAAGATACACAGCGAGAAATTGAAGCAATTTGAAGCTAGTTTAATTTTACAGCAGAAGTATTTTGCAAGAGCCCGAGAGTCGAAAGAGAACACCCAAAGGCTAGTTGAGAGATTCATTAAAAAAAAAATAAAGTAAATGTGACACACTAAATGGCTTGCTAAATTTTGCTTAAATATATTGTTCTACATAAAGGACGTCAGCCGAGGTCGGCCCCCCACATTTTTACCATGCCAAATCTGGCCCCCTTTGCAAAAAGTTTGGACCCCCCTGCAATAGACGGAACCAAGATGGTAAAGTAGTAGAAAATATGATCGTGAATAATACAGCTAATGTGCCACAGCGGGTTATTTTAAAAACCCTCTGTCTTAACTAACAACTTCACGCTTTGAATGTTGTAGCAAATGATTACAAAAAAACCCCAAAACATTTCACCTGTCTACAAGTGCTAACATTGCCATCCGGTGTGCCTGTTTATACCCTGTACTGTTCAGCTGCTTGGACATGCAGAATATGCGAATACGAGTGTATTTACAGTGCCTTGCAAAAGTATTCGGCCCCCTTGAATCTTGCAACCTTTTGCCACATTTCAGGCTTCAAACATAAAGATATGAAATTTAATTTTTTTGTCAAGAATCAACAACAAGTGGGACACAATCGTGAAGTGGAACAACATTTATTGGATAATTGAAACTTTTTTAACAAATAAAAAACTGAAAAGTGGGGCGTGCAATATTATTCGGCCCCTTTACTTTCAGTGCAGCAAACTCACTCCAGAAGTTCAGTGAGGATCTCTGAATGTTCCAATGTTGTCCTAAATGACCGATGATGATAAATAGAATCCACCTGTGTGTAATCAAGTCTCCGTATAAATGCACCTGCTCTGTGATAGTCTCAGGGTTCTGTTTAAAGTGCAGAGAGCATTATGAAAACCAAGGAACACACCAGGCAGGTCCGAGATACTGTTGTGGAGAAGTTTAAAGCCGGATTTGGATACAAAAAGATTTCCCAAGCTTTAAACATCTCAAGGAGCACTGTGCAAGCCATCATATTGAAATGGAAGGAGCATCAGACCGCTGCAAATCTACCAAGACCCGGCCGTCCTTCCAAACTTTCTTCTCAAACAAGGAGAAAACTGATCAGAGATGCAGCCAAGAGGTCCATGATCACTCTGGATGAACTGCAGAGATCTACAGCTGAGGTGGGAGAGTCTGTCCATAGAACAACAATGAGTCGTACACTGCACAAATATGGCCTTTATGGAAGAGTGGCAAGAAGAAAGCCATTTCTCAAAGATATCCATAAAAAGTCTCGTTTAAAGTTTGCCACAAGCCACCTGGGAGACACACCAAACATGTGGAAGAAGGTGCTCTGGTCAGATGAAACCAAAACTAAACTTTTTGGCCACAATGCAAAACGATATGTTTGGCGTAAAAGCAACACAGCTCAACACCCTGAACACACCATCCCCACTGTCAAACATGGTGGTGGCAGCATCATGGTTTGGGCCTGCTTTTCTTCAGCAGGGACAGGGAAGATGGTTCAAATTGACGGGAAGATGGATGCAGCCAACTGCAGGAACATTCTGGAAGAAAACCTGTTGGTATCTGCACAAGACCTGAGACTGGGACGGATATTTATCTTCCAACAGGACAATGATCCAAAACATAAAGCCAAATCTACAATGGAATGGTTCAAAAATAAACGTATCCAGGTGTTAGAATGGCCAAGTCAAAGTCCAGACCTGAATCCAATCGAGAATCTGTGGAAAGAGCTGAAGACTGCTGTTCACAAACACTCTCCATCCATCCTCACTGAGCTCGAGCTATTTTGCAAGGAAGAATGGGCAAGAATGTCAGTCTCTCGATGTGCAAAACTGATAGAAACATACCCCAAGCGACATGCAGCTGTAATTGGAGCAAAAGGTGGCGCTACAAAGTATTAACGCAAGGGGGCCGAATAATATTGCACGCCCCACTTTTCAGTTTTTTATTTGTTAAAAAAGTTTAAATTATCCAATAAATTTTGTTCCACTTCACGATTGTGTCCCACTTGTTGTTGATTCTTGACAAAAAAAATAAATTTCATATCTTTATGTTTGAAGCCTGAAATGTGGCGAAAGGTTCAAGGGGGCCGAATACTTTTGCAAGGCACTGTATAGGCTGAACAATTTTAGTGTGCCGCATGGGAGTTTGGTGGACTCCATTTTGTGGTTGTTTATAATTTATGGTTTATTCCAAGAAAGCAGCTGAACAGAAAAGTGTTTCGGGGACAGACAGAATGGAAAAACCAACAGGAGAGAGGGAATAGTGTTTCAAAAAAAAGAATAAGAAAACCCATCATTAAATATATATTGTATGCTATCTAGTACAAAAAGCGTTGCAGTCACTATGTCTACTCTTACCGAGGAACACCATGTGTGGGGGGTACTTAGTGACTGAAAGAAAGGAAGAGGGAAGATAGGTCAGATGAACGTGCGGATGTAATGTATAGTGGGATCCGCCCTCCACTGCAGTCGCATTTTTTCTAAGATACTTTTTCGTTTTCGTTTCACCACACTACATTTATGGAAACTCGATTTAATTCTGACAAACGTGTTCATAACTGACAGTCTCATCAATGCCAAGTCTCACTCTCTTGGACAAGGAGGGTTGTAATATCTTTAACTATTCTTATTATTTTCTTAAGTAACTCATGATCAAACAATAAAATAGACAAACATAGGGGGTCTGTAGTACTAAGTGAGACATAAAAAAAAACAAAAAAACAAAACAAAAACAAAGAAAATTAATTTTGGTGGGTTGGAAGGGGCACTTCATCTAGGACAGGGGTTCCCATTACATCGATCACGATCGACCAGTTGATCGTAACATCAGTGTGGGTAGCTCTCGGCATAAAAACAAAACAAAACAAAACAAAACAAATCAAAAAAAATTTAATAAACATAGTTCAATATTTTGTGTGAGCAACATTTCAGGTTTTGCAGCCCCCACCCCCCTCACTGTTCTGCGCTGTCAAGATAGATCGTGGGAGGTTTTCTACTTGAAAATTATATTGGCAGTGTATCAAATACTTGTTCTCCCCACTGTAGATCTTCGAGCAAAAAAAAAAAAGAGCGCCCCTGCATTAAAATCTGGCCGTAAAAGAGGCCCAGCAGCAAACAAATTGAAAACAGTGGTACCTCAACATACGATCGCTTCGACACACGATCTTTTCGAAATCCGCCGTAAAATTTGACTCGCCATTTGTTTCTACATCAGACGACATGTTCTAAATACGTCGATCTATGACAGCACCGCAGTTTGTTTGTTTTCCCGCAAGACGGACGCATTGCAGATTTTCTTGTGGGAGATATCAACATGGGTTCCAACAATGTTAGTGCAGGTGGTGAAAAAAAGGTGATGCTTACCGTTACCATTGACATGAAGATAAATATGATAGAAAAATATGAGTGTAAGGTGCGTATCCGTGATATGGCTCGCTCAACAATACAGCCGTAGACGGTCTATGATGGTCCTCCTTCGTTCACCAGTCTTTATAAGTTAAAGTGGGGATGACAGGAGTTTTATATAGCATTATTATGTTAATTAGAATCATATTTTGAGACGATTCGACTATATACAACAATTTAGCAATGCACAGTTGACGAGAAATTAGTCTTTTAATCAGCCGGTTAGTCACGCCTGCCATTATAGGGCTCTCGCGTCCCCAACAGGAGGATGACATCAGCGGGAGAATGGGCTCATTGGTTTTACTATTCAGCCCATTGAGGGGGGATTATTCAGAACGAGGAAAACGCGACGAATAGAGACGCAAAATGTCATTGTTTCAGTCTCTCTACTCAAATATTTTTACAGGATATTCTTTTTATCCAAGTATTTTTCCCCAATAGCTAAATAAATGGCATGGTCACGACAAATAACAGTCTTGTGCTAAATGTAATATAAAATAATAAAATTGTGGTTATTCAAGACGACATGGCAAAATTACTCCATAATGGTCAAAACTGTGGACTTCACCTTTACTGTCGTACCTCCCGAACGATATTTTATTCCATCTAAATCGGGCTTATGTCATTTCCTTTCCCCGGCTTCGGAGAATGTAAACAAACCAAGAGGCGTGACAGCTCGCCTACATGTTAACCCGAACCGAGTGATGTTTCAAAGTCTTTGAAGCGGAAAATAACACATAACTAGCCCGGATCATTTCACATGACGAGGGGTTGTTGATTGTCTCCGCCGATCGGCAACCTGCCCGGCGGCGAACAAGTAAGAGCTTGTCGTTCCCCTGCTGAGGGCAGAGGGCTCGTTTGCGGGGAAGCAGCTGGACAATGACCGCCGGACAAACCGGCCGACATCGGAGGAGCGTGTAGCTGCCAAATGGTAAACACGAATATGGCAAAATAATGCTTTACTACACGGCAAAGTCGTAAACAGCGAGAGACTCAGGAGGGCGGCTGCAGTTGTTATGCAGTTAACATGACAATATGTGTATGAGGAGAGCTTTTTACATGCCCATCCATGATCGTAAGTATTTAAAGAAAGTTTGTAGTGGTTACTTTGTAATCGCTGTATTCGTGGCTATTTTTTACAAAAAGTCGCAATTTCTGATCGGTTGGAAAATTTGACAGAACACGGGGCACTTGAAGAGGGCGACAAGCTGCCGGTCGTCGGCCGAGGGGAAAAAGAGCCTGCCAGCCACAAAATGCAAGCCACCTATATATTAAAATGACCCCAGTATTTGACATAATACAAAACACGATGTTTACTCACTTCCTCGTGAGTCCCATGGTCCCACACTCCAACGGTGAATGGGAATCTTTTGAAACCCCAAAAAGGCCCACACGCCTCTCTCTCAAGTACAGCAAGATTTTTCTGCAGCCGTTTGGCTGGCATGATGCGAAAACTAAACGTATTAATCCGCAAAATCAGCTGAATCCTTAGTCCTTCTCATACAACAGTACAGCAGTATAGTGAAGAGGACTCCTTCTCCCGTACACGCCACAGCACCCTCTTGCTGCATGAAGAATGAATGCAAGACCGAAGCCGGAAGTCTGTCATTTTCGTAGCGCGGAATTTAAAAAAATGAATAAATATATCGATTGCTTCTTCACACATCCAGGTGGTCCATTTCATTCAGGAGCATAAAATACCGCGTGTATTACAAAATAAACATGCTTTTTCGTGTCACAGGCACTTTACAGTGGCAATTATTATTGTGGTAACATCGTTAAAGAAATCGCCAGCTTAGTCAGGTTTCTAATCATTTATTCCATCAACTTGTGCAACACAACACACCTAGTGTCCCCCACAGCAAGTAAACAAAACGAAAGCAAAAAAAAGGCTCACTCTATCAAGTCAGCCACACGATGCATTCAGGTACACAATGCAAACACATTCGCCATATTAAAAACCCGGTTTGTTATATTATTACAGGTATTTATATTATTATTATTACTATGATTATTAGGGCTGTCAAAATTATCGCATTAACGGGCGGTAATTAATTTTTAAAAATTAATCACGTTAAAATATTTGATGCAATTAACGCACATGCGCCGCTCAAACAGATTAAAATGACAGCACAGTGCAATGTCCACCTGTTACTTGTGTTTTTTTGGAGTTTTTTCGCCCTCTGCTGGCGCTTGGGTGCGACTGATTTTATGGGCTTTAGCACCCATAAGCATTGTGTAATTATTGACATCAACAATGGCGGGCTACTAGTTTATTTTTTTGATTGAAATTTTTTACAAATTTTATTAAAACAAAAACATTTAGAGGGGTTTTGATATAAAATTTCTATAACTTGTACTAACATTTATCTTTTAAGAACTACAAGTCTTTCTAATAATGTTAATGCCATCTTGTTGATTTATTGTTATAATAAACAAATACAGTACTTACGTATCGTTATGTTGAATGTATATATGCATCTTGTGTCTTATCTTTCCATTCCAACAATAATTTACGAAAAAATATGGCATATTTTATAGATGGTTTGAATTGCGATTAATTACGATTAATAAATGTTTGAGCTGTAATTAACTCGATTAAGAATTTTAATCGTTTGACAGCCCCAATTATTATATTATTATTCTGATATTTATTCATAATTTATTTGTTTTGCTCTTTTTATTTGATATTTCCAATAGTAACATCAGTATTTATTATGAATTTAGTGTAGGCTTTCGGAATGTGGAACAAATTAATGGAATTATAATGTATTGTTATGGGAAAATCCTGCTCGACATACGACCATTTTGACTTACAAACAAGGTCCTGGAAAATCAAATGTAGAGGTACAATTGTATTTCAACGTTGATAATGTCAAGAGGCCTATTTTCAGAAACATTTTCCTTACGCTTCAAAAGGTTATTCATTCCATCCATTTTGTATAGTATCTGTCCTCATTAGGTTTGCGGGTGAGCTGGTGATAATTTGGGCAAAAGGTAATGTACCGTAATTTCCCGAATATAACGCGCACTTTTTTCCCCCCAAAATCAACTTGTAAAATCATGATGCGCATTATAAACGGGTACATGGATGGAGACAGAAATATATTACATATTATTACATCGTATATCATATATTACACATATATACATATATATATATATATAGATATATATAGATATAGATAGATATAGATAGATATATACATAAACCGATTTTTTTTTATTGACACGGCCACGTTGTGTTGAAGAAACTTATGCGGCGACCCGTTGCCGACCACTACGGTACGTGACGTCACCATTTTGTGTCGGTAATACTTCACTCTAATCGGCCGAATGATTTCGTCTGTGTTTAATTCTGCTTTTTCACTCGTCATAAAGCACAAAATTTAGTTTCTTGAACTCATTTGAGTCGACGTTTATTGCAGCTCCGCAACTCGGACCATAACAAACATAAGCACACACACTTCCTGTGTCCGTCAACTATATCGGTCCCTCGGGAAACTCAAACCCAAATAACAATAGTTCCTATTGTTACTGTCGTGTTGACAGCGATGAGCTCTCATGGATTTCCGACTTACGTTCTCATTTTACCGTATCAATCCATGGAAGAAACATTTATTCATCATGATGAAACGAGCAAGTTATACAGCAGCCTTTAAAAGAAAAGTCACATCTGTTTTGTTTTCACCTAGATTCTGGTAAATTGGAGAAGTTGTCAAATCATATTATTACCATAAATATTGTCAGTTTATGGTAATGTTTTGAACTACCAATGTGCTATGCATGTGCTGTGTTTCACCAGTCAGTAAAATGACATTTCTGTATCTGTACACGAGCTCTGTTTTCTTGTATTCTTCTATTTATTGATGCTAAAACTAGTGTGCGTGTTATAAACGGGAACAATAATTTCACCTAGATTTTACAAGTAAATTTGGGGTGCACATTATACACGGGTGCGCCTTATATTCGGGAAATTACGGTATGCCCTGGACTGGTAGGGCACATTTAGATAATAAGCAGACTGGTCATCCTTGAAAGGTGGATTGAACCCATTTGTAATCTCTTCTGTTTCCCCTGGATAGGGTTCTATTTTTTTTTTTCTTGCCAGATTTGGTCGATCAGATAATGTTGTGAATGTTCTGTCATCTGTGGGCCTAGGAGCCATTTGTGACTCTGTATTTAAAAAAAAATAAATAAATATTAAGGGACAAATAAATAATTTTGACCTGACATCCAGAATACCTGGAGAAAACACACACCAGACTGATGGCTTGGCACGGGAGAGGCTGAACTCGGATTCTAACCCATAACTTCTCAATTGTGCGGCGGAAATGTTTAACACTACACCACCTTGCTCTTCCATTGGACAGTTAAAATCAACAACTTATCATCCAGCAGATAAATCACTGTACTGTGGTCTCACATCTATCACCATATCAATATCTTAACTTCTCAGTTACATTATGTGCAATTGTCTTAACAGTGAACCAGACAATATAGCACCCAATTATGGCCCTGGCATAAATACAGCAGAATTACTGGATTCCTATGCAGTTTCATTTGAAGACCAACAGAGATAGACTTCACCAGGAACACAGTGAGAGGCACCTGTTAGTACCTTATTCTTTAATCCTACAACGAGAAGGCTTGCTAGCTATTCCATCACTGCCATCCTGGAACAAGAAGATTTGTGTCTACACACACCTACAATACTTATTGCACTGAGCAAGCAGAACATTTACGATCCTTGTCTTATTGCCTGTTAGGGGCCATAGACTGTAGATAGGCTGTATGTTTTTCTTGCATTGTGGTTGTCAGGGTGCACGATTTGGGGCAGAAAAAAACAGAAAATACTCTATTGAGGGAGAAGCAATGACTAAAGATAGATGAATGATGAATGAATGGCACTAAGTCACTTAAAGTGAGCCTGACTCTATTGCTACCTTCAGAACATTCATGTATCATGCCTGCACACTAGCTTGCAGTCCACCAAATGCTAAGTACACTGACTGCAGCCTACACATTCTGGATTTACGTTATTCTAAGGTGACCGTATTTTGATTCCACCCTCCCAAAAGAGGACACACATTACAAACTTAAATGATCCTCATAAGTAAGTGTCTCACTCTCGTCCGATAAAGGTGAACATTTCAGATTGAACGTAGCCTATATCTATAGATACCCTTTTGTTGACTGGTAACTAATGAAGGGGGAATTCTGTGTTTTGCTCAAATGTCAACTGGGATAGGCTCAAGTTCTCTTCAACCCTGAGCAGGATAAGCAGAAAAGAAAATGGATGGAGGGATAAGTAGCACAACAGATGACGAAAAAGTTGTCCAGTTGAGGAAATAATCCTGGGGGGGAATTCTTCTAAATCCTGTCCTGGAACACTGCTGCGGCCCAGCTTAGGACGGATGTCAAGGGCATTTATCATCAAAACTCCTACAGCATGCACTCTCATGACTTCAAATTTCAGCTGTATTATATTGCGTAAGAGTTTGGGCTGTCGTCCAAATCAGTTCATTTGGATAGATATCATTGTTGCTGAGGTATAGATTTCCAGTTTTGTCATTTAGGAGTGAAGACATTCGCCCAGAAGGGCTTGCTTAAGGTACTGGCTCATAAAAAATGACTACTAGTAAACACTTAAGAGGTAAGGAAATGGAAATGTTTTGCAGTAATGTAATGCGTCATAGAAACATAATAAAGTGAGTACTTCTGACAAGAATTTTAAAGATCCTTCTGAATTATCTGAATCTCTACAAGCTTCAGACAGGTTATTTTACTCAGTGCATCAAAGGCTCAGTGCTCTGTTTACAAAACTGCTTATATGCCTGACAAACTTTATTATACCCAAAAGGTGGAGATGACTAATGAAACAGTACAAGATCTATTGTATGCTTTTCCTTTTGTGTAAATAATTATAAGAAGGACTGACCTAACAAAACTGTCCATAAGCATTCAAAAACACTGTTTCCTTGTGTTTTTTCCTACATTTTCAGCTCCAGTATGTCCAGTATATGCCCTTTCTTGTACAATGCAATGCCAAACAATGCCAAAGGGCAATATACTGTATGTCCTCTACTTGGCTAAAAAGCAGTAAGTATTGAGGAACTGACCGGCGGCTCTATCTCCTTGCTTATTGTGCATGGTAGGATGTCACCATTGTATTGTATTGTACTGACAATATCAGCCAAATGTAAGGTCTCACACACACAGTCTACCATTGTTGTAGACACTTCAATGGAAGAGCACTTAAAGTGGCATTACTGGTTACTTGTCAGTCTTCATGTAAAAGCGTTAAAGGACATACAATAGTACATTTGTAAGCCCTTTTGTTTGCTTGTTTACTGCTGATGTACTGAAATGGATTTGCCTTTTATCCATTTCATTTTTGTGGTCCCTGAAAATTGACTAATACTGATACACAATAGATTTGTAGTCCGTCTGTTTTCGTACACCGGCTTTCACTAGGGAAGAATGAATAGCTGTGTAACTGCCACAAGAACTTACTTGCTGAACTACTGTATAAGGGTTCTATATGAAGCGTCACTGGCTGCAGCTTTTTATGACATTTTGGTGTTTAAGTTTTAAACTGTTAGTTTTAAACTTATGTTACGTTGGACCTCTAACATTAAGCAATTGTTTTTGTTTCCATTTCAAGCAGCTTCAGTTATCGTTTGCACAGATTTGCGCTACCTTTATAGGATAGTGTCAAAAATGGTTGGCTATATTGTGATATTGTGTGCAAAAATAATTCTGTTAATCCGAAGCAGCAATTACATTAATATTGGTCACTGTTTTAGTTCGCATGTCCTCATAAATATCATCATCAAAAATTTCCTTAAAATATAAATAACCTTTAAGTTATCTTGCCGACACGTAATAGGTATTCATACAGTGTATTATGTGCGTAGATGGGTCATCTATTACTAAGTGGCTGCCATCATCCCCAGTTCAAATCATCAACCGGTAGAGAAAATGAGGAAACAAAATGTCAGCTTCAGATGCAGATCACACATATTATGACAGTGTTCATGACAGTAAATATGCTTCTTCTAATCGACAGCATTGGTGTATGCGTCTGGAAACCACTTGGTCATTCTGTGTGATTCAATTGAATTCACAAATTCAATCCCATTTTGCTTTAATATTTCAAATATGCAAGCATATGAATACACAAACCTGGTTTTCTGTATGTTTACAGTACATTTTATTATCTTGTTATTAATAAGGTGTACTATTAATTAATAGATGTTACTTTGTACAAGGAACATTACATGAAATGGTGATATGTATTCTGTACTCAAATTTCAGAAGGTGTTCAATGGAGCTCTCAGAGAAGTATATTTTCTCTAATTTTATGTGTGCAACATTTTCAGCACACGTTATGGCTCTCCTTAAAATTTCACACCTATGTACTTATACGTTTTTCGAGTGTCTCATTAGTGAGGAGATACTGTTATTCGTCAGGCAGGCAAAGGCATGCTGCAGCGAAACCACCAACTGCCAAACATCATTATAAGCCACACGACTTGCTCTCACACTGAATTTGACACATGGATCCTGGGGAGACAGCCCCTACAAAACAAAAGCAACAACAACTGCAGTGTTTGCAAGTTGTGAGCAACCCCATTGTTTGAAGCCACACTCGCCTGGTTGGAATTAAGGGTACCAGGCCAGCCAAGAAACTTTCCTGCCGTCACATAAGTTCAGCAAATAGAACAGTAAGCAGAAACGTACACTGTAACTATAAAATAAATAGCAACAATACATTTAAAAATGAAATGATACTATTATAACAATATGCAGAAATCTATTCAATGTCAATGATCCATACATAAAAAGCACAAAGAAGAACAATGAAAAAGCAAAGGAGAATTATACCAACAAAGGTAACTGGATTACAGGTTACAGTACAAATGCGACATATTAAACTTCAGTAAAGCAGAGTGGCTATTTCAACCAATGCATGAATAGTCTCAGTTTCCATTCACTACTATGTTAAAAAAATTGGGATACTATTACTCCATTTGACAACTGTAGTGTACATGTTTTTTTGTCTTGACTTGACAAATACAGTGTAGTGCTAAAATATTGCATGAATGCATGGTTTCCAATTAGAGTAACATGTTTTTACATCTGCGCAACATCAATGTAACTTGATCAGTTTGTACAAAATATGATCACAGGCCATATATTGAACAGTGTACTTTAAAAGACTCACGATAAGGCATGTACAAAAAAATCGTATATTTTTAGGATTCGATCTGTTAAAATAACATCTGATTTTTATAAAAATAGTTTTAAAATTTATATACACCTTTTGAATAAATTTTACCTGAGGGGTTGAGCAATCGCCAGGTAATAAGCGGGTCCGGCCTGCCACTGGCCAAGCAGCTGAGTGTAACGTTGCTGCCCTCATTCACAGTCATGTCTTCAGACATCTTGTAAATGTTTGCTGGAACTGTAAAGGTAGAGATAAGAGAGAGAGACACAGAAAGACATTAACATTTTTTAAGCTGTTTTTTCACAATGCCTTTTGCACTTTTCTAAAATGCTGTCAGACTCAGACTTCACTATTATAATAATGGATGCTTTATTTGAACAGCTGCTTTAAATTTAAGCAGAAGTACCTTACTATGAACATGAAAATAGAGACAAGTTGACCTTGCCATTTTTTTGAGAAAAAATGTTTCTCAATGGTTTAATTTTTTTTCCAAACACTTCAAGGTATCGGTGCACTTTTTATCGGTGCAGTTTTGAGACCATTTTCAAATTTAACCTCGTCTGTTATGCAGATGAATTAAGAAGGTGCAGTTGGCTTTTTCAGTGTCCAAGAAGATCAGGGATGGGATTTAGAGGACATACAATATGTGAAGGTTTTGATAGAATGTGTTTGGAACGGCTGGGAAATACTCTATACTGCATATGATGTCAAAACTGCAAACAATTTTCTATCACATTGGGTTTTGATAAAATGAAATATAAATAGAGGGTATAGAATGAATCAGAATATTGTTGGAGGTGTCCAACTTGCCATCAGCTGCTTCATTCAGTGCACTGTGAGTGAGTGGCAGAACACCTTAGGCAAAATGTATATATATATTTTTTTTCCTTTTTTTTTTTTTTGCTGTACTTTAGTTGTATAAATTGGTCACTGTTTTATAAACACTTATATTTGCAACAGATAAACATGGACAAACTGTTAGCCATCAGTATTTAAAAAATGGGGAAGGGCCGATATATGCCAAAAGCGCTAAAGTGAGTCACTGGGTCTTATTTTAGCCACAACCAAGACATCCATACAACAAGTGTTGTTTCCGTCAACGATGATGATAATGAAAACATTTTGTCAACGAATACTTTTTTCATGACGATGACGAGACGAATGCCAGTATTTTGTTTTCTTGGTCAGAGAAAATTCACAATATTGCATTAGCCTTTAAAGGTCTGTGCTCAGTGATCATCACATACTCAATGTAACTTTTAGTGTTAGCATCGCGTTCGCGTTAGCATTAGGGTAATTCTAACGTCTCGCGTCCTCTCAAACTCTCGGACAACTTTTTTTTTTTTTTTTTTTTTTTTTAAACAGTTTGTGGCATCCAGTTTGGGTATTATTAAATGAAAATAATGTACTGTTTTCATCCTGAGTGTATATAATAACCAAGTTGGCGTTGTCCTTGTAGACACTACAATATGTGCTTGTCTGTCAATGTTCATTCGAAATAGTTGGAAACTTTTATTTATTTAATTGGAGTAATATTTTTTTTAATTTTAATTATTATTATTTTTTTTTAAAGACGAAAACATTTCTAGTAAATGTCAACCAAAACTAGACGAAGACAAACCCACTTTGAGATGACTGAAATATTACTTAAACTAATAGGTATTAGTGTCCAAAAGACAGAGACTAAAACTAAAATTAAAAGTGCTGCCAAAAACAACACTGCATACAACATTATTCCCAGATTAATGTTCAGGCTTACAGCACCGATATGCAAAAAAACCAAACTGTATTTCATGTACTATACACTGTTTGATTCTGTAGACAGTGGTAAAATCTGGACTTGAGAATTACAAAATTAATGTGTTGGAGTAGCCATCACAAAGCCCTGATCTGAATCCCAAAATTTGTGGGCTGATCATAAAAGGCATGTGCAAGCAAGGCAACCAACAAACCTCAGTTACACCAGTTCTGTCAGAATGAATGGATCAGAATTCCAGCAGAGTACTGTCGAAAACATGTGGAAGGCTACCCAAAACGTTACACCTTGATACTAAGGAAATGTATGTTAAATTTTGACCTTGAAGAAAATATTATAAAAATAGTGGATAAAAGTCCATGGTGGAAAGAGAAGCCATCTCCGTTGTATTCAATGTATTATTTCTATATTCACTGGGCACATGAACATTTTCCAATGTATTACTTTCCCCCAGGACATGTATGACACACAAATACTTTGTTTTCAAACTCAAAGGAACCATGAACAAAACACAATAGCTGTTACTACAAATAACAAGCTCATTATAGCAGCTCTTGGTTTTGTAATTTTCTATTGACAAAGATGGTCCAGTAAAACAAAGTTGTGTTTGAATTTCCTTGCTCGTTAGTGACAGTCTAGCTGGGAACACAAAGCAGTCCTCTAGCTTAACAGAAATACTGTTTGTGGGAGTTTCCTCTAGTCACACAATGTCTCTGTGAGCTCTTTTCATAGTAGCCAGGCTGTATCGACCTAAATAATATTGTGAAGACAGTACTCATGTTGACTTAGATGAAAAATAACCTCAAAAGTAGCATTTTTATTTTTATTATTTTTATTTTCCATATGTGGTCAGTTACTTGATTAGAGGTTATGTGAAGTAAAATCGAGTGAGAGGTTATATGAAATCAAACTTGATCAGAAAGTTAATCGTTAATATAAGTCTGTCTGTCTGTGTCTGTCTGTCTCTCTCTCTCTCTCATATTATTTTACATGATCTTCTCCATGTTAACAATTCATCCCTTCCCTCTAAAGCATGCCATTATCACACCATTACTCAAAAATAACAAGCTTGATCTATCAATAATTATGAACTACAGGCCCATCTCCAACCATCCCCGTGTCTGTAAAATAATAGAGTTGTTTCAACTCCACAATTACTTCACTCATAATAATCTGAATGATATCAGAACACATCACAGTGCAGAAACTGCACCGGATAATGTTATCAATGATTTGAAACTGATGACGCAAACAAACTCTCTCTTTCGGTACTATTAGATTTAAGTCCCACCTTTGATACAGTTGACGAGTGCTGTACGATATGACGATATATACTGCCAACACGATGACAAACTTTCTATTGGCATTTTATACATTTTTCGTGATGATCTCAATTTACTAAAATGATCATTTTTTACACTGGATATGTTGCAATACTACTTGACACAGTTAACATTTTTGGCAGGTCAGTTTAATGTCAATTCAAAAATAAAGTACTGTAGTAAAAACGTATAATTATTCACCAAATACGGTTATTAAAAATGTACTATTTTGTGGAATATTGATTATGTGATATAAAATCGGCCATATTGTGATAGAGTTTTTTCCCCATATTGCACAGCTCTACAATGGACCATGATCTCTTACTTCATAGACTTGGAATTTACTATAGACCTCCAGGGATGTGTTATTTGCCAATTTTAAATCATATCTACAGGAAATATTCTCAACCTTATTTGGCAATTTTAGATCTGTAAATTCTAATCTCGACTGCACAGTCCACCAAGGATTAGTTATTTGTCCACTGCTGTTCGGCCTTTAATTGGTCCCACTTGGTTCAATCAAACAAACATAATGTCTCCTGAAATTCAATATGCAAATGAGACAATGAGCTTTATGTCTCACTGTCCCCTGGCAATCTTAGTCCTATACTAAACAACTTGACCAAATGCATTGATGATCTAAACTACACACCTACAGAGAAATTCTGCGAGTTGGTCCACAAATACAGAAGCAATAATAGACTCTGGTTTTGTCAGCATTTTTTCCAGGCCCAGGTTAGAAATCTGGAAGTAATTATTGGTTCACATCTAAACTTTCAGCTTCATATACTATGATTTGAAAAACATTTCCACACTTATCTCAATCTAATTCAGAAAAACTGGTTTATATATACATATCTAACAGATTAGATTATTGTAGTGTTTAAAAAAAGTCCAGTTTTCTTTTAAAAATAGAAAATTAATTGCCGTTAAATCATTCAAAACGCAGCAGTTCACATTCCAACTAGACCAAAGAAAATAGAACACATCAAACCAATTCTAATCCCATCTAATATGAAGAAGATTTTAAAGTGCTTTTTCTTGTTCATCAATTACTGAATTTTATGGTACCCCAGTACAGTGGTACCTCTACATACAAAGTTCATTTGTTCTAGGACCTTGTTTGTATGTCGAAATGGTCGTATGTCGAGCAGGATTTTCCCATATGAATGCGTTATAATTACATTAATTCGTTCCACGGCCCAAAAACCTACACTAAATCCCTAATACTATAAATACTGCTGGTACTATTACAAATGGCAATTACAGCTAGCAAAACAAATAAATCATAAATAAAGATTGGCATTATAATACAGTATAATACCAACAATAAGAATAATTTCGATAATATTGTAATGAATCGGGTTCCAATGTAGCGGATGTGTTTTGCGTGCGTGCTGTACCTGAACGCACCGCATGGCTGATGTGACAGTGAGATGGGTGCAGTAGAGATTTTACTTTCTCTTTTAAAGTTCTGTTGCTTTTGGTGTCAACTGGGCGGACAGTAGACATGTTGAGTTGCACATGTTCTGAAATAAATGATTAAAAACTGGACAAAGCTGGCGATATCTTTGGCGATGTTACAACAATAATAATTGTCACCTTAACTTAGAAAAACTGCCGAACAGAGATCAGAGGAGGGCCGTCGAGATCGTAGACATTGTACAGCCATATTGTCAAGCCACTTCACGAATGTGTACACTACGCTCAGATTTTTCAATTATTTCCATCTTCATTTCAATGGTAGGCGTCACCTTTTTCCTTTTTTACCACCTGCACAAACCTTCTTGGAACCCATGTTGATTTCACAAGAAAATCTGTGTCCCTCTTGCGGGAAAACAAAGAAATTGCAGCACTGTCATAAATAGTCGTATTTCAAGCATGTCGTCAGATGTAGAAACAAATGGCGAGTCAAATTTTAGGTCAGATGTCGAAAAGATTGTGTGTCGAAGCGATCGTAGATCGAGCTATAACTGTACATTATTTCAAGCTCACATGCTATCGCACAACCAGGTCGCTCAGATCTTCAGTTATGGTCCTTCTAAAGGCTGATTTATGCTTCTGCTTTGTGGTGACGGCCTAGCGACCACTTAGACCTTCGTCGTCACTGAGCTTTCAAAGTTCTGCGTCAAGGGAACGCGTTGCTCTGTAATTCACTGCCAAGCCACTAGAAGGGTGTGGCATTGTCTTCGTACGGTTTTGGGGGACTCTTGTCGAATTCCTTTAGTTTTCCTCCAGTCATTGACAGCAATGGCAATGAAGATGGAACGTGTGTATTTTCAGTGTAGCTAATCAATACTGAACAACAAATTTTGTTGATACAAATGTTGAAGGGTAGGCGAGACAGAAGACATTTGCGAATGAAAACGGTGTAGTAGTGCTGACCCGGAAAAAACGTTCTGAGGGGACCAATCACAGTCCTTCGACATTCACATCAGGCGTGTTGACGTGATGCGTAGTCAGGATTTTTTGGAGGTGCACATCGGGCTACGGCATTAGGTTGTAAATCAGGTCTGTGTTAACGGCGTAGGTCTTCCCTCACCGCTACGCAGAAGCATAAATCAGCCTTAAATGTCTCTAAAGTAAAATGCAAACCGAGCCAAGGTCCATTTTGCCACTGTGGTGCTATGAAATAAGCTTTCAATTGTCCTGCGGTATCTAATTGAGGTAGGTATCTAAGGTGCTATGAAATGTTGACTAGACTTGTCTGATATTGACTTTTTAACTGATAACCGATACAACTCCAAAATCCGATACGGATATCAAACAGATATTGATATATTTGGACGTGGACTTAAAATTTATTGCTAATTGTATTCTGATGCCCCGAAGGATGCTTTAATAATGATGAGGCGATATTATTCTTATCTTCTTCTTTAATTTTGTCTCAGCAAGTTTATAGAGATATCATCTACTTCTATAACCACACACAATGTAATTTACTGTGATAGTATACAAACAGAAATGCTTGAAAATCTTGATCATTTTGAACGCACTCACTCAGAGCACAGACTATTCAACTGTGTAACTGCTATCCCAGCATTAATGAAAAGTCAAAGTAATACGTAATAGTACAGTTAAGCCTTCATTCTCTGTACTGTGTCAATTTAAAAAAAAAAAAACAAGAAAAAAAAAACATTCTGTGACTGTCAAAATTACAGCTGGTAAATACCCAAGCGCCCTACAAACTCAGATGATTACTCCCCACAGCTCTACAGAAATTCATTCAAGCACATTTATTTCCACTCTTTCTGGTCTGTGCTCCCCAATCCCTATTTCTAACTATTCCTCAGTTTACACTGCAATCCAATGAACAATTGGCTGGCGGTAGAGAGTTTTCAGGTTCATTGGCGAGGCCAGGCATTCATTTCGCCAATCAGGGCCAAGTTTCGAAGCCTGGCTAACATTTGTCATCAGATTCATAGCTGCACTTATTTGATAAAAAGATACAACTTGAGGCGATGAAATGACTATAAAGGACTCTTTTGACAACAATGTGTCACATCTGGTAGGCACTGGACAATGAAGTCAAATGTAGGAATCTCTTTAGAAATGATGACCAAACTGCTCATCCAGTAAAACCTAGATCATGTAATTCCTTGTTTCCAAGTTTATATTTGACACATTAACATGTCCTTAGTCCAGCCCTCCATAAAAAAAAATCACAAAAAATATGTTGATCATGAAAAGTGTTTCCCACTCTCTGGTGATGTAAAAGCATAAGACAATTCAACATGCCAAACATCTGCAGAGCAGTTGACACAAAGAGAAGGATTGGCCTAAACTGCTCGTCTAGCTTGCTAAAATCAGAGTCCTAAACCATCATCATCATGTACTTGTATCTCAATTTGGGCATGTTTATACCATTTATAAATAAAGGGTTAAGAGCGTGGTCTGTTCACTGAATCAATAAATGAATGAAAGGTGTGAGAAAAGTGGAATACAGGGGTACCTCTACTTACAAACATCTCTACAAAAAGAATTTTCAGGTAACGACATGCCTTAAAGGCCAAATGTGAACTAAGGTTGGCCAACCATGTTTCTGAATAATATCAATGGCTAAACAATTATAAGCATATTTTCATTATTTTTTTTAACGCAACCCTTCCAGATTCTTTGTTCAACCCATAGCAACGCCCTTGACAACGAAAATGCTTTTCTTCGGCAATCTTCGGAAATCTTCGGAAATTACGTCACACCGGGAAGTGCGAGGGAAGTCCACCATAGAACAGTATTGTTTGTTGCATTGCTTCTCGGTAAGATGCCATGGCGGTGTGTGGCGATGTTTTGTTCTCACTCAAACAAAAAGTTGTATGAGTGGCCAAAGGATAGCAGGGCATGTAAATGGACATCTTTCGTTCGCACGAAGCGTATGAATTTCATGCCATCATCGAGTAGTGTTCTCTGCTGCAAACACTTCGAAGATGCCTGCTTCCTTAACCGGTCTGCTTATGATCAAGGATTTGCCAAAAAGTAACTTGTGTGTGGTTTTTGGATAAATGACTGATGACTTTGTCAAAGCAGAGCTGCCAACTGTTGTGGAATGAACAGTATAAGCTAGCGACGTTAGCCGAGGCTATCCCCGATCATAGTTGTTGTTGCGTTCGCTATGTTAAGCGTGTTTAAACTGTGCGTCATCTACGATCTTGCCCGAAAGGGTTAATCCACTGTCAATCGGGAAAGGGGTGTGGATGTGCACATAAGCGGGTCGGCGTCGCGTAATTCACGGTCACGTTGCAGTAAGAGACACACACCGCCGGTGAGTTTGCTTATTTTTTATTTATCTGTATTTGTATTATGTATTTCCACCTTCATGCTTCAAGCATTGCATTGCATTTGTACGGTTCGCCGTTTCTTTCACGGTGATCGCTTTGAAGCCTTCTAGTTTGTGCTTCGCCGCTTCGCGAGAGCTGCTGACAGGTGACAAATGTTGCTTTTAATGTCTGGCAGCGAATCAGCGAGCGCCCAGGCCACGCAGTGAATCATGGGAAATGTAGTCTCGGGACAACACTGAAGTGGTGCTTTGTAATCTGTTCGCTTGTGTGAAAAAACTACATTTCCTTACGCCATTAGACGCCACTTTGTTTTCTTATTGTTGCCACAATAAAGTGGAGAAAGCAATTGGCGACTGTGATATGGTTATAGTGGATTTTATTTAGTTGTAATACGGGAGTTCACCAGTAGAGTGTACGCATGTCATTTAGATGTGTTATTGTTTGTGCCTTGCTCCTTCACTAAAATAGAGATAAGTTGTTCAGAGTCACTTGGCAAGACGATGATTAAAGTTGTATAAGCCAATAAAGGTGTCGTGTGGGTCACTCGGTCAAGATATAACAATGACTCATCTCCTTCTTTCCCCCCAACGTTTTTATATTATTATTTTATATGCACGAGAGCTGCCGGATCTGCCAAAATGAACATGAAGTCAGATTATTATTTTTTTTAACAATGTCATCAGATAGACAAAAACATAAAATTGTGTGCAAATATCTGCATCTTCAAATCATGAAAATAATAACAGCCTATATCTTACCAATGTTGTAATCTCGATGGATCTTGTATCCATTCCATGTCAGGAAGTCTAGGCACATTGTTTGCATCATGATTAGTGTCTGGCTAATGACATGAAATTCCAATCTCCTCTTCTTCCTCCAACTCTTCAAAAACTTGGATCTCCTCCCTTGCGCTTGATCTATCGCTTATATCGCTGTTTGAATCATTGTTTGAAGGGCTTTGTATGGCAGCCGTATGTATGGAGGTGCCATCGCGTTCCCGGTGTGACGTATCACTTCCGGGTTCGTCCCCTTTCAGGCTCGAACTTCGGAAACGCGATTATTTTGTCAAATATACAACATATAAATTATTTTTTCATGCTTTATTTGTTGGACAATGTTTAATTACTTTACTTGTGACCAGTGTTGTTAATAACGGCGTTACAATATAACGGCGTTACTAACGGCGTTATTTTTTTCAGCAATGAGTAATCTAATTAATTACTTTTCTCATCTTGGCAACGCCGTTACCGTTACTGAGGCGGGAAAGGCGTGCGTTACTATGCGTTACTAAGTTGGTTGAATAAAAAAAGTCTGAGAGAAACAGACTCACGTGGACGAGAGCAGAGCAGCAGTGGGGAAGACGCCGTTGCAACCGCGATGCTAGGTGGCTCCAATAATACCTGACTGTAGCCATAGCCGACAAACTACGCCCACATGACACGGTAAATATCATATTATAGAACTAGATGCAAAAACTGACACAGCTGCATTGCCAACATGTTTTAAGGACTACATGCGTTAGTAAACAGCCGCCATCTTAAAGCAGTAGACCTCTCAGGAAGGCCCTGATGTAGAGATCCTTCCTAGCGAACCTAAGTAACTTTTTTTTTTTTTTTTAAATCTAAAATGCTTCTAAATCGGCAAAATCTTAACTTAAATCGATCTTTAAATGATGAAACAGTTTTAAAACTTACACATGTTTAAAGTAGACAGAAGGGAACTAATGCAATAACGGGAGAAATTTTAACAACTTTAACGATTGATTTACAACTTTAAATGACTTCCACACATAGCAAAGGTTACTAGCTAGTTATCGCAATACCCTTGTGTCTAGTTAAGTGGAGGGTAATGAATTGGGCTAGGGCCAATTGTCCCCCAAATCCTTTAAACTTCACATTGTGTGACCTGTTTTTTTTTGTTTGTTTGTTTGTTTTGTTTGTTTTTTGTTTTTTTTTTTGAGAAAAAAAAAAATTATCACTAGTTACTTTGCCAAGTAACTAATTACTCTTACATTCAGGCAACTGAGTTACTAACGCAATTACTTTTTGGGAGAAGTAATTTGTAACTGTAATTAATTACTATTTTAAAGTAAAATTAACAACACTGCTTGTGACCCTATTTGGCATGTGAAGAAATTACTTCACATTACTGCTTTAACGGGAAAACATTGCCTCTTGTTACGAAAGAAATTTCAGGATATGACAGGCAAAAATACAGTATGGGATGCTACTCACATTTCCCAGAATTTACTGAACATTACATACTTAAAGCTGCTCTGCCATTGGCTATTGCCTTGCATCTTGCTGGCATCCACTTGGTCACGAGGGACCTCTACTGTATGTGTATGTGTGTTTCCCAGCAACCTCTTTATTCACCCCACGGGACATGAGTTGTTCTGATAGCCTTACATGAGTGTACCCTTAGTTTACATTGTGACTCCTTGAGAAGACGCAAAATTTAATGTTTGCATCTATATGGTTCCGTTTCCATTCGACCAATGTTGCAATTCCGCATCAAAACGATGAAGTATTCATGCCAGTGCAGATTTACAAGGTGACAGCGAATGATGCACTTTGACCCCAAAAACCTCCTCAGCCCGGAAGACAACATGCCCGCCCACTCCAAGCAATGGCATGTTTCCTATGCTCCAAAAGGCACAACAATTGGAACATTCAACATATTTAAATTAAAAATATTATTAAAAACAGTAAATTAAAGCTGACATTCCACCATATTTGCTGTTTTTAATGTTTAGTAGCACCGTTGCGCACGCCTAATGTGACGTGTACGAGTACGAGTACTGACGTCGTTATCGGTGTGGAAGCTTTTGATATGCGTGTGGGCCCCCCCCCCCCCCCACACACACACACACACACAACCCCCGCAATTGAATCCTTCCACTTTGGAGGCAGGATTCCTAGGTTTGCGTCTTTGCCTTCCGTCTTCGCTGACACCACATGAACACGAGGCCACTCCGCTACATAGTCATTGCGTCTTGGTGTCACAGAGTCGCCTTGTAAACTGCCCCTTAATGTTTATTCTTTGTTTTTATACTGCTAGTATACGCACAACTCTCATTTTATGTTTATAGTGCAATGATTTAACTGTAACATGTAATTGTTACATGTTGTGATACATTGTTATGCTTTATAAAATATTCATGTCTGAATTTTAAGGGGCTCGGAACAGATTCAAGCATCTACATGGAAAACGCGTATCTTCTTGCGGAATTTTCAGTTTACGAGACTACTTTCAGAACCAATTAATTTCATAAGTAGAGCTACCACTGTATATCTGTCATTGGTGATGACTACAGATAAGATTTCCCATCATAAAACTTGAAAATGTTAAATATTTTTTTATTGTTATCCTCGCCTTTCCCCTTTTGATAGGAACCCCGAGGGATGACGCTCCCTCCCTTCCCACACATGCAATCTTAACACACATCACATCAGAGGATCATATTTACAGCCTTCATATTGCTGGCTTTGGTCATGGAGGCTCTAAACATACAAGAAACATATTTCAGTCCCTATTTTCTTTTAACTGGTGAAATATAAGTGCAATGCATCAGAAGAAGTACACAAAATGACTTTCAATCCATAGCTAAGACAAAGAGTAAGAGGGCACAACCTTCTTTTTTATCACACCAGGGTGCAAATGCTAAAAAGCAGAGTTGCAATATAAAATGATTCAATACTTCAAGTTGTGACACATAAACCCGCAACACACTGACATGACCTTTACTATTTTATTTCACACGTCTACACATTGCATCATTCCCCCCCGAGAGTTGCAGGTGAGGTCAGGCTTTACTCTACTTCTCTACGTGACTTCAAAAGATATATAGAGGTTGAGGAACACCATGGCCAAAGGGAGTCCATTCGCCTGACAGGATGGGCCACAAATAGAAGGATAAAAAATGCAGCCAAAGGGTACTGGTGAGTTCACACAAAGAGCATGGCGATGAAAGCACATACAGCAGTCATCTGTATCAGAGATTAAATCAAGATTATGCTAGCCAGTAATGATGACCACTCTCTTGGATAGTCTTTAAAATATAGCTGGAGTGGTTCACCTGCAGCCATCGTCATAGCTGTGTTGTCATATGTGTCAATAGAATAGTCCCATTTAAATGCATGAGGACCACTTTCAGAGAGGATAAAGAAGATTAAAGGGGATTGAAGTTTTAGATAGTTTTTAGTTTTTAGATCCGCTCTATGCCTGAGGAGGAAAAAGGGGGAATCGTGAATTGTTGCTTTCATTAAAACTTCAGAGTTTCATTATGAGGGGTCAAAGACACGAGGACAATCTGTGTAGAACCTTCTACCCAGAGGGCTCATAGATATAGTTGTATTTACTTGTTAGTCTACAGTTACTGTCTTTTTATTATAAACCAAGTAAGTGCTTACTTTTCATGCAAGCCTTGATATTTACTACATACATATTGGACTTTAGATGACTTTGTAATAATTTGTTGTGACAAAACACAAAATGAAACAATACAAAACTTATATTGCAGAACTGAACTGCCTGGAACAAAAACATTAGTGCGCAGGGTTGTCAGTAGAGATGTCCCGATCCCGATCGATCGGGTCCGATCACGTCATTTTCAAAGTATCGGAATCGGCAAAAAAATATCGGCCATGCCTTTTTTTAATTTATATACATTTTTTAATTGAATCGTTTTCTAATTGTATTTAACGTTACAGACATAATATGTTACACTCATCCAGAGTCTTTAGTTTAGGCTTAAGGTAGGCTTATCAAATTTATCCCAATAACGGCAGTAATTAATTTTTAAAAAAATGTATCACGTTAAAATAATTAACACAATTAATGCATGCGCTGAACGACCCACTCACGCATTGTCACGCTCCATCTGTAATGGCGTCGTTTTGCCAATATAGAGAGCTAAAAGGCAGCATAAAATGAGTAAAGTGAATTTTGGCAGCCTTAAGAGCTTTATTTTAATTGGCTAAAGCTTTACAATCCCTCTCCCTATGATTAGAAATATCATGGGAAGCAATGTGGGGAAGCAAGGTAACATCTGATCTTTTTCTTAACACCTGGAATGATATCCCCTCGCAGAGAAGATATATGAATTGGTAGCACTACGCACAGTCGTGGTTTCATTTGCCATGGTTGCACTTCCCATCGTGCATTGGGCATGGCCTTCAGTATCATTTACTGAAAGCTCAACAAATACACTAGATGGCAATATTTAGTCACAATATACAAAGTCACAGGTCTTTCTATCCGTGGATCCCTCCCACAGAAAGAACGTTAATAATGTAAATGCCATCTTGAGGATTTATTGTCATAATAAACAAATACAGTACTTATTTACTGTATGCTGAATGTATATATTCATCCGATTTTTATTCATTTTTTTCTTAATGCATTGCCAAAATGTATATGATCGGGAATGATTGGAATTGAATCGGGAGCAAAAAAAAGCAATCGGATCGGGAAATATCGGGATCGGCAGATACTCAAACTAAAACGATCGGGATCGGATCGGGAGCAAAAAACCATGATCGGAACAACCCTAGTTGTCAGTTAAGCGTTACTGTAATCTAATTACTTTCGTTCAGTAACAAGCAATCTAACACATTCATTTTTCCTAACCAGTAATCTGATTAAAGTTACAGTAGTTTCCTTAGTGTCTGTGCGTTACTACTTTGTTGTATGTACGTATGTAATGTACAGTTGGGCAAATATGTATTTAGTCAACCACTAATTGTGCAAGTTCTCCCACTTGAAAATATTAGAGAGGCCTGTAATTTTCTACATGGGTAAAACTCAACCATGAGAGCCAGAATGTGGAAAAAAAAAAAAAGAAAATCACAGTTTGATTTTTAAAGAATTTATTTGCAAATCATGGTTGAAAATAAGTATTTGGTCAATACCAAAAGTTCATCCCAATACTTTGTTATGTACCCTTTATTGGCAATAATGGAGGCCAAACGTTTTCTGTAACTCTTCACAAGCTTTTCACACACTGTTGCTGGTATTTTGACCCATTTCCATGCAGATCTCCTCTAGAGCAGTGATGTTTTCGGGCTGTCTTTGGGCAACACGGACTTTCAACTCCCTCCGCAGATTTTCTATGGGGTTGAGATCTGCACACTGGCTAGGCCACTCCAGGACCTTAAAATGCTTCTTAGGAAGCCACTCCTTTGTTGCCCTGGCTGTGTGTTTGGGATCATTGTCATGCTGAAAGACCCAGCCACGTCTCATCTTCAATGCCCTTGCTGATGGAAGGAGATTTTTACTCAAAATCTCTCAATACATGGCCCCATTCATTCCTTTCTTTACACAGATCAGTCGTCCTGGCCCCTTTGCAGAAAAACAGCCCCAAAGCATGATGTTTCCACCTCCATGCTTCACAGTGGGTATGGTGCAATTCAGTATTCTTTTTCCTCCAAACACGAGAACCTGTATTTCTACCAAAATGTTCTATTTTGGTTTCATCTACCATAATACATTCTCCCAGTCCTCTTCTGGATCATCCAAATGCTCTCTAGCGAACCGCAGACGGGCCTGGATCTGTACTTTCTTCAGCAGGGGGACACGTCTGGCAGTGCAGGATTTGATTCCCTGGCGGCGCATTGTGTTACTGATAGTAGCCTTTGTTACTGTGGTCCCAGCTCTCTGTAGGTCATTCACTAGGTCCCCTTGTGTGGTTCTGGGATTTTGGTGCACCGTTTTTGTTATCATTTTGACGCCACGGGGTGAGAAGGGAGTTGAAAGTCGGTGTTGCCCAACGACAGCCCCAAAACATCACTCCTCTAGAGGAGATCTGCATGGAGGAATGGGCCACAATACTAGCAACAGTGTGTGAAAAGCTTGTGAAGAGTTACAGAAAACGTTTGGCCTCCGTTATTGCCATCAAAGGGTACATAACAAAGTATTGAGTAACTTTTGGTATTGACCAAATACTTATTTTCCACCATGATTTGCAAATACATTCTTTAAAAAGCAAACAATGTGATTTTCTGTTTTTTTTTTTTTTTTTCCCACACTCTGTCTCTCATGGTTGAGGTTTACCCTTGTTGAAAATTACAGGCCTCTCTAATATTTACAAGTGGGAGAACTTGCACAAATAGTGGGTGACTAAATACTTATTTGCCCCACTGTATGTAGAATGAAGAATACTGCAGTCATGTGCGAAGAGCATTTCGAATAGAAAATTTTGCTCCTGACATCACATGTCACGGTTTCTCATCAGGGGAGGGAAATGACAAAAGCCCGACTAACTACTGTGGCATAAAATATCATTCGGGAGGTGCGACAGTAAAAGTGAAGTCGACAGTTTTGACCATTATAGAGTAATTTTGCCATGTCGTACTGCATTTAGCACAAGACTGTTATTTGTTATGACCATACCATTTATTTAGCAATTGGGAAAAAAATACTTTGATAAAAAGAATACTGTATCCTATAAAAATATTGGAGAGACTGAAACAATGACATTTTGTGGCTCTCTTCTTTACATTTTCCTCATTCTGAATAATTCCCCCTCAATGGGCTGAATTGTAAATCAGATGAAACCATGACCCTGCCGACGTCATCCTCCTGTTGGGGATGCTAGAGCCCTACAATGGTAGGCGTGGCCAGACGAAGGATCTCATCATCTGCACTTTGCCAAATTGTTGTATATTGTCGAATCATCTCAAAATATGATTCTAATTCACATAATAATGCTATTTGACTTTTTTTTAATCCTGTTGTACGTGCTTTAAAGAAATTTTAAATGTCCATCTCGCCTCCCTAAGTGTAGTTTTGGCTAAGCAAAACAAAGGATAATCTCTAATGTGTTCCAGGGGTTCCCAACCTATTCCACTAAGGCACACTGTGGGTGCAGGATTTCATTCTTACCAAACAAGATGACAACACTTTTTCCCCAATGTGGTGTTTTACAAGTGCAATCAGTTGATTGCAGTCAGGTGTGGCTTGTTTTAGCAGAAGCCTCATTGGTTCAACTGTCTCTGCTGGATCGGCTGGAACAAAAACCAGGACCCACAGTGTGCCTTGAGGACTGGGTTGAAAACCCCTGTGTTAGACAATCTGTTCAAAAATAATTCTTACCCATTATGAAATACGTTGTAGGAGTCTTGTTCATTTCATTCATTTCTGTTGATTGCTTTACAACTTTTATAGAAAACATTTTAACGGCTAGGTCTCTATTTAAAGGGGAAGTTCAGAAATTTTGACATTAGGCTTAATCTTCGAGTTAGCAGGGGTTCAATTAGTCGTTAGAGTTGATTTCAACAAATTTTGTGCAGTTTGTCAGTTATTTGTTAGTTTCAGTGGCTAAGCTAGCACGAACCAATGGTGGTTGAAATCAACTCCTTCGACTAATTAAACCCCCGCTAACTCGAAGATTAAGCTTATGTGAAAAATTCAATTACATGCGATGACATTTTCTGTTGTCATTCTTATATTGAGGCAGGAAAGAGAGAAAAATTGGCAAAAAGTAACTGATTACTTTTAAAGTAACTTAGATACTTTGATAATAAAGTAATCAGTAAAGTAAGTAACTAGATTACTTTTTTGAGGCCTAATCAGTAATCAGTATAAATTATTTTTTTAATTAAACTTTCACAACAAGTTGGCTCAAAATTAAAACAAAGATTGAAGGAAACAATAATAACAATAAGAAGAGTTGACTCATAAAATCTTTAGGGTGCTTTCACACTAGCACTGTTTGGTCCATTTTAAATGGACTAGAGTTCTTTTTCTCAGATAGTCCGCTTCATTTTGTAGATGTGAACGTGCATCCAAACTCTAGTTCAGACCAGACAAACAAACTCTAGTCCGGTTAGACATTGTGGGTCTCTGTCTCCTTTAAGGTCAGCCTTCGTCCCATGTGAATACAACCGGAGCAGGGTGCACGTTAGCTACTTTATGTGCAGCGTCACAGTATGGAGCTGTGATGCTCCAGACTGTGACACTACACACAGTGCAGACTTGGAAGTGGAAGTATAGTGCGCACACTATTCAACAATCAACAATGGCAAGAGGACAGATGATTAACCATGGCGTAATGTTGTGCGGTTGTGTTTTGCATGCTGTTCCTGAGAGACGAAGCTGGCGACTTCCTTGTCATTGATACAGTATTAAGAAAACAAACGCCTGCTTTTCCGGCAGGGATGGTGGGGGAGTTAGTTCGGGTGGCGCAGTGTGAATGCTGAATTTGCATAGTGTTGTTGCGAGGTAGCTCTCCAACCGGGTCCTATTGGTCTAATGTGAAAGTGCCCTTACTCTCAGTCATCTCTTTCAGATCAGAATGTTTTCAAAACTCTTGTTAACCAATCGGATTTCCCTTCAATAGGCAAAATACAAATTATAAAGTTAATAGCAGTGACAAAAGATGCTGAAATTTTAAAAGCAATTGGGAAATTAAAACCAGAGAAAATGCCAGGAAGCGATGGCATTCTGTCAGAGAGTGGTACATGACATTCAGTGAGGAATTGACACCGTGTCTTTCGGATGCAGAAGAAACGTTTGATAGGGTCAACTGGGAATTTTTATATCTAACCCTCGAATAATTCAGATTCAATGCTAAATCGATCAAATGCATCAGGTCAATTTATTACAAACCCACAGCAAGAATAAAAGTTAATGTTCACCGTCAGAAAGATTTTCAGTTAGACGGGCTACTGCCTTAGCTCCACGCTGTTTGCTCTTTACATTGAACCCTTGGCTCAAATGATTAGAAAATTTATGTCAATAGAAGGGGTTGAAGGTAATGGACAAAAAACAGGTAGTAAAGCCTACATGCAGACATTATCTATTTATTTATCTATTCTTTTATCTATTTTTGCACCTCACACATTTTGGATGGATTTGGTTTGCTTTTGGGTTATAAAGCATACTTAAAGCCCTACTCCTTATGTTTAATTGTTTACCAACTCAAAACCATGGGAAATGGCAAAGAAATTGGGAAGCATATCAATTAAGTATTTAGGCATTGAAATTGCTATAGATTTTTTTCTAAAATGTATAGAACTAATTATCTGCAAATTGACAAGACTATAAAGAAAAAGATGGATAGACAGTCCACCTTCCAACTGGGATTAAGAATCAGAGAAAATGTGGTAAAAATGAACATTTTGCCACATCTACTGTACTCTAGTTATTCTTATCTTTGCCAAACGTATTCCAAAAGACCAATTGCTTAAATAGAATACGTGTTGTGCATATCACAATTAATATGGGGATGGAAATGACCTCGAGTAAGATATATATTAAAAATAAGTTAAGATAAAAGTGAATGGGCACTTGAAACAATATTTTTTTAGCTGAATAACTACAAAATGTGATCTATTACTGCAATGAGGAATATATGGCAAAATGGAAAGATATTGAAGTTTCACCGCTAAAGTATCTGATCCGAACAAGAAGAAAACCCAACCAAGGGATTGTGATGGCAATGTGTTTGCATCCTTCACAATGGATGTACGGTGCTTCATAGTGAAACAAGAGAAAGCTAGGCAAAGAAATTAGTCTACTAAAATGGATTTTACTTGATAACAAATTCATACCGAGAAAATTGGATGACTGGTTTGAAAAAAGGTCAATAAGGGGAATTACACCCATAAGTAAATTTGTGAAAAAGGGAAGAACGTTTCCAGTTGTTGAAAAATACATACCGATATAACGAACCAAGGTTTAATTTACACTTACTTGTATGACCTAACGATAATGCCATTCCAAAAATTGCCATCTAAGTACTGCACTTTGACGGAACAGACGACATTGTATGTGAAAATAAAATGGGAAAGAGAGCTGGATGAACTGATACCAGAGAAGAAATGGTATGACATGTGGCGATCACAGTTATCAATGTTACAATCTCTTTAGAATTCCAATTGGAAAAACTTGATTCGATACTTCATAACACCTAAAATGAGAAGCAAACCGATAAAAATCCAAAAGCCTTGCTAGATACAGTGCAATTACATCAATCCAGATCATACGCACATATTTTGGAAATGCACTGATACCCAATATTCTTTTAGGAGAATGTTAATTCAATTCTCTGTAGCGTCCCCAAACCTTGTTTGGAATTAAAACCTGGGACTACTGAAAATAGGATGCTGTCTGTACCTGTACTGTGGGTCAATGACTATTAAAGCAATCCAATCCAATTCAATTCAATCCAATACATAAGGGGGACCATTACATTGTCAACATTCTCCTTGTGGGTGTTAAGGAAAGCCATAACCCAGAACTGGCTAATGAAGCTCCATCATATGACCAATGGCTGTCAATTGTGGACAAAATACTTGACATGTAACGGCTCACACTCTGTTTTTTATGTTTTGCCATTTTCCCCCCAACTTCATTATCGGGGGATTTGCTGTTTTGTTTCTGTTTTAAAGTGTGAAAAAAATAGTATCACACTAAAACTTGCAATCCACAAAACATATAGGGCCTACAGAAAAACACGAACAAAATAAATCCATCCATCTTTTTTAGCTATTAAACAGGGAATCAAAGGTTGTCAAATATTGCATTTGGCTTTGCCACAACTATTCACTCCAACTGGCAAGCCCATGAGTCCTTTGACTTGCAGAGCTTGATCCTTGAGACATTTAACTTTCAGTTCAACTGTGTTCAGAGAGCACTCGATAACAAAAAAGTCAGCTAAGACAAAGTGCTCTATGTACTATAACAACTGAACATATACAGAACAGAATACACTTACAATTGTGTGGAACAGCAGTATTAGTGTTAGGACAAAATAAAACAACAAATAATAAAGTAATAGTGATAACAAACATTTACTACTGGCATAGTAGCATCAATATTTTCTTGGCTTGAGGGGTTCTTGATTCGCATGATGGGAGCGGCTGGCTCCAGACCAGGGGCCTCCAAACCGGTCCTCAATGGCCGCTGTGGGTCCTGGATTTTGTTCCAGTCAAGTACAGACGGTTTAACCAATGAGGTTTCTGCTAAAACAAGCAGTGCCTGACTGCAATCAACTGATTACACTTGTAAAACACCAGATTGGAGAAAAAGACGTCATCTTGTTTTGTTGGAATGTAATCCTGCAACTGCTGCGGCCCAATAGGAAATAGTTTGGAGACCCCTGCTCTGGACAGTTAGACCATGTCTGCAGTATCGCAGACAAAAAGGCCAACGCTCGAAAGTGAACAGATACACAGAGATCTCGGAAGAGCACAGCAAATAAGACATGGGGGGTCAAGATGGTCAAAGATTGGCAAGAGGGAAGTGGCTTCAAAAGCATCACTTGAACAGTTACGATTGTCCCATGAGGAGTCTGAAAAGGTCACTTTACTTCCTGGGCCAGACTGCCAAGTAGAGAAGACAGACACACACTTGTGCACAAAAGCAATGTAACCAGCCAGCCTATATCATGCTGGGTGGAATATAATCTGATTAGTTCCATGAATGCCATGATGAGTTAAGATTTAAAAGAACCTTTGAAAAATCTCTTTTAAGTCGGAAAGTTTTCGACTTTAGAATCGAAATTAGTGATTGGAGTCAATAAAAAAATGTACTGCTACTTAGAACCGTTGAACAGATTGGTTGCATATGGTCAGCTAAAGATTGAACCACAGAGTGCAAAATGTGATTGCAATTCTGGATGGTCAGCAAATTGCTAAAAAAAAAAAAAAAAAAAAAAAAAAAAAAAAAAAAACTTCTTCCATTTTTATTATTAAGAGGAAGTGACTACAACATATTTACATGTCACAACCCTGTGGAAAAAAAGAGTAAAAAGGGATCAAAACATTGGCCTCTGCAAACTGTCTGCTACTTTTAAGTGGTTTTGCTCCTGTGACATTTATGAATGTTTAATGCCAATGCATTCTATAGAAAAGCAACCTATGAAAGCGAGATTGGAGAACACTTTATGGACCTAATAATCCAAGCAGTTAGGGCAAATTGGTTCATATCACAGAACTCCAAAAAGCAAAGCAAACAATTGTATTTATGACAGTACACTTTACGCCTTGGTGCAATGGTAATCAATCGATTTACAAGGCAAGGCAAATTCATTTATATAGCACAATTCAACACAAGGCAATTCAAAGTGCTTTACATCACATGAAGATCATAAAAATCACATTAAATCAATAGAGCGTGAAAACAGAGATAATCGAAACAGGAAATAAAATTATACATAAAAATCACATTTAATCACGAATAGAATAAGAAAACTAAAACTAAAAAAAATACTACTACTACTACTACTAATAATAATTGAATTCAGCAATGGAGATAAAGCACAAGAGTAATAGAAAGCAAATAGATCAAAATATATAGATAGTTATGTATATGCTGTGCTAAACAAGAGCGTTTTTAGCCTTGATTTAAAGCAGGGGTCCCAGACCTTTTTTGCACCACGGACCGGTGTTATTTGTTTGTTTTTTTTCACGGACCGGTGTTCTGACAAATTTTGCAACACATCATAAATTGCAACGATGCGGTTCTGCGCATGCGCGTAACGTTAAACATAGCCGCAAAATGCGCAAATGGAGCGATTCCAAAGTAAACATTACAAACTTTCTTGAAAGAAAGGAATATTAACTTACGTTTTATCATGGAAGGACTTGCAGAAAAGTTCTCCTCAGATTCATCCTGCCATGTAAGCTGCACACAACAGCTGCACACCGTGCTCACCATTAACGACTTCGCCTTGTCGTTAAACATTAATTAACACTAGAAAACCCAGCAGAGGCCGACTCGGCCCTTCCTCAAGACAAATATTCCTAATATTCCCAAGCAATGGCCGATTTGGCCTCTTTCTAAAAAACCCAGAGGTGGCCCAAATGACCCAAGTGCTTTTGAATTAGCAAGTCGTTGTCAGACAGACAGCAACCATTCATATGTAAATGCAACCACTAGACATACATTGTGTTCGAATGCGGCCCAAACGGAGGGGAACACACCACGGTTGCACACTTAATGTGATAGTTTTTGTCAGTTCAGGTCAAGCTACATTTATTAATTTACATTTATTTATGGAGTTTTACGCTTTTTACAAACTTTTAACTTAATTCTCCTATACTCCACACAGAAAACCAGAAAAAAATGGCCCAAATGTGTACATTGTTTTTGCAAAAAAAAACGTTTTAGAACTGCAATTTGAGTTTAAAGCGAGATCATGTATATAGTTTAGAATGACTGGATCTAATGGAGCATGAATTGTGGCCATTTTGTCTGAAGTTAGTACGAGAAAACGTATAGAAAACCTTTGAGAAAAACAGAAACAGAATTTGTGTCATGAGAAGGTGGAAGGGAGCGGCCCTGAACAGTTTCTTTGACACACTGAAACAATGACTGAATGTCCTAATAGTCCTAATTATTATGAAGGGAATATATACTGCACAGTGTTGTCGATCTTACTTAAAAAAGTAATTAGTTACAAGTTACTAACTAAATTACTTTTTGGGAGAAGTAACTCAGTTACCTCATTGTAAGAGTAATTTGTTACTCAGCAAAAAAACTCATGTTACTTTTAATGTGCTACACGTTATTACAAATATACAATAGAAAACATTTCACATCAAAGATGTTTATGGTAACTGATTGAATTGATTTTTTCATTCCTCCCCCAAAAAACGTAGGTCAGATTTTTTACTTTTTTTTTTTTTTTTAATTCACCTATATGAGAGTTAGTGGTATACAATCTCATTGGGCTGTCATGATAAATGGTAAAAAAATCACAAGGACTTTGATTACTTGCCATTGAAAATAAATGGGAAATTTGTTTTTATATGTATTTGTTTAAATTCTGATACAGGACATACCATCTTCATAAGTAGGACTGATAATTCAACATTCAGTCATTGTTTCAGTGTGTTCAAAAGCAACTGCTCAGGGCTGGTCGGTCCCTACGCCCTCCTCAATTATTTATTTTGAGTCCTAATTAATAAGTCTCACCAAAAAACAAAGGAACAATATGTATGCCGATCCTTTCCTAAGGTGGTAAAATTATCAGGTGTTTATTTTGTCATAACATAGCAATTGCATTAAAAAAAAAATTTAAAAAAAAAAAAAATATATATATATATATACATACATATATACCGTATATATAATATATATTTCATGTGTGGTTCTCTTCGAATGAAAATATATACTTTGATTGAAGGAACCTTTTTTTTTGGATCGACTAAGACATACACAAATCTACCTACAAATTTATCAACCTACAGTAGGCAAGTAACAAATAAGTGTCTACTAGTCAGGCTACTTTAGCTGATGAGGGGGTTGGGCGAAAGAGAAAGCAGCCTCACTCAGCAAGGTTTCGCCCAACCCCCTCCTCAGCTAAAGTAGCCTGACTTGAGCCTTTTTCGCCCAACCCCCGCCTCAGCTAAAGTAGCCAGACTTACTCAGACACACTTATTTCTTACTTGACACTAAACTGCTAAACTTCTGAGAATATTTTAATAACAGTATTTTAATAATTCTAATTCATTCGGATGTATTTGTTTGAATACCCTCTACATATTAAAAAAAACAATTTCAAAAAGATCAATTAACAATTTGCTGTGGATATACATTTATGTGCATAGATATTTAGAAATAATACAACTAAGCACACCAAGACACAGTGGTGAAATGAAGAGCACCACACATGAAATTGCTGGGAAAAAAATATGCAAGATTAGTAAATACCACTCTTGGTTCAGAAACAAGCCATCATTCAGGTTTCATACAATGGTGTAAATATTACATTGAATTTGAAACCAAATTAAATTAAACTGAACTAGTGCTCCACATCTATGTGCATGTGTTGTGGACCCTTCCGTTAGTTACCAGTGTTTGTTTTGTTTGCTTTGCTTAAATTAAATGAAACAAGCTTGATACATCCAAACAATATTCTAACAGCTGATGACCAGTATTATCTACTCTCAATGCGTTTTCTTCAGTCAGAAAAGTAATAGTTAAAAAAAGATTAATCACGATAAAATTGCACTAATTAGGGGTATAATAAATAAAAAATCGACACCACTAATTGTAATGTTAGTTCATTGTTCATTGTGTTTCTTCATTTGTAATGTTTGTTTTGTTTTTCAGTGCACTTTTTGTCGTTGCTTTTGGTTACGTAACAACTTTCCGAACGGACTTATGACGTACGTGAGTGTAAAGAGGTGTCCCAATTCGTTGGGCTGATGTTTCAAGCCCTACCCCTTATTGCTTCGTTTGAAAGGCCAAGGGGTGGGCCAAGGGGTAGAAATTGGATGCGGCTTGCGGTAGGCGGTAGGGTAGGCTCGGCTTCGGGGCGGATCTCCAGGTAATATTGGTAATATTAGAGAGCACCAAAACCCCATTGACTTCTCGTGATAATCTTTAAAAAATCCGGAACTCTTATTGTATGATTTTTTAAAAAAATAATTTATTCGTAATTTATTGGGGTTCATAAGTATTTGTACCTTTGAGAAAATCATTGCTAATATTTAGTGCAGCAGCCATTGTTTGCAATTACAGAGGTCAGACGCTGTCTGTAGTTCTTCACCAGGTTTTCCCATATGAAAACAGAGATTTTGGCCCATTCCTCCACACAAATCTTCTCTAGATCAGTCAGGTTTCGGGGCTGTCGTTGAGAAACACCAAATTTCAGCTCTATCCAAAGATTTTCTGGATTCTTGGATTGATGTCTGGAGTCCACTCCAGAACCTTGAAATGCATTTTACGCAGCCACTCCTTGGTCAGCTTGGCTGTGTGATTCGGATCATTGTCATGTTGGAAGACCCAGCCACGACTTATCTTCAAGTCCCTGACTGTGGGAGGGAGGTCATGGCCCAAAATCTGACGATACATTTCACCATTCATCCTCTGATTTATAGAGTCGTCCTGTCCCCTTTGCCGAAAAGCATGAGGTTTCCACCTACATACTTCACAATGGGGATGGTGTTCTTGGGATTGTACTCTGCCTTTTTTTCCCTTCACAAACGACAGTAAAGTTAGCACCAAAAAGTTCTACTTTGGTCTCATCTGACCACATGATTTTCTCCCATGACCCCTCTGCATCATTTAGATGGTCCCTTGCAAACTTCAGACAGGCCTTTACATGTACTGGCTTCAGCAGCCTTTGAAACTGTGCATCCAGCTCTCTGCAGGTCATTGACCAGCTCCTACCATGTAGTTCTAGGCTGAGCCCTCACTTTTCCCATCATGAGTGATGCCCCATGAGGAGAGATTTTACATGGAGCCCCATTCCAAGGTAGATTATCAGTCATGTTTAGCCTTTTCCATTTTCTAACAATTGCTGCAACTGTTGATTTATTCTCACCAAGCTGCTTTCCAGTTGTCCCGTAGCCTTTTCCAGCTTTGTGGAGCTAATCAATTTTTTTATCTGGTGCCTTTCGAAATCTCTCTGGTATTGCCCATGGTAGCGGGTGGATTATAACTGACTGTGGGGTGCACAGGTGACAATGATGAGCTCAAACGGGTGGGGTAAAGGTGGACTTTTTTTAAGGTAGAATGACAACTCTTTGAGTGTCATAATTATTGCTGATTCTCAGGTGCACAAATACATGAACTGAACCCCAGTAGATAAAAATATATAGCAAATAAATTTTAAAAATCATACAATGTGATTTCTGGATTTTTTTTAGATTGTCTCTATGAGTGGAAATGCATCTATGATTGAAATTTCAGACCTCCACCTCTTTTCAAAGTGGGTGAACTTGCAAAATCACAAGGAGTGCAAATAATTGCTCCTCATTGTATACCAAGTAGTCCCAGGAAAACAAAAAATTCTTGATAACCTTTCAACAAGTCCAGTATAGAGGATAGAGGGTGTATTCGAGGTACATTTATGTGTGTCTTCTATGGTATTTCATCGTTTTGACTTGATAGTTTTGATTTGCTATGATTACTCTTGTTTGAATCCTGTGCATCAATAAATACCAGGAAGAAAAGACAAAAATTAACTTTGTCAGACTCTTATTTCAGTTTTACATTTGATACTGATTCAATGTTCTATTTTCTGCAGGCATCACAAATATACTGTTATAACAAATATTGCTAGCATATAAAGGCCCCACAAATACACTGTCAGAGATATTTTTTCCGACAGTAAAATCGTAAAACAATACACATTATTAAAATGTGCAAAACCCCATAAATGTAGCTTGACTTGAACTGACACATAATATTACATGAATAGTACTACTGTTGTGTGTTCCCCTCCATTTGGGCCGCATACCAACACAAGTGGTTGCATTTCCATATGAACGGCTGTTGTCTGTCCGACAACGACTTGCTAATTCAAAAGCACTTGGGTCATTTCGGCCACCTCTGGGTTTTTTTGGAGGAGAGGCCAAATTGGCCATTGCTTGGGACTGTTAGGAGTAGCAGAATTCTCTGGGACTTCTAGTGTTAAGAAGCCCGCTTCACAAAGATACGATGTTGGAAATTGTAGCAAGGTTTTCAATGCTCTTGTCGCGATGTCAGGATATTCCAGAATGACTTTAATCCAGAACCTCGGTAGAGTTGTTGTCTCAAATGTACGTTTAATAAGGTCGCCGTCATTTGCGATCTCTCTGTTTATTCACAAACGGGTCACGAATCCACTCCTTCGCAGTTCGTGGGTCTTCGAGGTTGTAGGCTCGTCAGGTGCCGTTTTCGCCGTAAAAATATCTCCAAAGACGTCTGTTTTCCAGTTATCTTCGCTCGTGTGGGGGTTAATTATTTCCGGAACAAATGTGCTGTGCCCGCGGCCTAGTAATACGTTATTATCGAGGACAAGCGCACATTGATATATTATATACACAAACAAGATGTACTGCTAGCAGTCCAATCAATGGACTTCTATGACAACATTGTAATCTATCCCGTAGTATTATATCTAGAGTAGACAGAGATATTGGTGTGTTAAGCAGGGGCACAGGGTTAATTCGGCCAGAATGTGGTCGTTATTAAATTATTATTTCTGTGCGGCCCGGTAGCAAATGCACCACGGACCGGTACCGGTCCGCGGCCCGGCAGATGGGACCCCTGATTTAAAGGACCTAACAGTTTGAGCATACTTCAGACCTTCAGGTAACTTGTTCCAGAGGTGAGGAGCAAAATAACTAAATGCTGCCTCACCCTGCTTGGTTGTTGTTCTTGGAACATACAGGAGACCAGTTCCAGTATTTATGAGGACTCTGGCTGCAGCATTCTGTACTAGCTGCAGCTTCCTGGCTGATTTTTTTTTATCAAGACCTGCAAATATACCGTTGCAATAGTCCAATCTGCTGAAAAAGAATGCATGCATAAGTTGTCTTGTTGAGTCAGAAACCCCTTAATTCTGGCTATATTTTTTAGGTGGTAATAAGCAGATTTAGTGATGGACTTTAGATGGCTATTAAATTTTAGGTCTGAGTCAATAATTACGCCAAGATTTCTGACTTGATTTGAGGCTGTAAGTGGCATTGTGCTAAGGTGCCTGCTTATCTTTGACCTTTCCTTTTTTGGCCCAAAAATGATCACTTCTGTCTTCTCCACATATAAGAATATTGATGGAGGGAATACATTCATTTAAGTTAATTAACAAATATTAGATAAATATTTTTGTATTTTCTGCTGCATATCCTGTACAGTATCACAGTTTAAGCCCCAACATCCCAATGTTCTGGTTTCCATGGTAACCTTAGTAGATGCCTAAACAGTATTTTCAGCTGAGCCAAGAATAATAAAAATATCTAAATTGGAGTTCTTCTTCAGAATGTCAATTAACACAAACTTTAATGTAAAAGAAATTAAGATGTACTTGTTAAAACTGAGAGTGGTGTACTGTACAGAAAAGACAAAAAACACACGCACGCTGACACATACACAAAACCACAAAGTACTACTCTTCTGAAAAGCTTGGCTTACATTTCACAAAGATCTAATTGGATTGGTCTGACTACAGGCGGTTACATCAGGATTCATGTCATGCATAGTGACCCCTGGTGCTTTCTTGTTTGAGCCCTGCTCAGTTCACCACTTTTTCCTTGCTCTGCAAATTTGCTGGATGATCATTTGTTTTACAATTATTTCACCATGCCTGCAAGCAGGAAATTGTCAGCTTTGGTGGGGTCTTCCTTTACAAAGGAGATACTCATAATAGTCTTTCTTTCTTTCTTTATTGTATTTTGTTCCATAGAGTTACATTAACAGCACATTTTTGCAAAGAAAAAACTGAACCAAATGCTTGTATTTTTACTTCCAACAAGCAGTATATGGTTTTATTGCTGTTAGTGTCTTCATTCATTTCTTCACAGCCCACAGAAAGGAGAATGAGAAATATATGGACCGGTGCTTGACATATCAATGTAATCTTCGGAGGCAGGGGTATCCAACTCGGGTCCTCGAGAACCCCTGTCCAGCTTTTTTTCCATTACTCCATCCTCCAACACGCCTGACTCGAATACCACTGTTCTAAGCTAAGGGCTTTCAGACTCAGGATTGCTGGTCATTGCTAAACACATTTAATAGAAATCACTGTTTTGTTTTTGTTTTATAACCAAATAAAATTTCAGACTATTTCAGCAGTGTCAGCTCAAAGGCTTAGGGAGGTGTCATCTTTTTTCTATCCTCTGAGTAGTTCACAGCTATTCTTTACATGAAGCCAGAGTGGCAACAGCTCTGACTATACAGTACAGCTGACACAAGAAGATGAAATTAGTGTATGACAGTTGTGCCCAAGTTCGGTCCTCGAGAGTCCCTTTCCAGTTTGTTTTCCATGTCTCCCTCCTTTGACATACCTGAATCAAATGATCAGCTCATCAGCAAGCTCTGCAGGAGCCTGATAATGATCCTGATTATTGATTCAGGTGTGTTGGAGGAGGGAGACATGGAAAACAAGCTGAATAGGGCTCTCGAGGACTGGACTCGGGCACCCCTGATCTATAACAAATAACTGTTAACTGTTATAATTATTCCACAAAGGGCCGCTGTGGGTGCGGGTTTTTGTTCAAACCCATTATGAGGACAAGCTTTCACCAATCGGGTTTCTTAGAAGTGCAATCGCTTGATTGCAGTCGGGTGCTTCTTGTTTCCGCTGAAACCTCATTAGTTAAACCAGTGGTCTCCAACGCGGTTCTCAAAGGCCCACTGTGGGTCGTGGTTTTTGTTACTGCCGTTCCAGCACAGATCGTTGAACCCATTAGGTTTCTGCTAAAACAAGCAGCACCTGACTGCAATCAACTGATTGCACTTGTAAAACACCAGATTGGTGAAAAAGTCCTGTCATTTGTCTGGTTGGAATGAAATCCTGCACCCACAGCGGGCCTTTGAGGACCAGGTAGGAGAACACTGCTTTAAACTGTCTGTGCTGAATCAGTTGGAACAAAGACCAGGACACACTGCGGCCCTCGAGGACCGGTTTGCCCAACCCTCATCTATAGAGTGTACAACACAATTTACTTGAGCTGTTATGTTTTTGAAATGTTTTTCACGATAATGATATTCTGCTGGAGTGTAGAGATATTAACTTTCAACTGAAGAGTTTATATGATTTGGGGCCATTTTGGCTACTGTTTCTCAGAGTTACTAGCAACTCGACATTTTGACCAGTGGCGTACAGTGGTACCTTGATATCCAATTGCTTCGACATACAATCCTTTCGACATCTACGTAAAATTTGACTTTTCATTTGGCTTGACATGTGACAATATGCTCGAAATACGACAATTGATGACAGCGTCGCAATGTCATTGTTTTCCCACAAGTCCGACACACGGCATATTTTCTTGGGAGAGAAATCAACCCGGGTTCCAAGAAGGTTAGTGCAGGTGGTGAAAAAAGGTGATGCTTACCATCGAAATTAAGAAGGAAATGATGCAAAAATATGAGCGTGGTCTGCGCTTCATTAAACTGGCTCGACAATACGGCCGGGATATGTCTACGATCTCTAGGACGACTTTCATTATTATTTTAACATCGGCAAGAAAGTTGCCAGCTTCGTCAGGTTTTTAATCATTTTGTTGCAAGTACTGCCTTTGAACCAACAGGCGCTGTGTGCGGCTGCGCGGGCTTGGATATAAGGGTGCGCGCGCAGCGACGTTCGAGGCAGCCGGACGGGTTGTGTTCGCAGCAATAAATGCCAAATGTTAAAAGTAACCCTGACCGGTTTGTGATTTCCACTCCAAGAGTCACGACCAAGGGAGCTAACAATTTATTTCAGAACTTGTGCAACACAAGACGGCTATTGTAGCCGTAGCTGACGCCAACAACAACAGAACATGAAAAGAGCACGTAAAATCTTCTCAATCTCATGTCAGTCACAGAGTGAGTTCAGCAACAGGATGCAAAAGATTAGAACCTGATTCGTTCGTCATTATTATTAATATTGTGATGTATATTTTAGGGCTGTCCCAAACGACTAATTTTCTGCCGATTAGTCAGCTGACTATTTTTACGATTAGTCGACTAATCTAATAATTTAAAAAAATATTTTTTGTTTTTGTTTACTAATTTAGCAATGACATTTTTGTTGACGCTTATCAATTCACAAAAAACATATTGGAACACTTAAATTATTTACTAAAGTACAAATAAACACGTAAATAACAATAATAAATCACAAATAAACAATGACTTCAAATGCTGATAGAATTAACTAGTGTAGCATCCCGATTGAAAAGATGGTCTCTTAAACTGATGGTTTACAACTTTTATTCCATCCTTGATGTAATCACACTGTAAGAGCTACGGTGCACACAAATAAAACAACACAATTAGAAATTAACGAAAACTTTTCACCTTTGTCGTTTTAAACCTTTTTTATATATCAATGAATTGCCTATATGAATTTCCTTTACCTTAATTTATTACCTTATCATTGACAATCTCTTCCTTGAGTGCAATCACTGTATATACTGTATATATTTATGACCTTTTAACGTTATATAATTTTCTATACCATAAAATAAACCATAACATGAAATAAACCTTTCAGTTGGCAATACTAATAGCACTTATTGGCCCATTGTCAATGAAACATTATTATTTAGTAAAGCGACAGCACCCTCTGGTGTACAAAAAATGAAAGAAATTTTTTTTTTTACAAACGGTGACGGCGCTTGAGGTGTTTATTCATGGCCACCGTGCAGCCAAGCTTGGCAGTGAAGAGACAGGACACAAGAGTGTACCCTCCTTTATTTCTTTGAAATAAGTCAATGTTTTGGACACTCTGGTGCGCTTTTTTGGCTTTGTGCCGCTTTCCCCGCTTGCATACAGAGCATCCGACATTCTGAACTTTCCGCGCATATTTTTTTTAACCCTTCATTAATCGTCGACGGGATGTTGTGCTCGTCGACGGATTTACGTCATCGATGACGTCGACTATGTCGACTAGTCGGGACAGCTCTAGTATATTTATAATATATGTATATAAAACAGTTATTTGTTTTGTTGTGTGTAATTGGCATTTTTAATCGCAACTTCAGTATTTATTTAGGATTTAAAGTAGGTTTTGGGCTGTGGAAAGAATTAATCGAATTATAATGTATTCCATGGGAAAATCTCGTTCGACATTCTAGCATTTTCATTTACAAACCAGGTCCTGGAACGAGTTATATTCGTATGTAGAGGTACCAATGTACAGTATGTAAGTTTTCCCCCAGTGAACATTAATCAAAGAGGGGCTTGGAGCTGAATTAAATTTCTCACGATCAAATGACTTTCTTTGAGTGCAAGGTTAATGAGCGAAGGCCCACGTCCAAAATGTACCATCCACCATCTTGGGCATAACTAGACCAATTAAATTGAATAGGACGTTAAAAAGGAAAAAAGAATCAATGTTTGCTTATCGCTGTCACATTAGCTCAAATAAATGAGGCTCCTGGCAGAGTCTACAGGCGGACACAAGAAATTCAATGGGCAATTTGTTGCCATGAATCTAAAAGAGAATCATCGACTCCCATATTGATCATTTAATACACAAATAATGCTTCATATCTTCTTTTCATAGTCATGAAAAAAAATCTTCTGAAAAGCTTTCTGATAGTACAGTGTTCAGATAAGGAGTGGCATTTCTTTTCTTTCTTTGGCCCTAATACTTTTACATTTAAAGAAAATATATGTATATTTATACAGTATATATGGCGGGAAACACTCTGGTGACTTGAAGTTCCGCTCTGAGACCCCTAATTTGGCCAAATTCCCAAAATTGTCCTATATGCATGTGTGATACATCATTGGAAAGCTTAAAATCTCTATTTTCTGGGGGAAGAAAAATTTTGAACTGGAGGGAATTTTTTGACACCTTAAAAGTAGGTCAAATTAGGTGAGTGAAAAATAGGCATTTTTCAGACCCTTGAAATTTTCTTTAAGTTTCTCATTTAAAAAACTGTTTTGGACACGCATTTTGGTACATAATAAATAACGAACACTTCAAGATTATCCCATTTGTCTACTCAGGTTTTTGATAACCAATGTGTATGTACTAAAACATGTGGGAGGATGTAGAATAATTAAGAAAATTGTTTTGTGAGTAAATGTAGATTTGATTTTGCCCTGTGTTTTATTTTGTAAACAAACATAGCTATACGAGGAGTTAGCTGTATAGACAATGATAACTTTACTGCATACATTTTATGATTTGGCCTCATTTTAATCTGTGCAAAGAAAAAACATTTCCAGGGGAATTATAGTGAATACATTTCAATAACATAATATTTTTTTGCAGTGGCCTTTTAATTTTTTTTTTCAACTATGATTAAAGAATGTGAATGTAAGGTTCTAAGTATAAAAGGGTCAATGTGCATAAAGGGAAGATATAAATGTGAGTACATAACACTATTTTACTGTATTTAGCCTTGAAGCCTAGGACCTAGGCTTTATGATTTAAGCATCTAATGTACAGTATATAATACATTGACGTCATCCCATAATAAGCAATCCGAACGGCAAACAGGGTCAAAAAGATATGCTAGTCAGTTAGTTAAAGACATAATGATTTTAACAAGATATTATCGTGTACTTACCTTGTTTCGATTAAAAAACTCAGTGTAGCATGTATCAGCGAGTGTCAAGACACAGCTGTGAACGGCCAGAGCCGGACTTTGTGGGGATTTTATGGGTGAAACACAGTAATATAACAAGGGTCCCGATGCAGAAGTCACAGACAAAAAGGAGTGGTCGAGATTTTCTTTTTCAAATATTTACCCTTTTAAATGTTTGTTTTTTCAGTTTTTCTTCATTTGGATTGATTATCATCTAAAACATCAGAGAAAATGTGCAGTAAAATAAAAAATACAATTAAGCGATAGTTATGAGGTAGATATCCATGACCTATTTACGGATACAATTTTTTTTCATTGTGACGTAATTTGTATAAAAGTTAAAAATATGTGAGTCAAAAAAAATGTTCAACTCTTTTTTAACTAACTATTAGACATTTAATGACTAAGTTAAAAATGATAAACTTTTCGAATAATTTAATTACTTACCTTCTTTTAATGGTTGGGTTGAAACAAAAGCAGTTCCACAGTGTCTTTAAATTGGGGTCTCCAGGGTAAATTGGACAAATTTAAAATAGTCCGGGGGGATAATGCGCCATGAAACTGCTATGGCAGCATATAGACATATTGTTCTATCAAACACAACAGTTCTTTTGACTTAAAATACAGCAGTTTATTTTTAAACGGGGGTTCAAGAGCAGAACCAGCCTTGTGAGTGTTTTCTGCCATATATGTATTAAAAATTGAAATAAAACCCATCCACAATAGAAAATACTGTAGTTCAAGTTAAGAAGTTTATGGCAAAACATGTTAGAATTTTATCTCCAGGTGTGCATCTGGACATTAAATGCTTTTTATTGACAAAACATTGTTTTTTTTTAAAAAAAGCACTCAATGTAACATTAAATATCTGTGCATTGGCAAATCATGTGTCTGTTTCAACTAACTTACCTTGTACTATGAGGTAGATCAGTGATGGCTTCGACTGCTTCTTTGTCTGTATGGAGCAGGTGTACGACCCTTCATCATAAACATCCACCTACACATGAATGTACAAAGTTATTCTTACATATTTAATACCTGTACAGTACGTATTGCACAGTACATATTTTTTTATTGTGTTTCAACGTTATTATTGTAGCCACGAAAGATTTGAGAACGATTCACCAACATCCACATTCCGAAAAAAGCAGAAATAAAACAGAGTCAATGCGGTCTACAGGACGCAATGAGGAACGGACTGAGAGTAAATATCATGTTCAACTCATCCCGCTAGATAAAAAAAACAAAAACAAAAAAACAAACAAAAACAATAATACCTGACTGCGGCCGACAGCCGCTACAAACAGCGCCCAGTTGGTAGTTGCTAAAAACATACGGCAACATACGGCTATGATAGATATCACATATATGTAGAACTAGATGCAAAATAACTAAAGATACACGATATTATCGGTCACCAATAATTATCGGCCGATAATGGCAATTATGACGTCACACAGATAATCCAGATAATAAAAAAATTCAACCGATAATGCAATCCGATAATTATATACTTAATTTTGCCTCCAAATGTGTGCAACCGAAGAATTCAGCACACCGCCTCCTAAACCCCTCCCCTCTCTGAAGCCCCTGAGGGAGGAGGGGTTGAGGAGGCAGAGTTACAGGACAAGAAGTAGTTGAATATTATGGCGGCTGTTACTAAAAAAACGACGCTCTCGCCATCTGCGAAACATGTACCGCAGAAGTTCCACGAGGCAGAAAGCAAGCATCCTCATTCAAAACCACTAACCCAGCAGCCATTTAAAACTGCATCACAAAGATTTTTGGAACGAATACGAGGCTGCTGCTAGCGGGAATGCTAAAGCTATTGTAAACACTAACTAAGTTAAACTACAGGGCTTGTAACGATACAGAGTCGGGCTGTTTGGGAATGCAGCCCAAGGTGGGTGGTAAATCCGCATCTAAGGCTAAACACTGGCACGACTGGAGACCGATAGTCGGCAAGTAGCCGTCTTCTGACGGAGCCCGCCGCTCTGGCCGGTCCGGCAGGCCACCGCCGCCGCCTCGCCGTTGGCGGGGCGGGCAGAGCCCGGTTCCCCGGCTTCGGGACCTCCGGCGAACACCCCGGTTTCTCGAGCGTTCCCCCATGGCGTGCGAGCAGAGCCAGGACTCAAATACACCGCGGCGAACCGGCTGGGGCGGGCGGGTTATCCGGTACGAACGTAGCTGCCGCCCCCACCGAGACAAAACTTTTTTTTTTTTTAACCTAAATGACCCGAGAACCAAAGCCCTGGATGAAAAAAATAATGCAGTTTATACGACCACCATTCTTCATGAAAAAGTGATGTCCAGTATGCAAGCTTATCATGACGGCACAGTGGTTAGATCAAGGGTGGGCAAACCGGTCCTCGAGGGCCGCAGTGGGTCCTGGTCTTTGTTCCAACTGACCCAGCACAGATAGTTTAACCAATGCGGTTTCAGCAGAAATGAGAAGCACCTGACTGCAATCGACTGATTGCACTTGTAAAACAGCAGATTGGTGAAAAGGTGTCCTCTTAATGGGTTGCAACAAAAACCCACACCCACTGCGGCCCTTTGTGGAATAGTTTGCCCACCCCTGGGTTAGATGATAATTTAAACATGGAGAAAACGAAGTCAGCCAGTCGATAATGCATTCAGTAAGTAAAATGACGAGCGGTCAGATGACTTTGTAACGGTGCCTTTATTTTCGGCTTAACAAAACTCAGGCACAAAACAACACGCACGCGGATGCGAGCTCCAACTCCATCCAAATAGTACTGCCGTGTATCAGTTTAGCTGCTGTAAAGGAAATGTCGTGAAAGCCGCAAATGTAAACAAAGCGCTGCAGAATGGGTACATTTCATCTCGCTCTTTTGAGTTAATCATTTTCACAGTGTGCAACAAAGCATATACCGTAACATTAGCAATCACTTTTCAAATTATTTAACTTATTTCTCTGATCAATTACAGTCACAGTAGATAATCAAATTCTTAAATCAATATTCTGTAGCCACAAATATTATTCAAAATCTTTCCTTCTTCCAAGTTTTTGTTTTTTTTAGGATTAAGTATAACAATGTATTGCTTAAAACAAGGCTGTTAAGATTATTTTCAGCTAGCTATTTTTCTTCCAAGAAATCTGAGAGAAATACACTTGAAGCGATGGCAGATAATTTCACTTATTGCCAATAGATTTACACTTAAAACTGACAAGTTTTAAGGAGGTGTGTTTTGCAGTGTTGAGTATCAATATTCTATTTATAATCGAATTGGAGCCTATGAATCGTAATCGAATCATGAGGTGCCCCAAGATTTCCACCTCTAATCTCTACCCTGATAAATTTACACTTGCACAAATTATGGAGACTGAAATGTAAGGGGAAAAAAAAAACTTTCATGAGTAGGTTAATACTGAAATCCAGTATCAATAGTGTCTTATTTGGAGGCTACATATCTTGTCAAAACAGGGTAGTACCTTGAGGACACTCCTGTACTAAAGATACAAGGGAAGCCTTTATGTTTTGTTGGTTTTGAATGTAAATTCAAAGCCATTCATCTTGTCTCTGCTTTGTCACCACTAGGGTCATTATTACCTTCTGTATGCGTAGGCTGTACTCAAGTTGTCCTTTGGTAACCAGATCGACTCTGGGATCCAGAGACCACTTATCCTCACCGGCAAAGATAATGTTTGATCGATTGAGCCAGGCCACCCTGGAGGCTTTGTCATCAACATAACACCTGTGGGCAGATCAGAACAAAGGTAAGGAGAGGGGACAAAAACAGAAGCTCAGTCTTTTGAGAATTTGTATGAAAGAATATAACAAATATGGTCTTAGCATTTTTTAAAAATAACTTAAAACTTGCTATTGGATATTTTCTTCAATCTTTTGATTGATATACAGCAAGCGCGTGTTGGAGATTGACCTCAAACCAATTCCCCAGTACCAAGAGGGTCCATGGCACCCACACAATAAATCTCTATGCACCATTCGTCCATCAACATTTCATAAAAAAAAAAAACAAAAAAAAAAAAACCTAACTCGTAGGAGGTCATTCCTTTTTACATCAATTAGAACATCTGCACAACACAACTACGCTTTAAGCCACATTGCATTCAGTGCACTGTATGTCTAACAACATGTACTATACATTGAAAAATTTTCAATGACCATGACCTATAAGAAGTCACTACCGCGGACTAAGCAACTGTGAAGACCATGGCAGTATCATTACAGCAATCTCCAGTTGAAAGTATAATGCCTGTAGGGTAGCTTTTTTGTATTGCTCTCAAAACGATTAAGATAAAGCGTAGATAGATGTAGATATTTATTTTAATATTTTACCCATCCAATCACTGTATGACATCAAGAGTATTTTACTCCGACATTTCACCGAAATGTTTTTTTCAATCAACAGAAACTCTTCATTTGCAAGGTAAGAGACAAATGATTTTGTCTACTCCCTGTTCCATGATTTAAAAAAAAAAATGCCAAGGAAGAGTGCATTGAGCTCTTGTAAGAGTTGGAATGGATTTGAATGTCTGACAAATAAATACATTTTAAAAAGTGATAAATGTCTAAAACAATAAGAATGGAAATTAATCATAATGCAGACAGTAAATTTATATGCAAAATTTAAATCTGCCTCACAGAGCTGTGTGAAGGGAGTTTTTTTATTTTGTTTTATTTTATTATTATTATTTTTAAGTACACATTCTAATAGCAGTGGGAACCTCTTGGTACCTCACGATACGATATAATTTCCGAAATGAAGCTCACGATAACAATAATCTCACAATATGGCGACACAACGATTATCGATACATTGGTCAGGAAATCATTCTGTAAAATAACTACTAAACAGAAAAACAAGCTGTTTTCATCCTTCTGCTGTATGTTTATCACTAGTAGGCGGCCAGTGCATTTCAACTGGGAGGGTGGCAGCGAATGAAACGCTCCCACTTCAAACGGGCCCTCCAACTTCTACGGTCGTCAGTGGCAGCCAATGCCAAGCAACAAGGTAATTTTGGGCAATTTCAGATCATTAGCTGTTGATTTTACAGTCACTTCTGGTAACACTTTATAATAACTATCCGTTTCACTAGTTAATAGATCATTAGTAAACTGTTGATAAATGATTTATTGTTGATTTGTGAAGTATTTGTTAACAGTTTGTTAAGCATTTACAGGGTGTTCTTAACCTGAAACACAGTTTGTGTAGAAACGTTTCAGGTTTTTGTGTGTAACGTTTGGCATTTCTATCTTTTCAGGTTGAGAAATGCAGTTCACTTCAGAAGAAAAGGCATTTTGATAAGGCATTTTGCAGGCAGCGCTCATGTTGCACATTTATGAAAATCTGTCATAGAACCAACAAATATTTGTTCTTTTCTTTGTATATTTAACCAGTAAAACTTATGACCTTGAACATAATGTGTATATAGTTTTATTAAGATCCATCAACTAGCATGGGCATTTAGAATGGGGTCAACTATATTGGAACATCCTGTAAATGCTTAACAAACTGTTAACAAATACTACACAAATCAACAATAAATCATTTATCAACAGTTTACGAATGATCTGTTAACTAGTGAAACGTATAGTTATTATAAAGTGTTACAGTCACTTTCTGTTAATTTTGAGGCATTTCAGAGTCACCTCCTGTTGATTATGGAATTGACCCGGGAATGAATTGGCAGTGACTCATACTCAACAGGAATTGACCTGTAAATGCCCTAAAATGAACAGAAAATGACCCGTAAATGCTCCGAAAATAGGAACGAGTGTCTGTGAATGCTCTGGTTACAAACAAACGAACAAAAGTTCAATTGCCCTTCCCGGTCTTAATAGATTGGGCATCGAGTGGAAGATTTTGGTAGCAACTTGTTAGTTCCTTTTTATTTTATTTTTTTTATTTTTTATTTTTTTAAACATTGACACCTTTTTAAAACGATATTGATTCTTGGCATATCGAAAACCTTTTGGGATGCACAGTATCACAATATATCACCATTTCGATATTTTGTCACACCACTACATTCTATATCATTTCTCCTCCTCATTTGTTTAGCATTAATGGCTCACATTGTTTGTGTACATTATACACTCTACAATGTTAAAGAAAAAATATTTAGTTTCAGGTTACAGTATTTATTTTTGTTATAAAGCACATAAAGAATGCTGTGCAAGAACACATTTCAGCACTTGATCATGCTCCCTAGATTACAGACCTATTCATTTTTCAAAAGTGACTTTATCTGCTCAGGGTTACAGCCAGCAAAGCCAGAGCCTATTTCAGCAGATGAAAGAGAAAAAAGCACAACACCCTTGACCGGTTGACTTTCGATCACAGGAAAATTCAACTAGAATTCAGCCTGCATCAGTGGGATGGAAGTATTTATGTCACATGTGCCTGCTATTTTATGAAAAAAAAAAATGCATGCACAAAGTCTGAAAATGTTTGGTTTAGTTTAATGGGCCATTTGCAATAAATCAACTGTGAACAACTACACAGTTTAGCTCTATAAATGTATCCACTATGAGTAATTAATGGGTTATTTCCACAACAATCAGAAGTCGATATATAATAAATCAAGGACAACTTTATAGTTAGTTCTTTTTTTATTTTTTAAGTCCTAACACACGTGACCAATATCAACTTACTGAAACCGCTTAACAGTCAATAAACACAGGTGCCCAATTGCAAGTGATTGGTGGATTTTAAACATTGTCAGTGATCGTAGGTGGGTAGGCTAGGAACTAGGGGGAAGGTGGACCCAAACAGAGCATAACAGAGGGAAGGCGTAAATGCAAAAATGTTTAATAAAGTGGTCAATAAACAAAGTACAAACAAAAGACAGGGAATTCAAAGGTGTAAAGGTAAAACAAAAGCCAAAGTCTAACCTAAAATACCTGAGCCAAGGTAGGACGAGGGCACAGGACCATACGCTTGGACACTGACATTTACGAGACATAGACGATGACGCAACAAGAAGGGACTGCACATGGGGAGCTTAAATACAGACATGGGGTAGCAAGACTATGAAAACAGGTGGGTGACACGAGAGACAGCAGATTGTTCGACACACAAGGAGCAGGCACAACAGCTAAAATCAATGGGCAATCATGAGGACAAGACACACTAGGAGGAAACACAAACCCTAACAAACATAGTGTCAGTCAATCTTGAAGGAGGAAAAAGGCAAGTAGAACGTCCATCCTTCCTTGCTATTGGATATTTTCTTCAATCTTCTGATTGATATACAGCAAGTGTGTGTTGGCAATTGACCTCAAACCAATTTCACAAAGTACCAAGAAAATACAGTATTTACTCATCTTTATTTCTTTATCATTTTGCCCTTTGTAGAGTCATCAAATCTGCCTGTTCACAGCAGCAAGGTGCAAAAAATAACATCATATGGACGTTGTTGAGCTATTCCATTCATCAGATGTCTGTCTCTCACTTGGACCCCTATTGGAACATGTGCCTTTAAAGTGCCTGTGACACGAAAAAGCATGTTTATTTCATAATACACGCGGTATTTTATGCTCCTGAATGAAATGGATGCTTGGATGTGTGTCGGAGCGATCGCTATATTTATTTAGTTTTTTGAATCCCGCGCCATGAAAATGAGTGACTTCCGGCAACAGTCTCGAGTTGAGAAAGAGGGCGCTGTGACGTGTACGAAGGAAGGAGTCCTCTTCACTATACAGCCGTACTGTTGTATGACAAGGACTAAGGATTCAGTTGATTTTGCGGATTAATACGTTTATTTTTTGCATCACGCCAGCCGAACGGCTGCAGAGAAATCTTGCTGTATGAGGAAGAGGCGTGTGCGCCTTTTTGGGGTTTCAAAAGGTTCCCATTCACCGGTGGATATTGGCCAAAACAAGCCCTAATACTGTGGGACAATGGGACTTACAAGGAAGTGAGTAGACATCGTGTTTTAAGTATTTATGTTTTATGTATTATGTAAAATACTGGGATCATTTTAATAAGTAGGTGGCTTGCATTTTGTGGCTGACATGCTCCTTGTCCACTCGGCTGACAACCGGCGGCTTGTCGCACATCCCCCCTGCCAGGAGAGCACTATACTCGGCTTATTCTGTCAAATTTTCTGACCGATCAGAAATTGCAACTTTGTGTTAAAAATAGCCGCAAATACAGCGATTACAAAGTAAACACTACAAACGTTCTTTAAATAAAGGACTACTTACGTTCGATCATGGATTGGCATGTAAAAAGCTCTCCTCATACACATTAGCTGCACATGTTTGCTGCACAACAACTGCAGCCACTCTCGTATGACTCTCTGTTTACGTCTATGCGTGTAGTAAAGCATTATTTTGCCATATTCGTGTTGACCATTTGGCAGCTACATGCTCCTCCGACGTTGGCTGGTTTGTTCGGCGGTCATTGTCAAGCTGCTTCCCCGGCGAGCTCTCCTGTCCGTAGTAGCAGGGGAACTATCTGTAAATTGCTCTCCGCAGGGCGGGTTGGCGATCGGCGAAGACAATCGACAACCCAGTTGTCATGTGAAATGTTCTGGGCTAGTTAAGACTTTGAAACATCACTCAGTTCAGGTTAGCATGTTGACTAGCTGTTACGCCTCTTGATTTGTTTACATTCTCCAAAGCCAGGGGAGGGAAATGACATAAGCCCAATTTAGGTGGCATAAAATATCGTTCGGGAGGTGCGACAGTAAAGGTGAAGTCCACAGTTTTGACCATTATGGAGTAATTTTGCCATGTCGTCCTGAATAATGCATTTTTATTATTTCATATTCCCTTTAGCACAAGATACAAGTTATTTGTCATGACCATGCCATTTATTTAGCTATTGGGGAAAAATTATTGGATAAAAAGAATATCCTGTAAAAATATTGGAGTAGAGAGACTGAAACAATGATATTTTGCGGCTCTCTTCGTCGCGTTTTCCTCGTAGTGAATAATTCCCCCTCAATGGGCTGAATACTAAATCAGATGAAATCGTGACTCTGCTGACGTCATCCACCTGTTGGGAATGCTAGAGCCCTATAATGGTAGGTGTGGCTAACCGGCAGATTAAAAACGTCAACTGCGCTTTGCTAAACTGTTGTATATAGTCGAATTGTCTCAAAATATGATTCTAATTCACATAATAATCCTATTTGAGACTTTTTTTCTCCAGTCGTACGCACTTTAATGTAGTATAACCAATGTTGTCGAAGTTTTCACTTCATGCTATCAATAACGAGGAACCTACTCAGAAGTAGAGAACTTCATAACCGTTGTCAGAGTACTTGTCACACTCCCTCCTTTTAGGCAGACTAACTGTCAAAGTGGCTTTCTCACTGCAAGAGTTCTGGAGGACTGGAATAAAAAAAGGAAAAAGAAAATGGACTTGTCATAATCTTAAAATCAGCTACAGACTGCTGAGTTGGACTTACAGGAGGGCTGGATTGAATCGATTTATCCTCCCAGTCGGTGTTGTTTTCGTCAACGATGACGACAACGAAAACATTCCATTAACGAACATTTTTTTTCATGACAATAACGTCTTGATGACGAGCTGAAACGTGTCTTGGATGACTAACGTGACGAAAAGATTGCCAATTTACATCTGACGAGATAACAGCGACATGAAAATGCGCCATCGGACCCGTCATTTGTTCACAAAACGTGACATTTAAAATTTTTTTTTTTATTTGTGCTGTAGTCAGTCAGCTGCTACCGAGCCGCCATTCACGTGACTTGCGCACGCCCCCGCCCTCCCCCGAGGCAGTGCAGATGAGCAGTGATCTAAAATCATCAATAGCGGCTCCAGGCGCGAGGATTCATGGTCGCATTTTAACTAGAATCCTACCGAAAGAAGCATGCAATGCACTGTCACCGTGGAAGCAAGTGTGGCGGCTGTGGCCGCATACTTGGTGGAGAAAATACCTGTACTAAACTCTGAAGCGTTACCTCAATGTTTGACACGTTGTTATTTGTGCGAAGATAAGTTGTTACATGCATAGACTTCATAATGTATTTACATGACACATTCCCCATCCACTGTGTCACGCCTTCCCGAAGGGGGACGTCCAACACTCCGCTTCATTTATTAGCATTCGGTCTCATGCAGCGATCTAACGCCAGATTGAGGTTGAAAAAGTACGAAAGCTGTACTGCATACAAACAAGAAGGATTGTCCCAGGAGTGATTAGTTCGAGGATTCAAGGTAATTATTATATTTTTCGTACAATGCATGCATTTTGAAACGTTGTGAAAAAAATCAATGGGAGGAATTAGCCGCTACAGCATTGGCATAATACTTCGCAATATTTATGTAAAATGAATGGTACCTGCACGTTTTTTTTTGCTTTTAACCAAGAATCAAGACTGTTTTACGTCCATATCTATGAAGAATTCAGGGATTTAAGCATTTATTCACAAGAATTTTCAACAGAAAAAGCTCTTTGTTTATATATGGCAGCTGCTAATTTCCTTACTGACTAGCCTCATAGTTTGCAATATTTACGTAAAATAAATGCTACCGGAACGTTTTTTTTTTTTTTTTTTCTTTGCTTTTAACCAAGAATCGGGACTGTTTTACATCCATACGGGGGCCGCTAATTTCCTTACTGACTAGCCTCATAGTTCGCAATATTTACGTAAAATAAATGCTACCTCCATTTTTTTTTTCATTTGTTTTTAACCAAAAATCGAGACTGTTTTACATCCATATCTATAAAGAATTCAGGGATGTAAGTATTTATTCACAATAATTTTCAACGGAAACAGCTCTTTGTCTGTGTTTCCAGTCGGTCAGCTTTTACAGATATAGGCCCCCGATGAATCGGCCCCGTGCCTTGTGTCCCTTCAGTACATTATGAGGTCTATGTTACAAGTCATTTTAAGATATCATAGACCCATAGTTTTATTCAGCAAATGGTCTCTTATCATTTTATATATATATTTCCACATTCCTTGTGTATATTTCCACATTTCTAGTGTAAATGGAGCGCCCAGTTTAGGCTAATGTGTTAGTTTATTTGCACTGCTATTATTAATAAGCCTTTGAAATCAAACAATGTGCAGCCTGCTAACATCATGCTATGCGGAGAACATTTGGCCATATTTGATCACGCAGCACGCGCTTCAACCTATATTTGGGCTGACTGATACATACTGTATATAGTGTAAACATTTGTTGTTCCCCATAGGTTTAAAATGACAGCAAATCTTAATTGACCTACTGTATATAAGGTTTTACTTTGAATTATCATAACAATCTGTTACAGAGCCCAATTATTCCCCTTACTTGATAGTTAACTCGTTCACTTGCATTGACGGTAATAGACGTCCAAACGTTTGACTCTTTAGCCTTCTGCTGTGAAGCTGTCAGTTTGTAGACAGTTTGTAGGTTGGCAGCGAATATTAACATTCTTTGCCATTCCTCCCACTTTTAATGAATTGACATCTACTGTAGCGTTGCAACTGGCAGCTAATGAGTTTATATAAAACACTTAACAGGTCAGTCACAGACTCTTTACATTAGTCTTTTTCATGGTCTAGCCAATATGTGTAGAATTACAACATCCAAAGTACTGTAAATAAATTTTCAGATAATTTTGTCGTGTACATAATGCTGAATGTTTTAATTGGATTTGTAAATGCATCCCTCTCCCCCATCCAGATCACTGAGGTTGAAATGCCTAAAGCGAACAAGAAGAACAACAGGATACAATCATCCAGAATTGCAGTTTATGAGGCAGTGTCCAAATATAAGCCACACTCGTTAGAACAATGTGCCAAAGAAAATGCGCTTGCTCTTTGGATTGGGCGTAGTGGGCTACCTGCTTCCACAGGTGAGTTACTGCAGTGAAATTCAATTTGAACTTGTTCTGAGTGGGCCAGGAGTTTGTTATCACTTTTGTGTTGTTTTATAGTTAACAGGGTTTGTCCTATTTTATTTTCCATACATGTTATGTATTCTTACTTAAGTTCCTTATAAACTGCAAGCTACATATGACTTATACCAGGAATTTTATTTTACTGCATTGATTTTGTAAATTTCACCAAAATAAAGCTTGTGTTGTGAAAATAAATGTTTACTTGATTGTCAATGTTTATTCTAAATTGTTGGAAACTTTTTTTTTTTTTTTTAACTAAAACTTTGTGTATCCGTCAACAAAGTCTAGTCTGAAACTTTTTGAGTTTTCGTCAACTAAAACTAGACTAAAACTTGTAATCCTCATCAATATCATACCCAGCTCATTTTCATTTATTCATGCTTGTCATGTCTCAGACATCTTCCATTCTATCATAAAATTATTATTATTTTTGCTTTTAATTGTAGATGTGTTATCTACTACCTAGCCGTCAGGCTTGGAAAGAAAAAGTGATTACTCGGACCTATAGTATAAATTCAGCTTTAAGATAAGAAGTACTTGTCCAAACGTAGATTGGTACATGTGGTATCACAACCTCAGTTTAGATATTGTGATGTTCAACATTGCTTTTGATGTGTTTTATCACCAGAGGTCTGATGATAAACCACAGCTAACACAGGCTACACACTTTTAACCCTGTCACAGAGCCTGGGCTACAAGTTGCTTTCATTACTTTCATACTGCACTAATGAGCGTTTCTACATTGTGGGATAATTTTTCTTATTAATGGACTTCATCAGGATTCTATTTGATACTGTAGCTACTTTGTAAAAAATGTAGCCTTGTTGGTTGATTTAATTGGTCCATTATCAGGGGTGCCAGCAAACTAAACATGAGACTGAAAATGGGTCTTTAAGGTCACGGTGCTCCCTAGTTATTTTACCAAATCACCTTTGATGCTATGCTGACATTTATTAAAAAATACAGTATGTTGCAAAAATACTACATCACTTGGAATCACACATTTTAAAAAAATAACCAAGGACGTCATAAACTAATGCCAGTACAACTGTGGTCATTATTTGTTATGACATGCTTCATTTTTGTACAACATATTTTTGTACACAATTGAGTCACAATTTGTGCTATGAATCACAACACTCTAAAGCAGGGGTCGGGAACCTTTTTGGCTGAGAGAGCTATGAACACCACATATTTTTAAATGTAACTCCGTGAGAGCCATACAATATGTTTACAAATAAAAATACAAGTAATGTGTGCATTTTATGTAATTTCAACACTTTTAAAGTACAACAAGTCTCTGAACTATTTTTAATAACATTATTTTGCTGTTGCTAATCAATTATGAGTATTTGTTACTATTACCATTATGTGACTTCTGGTGCTGCATGGTTTTGCTGATGGCTTTTGAAGGGGATAGTTACTTTTCTCGCAGACACTGTATAACTGTCTGCATTAGTTTAATACATTCATTATAGTAAAGCATTTAACCATAGGTTAGGCAGACTTCACTCCATGCCCTTTGAAACAGTAAAGTGGACCAGCTAATCAGCCCTCGCCTGATAAACGAAGGAAAAGACGTCAGCATCTCTTTGGTGGGGTCCGGACACCCCCGCCCTACCAAGGCAACAAGTTGATAGCTCAGCATCTTAGACGTCAAGCCTCAGTTGCTGGGGCAACCACGACCCAGCCACCAAAGATGACACACGAACTTGACCGCCCAAACCTGCCACAGAAGGATGATCCCAAGACAACACCCAGGCACGCCTTCTGCCCGGCCCAGTCCACCGCAGCTTTCAAAAGACTGAACATTTAGCTAACAACTGCCGCTTCTCAGGAACATTCCAATGTATCAGTTGTTTTGCAGACCCTGCATTGCCTCTCCGTCGTCTTTTTTGCCTTGCTTTTTGATCACTGTCGACGAATAAATTGTCAACCTGTTTTCGGTGAGCCTTATTTAAACCATTCAAAATTGAGTCAGTACAAAGGGTTAACACCAGAGTGGACACGCGGAGTTTGGTCTTTCCGGCCGACTTGCTGAGTCTGCGCTAGCGGGATGCCTACTGGTTCGGCTGACGCGGTTCCGGCGGCTTGGTTGGGAGGCCGAATTCCTTCACTTTGTCGTCTAGTTGATACTTAGTGGGGTTAAGCTTGAGAAATTGAGAAAATTAGGATGCGTCTCTTTTCATGTTCACGAAAAGATTTTATCCATTGGTAGATTTTTTTCTTTAGCGAACTCAGTGAAGGACTCCACTCTTGTTGTCCCTTTTAGTCAAAACCTGGCAATCACGCTAAACTGGGAGAAGTTTCTTATGTCTGTTGACTCATCCAAAGGGAGAAAAAAAAATGGTGCTGCATTCATGTCCTTATGTCCTGCTGGTAAGTACGATACTCCTCATCTTTTTTTTTCTAAAATAAGCTACCAAGTGACAACATGGAAGACAAAACTGAAAATGAGGGAACTTTACTTCCTGATCTCACACACGTGCACATCAGCCGCTATTTTCAACAGCAAAATACAGCAACCCCACTTAAAATGAGTCTCTGCCTCATCTGCGTTGCCTATGCGATTGATAGATACTTAAATAGATAGACACAATGACATGTATGTTCGCCACTTTTCCACTAAAATTACTGCAAACTCGCTTTCTAGTCGCCGGTGACAATACACTGTTACCAATTTGCACTGTTTGGTAATGCGGTGCCCTCAACTCCGAACCGTTGGTGGGAGTGGACTGGCGATTTACGTAGCTCTTTCCTCGTCACTCCTATGTCCGGTTCTTCAATCGGGGAGATGGTGTAATGTATAAAAACACATAGACGTGTCGGATGTTTTTTTTCGGAGACTTGATTAACACAAACAAAAACCAGTGGGGGACACCCAGCCACTCAACACAGCGCTCCAGCGCAACTCTTTCTCGAGTCTCTACACCTGTCTCTTTCTCCCCTTGCACTCGCCCACTTCTCCTTCTGCACTAAATTGGCAATGCCGGTCATATTGAAATGGGACCGCGCCCCCTTGGGTGTGCCGGTAACAGTGCAAAGGAGTATAAGGAAACTTTTTTTTTTTTTTTAAATTAAAAATTTCTCTGCGAGCCAGATGCAGCCGGCAAAAGAGCCAGATCTGGCTCACGAGCCATAGGTTCCGACCCCTACGCTGAGAGGTTGTTATAATGTTGACAGACTTTGAAAATTATCAGAATGCTGATCACAGTATCAATTACTAAACCTGTAACATGGAGCACTATGACCTGGACAATGTTAAGGGATTTCAATTTTTTGTTTATACGGGCCATGTAAAATTGTAGCAATGAGGTGTACCATCCTGATTAATTGAATGATTCATTTGTTTATTCATGGACTGAGCAACACTACACAAATCAGCGAAAGAATATTCATAATTTGCAACCATGTAATGAACTCAATAGGGGTGCAATTATCACATTTTAGAGCTGAAGTAAATTATATTTGCCTTCAAAGAAATGGAAAGATATCACTTTATCATACCAAGTAAAACAACAAAGGTATGACACCAGGGCACCTCGTGTGCCCTGGTGTCAGACACGCAGCTGGCATTCACATGCATCAATCAAAAACAACTAGCTACAATAGCTACAACACAACAGCATTTAAGGAGTGAGAATCAGCTTTGCATAACCAGTGGGAAATTAAAAAGAAGAAAAAAACAGCATCAATATCCATGCGTTTGCACACCTTCTATTTTGTACATTGGACATTTGGGGAAAAAATGTTAATGAATACATGGTTCATTCATGGATGGGAACATATAGCCTCTCATAGCAGCATCTCAGAGATTTACGGGCACAGGAGGAAAAAAAAAAAAAAACAGCGCAAAGCCATAGTAAATACTTCTGAATGTGACTTTACCCAAATATTATTACATATATTTTTGAGTGAAAAAAAAACTGCTCACAAAAATAATTCCAAATGTATTACACACAAAATAAAATACAAACTAAATGAAGAGACATTTGAAAATCAACCATTGTAAATGATTAATTGCACAAGTATTTTTACTGCAAAGTTAAACACAATTGAACTATTATTAGCAAATGTACTTTAGTATAAAGAAAAGTGTTTGCGGTTGACTCTTGATCATGAAAAGGCAAACACTCTGTACTGAATTTAATCCACAGTACATCAGTCGCTCAAGAGGGGTATTTACATTCTAGTTACTTGACAAATACTAACTATATACTATACAACCTATTTGGTCCTATTTTATATACAATTGGATGGGAACCTGTCCAATCTGGCAAAACTGAATGAATGTAAATTTGTTATCCAACTGTCGGAGCCACCCAATATTTTGGTCCAACTAGAATGACTAGAAAAAGGCCCCCCTGAACATTTGCAACCCACATAATCTTGCATATCCTATAAAAAGAATAACAAAGGTTATAAAATATATACTGTACAATATTTACACTTTAAAGTTTGTGCCGTCATTCAACCACATCTGCATACATTCCAGGGAATATTTTTGGGGCTGTCAATAATGGTTCCTCAAGCTGCTGAAGGAACTTAATAAAGGCTGGCAAAGAAGCTTCCGACTGCCTAGTGAACGGTATGTTTTTCAGTTATTACTTTAGAATAAAAGACAACCATCAACATTTTAGCCTGGTATGGCATTTAGACTCTGTCAGGTCTTTGCATATTGCCGAAGGAAGTGGATATGATTTTCAAAGGATTTCTTCTGCGCTTGGTTTTGGTGGGAAACTCAAAGCCAAAAAAGACAACTCAACTTTGAAATCCATCCAAGGCTGTGAGAAAATGTTGCCTCTCATCAGCATAAGAGGTCAAAAATAAATAAATAAATAAATACATGAATAAATAGAAAAAAACAAAACAAGACTGCTCAAAAACGTGGCATACTATACAATGCAGCAGCGCACGAGAGTATGTTATATTGAATTTGTCAAGGGGAAATGTATGTAAGTTCATTGATGTCATTGTAATGGTCACTGAGACACTTTTTAAAATATCTTGTCTTCTCTATGTTGAACTTTTCAGTAATTCAAACAAGTAAACAACAGATTTAGTCAGCTTTGTTTTTCTGCTGGTTCTTTATAAATTAATAATAAATATGTGCCGATTACCGGTTTCAGGGTATACCATGGTATTAAAACATCACGGTTTCAAAACCGCAAAATTTTTCCCTCATACGTCCCTACACTATTAGCTATTTTTATGTCCCAAGTGTGTTTTTAAGAGTGTTATAATGTAAATGTGATACGAGTCATACACACATACTTTTTATGGAAAATAATTCAATTATTTTTGTTCTGTTGGTAATAATGCTGAGCTTATATATATATCAAAGTAACACATTTTAGAGCTGTAATTGCAAAACAGTGATCTCTCGTTTTCGCGGTTATTGGGGACCACAACCCGCCGCGATGAGTGAAAAACCGCGAAGTAGCGCACCCCTAACCCCATCATATCATACTGTGAGAATCTCATACCGGCACATCCCTATGTGTAATTAAAAAGTTGCTTAGGAAATGGATTGCTAGGTAGGTTAGCATTGCACACTTGAGATACTGTATAACTTTCTATATAGTAGAATTACTTTTCTCCAATATATAGAAACACAGAACGGAAGAGACGTGGAAGCAGCCAGGCAATTATCGCTTGGGTTCCGCTCTTTGAAAGACAGAAATGTTTCTCATTATGTGGTGATGGTTATGTAGTGGGTGAGCGAGTTCAACTACTCTCAGTGGCAGTTTATATGGCGACTCTGCGACACGAAGAAGCAATGACTGTGTTGCGGAGTGGTCTTGCGTTCGTATGGTGTCGGCGAAGACGGAAGGCAAAGACGCAAACCTTGGAATCCTGCCTCCGAAGTGGAAGAATTCGATTGCGGGGGCTTGAGGGGGGATTGCTCCGCATGCATATCAAAAGCTCCCGCGGCGCAGGACCACGCCGATAACGTCAGCACTCGTACTCATACACGTCACATTGGGCGTGCGCAGCGGTGCTACTAAACATTAAAAACAGCAAATATGGCGGAATGTCGGCTTTAATTTACTGTTTAATAATATTTTTGATTTTAATAGGTTGAATGTTTCTATTTTTGTGCCTTTTTGAACAAAAGAAAATGCCATTGCTTGGAGTGGGCGGGCATGTTGTCTTCCGGGCTAAGGAGGTCAAAGTGCATCATTCACTGTCGCCTTGTAAATCTGCACTGCCCCCTAGGGCCTGGCATGAATATTACATCGTTTCCATGCGGATTTGCGACATTGTTCGAATGGAGACGGAACCATATCAATGCAAACATGAAATCTTTCGTCTTCTCGGAGAGTCACCATGTAAACGGCCCCTCAGTGCTGTCAGTTCTCCCTTCAACGACTGCAGGTCCTATGCTAATAAAGAGCCCACCACAATTTGTAAAAGGTACGTGAGTGTCTCATTTTGCAGAAAAAAGGAAATTTCAACGTGTTCTGTAAATTTTATGTAAAGAATACATAAAATGGTCATTTTAACCAGAGAAGTGCTGTCACTCCATCACTCTAGCTACCAATTGGTTAAATATATGATTAAAAGTGATAAGCAGCATAAAAAAAATACAACAGCAGGTCCCCATTGTACCAATTTGTGTCTGAAGACAACAATGGTGTGTTTAAGTCTAATGCAATGTTGCATTAATAGAACTATACGGAGTTTGTCACTTATTTCTTTTTTCTCACGATTGCCACCTCCGGCCTAAAGCGTAACTGCAGCATGTGCTAAACTCATGCATGATGCGCATGCTTGTACGAGCACGAACACAAAGGAATGAGCGTTTGGCCAATCAAATCAGCACCAGAAAACATTAAAAAAATTATTATCAAGTCTTAAGTGGGTTAAAAGTGTTTTTGCCAATCAGAAACTAGGCAGAGGCTCAGTGAAACACCACTGCTGCTGCAGCGGGGATGCACGTGGATGTGCACAAGTGTGTGTTCACCCAGAGTGGTTGACCCAAACCCTATTTATTGAAGAAAAGAAAAAGGGCTTTTTGGGGCAGTTTCCGTTAAAATATCAGGGCTCTGTGTACTCATCAGGGCATTGGTAGCTCATGCATGGAGTAGAAAAATATTTTAAACCAACTCTAAAAATCCTGTCAATATGCTTTAAATTGCTAATCAAAATTGTTAGTAATTTTGTTTCAATGTGTACTTGTGTCATTCATTCAGAAAACTGTTATGTACGCCCACTCAATAATATCAGCTAAATAATTGGATCAACTGATACAGATCCCAGAAAAGTGGGGCCAATTTTTATTTTAAAAGTGCTTGCCTCGGACAGCAATTGATAGAATGATTTAACATTTTAAAAGTCACTGCTTTATATACAGCAAGTTTAACCACTCATCCTCCAGTACTTCTACAATGTTTCTCTATTGGTCAGTTCATAATCTTTGATTTTCTCATCCTGTACTCCCTGTTCTCTTCATTAACAGTTTTTTTCGGCAAATTTTCTCCTTCCCTGCTTCTCCCTCTAGCCTTTATATGATTCCGGAATTGTCAAACATGGACTTTTGAGGTGAGTGCAGCATACGTCTCTTCCTCTTACCACTACTAGTTCCTCTGTCCCCACCTTGAGGGATTTGGTTGATGGCGGTTATACTGCATGTGGTAGCAGTTTTGGCAATGAATGCATTGTACTCACCCAAAGTTGAATACATACAATGTGAAGAGGGGAAATATGTTTTGAAAGTACAGAAAGCAATTAAGACATTAAGGTGAACCCCCACCCCCAACACACACACAGATTCCACCTTTTATGCACCTATTTTATTATCCTTTCATCCCTCACTCTAAACCTCTGCAGTAAGATGCTTTTTGTATAACAAAACATTTTGTGTAGCACATATCAATGAAGCTCCCCTTATGAAGGGAGACAGCAAAGTCTCTGTGGTGACAAGAGGGAGTCGTGCCAGGAAGGGAGAAAGAGGGAGAACGGGAAAGTAAGTGTGAGAAAGAGTCTCACGTCTCGCTTTTAGTCTGTCACTGCCTTTGGTCATAGTAAACCAAAGGAAAATAGTGAGAATGAAAGGGACTTAAAGTCTAGTCTAATAAGGTCAAATTAAGGAGAGTAATGACCAGAAACTCAATTTGAACTTGATTAAATAAATAAACAATCATACTTTGTTAACAGAAATCTTCAAGTGTATAAACCTAATTTTTTGAAAATGAAGTAAACTTAACAATTTAGCTGATGGGTTGCATCTGCGTACAATATCGTTACACAGAATGCACATGAGAGCATTTTTTAACACTAGAAGTCCCAGAGAATTCTGCTACTCCTAACAGTCCCAAGCAATGGCCAATTTGGCCTCTCCTCCGAAAAAACCCAGAGGTGGCCTAAATGACCCAAGTGCTTTTGAATTAGCAAGTCGTTGTCCGACAGACAACAGCCGTTCGTATGGAAATGCAACCACTTGTGTTGGTATGCGGCCCAAATGGAGGGGAACACACAACAGTAGTACTATTCATGTAATATTATGTGTCAGTTCAAGTCAAGCTACATTTATGGGGTTTTGCACATTTTAATAATGTGTATTGTTTTACAATTTTACTGTCGGAAAAAATATCTCTGACAGTGTATTTGTGGGGCCTTTATATGCTAGCAATATTTGTTATAACAGTATATTTGTGATGCCTGCAGAAAATAGAACATTGAATCAGTATCAAATGTAAAACTGAAATAAGAGTCTGACGAAGTTAATTTTTGTCTTTTCTTCCTGGTATTTATTGATGCACAGGATTCAAACAAGAGTAATCACAGCAAATCAAAACTATCAAGTCAAAACGATGAAATACTATAGAAAACACACATAAATGTACCTCTTATACACCCTCTATCCTCTATACTGGACTTTTTGAAAGGTTATCAAGATTTTTTTGTTTTCCTGGGACTACTTGGTATACAATGAGGAGCAGTTATTTGCACTCCTTGTGATTGTGCAAGTTCACTCACTTTGAAAAGAGGTGGAGGTCTGAAATTTCAATCATAGATGCATTTCCACTCTTAGAGACAATCTAAAAAATCCAGAAATCACATTGTATGATTTTTAAAATTTATCTGTTATATATTTTTATCTACTGGGATTCAGTTCAGTATTTGTGCACCTGAGAATCAGCAATAATTATGACACTCAAAGACACCTTTACCCCACCCGTTTGAGCTCATCATTGTCACCTGTGCACCCCAGAGTCAGTTATAATCCACCTGCTACCATGGGCAATACCAGAGAGATTTCAAAAGGCACCAGATAAAAAAATTGATTAGCTCCACAAAGCTGGAAAAGGCTACGGGACAATTGGAAAGCAGCTTGGTGAGAATAAATCAACAGTTGCAGCAATTGTTAGAAAATGGAAAAGGCTAAACATGACTGATAATCTACCTTGGACTGGGGCTCCATGTAAAATCTCTCCTCGTGGGGCATCACTCATGATGGGAAAAGTGAGGGCTCAGCCTAGAACTACATGGCAGGAGCGAAACCTTGCTGAGTGAGGCTGCTTTCTCTTTCGCCCAACCCCCTCCTCAGCTAAAGTAGCCTGACTTGAGCCTTTTTCGCCCAACCCCCTCCTCAGCTAAACACTTCTTTCTTACTTGCCTACTGCAGGTTGATAAATTTGTAGGTAGATTTGTGTATGTCTTAGTCAATCCAAGAAAAAAGGTTCCTTCAATCAAAATATATATTTTCAATCAAAAACAAAAGTCACTTGAATGAAAGCAAAATGTGTTTGAATGCAAAAGTTGCCTCAAAACAAAGACAGACAAAAAAATTCTTTTGTTGGTATATTTATTTTGCTTTTGATATGTTTTTATATTTTATTAGAATCAATCACTGCTTTGAAAGCCTACTGTAGGTTGTCAAATGTGTAGGTAGATTTGTATATGTCTTAGTCAATCAAAAAAAAAAAAAAAAAAAAAAAGGTTACTTCAATCAAAGTATATATTTTCAATCGAAAACAAAAGTCACTTGAATGAAACCAAAATGTGTTTGAATGCAAAAATTGCTTACAAATAAAAGACAAAATTTTATGAGAATCAATCACAGCTTTGAGAGCCTACTGTAGGTTGATAGATTTGGAGATAGATTTGTTTATTTCTTGGTCAAGCCAAAAAAAGTTCTTTCAATCAAAATATATATTTTCAATCGAGAAAAAAAGTAACTTGAATGAAAGCAAAATGTGTTTGAATGCAAACGTAAACAAGTCAGGCTGCTGTTTCTTTACTTGCAACCAGCCATTAGCTGTGGAAGAGAAGTTGGGGGAAATTTTTCAGCCATTAGCTATAGAGGGGGGTTGGGCGTCAGACACTTTTTACTTGACAATAAACTGCTAAACTTTTGAGGATATTTTGACAGTATTTTAATAATTCTAATTTATTCGGCTGTATTTGTTTGAATACCCTCTACATGTTAAAAAAACATTTTTGAAAAGATCAGTTAACAATTTGCTGTCGATATACATTGATATACATAGATATTCAGAAATACTACAACTAAGCACACCAAGCAACAGTGGTAACAAGAAAAACACCTCACATGAAATGGCTGGGGAAAAAAATATGCCAGACTCGTAAATTCCACTCTTGGTTCAGAAACAAGCTATCATTCAGGCAACTTTTGCATTCAAACGCATTTTGCTTTCATTCAAGTGACTTTTGTTTTCGATTGAAAATATATACTTTGATTGAAGGAACCTTTTTTTTTGGATTGACTAAGACATACACAAATCTACCTACAAATTTATCAACCTACAGTAGGCAAGTAAGAAACAAGTGTCTGAAGTAGCCTGACTAGTAGTCAGGCTACTTTAGCTGAGGAGGGGGTTGGGCGAAAGAGAACGCAGCCTCACTCAGCAAGGTTTCGCCCAACCCCCTACTCAGCTAAAGTAGCCTGACTTGAGCCTTTTTCGAGTCTTGAGTCCTACTTATGAAGATGGTATGTCCTGTATTGGAATTTAAACAAATACCTATAAAAACAAATGTCCCATTTATTTTCAATGGCAAGTAATCAAGGTCCCTGTGTTTTTTTTACCATTTATCATGACAGCCCAGTGAGATTGTATACCGCTAACTCTCATATAGGTGAATTAAAAAAAAAAAAAGTAAAAAATCTGACCTACGTTTTTTGGGGGAGGAATGAAAAAATCAATTCAATCAGTTAACATAAACATCTTTGATGTGAAATGTTTTATATTGTATATTTGTAATAACGTGTAGAAGATGAAAAGTAACATGTGTTACTTTGCTGAGTAACAAATTACAATGAGGTAACTGAGTTACTTCTCCCAAAAAGTAATTTAGTTAGTAACTTGTAACCAATTACTTTTTGAAGTAAGATTGACAACACTGTGCAGTACATATTCCCTTCATACTAATTAGGACTATTAGGACATTCAGTCATTATTTCAGTGTGTTCAAAGAAACTGTTCAGGGCTGCTCCCTTCCACCTTCTCATGACACAAATTCTGTTTCTGTTTTTCTCAAAGGTTTTCACACGTTTTCTCGTACAAAATGGCCACAATTCTTGCTCCATTAGATCCAGTCATTCTAAACTATATACATGATCTTGCTTTAAACTCAAATTAAATTTAAACTCAAAACATTTTTTTTTTGCAAAAACAATGTACACATTTGGGCCATTTTTTTCTGTTTTTCTGTGTGGAGTATAGGAGAAGTAAGTTAAAAGTTTGTAAAAAGCGTAAAACTCCATAAATAAATGTAAATTAATAAATGTAGCTTGAATTGAACTGACAAAAACTTTCACATAAAGTGTGCAACCATGGTGTGTTCCCCTCCGTTGGGCCGCATTCTAACACAATGTATGTCTAGTGGTTGCATTTACATATGAATGGTTGGTGTCTGTCGGACAACGACTTGCTAATTCAAAAGCACTTGGGTCATTTGGGCCACCTCTGGGTTTTTTAGGAAGAGAGGCCAAATCGGCCATTGCTTGGGAATATTAGGAATATTTGTCTTGGGGAAGGGCCGAGTCGGCCTCTGCTGGGTTTTCTAGTGTTAAAGGCCTCACGTAAAAAAAAAAAAATAAATAAAAAAATAAAATAAAAAAAACTGGAACGGTTGCTTAGGACCCCACCAAGAATGCTATACTTAACTGCAGGTCAAGAGTTTGCTCAGGTCTAGTTAAACATAATTATAATAAAAATACAACATGTCTAAATTTGGTGATTTGTGGACATTAAAGAGCAGCTTGAGACAGAAAATAAATAGGTAACCATACACTATAGCAGGGGTCGGGAACCTATGTCTCGTGAGCCATATATGGCTCTTCTGATGAGCGCATATGGCTCTCTGCCAACCCCTCATCTTAAATGTGGAACCTGCCGGCTCGCTTGACATGAACCAGCTATGATGAGCGCATTCGCACATTAGTCTTGGACACTTAAAATGTTCGTTGCAACAATTGCTTCAAGTCGGGTCGCGCGGAGATGGGCGAGATCGCCTCGTGCTTGAAGTCGCCACTCGGCCAGTGGCGGGGTCGGCCCCTCCCCGCTTGATGCCGAGCGAACTGGAGTATATAAAAAATACATAGGGGGCAATTAAACTACGAATGGAAACCGTGTGGTACTCAAAGTCACACAGGCGCTTTAATTTCAGGACTTTTTGGACTGTCAATTTGTCGCCACTTTCAGAAGAGTGAGCTCAGCCACTGTTACGCACACGTCCCCAATTGTGGTTTCCTTTTTCAGGAAATATACGCGACGCCACACCATGTTTCTATTTGTTATTTTCGTTGTGGTGAGTGCACAAATGTGTAACGATTGTAACAACCCAGGTAACGATGTTAGACTTTGTTTGTCGTTTTCTCAAGATCTATTTCAATCGCATCTCGGTGACTGCTCGTGACCACCCTCTGCCTACGGTGTAATGCATTCAAATGTGTTCACCAAAGAAACAGTGCGTACAAAATTGACTCGGACAAGTTGGCAAAAGAACATAAAATATACAGTGTGTGTTTATATACATACATACACATAGACACACACTGTATGGCTCTTGTGCAATCACTCTTTAAAATGTTTGGTTTTGGCTCTCTCTTTTTAAAAGGTTCCTGAACCCCTGCACTATAGGGAAGCAAGAGTCACAATTGCAGTGTTCACATAACACATACATACAACACAGGAAGCAAGGAAGGAGTAAAACAACTAGGACACATTTTAAATGAACAGGTCTTAAAGCAGTCATCACCAATTAATAATGTGTGTAAATTCAGTGAGCTCAACTCTCCTGAACACCCAATTCAGAAAAAAAAAAGCTTACAGTTTGGCTTTCCTAAGTGCAGTTTAAACTCCCATCAGCCATCAGTCCACAACATATGTATTAATGTAAGCAAATGTTCAATAAGATTCTAGAGAGAAATACCTGGTCACAAATTGAACAAATGTCCTGACCTTTGATGCATATGACATTTGGTTTGACTTGAAATTAGATTAAACTGCTTTTCTACCACAAGACAAATTTCTTGTTCATTGTTTTCCTTTTTCTGTTGCATGGAAATACATGAAGCACCGCTTCTCATCACTTTCACCAGGAAAATGTATTAAATGCAGTCATTTCATATTAAATGTAATACAAAATGAGGACTGCATTTTTTGTTAACATGCTATCCCTGAGGTTTACATTTGTCACAAAGTTCATATAGGCAGAATTTGCACATGTAAAGCCATACATTTTCATTTTAGTAGCACTCCGCTATGAAGGAGGATGAAGAAAATAGAAGTACACATTTTCACCTTGGAAAGATTTTTTTCTTATTTGGTCTACGACATGTACAAGTATATATTTTGTCTTGACTAACAAATTGCTGTATCTCAAAATCACTGTGCTGTCATACCATTGGCACAATGTACGTGGAACGCATAACGGATAGAGGGTGAAATTCATGCGAAGTGTACTTTTCACAGTTGATTAAGGATTTAGTTAATTTTATTTTTTCTTAAATCGTTGCCTTCATATTTTATAAATGCTGAAGCCATTATTAACAATGAATGGGATATGTCACATTTCTGTCTTAGCCCCAACTGTTGGTTCGCGGAGTTATGTGAAGTGCCAAAGAATGATGCATTGTATTTAGTAGAGATCGACCGATATGGGTTTTTCAGGAATGATGCAAAATATCAGTAGGTAGAGGGGGCTGATAACTGATTTTTGGAGCCAATATTCTGCAGTAAAAGTGTAAACATTGGCGTAAAAAAATTGAATCATGGAAACACTGAACTTCATTGAAATGCCTAAGGCACGCTTATTGAATCACACAAATAGAAAATAATAGCTCCAGAAGTGCCTGAATTTCCTAGACTCAGAAACACCTCTTATAAAGTTGAACAAAAGGTTAGATAAATAACTCTCTGAAAATTTTCCACAGAAAATAGAACAAAAATACAGGAAGCTCTCAGGCTCAACAGCACCTCTTTTAAAAGTAAATAAAAACAGATAATAGCTGCTTGAATTTGCCCCCTAATGACCTCGCCTAAGTATCCTTGAGCAAGATACTAAACTCCAAGTTGTTCACGGGGCTGCGTCACCAGTAGGTAGATGAAGGTATAGGGTGAAGCGCTATGAGGGCCATAAAAAGGTGGAAAGGCAAAATACAAGTGTAACTCCATTTACCATTACCATTTAACCATTCAGAGGACGGGGGGAATACTAGTGCAGGAGACAGCAGACAGGAGACAGAGGCGTGGCTGCATTTGAGGTGAAATAACCCAGTTTGAAATTGTTTTTTTCATATTGGCCAGTTGGATTGAAAAAAAAGGCTGATACCGATATATGCCAAATTTCTAAACATCGGCGCCGATAATCGGCCTGGCCAATAAGCGGTCTGTCTCTAATTTATAGAGATTCTGGATCTTCTAGTATGGCTCTAATGTGCCAATTTGATCAAAAACCTATATAAAACTATTAGTGTGTTGAAAAACATTTTGTGTATTTGTCAAAATTACAGTGGTTTATGTAATAAAGCACTTCATGTGATCCCACAGGCTTGAGGATTAGCTATATTTGGCAAAGACTACCAGAGGCAAAGGGGGTTAGCCTGAGTTGTGCTTTATCAAAAGTAAAAATGAAAATAAAATCTGACTATGTCATTAGTAGGATAATCCTTACTAATGTGTGTTCAAATAGTTGCGATTATTTTTGATGAGCCTCTTTTCTGTATGATTTGGGTTGGATTACCATTTGCATGTCAGTCAAGCCACTGTAAGTTCTCCTTAGGTGTAACTGCGAGTGTGAATGGCTGTTTTTCTATACAGTGTATCACAAAAGTGAGTACCCCCCTCGCAGATATTTAAGTATATCTTTTCATGGGACAACACTGACAAAATTAGTTTGACACAATGAAAATTAGTCTGTGTGCAGCTTATATAATAGAGTTAATTTATTTTCACCCCCGAAAAAAAAACTCAAAATATAGCCATTAAAATCTAAACCCCTGGCAACAAATGTGAGTACACCCCTTAGAAACTACATCCCTAAATGTCCAAATTGAGTGCTACTTATCATTTTCCTTCCAAAATGTCATGTGACTCATTAGTGTTACGAGGTCCAAGTGTGCATAGGGAGCAGGTGTGTTCAAATTTGTAGTGCAGCTCTCATACTGGTCACTGAAAGTTCCAACATGGCACCACATGGCAAATAACTCTCTGAGGCTCTTAAAAGATGTATTTTTGCGCTACATGAATATGGCCAAGGCTACAAGAAGATTGCCAACACCCTGAAACTGAGCTTCAGCACAGTGGCTAAGATCATCCAGCGTTTTAAAAGAGCAGGGTTCACTCAGAACAGGTCTCGGGTTGGTCGTCCATAAAAGCTGAGAGTCCTGAGAGTCACATCCAAATGCTTTCTTTGAAAGATCGTCGCAGGAGTGCTGTCAGCATTGCTGCAGAGATTGAAGAGGTGGTGGTGGTGGTGGGGGTCAACCTGTTAGTGCTCAGACCATACGCCGCACTCTACATCACATTGTTGTGCATGGTTGTCACCCCAGGAGGAAGCCTCTTCTGAAGACGGTACACAAGAAAGCCCGCAAACAGTTTGCTGAAGACATGTAAACAAAGCACATGGATTACGGGAACCATGTCCTATGGTCTGATGAGATGAAGATTAATTTGTTTGGTTCCGATGGTCTCAAGCATGTGTGGCCGCGACCAGGTGAGGAGTACAAAGATAAGCTGTTTCATGCCTACAGTCAAGCATGGTGGTGGGAATGTCATGGTCTGGGGCTGCATGAGTGCTGCAGGTGTTGGAGACTTACATTCCATTAAGGGAAACATTAACTCCAACATGTACTGTGAAATACTGCAGCAGAGCATGATCCCCCCCTCCAGAAACTGGGTCACAGGGCAGTGTTCCAGCTTGACAATGACCCCAAACACACCTCCAAGACTGACCACTACTTTACTGTCGAGGCAGAGGGTATAGGTGATGGACTGGCCAAGCATGTCTCCAGACTTGAACCCAATAGAACATCTTTGGGGGATCCTCAAGCAGAAGGTGGAGGTGCGCAAAGTCTCAAATATCTGGCAGCTCCACAAAGTTGTCATGGAGGAGTGGAAGAGCATTTCAGTGGCAACCTGTGAAGCTCTGGTCAACTCCATCCCCAGGAGAGTAAAGGCAGTTCTGGATAATAGTGGTGGCCACACAAAATATTGACAGTTGACATGTTGTATATTAATATTGACAACTCACTAAGGGGTGTACTCACTTTTGTTGCCAGGGGTTTAGATACTAATGGTTATATTTTTAGTTATTCTGAGGGGAAAATACATTAACTGTATAATATAAGCTGCACACAGACTACTTTTCATTGTGTCAAAGTGTCATTTTGTCAGTGTTGTTCCCTGAAATGATATACTTTAATATCTGCAGAAATGTGAGGGGTGTACTCACTTTTGTGACACGCTGTATGTGCCCCAGTAACCAATTCAGGGTGTACCCCGCCTCTTGCCCATAGTTAGCTGGGATGGGCTCCAGCATTCCGACGACCTTCGTGAGGATAAACGATACAGAAGATGAATGAATGAATGTCAGTCAAGCTGTAAGAAAGCATATAGGGGTAACTGATTGAGTTAGACAGTGACTCAATATAAATACTGCCAAAATAAAATTTAAAACTTATCAGTATCTAAAGCTCTGAAAGGTTCTGGAATTCAACGTATGAATTTCTCACTTTAGCAATTAATGACACTGTATGTTTTTATGATAAACCCAGACTAAACGGAATGAGGGCGGCACGATGGATGAGTTGTTAACATGTCTCATAGTTCTGAGATCAAGGGGTTCAATCCCAGGCTTCGCCCTTTATTTGTGGAGTTTGCGTTGGTTTTCCCTGGGTTTTCCGTTTTCCCCCAACATCCCAAAAACATGCATGTTAGGCTGATTGAACGCTCTATAAATTTTCCCTAGTTATGAATGTGAGTGCCACCCTCGTGAATGGACATGTGGCCTGCGAACCACACACCAACCTGCAAAACATTTTTGTACATACAGTCTTATGAAGTCAAGAGCTTCAAAGAAACACATGAAATCAGACAATAAAACACATTATAACACTGTGACATGTAACAGTGACAGCAAATGTGACTTAACACTCGTTTTGTGTTGGGGTCAGAATTGACCCGTTTTCAAATTTTCAGATGCAAAAATCAATGGTACTTTTGACATATCCAAACTTGAATATGGGTCAATCTTGACCCGAAAACAATAGACTGCAAAGGTTTAGTATTTTCAGGCCAAGTTAATTTAAAGATCAAATTTAATTCACTAGCAAAAATATGGAATGATTTCTAATACAAGACAAGGGTTAAGCACATCACACATTGTTTTACAGTATGGAAGGTCAAAACATTAACTTAAACTAGGAGGGCCCAACTAGTCGATCGTGAGGTACTGGTAGACTGTGGACTGATGCCCAGTCGAACGCAAGGGGTTTATGGAAAATATCAAATTAAATAAGATGAATAAAATTAAAAAAGGGGAAAAATGTTGTTGTTTTTCTTTTACTGAGTAGCTGCTTGTTATAAGGCAGCTACATGTGTTTGTTGACAAACGTATCATTGGATGACAGAAACCTCACCTCTTACTCTGTTGTCAATAAACAATGACATCCGCTACTTTAGAATGAATTAAGTGACGACAACCATAGACACACACACAGTTTGTAATGAACATCAGTGGCCTATACTACGAACGGAGTTCAACCTCCCCAGAAGTAATCCTGTTTACCAGCGGGTAACCGGAGTTGACAAAACCTGGTTATCTAGTTTGTGGTCAATCGGTCCTACGACGCTGATTATGAGGTTGATTAGTCGAACCTGTGTCAACCCTGTCAGTTACTGGACATTCACATAAAAGGGGGCGGAGTCAAACACTACTTGTGACGATGGCACGGGCACCTTACTTCACGGAGGAGGAACGCGCGATAATCATGCAGAGTTATGAGGAATTAAAATCCACCCTCACCGCGAAATCCAACACCGCTTCAGCGAGTACAGCGCGATTGGTCTGTTGGCAGCAAATTACAGATCGTGTGATTTGTGAATTTTGTCAATATACCAGTTTACTCATGTCCATGAAAAGAAATAAAGCCTGCTGTCAGGACAATAAAATAAGATTTGGTACGTTAGCTGTACGAAATAATTTATCGTGCATCACCACATGAAGAAGGATGATTGTATGTTAAGTCCCATTGACTGTATATGTATATGTCCTTTGAACATCTTCAGAGTAGAGGTTAGATCGGGCTTTAAAAAATCCAGCCCGACCCGGCCCGAGCCGATCAATTAACTTGATTTTCAGGCCCGAGCCCGAAACCCCTACGCAATTTTATGTTATATTTGTGAGGACTCAGGAGAAGAAGGAAATGCGGTAATGCGATGCGTGGTTGCGTTTTGTGTGATCACATTTGTGACGATTCCTGTTGCATAATGATAAAAAATTAAAGCTCGTCTTTTGTAACAAATTCCCACAGTTAAACAAGACTGTAAGATGCATATTCAATAAGCATTTATATCTTTTATATTTGTGTGTCCTATTTGGCTGATAATGGATTTGACATTTATTTTAATCTCTACGAGTTGGCAGAAAAAAATGCAAGTTTTCTCAATGTTTAAATGGTCTACATATTTTTATGATTATTAAAAATGCAATTACACAACGAAATAACAATGGAAAAGTTTATTAAATATGTTTCTTGTATGAGAGCAAAGCTGCACATTCGTTTACATTCAGTGAAGCTGACACAGGTTTCTGAATAGCATTTTCAACAGTCAATTTCAAGCGTTTCCATACCCCACTCCGAATCGCACGGCATACAGTGTTCTTACTCAGATATTCAGCATCACTGATGGGATACATATATTGTCCGCTGGCGAAGGAGCGCAAGGACAGGTACACAATCTACGCGGTTGTGAGGGCCTGACTTCGGCGGGTTACATTAGTGATGTCCGCCTCGGTTAGCTGGCACAGGTAACGAATTCCCTCAGCTGAAAATCTATATCTTTCATGGAGAACATCGTCCGGGTACGCCAGCGGATTCTGGGGGTCTCCAAAAACCCATGCCCTCCGAAGAGAGCCCCTCACAATCCGTGCGCCAATGTCGTACGGGTCGTCCAGGTACGCTGTTATTGTCAAGAGGACACGTCCGCGGAAGAGTGCTGTTTGAATAGAGCGTGGTTAATTGGAATCATGGGGTTAAGCAAGATCTAACTCTGAGACGACCAGGTTTGCCGTGTGGCGTGTGTTGCCATGGCAACATTCTCCAGTTTTAACATATCCACCTTTCGTAGTTCTGCTTAGCCGATAAATTATGCTGCACGTGATGAAGTTACTCTCGAAGTTACCCTGCAAAGCCAGAAAACCGGCTTCGTAGTACAGGCAACAGTCATCTAAGTAAACTATTCCATTATTCAGCCCCAATTCTCCCACAGCACAGACTTGTGCAACAACAAAAACAGTAATAAGTTCTTGTTGATATTGATGGAGGGCAAGTTTACCAATATAGTTTACCCTAGAGGCTGCAGTTGATTTTACTAAAAGCAGAGACAAAGATGCAAGTAACAGAACACAGATGTGAGATGAGGAAAAGGAAAATGTATCATTATGAATGTGTTCCACATGTGCGGGTGAACACTGTTGCCTTTTATTGACACACATTTAAGAGTTTAAATTTGATTTTTGGCCTACATAGTTTACATCAAGACAATAAAGTACTGTAGTCTGGCACTTCTTTCAGTACAATGAGATTTTCAAAGTCAATCAAATACTGCATCTCATTTTGTATGCACATAATATTGAGTTGATCAGTACTGATTGGACATAATCATGTCGTCGGCAGCAGCCATATCCATTAAGCTTCCAGAGTATATTGCAAATTGCATCTTTGGATGCTTTCAAGAATTTCTTCCATATAATGTGCCTTTCATGTATTGTAATTAAGCTTTTCTCGCTTTGCAACATTTTTCCTTGAATTATTATACTTTGTGTCTAGGTGTACCCCACTGCTGGCCCAAAGGTATGTGGGATTGCTCTGGCTAGCCTGTAACCTTGCCCACGGTATGCAGTCAAATTTTAAAGGGGAGAAGCTACAGATGTAATTGATGCCGCAAATCTGACATTTGACAAAGAGAGCAACGTAACACTTGTCCTGGTTAACTTAGTTAGGAGGCAGCTGGACCCACTAATGGCAAAATGGACACCCTTTTATTCAAGGGGCTCCTGACCGAGAATGGATAAATTCCATTAGTAATTCAAAACCATTATAACTGCACTGGGGGGGTACTGTATACCAGTGGCAAGCTGTAAGCAATACAACCTGGCCTTCACATCAACCATCACCTTGAGTGATGATGACTGTAGTTTCTTTCACATATGTGATAATGATGATAAAATTCAATTGCTGCACAGCCCTTATCTTGTGTAGGTTAAAGCTAGGCTAAGGCTAAGCGATTTTGAGATCAAGATTGTAGATCAAAAATTTTTTAGGTTGATGTTGGTGATCAGCCGTTACATATGTATTTAATTGAACATAACATGATGCTTATGCATACCTGTCAAGTTGTACGGTTTTGGCGTACTTTGTACAAGTGAGCACTGATTTTTAAACGTGTTAGCCATATGTTCAAAATCTGTACGTTTTTCGTGCATTACTTTTTTTTTTCTCCGTTCGGATTTTGTCACAGTTTCGGCAACGAGACAATGTGCGTTACTATGCATTAGTAAGTTGGTTGAATGACGCGAGAAAAGTCAGACTCTGAGCGAGAAGAGCGAAAGTGGGAAAGAGGGCGTTGTGACGCCGTTGCAAACACGATGCTAGGTTAGGTGGCTCCAATAATAACTGACTGTAGCCGACAGCCTACAAACTACGCCCACATGATGGTACGCTAGCACATGTATATGAACTAGATGCGAAATGATACACTTGCCGGCATTGGTAAACAGCCCCCATCTTAAAGCAGTTGACTTCTCAGAAAGGCTCTGTTGTAGTGAACCTTCCTAGCGAAGCTAAGTAACTTTTTAAAATCTAAAATACTCCTAAATCAGCAAAATCATGACTTGAATCTATCTTTAAATGATGAAACAGTTTTAAAACTTTCACATGTCGAAAGTAGACAGAAGGGAACTCATGCAAAAACGGGAGCAATTTTAATAAGTTTAACGGTTGATTCACAACATTAAATGACCTCCAAACATAGCAACGTTTACTAAGTTTTTTTTTGTTTTCTTTTTTGACAAAATGGAAAAAAAAACATGAAAGGAAACACCAGTTACTTTCCCAAGTAACTAATTAGTCTTACATTAAGGTAACTGAGTTACTGCTCCCACTGCTTGAGCTGTGCAGTCGCACAATTGAGCTCCTGAAGGGCACGCTCCTATCTTGACTGATAAGCACTCAGGGCCGGGCGACCAGCCTGGAAATACGTCTCAAGTATGGTTCCGAGGGCTCTGAGACCTGATGATCTGGATGAAGTCAAATCCTCCATCCAGAAAATAGAGGCCTCTCTAGCTTCCCTGACCAACCTGGTTCAAAGCCAAAATCGGGATGTCATGAAAGAATTTCAGCTGTTGCGCGCTGAAAACGAGAAGCTCAAACAAGTGGTTGAGGAAAAGGAGACACGCATCAAAAGGCTGGAAATTCTGGCTGATGATCTCGACCAAGGAAGACGCGCAAATGATCTCATCATCTCTGGATTACAACTGGCGCCCAGATCATATGCCGAGGCTGCTGGCCCACCTGTGGCTCAACAGGCAATTGACAAGCTACAAGAATTTGGAATAAAAGTTGACCCGGAAGACATCCGCCACTGCTTTCTGCTCCCGGCTGGGGGCAGAGGACCGGCGACGATGGTCGTGAAGTTGGCAGACCACAAGAGCAAGGTTGCCCTGCTTGAACAGCGCCACCGCCTGAAGGGAACGAAGATCTTCCTGAATGACAACCTGACTCGCCGAAATGCTCAAATAGCAAAAAAAGCACGTCAGCTCAAAAAAGAGGGGAAAATTGCCAGCACCTGGGTCTCTGATTGCAAAATCTTTGTGACGACGCTAGACATGAACATAAGAGTTGTGCGAAGCTTGGAAGAGCTGACACCATTTGAAAATTAATGATGACACCTATCACCAACTTTCTGGATGACCAGATTGATGAGTCCCATGATGACCCAATTGATAGTCTTGATCCTGACCTCAACTTTTACAATAACATGTAGAACAACTGTAAGTACTACACCACAGAACAGTATAGCAATTCTATGGATGCGGACGGTAAGCTAAAACTAATCCACTTCAACGCCAGGAGTCTATACAAAAATTTTGAAAACATTGAAGAATATCTACAGAGCTTCTTGATGTTATTGCCGTCTCTGAAACCTGGCTCAATGACAACAAAGGATTTGACTTTAAAGTGCCCGGATACAACATTGCCCAAATGAATCGGACATCTAAGGGAGGCGGGGGTGTTGCCATATTTGTAAAAAATGTGTTTAAGTTTGATGTCCAACATGACATGTCAACTGCTATTGAAGATTTGATGGAATGTATCACAACTGAATTAAGTATCACAAACTGCAATAGCATTACCATTTGCTGTGTCTATCGTGCACCTGACTCAAACATACAGCTTTTTACTCAGCATATGGAAAATATATTGTTTAAAAAGAATAACAAGCATGTGTTTTGCTGTGGGGACACAAATCTGGATATCTTGAACCCTAAAAAAAAATCCTCATATAGATGACTTTGTTGCCTCCATGTATTCTCAAGGCCTACGGCCTCTGATTATGCAACCAACACGAATAACGACACACAGTGCGGCACTCATTGATAATATACTCACAAACATTCTAAATCAGACTCATAGTGGCTTGCTAATCTGTGATATTACTGACCATCTGCCTATCTTTACAAACTTCACCCTACGCAACTACTGTGAAAGCACAACGAAGGTTGTATACAATAGAATAAGAAATGAACAAAACATTGAAAACATGAAAAAAGAACTCTCAACTCAAGACTGGAATGATGTTTACAATGCAACTAATGTGAATGCTGCTTATCGGTGCTTTATGAATACAATTCAACACCTCTACGATAAGCACTGCCCAAAAAAGTTTCCCACCAGGCGAAGAATGATAAACAAACCTTGGATGACTAAAACACTTATCAACGCTTGCAAAAAGAAAACAAATCTGTACAAGGAGTTCATCTCTAAAAGGACAACCGAAACGGAGAACAGATTTAAAAAATACAGAAATAAACTTAACTCCATTCTGCGTGCTTGTAAAAAACAATACTATTGCAATTTACTGGAAGACAACAAAACCTACACTTGCAGACTGTGGAAAATACTAAACGGGATGATAAAAAGAAATAGGGAGTCAGGGAAATCTTACCCTGAGTTCTTTTATGGAGATAACAGTGAGATGAGAAGCAAAGAAGATATAGCTAACAAATTCAATGAATTCTTTGTAGCTGTTGGGCCTAAACTAGCAGGGAACATTCCCACTGTAGCTACTCATATGCGCCCTGACCCCATTCTAAAACCCATGTTTTTGGAACCAATACTGACAACCGAGGTAAAGAGTCTAATTATGCAGTGCGACAACAAAGGTTCCACCGACCTGCAGGAAATTGACATGAAACTCATTAAAAGCATTCATAATGAAATACTACTCCCCATAACTCATATTTTTAATACATCTTTTGAGACAGGAATCTTCCCTGATGAAATGAAAATTGCTAAAGTTATCCCAATCTTCAAAGGTGGGAACCCACATGAGTTCAACAACTACAGACCTATCTCCATCCTGCCTCAGCTATCACAAATTCTTGAAAAACTCTTCAACAATCGACTTGACAAATACATAACAAAACATCATTTATTATATGATAGCCAATACGGGTTTAGAAAAAACCACTCCACGGCGCAGGCCCTAGCAGAGTCTGTAGAACTGATCACAGATGCTGTTGACTGAAAAGAATACTCAGTGGGCATTTTCCTGGACTTAAAAAAAGCCTTTGATACTGTTAACCACAATATCCTACTGGACAAACTAGAGAGACTTGGAATGCAAGGCATCGTTCTAAACTGGGTGAGAAGCTACCTGGAAAATCGTTCGCGATATGTTACATATGATGGGTGCAGATCGTCCACACGTCAAATTACATGTGGCGTGCCCCAAGGCTCTGTCCTGGGACCGAAACTATTCATCCTATACATAAATGACTTACATCAAGCATCTAAACTATTTAAAATGGTACTTTTTGCGGACGACGCCAACATCTTTTTTTCTGGAAAGGACCCACACAGTCTATCTATACAAATAAATGCAGAATTAGCAAAACTGCAAAAATGGTTCGATGCAAATAAATCATCCCTGAATCTTGAGAAAACTAAATACATTCTATTTGGAAGAAAAGGACTGAATGAGAACTTAAACATACAGTACAAATAAATAATGTTGTGATACAAAGAGTACAACAGCACAAAGTATTAGGTATTGTTCTTGATGACCGCCTAACTTGGAAGCCGCATGTGGAGCAATTGCGCAACAAACTCGCTAGGAGCATCTCGATTCTCTATAGAGTTCAAAACATGCTAGACACGAGGGCTCTCCAAACCCTATACTGCGCACTCGTTCTGCCGCACCTCAACTACTGCCTGGAGATCTGGGGACGCACATATGCAACACATCTATGCCCACTCTTTATCCTTAAAAAAAAAGCCATTAGAATTATTCATGGAGCACCGTTCAGAGCACATACCAATGAACTTTTCATCAAGTCCAAGCTATTAAAATTTCACGACCTGGTAAATTACAAAATAGCTCAAATGATGTGTAAGGCCAACACAGTCTCCCGACTAACCTGCAAGCATTGTTCCAACTAAGAGAATCCTCCTACGATCTGAGAGGAAACAGAATGTTTTCCTATCAGACCATTAGGACTACAATGAAATCGTTCTCGATTGTAAACACTGGGGCTCGCCTATGAAATACATGTGATGCAGCGCTAACGAATATAAATTCATTAAGTTACTTCAAAAAAATGTATAAACAAAACATAATAAAACAGTACATTGACCAAAATCCATCGTAAATGTAGAACGCACACACATCACAGATAAGATGTTCTCACAGCAAAGGATGATTAAATATCAGGGTCAGAGAATAAGACATAACACTTGCTCTTAGGATATGCCCTTCAGCAAAATCACATTACTGAGCTGCCATTGCAACGTGAGTGCTGTGTCTGACCTGCAACAAAATGGAACTTGTAGATTGGGCACTGAGTTCTATGGATAAAATATTTTCTACGATGAGACCGACACCAAGCCAACGCCCATGTCCAGCCAACACCTTCACGTCTGGTTATGTGGAGGATGCCTGGGGTAAATGGAGGCCGTTATGCCTAACGTCTCTCCAGATAGAGGACATCGAGGACCTATTCATCTTCGGCTCTCTGATGGCTCTTGCCTTCCCGTTACTTCTTGGTGCCCTCTGGGTTCTCCGATTCTCGATGAGGATAAAGAATCAACTCAACGAAATATTGGAGGTTGCTCGCCACAACGGCGACAAATTGGCACAGGTGACGAAGGAACAAGCAGCGCTAAGTGACGCCGCCGCTCAACTGGTCACAAAAATCGACGCGGAGCTGCATGATCATGAGAGACTCGCTCGAGCAAACCGGGCAAGGGAGGATGATGACTAATCTTCTGAAGCGGATACAGCAGACGCGAGCCTCCATAGCACCCCAGGCCTTCCCTCCCTTCACCTACTTGGACATCAACTGATACAATGAACTCACTAAAATTGACAATATGTGAAAATCCATGGCAATCAATGACTTTTGAACGAAATGTGTAAGATTATGACTGGACTGATACACAATATGCTGTTTGTGCGTCCCGGGCTGATGGGGGACGGATTTCGATAAGCATCTGCTTTTCCCGTCTTTCCTTGTCTGTCTTCGTCTTTCCTTCGGGTAAAATTCCACACTCTGAAACTGTCAATGATTTTGATGATGATGACAATGACAATAAATTCATTCATTCATTCTGTCATGTTAGCTGCTCAACTAACACAATTACTTTTTGGGAGAAGTAATTTGTAACTGTAATTACTTTTTTAAAGTAAGATTAAGAACACTGGTCATATAGATGCAGTCTGCAGACTGAAAAGTGACGAAATCGGAGATTTTTTTTCTGCCAATTTGTTGCTGAACACAATTTGCCTGCAACTATTGCTGATCACTTCTCAGAATTAGCAAAAGAACTGTTCCCTGACTCAAAGACTGCATCGGTAAGTTAATTTTACCAATTGACCTTTTTCATTTATAATTGGACACACTAACGAACTACCTTCAAGTAAAACTGAATCGTGAAGTTAATAGTGAATAGTGCAGCCATCAAAAGACATGATAGAAATTGTGAAAAGTGCTCAATACAATTATAACAAAAGTCACTGTTAATTTTTTGTAATCATGATGTAGCTGAAGATATTCATTGTTCTGTGATTGCACCAGGTTATATGTGACAATATTACAAATACATTCATATTATTTTATTTAGAAATTGAGTTTTATTTTTGTTTCATATTGCACGCTATATAAAAAGTAAGATTAGTCACCAATTTGTAAGGGCATACATCACTATTTGTAAGATTGCCAAAGGCCTCGGGTTGACAGGTATGCTAATGGAAACTGACTAGTTTGGCAAATTTTGAACAATCCCTTAGAGCCCAATGTTAATGCATTTCAAGAAAGTTATTACACTCAAGTTGAGGTAAACTGTAACACTATGGCACTGAGCATTAAAATGCTAATTATATATATATTTTTGAACGCGCCAGGTAGTTTAATGCTTATATCCAATTGAAGGAAAATAGTCGATTTATCCTTGTTACAGGTTGTTTTATTCATATATAGAACAGGAGATGATGACATAGAATTCGGAAATGAAAAAGAACAAAGAATTTACACTGAAAGACACACAGACAGAATAAAAGACACATGGCACCGGACGAGACGCAAGACAAGAGTGTCCTTCTCTCTGCTTGGAGTCTTTTTCTCTCTCACTTGGGGGAGGGTCAAGCTGCAGAGTCAAGTTGCTTGGAATGTGCATTGTGAACCCCTATCTGCTGGGCCTAGCTAATATTTTCCAGATGTGCTGCTACTCGAAGGCATACACTGTCTTATGATGGAGAATGCAATGTCCATATATAATTATTGTGAATAAATGGAAATATAATTCTTCACAATGGAATGTGACATTCAAGAGCTAAAAAAAATAGTATCAAATGCCAACATATTTCTTGTCATAGAGACTCGCAGGAATATGCTCTTTGTACACGACCAAAAGCAAGTTTTATCAACTATATAAAAAACAAAAGATAAAATATCACAAGAGCTATCAAAAATGTCTTTTCATTAATGTTGAAGGAATTTCATTCATTTTTCGAATATTTTTTTCTTTTTCAGTATGAGAAAAAGAAAAAAGCGATTTTTTTTTCTGGACCAGAGATATCTTTTTTTTTTTTTACATTGCTTGATGCTATTATGTTAGCGTGCATTTAGTCCCTTCTGGCAGTCTGGTGAAATTTCAAGCATTGAATATATAAGAAAAATACTACATCCTTGAGGCAGAAACACTATAATAGTTTTGATCGTGCGACCAACAACTTTTGCGGCCTTCATGGATATTTGTGAAGTTAGATTAGCGTCGACGCAACATTCATATTTCGATGTTTTGTAGTACAGTATAACGTGAAGTAGTAATCCATGAAGAAAGCTGCCAGGCTGCCATTACCATGTCGCTGCTCGAAGTATTCAAAAACTACGTCTATTGTTTGCACCAACACCCTGAGCTGAGGAGGATGTTGTCAACGAAGTTTAATTCTAGCTGCAGCGTTGTAAAACTTCAGTGCCCAACTGCATGGTATGATATTCACACAGACTTGCAGAGTCGTTTGAACGGAGATAAAAATTGAGCGCTGATTGTGTGCACACAAATCTGTGTGGTCCGTGTTTTGTTGATTCAGTCGGAGCCTCTCTATGTAAACTGCCCCTGAGGAAGCTCTATAGGTTAATTACATTGTCCCATTTCTCCTACAACACAATCAGGTGGGGGGAAATTGAGCTTGCATTCAATTTAAGATTAATCTTCTCATTAAGCACTATTTCTTGTTGCTGATGATATATTGTAGCTGATAGCAGCTAATTTCAGAAGTTCCCAACATGAAACTTGATAACTGATGTGTGGGCAACAATACACAAGTCATGGTCATAAAAGTATAAAAATGCCCAATAAGTTAATGTAATTGCTTTTGCTTCCTTAAAGCATCCTACATGGTAAAGTAGTGACTTTCACAATTCAGAGTTCCCAGCATTTTTCTTCTTTTTAATGGCACTCTTGGAGCAGAGCTGCACTGATGATAACTTTGCCAGATGGCGGAAGAAGTAAAACTCTATACTAAGCATAATCTTTTGTTGTTGTTCAAAAATGTGTTAAGCAGTCCTCTGCCTTGCAGTTGTAATGCTGTGTGGGAAGAAAAAAAAAAAAGGAAAATGGGATGGCTCCTTTATGCTGTTTTGAATGAAAAGCTGCCACAACTGCCAGATTTTCATGATTATGTGGCTGACTGGATCAAATTTAACTCATCAGGGTTGCCAGATTGGAAAGACAGTCTCCATCCCAAGCTCACCGTGAAACCTGGCCAGTTCAACAACAAAACAGCCCAAATTATAAACTCCAATTCAAAATAAGCCCTTTCCCTTGTACAACTTTATGTACAGTATATTTCCATATTATGACAAGAAACAAATAAGTCAACATGGTGGTGGAATCACATCTGCCTTGCTGTTAAGCATAGTTCTTAGCAAAGCTTAATATTATTATATTATTGACATTCCAATGAACACAATAATTGTCATTATTAAACATCAAAAATACATATTTGTCAATAGAAATCTCTGTTGAAGCACAACATACAGTGGGGCAAATAAGTATTTAGTCAACCATTTTTTTTGCAAGTTTTTCCACTTGAAAATATTAGAGAGGCCTGTAATTGTCAACATGGGTAAACCTCAACCATGACAGACAAAATGTAGAAAAAAAAAACTACAAAGTCACATTGTTTCATTTTTAAAGCATGTATTTGCAAATCATGGCGAAAAATAAGTATTTGGTCAATACCAAAAGTTCATCTCAATACTTTGTTATGTACCCTTAGTTGGCAATAACAGAGGCCAAACATTTTTTGTAACTCTTCACAAGCTTTTCACACACTGTTGCTGGTATTTTGGCCCATTCCTCCATGCAGATCACCTCTAGAGCAGTGATGTTTTGGGGCTGTCGTTGGGCAACACGGACATTCACAGATTTTCTATGGGGTTGAGATCTGGAGATTGGCTAGGCCACTCCAGGCGAACCGCAGACGGGCCTGGACGTGTACTTTCTTCAGCAGGGGGACACGTCTGGCAGTGCAGGATTTGAGTCCCTGGCATTGTGTTACTGATAGTAGCCTTTGTTACTGTGGTCCTAGCTCTCTGTAGGTCATTCACTAGGTCCCCCCGTGTGGTTCTGGGACTTTTGCTCACCGTTCTTGTTATCATTTTGACGCCACGGGTGAGATCTTGCATGGAGCCCCAGATCAGGATTATCAGTGGTCTTGTATGTCTTCCATTTTCGAATAATTGCTCCCACAGTTGATTTCTTTACACCAAGAGTTTTACCTATTGCAGATTCAGTCTTCCCAGCCTGGTGCAGGTCTACAATTTTGTCTCTGGTGTCCTTTGACAGCTCTTTGGTCTTGGCCATAGTGGAGTTTGGAGTGTGACTGACTGAGATTGTGGACAGGTGTCTTTTATACCGAGTTAAAACAGGTGCCATTAATACAGGTAACGAGTGGAGCCTCGTTAGACCTCGTTAGAAGTTATATCTCTTTGACAGCCAGAAATCTTGCTTGTTTGTAGGTGAACAAATAGTTATTTTCCACTCTAATCTGGAAATAAATTCTTTAAAAATCAAACAATGTGATTTTCTGTTTTTTTTCCTCCCACATTCTGTCTCGCATGGTTGAGGTTTACCCATGTTGACAATTACAGGCCTCTCTAATCTTTTCAGTGGGAGAACTTGCACAATTGGTGGTTGACTAAATACTTATTTGCCCCACTGTATGTATACATATATATTGTATCCCTAATAAACATGTTACTTCTCTAATAAACAGCATTCACTGAATGTCGGTGCTAAAAAGAAGAACAAAGTGATAGCTTTTCAGGACAAACCACAGTCAAAAGATGGTAAAGGGCCAAGGCAATCATGCAAGGATCAGAGAATTAGGGCGGGTGGGGGGGTAGAATATATGCGACAATCATTAAAAACAGCTTGTGTTTGTAAATGATTATGTATTCATGATAAAAACAGTGTCAATCACTGAAACACTTTCATTCCTGAGTTCACTATTGAGCCTCTGTTGGTAATTAAAAAATAGATTACCCAAGCAGGAAGGTCTACACTAAGTGCGGATATTTTGGTGAGACTATCGAAAGTGTTTAATATGGTGCAAAAATGACAATGGTTTAATATTCTTAGGGTGGATTATTTGTACCCTGATGTCCAAAGAAGCCTAATCAGCAGAAAATATGAGAATAATCTTATCATTTAGAAAGTATAATTCATATGAAAACCTCATAATAGTAAGATATATATGAATTTGGCTAAAGGTTTGCTTTAATGTAGACATTAATTGTCACTTGGAGGCATCCAAGAAAAAAATAAAAAATAAAAAATCAAAGCACTCGCCTCGGTTTTCCATGTGCTGTATTTCCTGCTTGGATTCAATAATGTTTTTCTTTGTGAAAATAAATAACAGTTGTTCTTCACCACCACATTAAATAAAGGAATAGCAGAGGTTCATGTTTCTCTAAGGCTAGAGGAGTATACTCCCTTGTTTCTTCAGCAAGCTAGATTGCTGACACAGAAATGTGTATGCGCTGAAATGATTAAATATTAAGGCTGTCTTAACAAACTGTTCAGCAATCAAACCGTCGGACCTAAGAACAGCATTTAAAAAGCCGTTAAACAATTCTGGGGTGCAGGTTAACTATACGTTCTTCCTCTCTCTCCCAATATAAATATCTATTTAAATGTGTACTTTGTATTGTTTATTATGTATGCGTAGGGTGTATTTAGGCCAGGGTTCAGTTCCAATTCACATTTTTCCACTAACCTGCGACTTCCAATGCTAAGTTCAGTATTCACTGATACTGAGGACATTCTTCATAAAGAACATAACCAGAAGTTGTAGATATTTTATTTCACAGTTGAATGATTCATCTCTGTCAAAAATGAACGAGAAAGACAGTAGAATGAAACCAATGGGTGGTACTACAGATAGAAGAGAAAAAGTATTCAGAACTGCAAAGTAAACACTAAACAAAGCAAATGAACCCGAAAATTCAAGCTCATTTAAAAATCAATCGGAGCATCACCTCAGCAACTTCCCCATGACACCTCACTTCATCTCTCTTTCGGTCTGTCTCCACAACGGTGCTGCCTCAGTCTCTAATGATTGGAACTCCTGAGCCATAATAGCATTACAGTGATAGGGAGGCGTAAGAAATGCATTGAATTAGAAATTGTGTACTATTTTTCATGTGTTCGTGTTACAACGAGCACAAGGGGTGGTGAATTAACAACACTCACAGAACCTCAGTAATAGTATCTGGCGATGTGGCGAGACAGCAAGTGGCAGCAACTCCTTCGGCCACGTCAGTAACAGCTACCAAAGAGTTCCGGCAGCATGTTATGGTGTCTGGTTGTGCAAACAACAGACTCCTGAGCTTAAGTCTTCAGTTATTCTGTCTTTTTCTGAAACATTCTCCTTTTCCTTTCTTCAATCCTCTCCACTTCATCTATAATACAGTGTACCCATTGTTTATTGCAACCATTGAAGTATAGATAAAAAATTTAGAACCGATATCTCAGAGTACAAGGGTATGACCTCATTTAGAAACCTTCTTAAAAGCCTCAGATGCACACAGTTTTCAAGAAGAATGTAGCATTCCCCAATGAGAAATACCCTACAAAATAATATAACATCGAGACTGGTACTTTTATTTTCAGTGTAGATTGAACTATTTAGGTTTGAATAAGACACAAATCATCAACATTTCAACTTCAAGTTTAAATGAATTGTAATCTTTTTGATCAAGTGCATCCCAGCAGAAAAAAAACTATGAACAATATGAAAAAAAGAAAATTTTATATTTTAATGTATTAGTAATAATAAATTAATAATAATAATTTAATGAATTAATTCATTATTAATTAACTAAAGGTTCATTTTTAATTCACCTGGCCTACATTTTGCTTACCGTATTTTTCGGACTATAAGTCGCAGTTTTTTTCATAGTTTGGCTGGGGGTGCGACTTATGCTCAGGAGCGACTTATGTGTGAAATTATTAACACATTATGATATCATTTTACATGTTATTTGGGTGTTTTGGAGTGACACTGATGGTGGGGTAAACTTGTTAGCATGTTCTTTATGCTATAGTTATCTGAATAACTCTAAAAAACTATGGCCACGTTCGCGTTCTGCCTTTGGCAATGAGTGTTCAATTGTATAATTGACTTTTTATATTGAAATGCATGCTTTTAGTTTGTGGCGCTTTGACGCCCAAGTGTGGGCGCACTCGCACTTGTTCACGCGAAGAAGAGCGCTCACACACCAGAAGAAGACGGACAGCTACCCAGCATCTCTGAGCAAGTGGGCGAGAGAGAGAGAGAAACACGGTGCGAACCTACGTTCATTGTTTATGCCTGTAAAATATCTCTACAGAGGCAACGCCTGTGTGTATCATCTTTTCTGTTGTTGTTGTGTGTTTTCCACCCGCAATTGGACACAGTTGTGTGGTTGTTTGAACGATGTGCTAATGCTAGTGAACGCACGCTAACCGTTTGGGTCATTGCTGTAATAGCATTAATTATAATTGATTTACGTTGATGCGAACCTGTTTGGTATCGAGAAAAAAATTGATTCAGCAAATTATACGGACGTCCAGCATCGTTAATTGGGAGTTTAGCTCGCTGTATAGTCAGGACCGAGCCGTAGCGTCCTGCCGAGGTCTATATATTCGCATTTCGTTGTTCATGCATCATGTGACATCATACTGTACACTTATTTAGCATGTTGTTCTCTCTTGTATTTTTATATTAAATTGGCTTTCAAGATGACATATCTGTACAATATGTTGGATTTTATCAAGTAAATTTCCCTTCAAAATGGGACTTATACTCCGGTGCGACTTATATATGTTTTTTTCTTCTTCGTTGGGCATTTTATGGCTGATGCGACTTATACTCAGGTGCGACTTATAGTCCGAAAAATATGGTAATTGTATGGCAATCTTTAACCTACAGAAATAAAATGCAGGTGATGGCGCGTTAAACTTAGCCTAGCTTAACATGTCTTTACAATCATTAAATCCGCCTTGGCGTGGGCAATGCTGAAGTCACTGTTGCACACATCTTATCACGGTGTCATCATACTTCATATTAACTAGACAGGGATATACTGTAGAATATTCTGCTGTAAAGTGAGTTTTGTAGTTTTGTTTCTTACAGGAGGATTTGCTCTCTGCCATCTCACAGGCTGCATCAGCGATGGGAGAGTAAATCAAAGCAGAAATAAAAAAAGGAAAAAAAAAAAAAGAAACCCTTCCTTGCATAATCCGGGGGTATTTTTTTACCGATTCGTGGGCATTAGGTACCCACGATCAATATCAAGGAGACCTCCTGGAGACTTGGGATGTCTACTAAATCCAGTGGTCGTCTTGACTCTGTCAGGGTTCTTGCACCATTTTAAAAGTCAAATTGAATGCTTTTTAAGACATCTTTAACAAAAATAATAATTTTAGACCAAAATATTTTGAGACAATGCCTGATGAAGAAAAAAAAAACAAATTTTATTTCACTGTAAAGTAGAGGTGGGTATCTTTGGGCACCTAACGATTGGATTACGATTCAGAGGTTACGATTCGATTATACGTCGATTATTGATGACTAAACACCCCCACCCCCAAACTATTAGCTGCTTTTAATGTTTCATACATTAGTTACAAATACTGTACAAAAAGCCTCTCAGGCTTAAATAAACGACTATTTCAGTATCAAGTTAACAGTTCGAAACAGTAAATAAAATACTTAAATCCCCATTCTGTATTTTTTTTGTAACTTTAAACTACATTAAATAATTTAATGTTGTGAATCAACCGCTAAAGTTGTTAAAATTACTCCCTTTATTCCATAATAACACTTCTGTCTACTCTTGACAATCGTTCTGGAATGTTACACGGCTGAATCGCGAATAATTTAAGAATCGGACATTTCGCACACCTCCACTGTAAACACAAAACTGCTGCCACAAATTGCTGTTCTTTTTCTCCTCTCATGAGCGACTTGATGTCTATGACCCCCATTGTCCCTAACAAAAAAGTCTTTTTGCAAGACTTTGCACTGGGCACTGTTGTTATTTTCACCAGGGGCCAACCACCTCTTGAATAAACCATCTTCCATCCATTTTTGATTAAATTTACACTCGCCCATCTCTGCATATTCCCACTTACTTCTACAACTCCGAATAACTGGGAAATGGCGTCACAGCAAACACTCAATTTGCTGATGTAAGCTGAGATTGTGGACAACATACCATATAACATACTGTACAGTGGGGAGAACAAGTATTTGATACACTGCCGATTTTGCTGGTTTTCCCACTTGCAAGCCATGTAGAGGTCTGTAATTTGTATCATAAGTTCTCTTCAACTGTGAGGGATGGAATCTAATACAAAAATCCAGAAAATCACATTGTATAATTTTTAAATAATAAATTTGTATTTAACTGCATGAAATAAGTATTTGATACATTGCAACTAGTAAATATTTCGGCTCTTAGTTCTTTTTTAAGAACCCCTCCTGTTCTCCACTCATTACCGGAAGTAACTGCACCTGTTTGAACTTGTTACCTGTATAAAAGACACCTGTTCACATGCTCAAACAAACTTCAACCTCTCCACAATGGCCCAGACCAAAGAGCTGTGTAAGGACATCAGGAATAAAATAATAGACCTGCACAAGGCTGGGATGGGCTACAGGAAAATAAGCAAGCAGCTTGGTGAGAAGGTAACAACTGTTGGAGCGATTATTAGAAAATGGAAGAAGTTCAAGTTGACGGTCAATCTGCCTCATTCTGGGGCTCCATGCAAGATCTCACCTTGTGGGGCATCACTGATCATGAGAAAGGTGAGAGATCAGCCCAGAACTACACGGCAGGACCAGGTCAATGACCTGAAGAGAGCTGGAACCACAGTCTCGAAGTAAACCATCGGAAACACATTACGCCGTCATGGATTAAAATCCTACAGCGCAGGCAAGGTCCCGCTGCTGAAGCCAGTGCATGTCCAGACACGTCTGAAGTTTGCCACTGACCATCTGGATTATCCAGAGGAGCAATGGGAGAAGCTCATGCGGTCGGATGAGACCAACATTTAACTTTTTGGTCTAAACTCGGCTCGTCGTGTTTGGAGGAAAAAGAAGGATGAGTACAACCCCAACAACACCATCCCAACCGTGAAACATGGAGGACAAAACATCATTTTTTGGGGCTGCTTCTCTGCCAAGGGTACAGGACGACTGCACCGTATTGAGGGGAGGATGGATGGGGCTATGTACCGCCAGATCTTGGCTGACAGCCTCCTTCCTTCAGTGAGATCCCTGAAGATGGGTCGTGGCTGGGTCTTCCAGCATGACAACGACCCAAAGCACACAGCCATGTCAACTAAAGAGTGGCTCTGTAATAAGCATCTTAAGGTCCTGGAGTGGCCTAGCACTAGAAGTCCCAGAGAATTATGCTACTCCTAACAGTCCCAAGCAATGGCCAATTTGGCCTCTCCTCCGAAAAAACCCAGAGGTGGCCTAAATGACCCAAGTGCTTTAGAATTAGCAAGTCGTTGTCCGACAGACAACAGCCGTTCATATGGAAATGCAACCACTAGACATACATTGTGTTGGTATGCGGCCCAAATGGAGGGGAACACACAACAGTAGTACTATTCATGTTATATTAAGTGTCAGTTCAAGTCAAGCTACATTTATGGGGTTTTGTACATTTTAATAATGTGTATTATTTTACGAGTTTACTGTCGGAAAAAAATATCTCTGACACTGTATTTGTGGGGCCTTTATATGCTAGCAATATTTGTTATAACAGTATATTTCTGATGCCTGCAGAAAATAGAACATTGAATCAGTATCAAATGTAAAACTGAAATAAGAGTCTGACAAAGTTAATTTTTCTCTTTTCTTCCTGGTATTTATTGATGCACAGGATTCAAACGAGTAATCACAGCAAATCAAAACTATCAAGTCAAAACGATGAAATACTATAGAAAACACACATAAATGTACCTCCAATACACCCGCTATCCTTTATACTGGACTTGTTGAAAGGTTATCAATAATTTTTTGTTTTCCTGGGACTACTTGGTATACAATGAGGAGCAATTATTTGTACTCCTTGTGATTTTGCAAGTTCACCCACTTTGAGGAGGTCTGAAATTTCAATCATAGATGCATTTCCACTCATAGAGACAATCTAAAAAAATCCAGAAATCGCATTGTATGATTTTTAAAATTTATTTGTTATATATTTTTTATCTACTGGGATTCAGTTCAAGTATTTGTGCACCTGAGAATCAGCAATAATTATGACACTCAACTAGTTGTCATTCTACCTTAAAAAAAGTCCACCTTTACCCCACCCGTTTGAGCTCATCATTGTCACCTGTGCACCCCACAGTCAGTTATAATCCACCCGCTACCATTGGCAAACCAGAGATATTTCGAAAGGCACCAGATGAAAAAATTGATTAGCTCCACAAAGCTGGAAAAGGCTACGGGACAATTGGAAAGCAGCTTGGTGAGAATAAATCAACAGTTGCAGCAATTGTTAGAAAATGGAAAAGGCTAAACATGACTGATAATCTACCTTGGACTGGGGCTCCATGTAAAATCTCTCCTCGTGGGGCATCACTCATGATGGGAAAAGTGAGGGCTCAGCCTAGAACTACATGACAGAAGCGAAACCTTGCTGAGTGAGGCTGCTTTCTCTTTCGCCCAACCCGCTCTTCAGCTAAAGTAGCCTGACTTGAGCCTTTTTCGCCCAACCCCCTCCTCAGCTAAAGTAGCCTCCTCATCTAAAGTAGCCTGACTACTAGTCAGGCTACTTTCAGACACTTATTTCTTACTTGCCTACTGCAGGTTGATAAATTTGTAGGTAGATTTGTGTATGTCTCAGTCAATCCAAAAAAAAGGTTCCTTCCATCAAAGTATATATTTTCAATCAAAAACAAAAGTCACTTGAATGAAAGCAAAATGTGTTTGAATACAAAAGTTGCCTCAAAATTGTTAGGGCTCCTTGATTGCAGGCTGGAGACCAGACTGGGGGAAGCGGCGACAGGTGCCAGCCATTAACATCAGCTGCCTACAAAAGCCTGATCGTCGTTGCCGCTCGTCGGCAGACCAACTCTTTCGGCATTCCCGTCAGTCACGTCCAGCACTCAGGTATTTACCGACATATATACTCCCGGCTAATCTGACCTTTGTTCCGTCCCAGGATTCCTCGTGCCTGCTCCCTGACCTGTACCGTTGCCTGATATCACGTCTACGCCTGCCAGCGACCACACGACGTGCACATGTGCTACAACGACCCTCGACGCGCCCCTGAAAATAAACCTTGTTAAATAATAACGGAATTTTCCCTTGTCTGCTTTGGGGTCCGATTCCCAGCGCTCCATAACAAAAATAAAGGCAGACAAAAAAATTCTTGTGTTTGTATATTTATTTTGCTTTTGATATGTTTTTATATTTTATTAGAATCAATCACAGCTTTGAAAGCCTACTGTAGGTTGTCAAATTTGTAGGTAGATTTGTGTATGTCTTAGTCAATCAAAAAAAAAAAAAAGGTTCCTTCAATCAAAGTATATATTTTCAATCGAAAACAAAAGTCACTTGAATGAAAGCAAAATGTGTTTGAATGCAAAAATTGCCTCCAAATAAAGACAGACAAAATTTTATGAGAATCAATCACAGCTTTGCGAGCCTACTGTAGGTTGATAGATTTGTAGCTAGATTTGTTTATTTCTTGGTCAAGCCAAAAAAAGTTCTTTCAATCAAAATATATATTTTCAATCGAGAAAAAAAAGTAACTTGAATGAAAGCAAAATGTGTTTGAATGCAAACGTAATCAAGTTAGGCTGCTGTTTCTTTACTTGCAACCAGCCATTAGCTGTGGAAGGGAGGTTGGGGGAAAATTTTCAGCCATTATCTGTGGTAGGGGGTTGGACGTCAGGCTACTTTCAGACACTTTTTACTTGACAATAAACTGCTAAACTTTTGAGGATATTTTGACAGTATTTTAATATTTCTAATTTATTCGGATGTATTTGTTTGAATACCCTCTACATGTAAAAAAAACATTTTTGAAAAGATCAGTTAACAATTTGCTGTCGATATACATTGATAGACATAGATATTCAGAAATACTACAACTAAGCACACCAAGCAACAGTGGTAACAAGAAAAGTACCTCACATGAAATGGCTGGAAAAAAAATATGCAAGACTAGTAAATACCACTCTCAACCAAGCTATCATTCAGGCAACTTTTGCATTCAAACACATTTTGCTTTCATTCAAGTGACTTTTGTTTTCGATTTAAAATATATACTTTGATTGAAGGAACCTTTTTTTGTGGATTGACTAAGACATACACAAATCTACCTACAAATGTATCAACCTCCAGTAGGCAAGTAAGAAATAAGTGGTTGGGCGAAAGAGATAGCAGCCTCACTCAGCAAGGTTTCGCCCAACCCCCTCCTCAGCTAAAGTAGCCTGACTTGAGCCTTTTTTGCCCAACCCCCTCCTTAGCTAAAGTAGCCTGACTACTAGTCAGGAAACTTTCAGACACTTATTTCTTACTTGACACTAAACTGCTAAACTTCTGAGAATATTTTAATAACAGTATTTTAATAATTCTAATTCATTCGGATGTATTTGTTTGAATACCCTCTAAATGTTAAAAAAACATTTTTAAAAAGATCAATTAACAATTTGCTGTGGATATACATTTATATGCATAGATATTTAGAAATACTACAACTAAGCACACCAAGACACAGTGGTGAAACAAAGAGCACCACACATGAAAAAAAAAAAAAAAAAAAAAAAAAAATATATATATATATATATATATATATATATATTTTTTTTTTTTTATTTTTTTTTTATTTATTTATTTTTTTAATGCAATTGCTATGTTATGACAAAATAAACACCTGATCATTTTACCACCTTAGGAAAGGATCGGCATACATATTGTTCATTTGTTTCTTGGTGAGACTTATTAATTAGGACTCAAAATAAATAATTGAGGAGGGCGTAGGGACCAGCCCTGGGCAGTTGCTTTTGAACACACTGAAACAATGACTGAATGTTGAATTATCAGTCCTACTTATGAAGATGGTATGTCCTGTATCGGAATTTAACCCTTTAAGGTCTGGGCCTATTTTGTCTGATTTTGCATGCCTTTGAAGTTGCCTTTATATTTCAAAGAAAGAATTGTTTACGATGGCCTGGTTTGGTCCCTTTTTTTGTGACACCTTGAACTTCATGTCCAAACTGTTGTTTCCTTCACTGACCAATTATAAATCATCATTTTGGGCCCTAAAAGACCAAAAATTCCAAAATCGTTTTGTCAAAATTTTTAATATTGATGTCCAATTGACAACCAAACATGCGTAACGAACCGTTTTGAAACTTTGTAATATTTATTCAACATGTTAGGATGAACATTCAACCAAAAAAATTTAGAATAAATAGTCTTATATTTGACAATTCAACATAAACAACAGGTATAGCCATAGGCGTTTTTTGCCTTTATACATGCTCTAGTCAAAACAGGTTGTATACAGCAGACCAAACAGTGAAGAACAGTGAAAAAATATATACCATCTAACACAAAAAGTGTTTAGAGGCCATCTCTTTATGAGTTTAGGTATTGCGGCCCATCACTTGATGAAAACTATGTACACACAATCAAGCTTCTTGAACACATGTTTATATACACAAATTGAGAAGACTGATTGTGGGGGGGAAAAAAAAAAAAAAAAAAAAAAAAAAAAAAATATATATATATATATATATATATATATATATATATATATATATTTATATATATATATATATATATATATATATATATATATATATAACATTGGGGAAAAAAAGTATTTTCAAAAATATTTACAATAAACAAGTTAAATTTTTTTCAGGCATGCCACTCCGAAAAGCAGTTTCATCCTGGAATTAGACACAGGGCTACATCAGACAGCCCACACTTCCATGGGGTGTCGGTCTTCTTTCCACCCTTCCATTTTCATTTCACTTTACTTTCATTGTCACTATAAATGTACATGAAGAAAAAGTAAAGTATAAAATAAAAATATATACAGCAATAAATAATAATGGAAATCTATATGTATGACAATAGAAAGAATACCATAGCTGAATATGTGCTACATCCCTAATCTTCATATAGAAAGAAGACCACAAATTATGAATTCCTGCCTGGGATACACACAATGCACGTACGACTTTGATCTGATATGCACATTTTATTATATACACAAACACACACTTATATTGCATCAAAATGAACTTTGTCTTGCAATATCAAAAGAAACTTTCAAAAGAAACTTTTTCAGCATTAAAAAAAAAAAAAAAGTGAGTTGGCTTACCTCTGCTCGTCGATGGCGTCACCCACGTGTTCAAATCCATCACTATCTTCACTCGAGGACTCTTCCGAAGAAGACGATGATGACGAATTTGGACCATCCTCTTCCTCAAGTCGATCAAAAAGCACAATTGCTTGCGCTAAATTTAGTTTTCCGTTCATTCTCAAAGTCACACAAAGTCGCTGCTCGATCCAAACGGCCGTCGCTCGCCACCTCGCTGCTTCAGAACACTCCTCCCTCTCGTTCGGTGGAACCTCGCACGGCAGTTATATTTATAAAAAAAAAAAAAAAACGCATTTTGTGCTTCCACTGTGACTTCGAAAGGGTTCGTTTGATTTGTGTTTTTTTCATGGAGCTTCCGTTTTGAAAAAGGACAAGAAATGATGGAAATATAGACATAAACAAATGATCCATGCAGCGTTTTAATGTTTTTTTGAGAGGACAATAAAACTATAAAACTTAAATGACAATATCTCACGTTTTAGTTGGTCGATTGACTTCAAATAATAACGAGAGTAAACCGCAACTTCCGCACTTTAAAACGAGACCAACCAACGGCATGTGGGTGACGTAATTAAAACGTGAGGGCGCTTCAAAGACGACGTGCGCTGAGGACGCGCCGGCGCGTCCTTCGACTCTCAAGGGTTAAACAAATACATATAAAAACAAATTTCCCATTTATTTTCAATGGCAAGTAATCAAGGTCCCTGTGATTTTTTTACCATTTATCATGACAGCCCAATGAGATTGTATACCGCTAACTCTCATATAGGTGAATTAAAAAAAAAAAAAAAAAAAAAAATCTGACCTATGTTTTTTTGGGGAGGAATGAAAAAATCAATTCAATCAGTTAACATAAACATCTTTGATGTGAAATGTTTTATATTGTATATTTGTAATAACGTGTAGAACATGAAAAGTAACATGAGTTACTTTGCTGAGTAACAAATTACTCTTACAATAAGGTAACTGAGTTACTTCTCCCAAAAAGTAATTTAGTTAGTAACTTGTAACTAATTACTTTTTGAAGTAAGATTGACAACACTGTGCAGTACATACAGTATTCCCTTCATAATAATTAGGACTATTAGGACATTCAGTCATTGTTTCAGTGGGAAAGGGGTATTACTGTGATTTTAGTCGAAAATGTATCATAATTTCCAGGCCATCAGGCCCACCTGACTATACACTGCACCTGCTTAAATTTACAAGACAACTCGATTTGTTCATGTTTTAACCACAGTTGACTATAATCCCCTGGGTTCCACATATTATGGTATATTTACACCCCAAAAAAAAAAAAAAAAACAAAAAAAATACAGGCAGCTCATTAGTGTGTAATCCTAATGCTCCACAAAGCTGCATTTACAGTAATTGGTGGGGAGGGTCATTTTCACAGCTTTCTCTCTTTAATCAGGGTTAATCTTCAGTCATTACCCCTTTACTATTCAATCTTAATCATTTCAGAGTGTGCTGCGTCACAGCTGTACATTACATGTTGTCTAACATCTGCCGACTATTTTAAACCGGCAAAATGTATTGAAGGAAATACATACAAATTGTCTACAAACAAGTTAAATACCGTAATTTCCCGAATATAACGCACACTTTTTTCCCCAAAAATCAACTTGTAAACTCATGGTGCGCATTATAAACAGGTACATGGATGGAGACAGAAATATATATGTATTACATATATATATATATAAACCGATTTTTTTTCATTGACACGGCCACGTTGTGTTGAAGAAACGTATGCGGCGACCCGTTGCCGACCATTACGGTACGTGACGTCACTGTTTTGTTTCGGTAATACTTCACTCTAATCGGCCGAATGATTTCGTCTGTGTTAAATTCTGCTTTTTTCACTCTTCATAAAGCACAGAATTTAGTTTCTTGAACTCATTTGAGTCGACGTTTAATGCAGCGCCTTCCTCCTTCATGTGTCCGTCAACTATATCGGTCCCTCGGGAAACTCAAACCCAAATAACAATAGTTCCTCTTGTTACTGTCGTGTTGACAGCTATGAGCTCTCACGGATTTCCGACTTACGTTCTCACTTTCATTTTACCGTATCAATCCATGGAAGAAACATTTATTCATCATGAGGAAACGAGCAAGTTATACAGCAGCCTTTAAAAGAAAAGTCACATCTGTTTTGTTTTCTCCTAGATTCTGGTAAGTTGGAGAAGTTGTCAAATCATATTATTACCGTAAATATTGTCAGTTTACGTTAATGTTTTGAACTACCAATGTGCTATGCTTGTGCTGTGTTTCACCAGTCAGTAAAATGACATTTCTGTATCTGTACACAAGCTCTGTTTTCTTGTATTCTTCTATTTATTGGTGCTAAAATTAGGGTGCGCGTTATAAACGAGTACAATAATTTTCCCTAGATTTTACAAGTAAATTTGGGGTGCGCATTATACACGGGTGCGCCTTATATTCGGGAAATTACGGTATGAACTACGACAGCTAAGCTCGTTCTGCTGGCTAACTTGAAACCTACAGGCAAACTTCGATCCACAATTATTAATTTATTTCATCAGCCCTGAGATGAATAAATAAAAATACAAAAATAAAAAAAAAATTTAAAAAATGAAATATGATTCTGAGGATCTGTGTGCATACTGTATATCCTTAAAATATACTGACCAAATTTCATTATGATCTGTTCATGAACAACAAAGGAATACCAATTTAAATTACAGCCAGCCAGCAAGCCAACCAACCAGCCAACAAACCAACCAACTTCAATTCATTAATCTGACTAATTAGCTCTAAGACACAAATAAAAAAGCTGGTTGTACATCTCTAGTATATACCTATCAAATTTTATTGTGACACATCCACCATAAACAAAGGAGAAGCAATTTTAATTCTGTAATAATATATCTAATTAATTCTAAGACATAAAAAAATTGAATATTGGCTCTGAGGATCGATGCTTATACATACCTAGAATATACCTATAAAATTTAATTCTGATCCATCCACGGATAACAAAGAAATAGCTATTTTAACTCCACAATCAATTAAATCAATCAGCTATGAGACAAAAAGTAAAAAAATAGACTCTGTTGATTTATGCCTTTCCATGTCTTGAATATATCTACCAAATTTAATTCTGATCAGTCCACAAATAACTGAATAGTACGGTAAACATTTTAGTTGGTGGCCATCCAAGAAGAACAAGAAGCACAACAGACAAACAAAGTGAGCAAGACCTTTAGACCTCCCTTGGTGATCTAAAAATAATTAAAGAAAAGCAAGAAAAAAATTATACTAGAATGTTATTAAGTCTGGGTAAAACCGAGAATGTGGCAAACAAGATGGAAAAAGAACAAGCATAAGGCAAATTGCTTGAGCCAATTAATGAGTCATGATGTGCCCGATGCACTGCCTTGTTCATTCTTACTGATCTCTAAATACACGATTCAGCGGTGTTGACGCACACGCTCTTGATCAATGGCCTCAGTGACTCAGTTGGAGGCAAGTGAAAAGTTCTAAAAGCTCTAAAAGAGTGTTGCTATTTATCTTTATTTTCAAGTCTTTTAAGATACACTTACAGATATTAAAGTTACTGTACCTGATCAGTTGAATAAGTCTGATTATTTGTGGAGTGGGATTTGTATAAAATTAATTCATTTTTGTCTGCCTGATCTTACTGGCTCAGTTCAATGACCCTAAACCCTAGTGTGTCATTCTAACTGCCTCATGGGACATGACCTGCATATGAGCTTATGAGGCAAATACTGTACAACTTAACCTAATGAACTCAACTGATCACAGAGATCAGCTAATGCTGTATAGTACATTGGTGCTTTTCCTAAATACTAGGGGTGTAACGGTACACAAAAATCTCGGTTCGGTACGTACCTCGGTTTTGAGGTCACGGTTTGGTTCATTTTCGGTACAGTAAGAAAACAAAATGCAAAATATAAATGTGCTAGTTGTTTATTACACACCTTTGTGCTTTCAACAATAGGAACACTAGCCTATACAAAGCTAGAATTCTGCTCAAATAATCCAACAACAATTTGCTTTTCAGAGCCCGCGTATTGGACAGGTTTCTGTTTAAAAGAAGAAAAAAAAAGAAGTCCTGTGCTAAAGAGAAAAGCAATCCCAATGACAAAGTTTTTAACTTATATTTTACAAATGAAATGCCTCAATGAATCATTTTTTCCCCTTGTGAACGGTTTTCAAAAGCTTTATTGGTGGATTTTCTCAAGTTAAATTGCCACACAAAAATTAATAAATTTAATTGTGTAAGCAGGATCTGTGTATTATAATTTAATTACAGGTGTTTTAGCTCATTTAAATTTATTTTATTTAAATGGGCTATTATTTATTTTATTATGTGTTTATATTTTACAAATGTGATGTAGTATTCATTTATATTGTATATTTTATGTTGTATAACTTTAGTTCCTATGTGAATATTAGTTCCTACTTGTTTTGTTGTGGTAGGAGGGTTTTTTATTGAACACGGGGCCGTGTTGGTGATTATTATAGCAGAGAAGACAGCAGTAAATCAACAAAGACAAGTCAACTGTGCCCTGATCCACCACTCAAGAGTGTGGTAGGAGGGTTTTGTATTGAACCCAGGGCCGTGTTGGTTATTATTATAGCAGAGAAGACAGCAGTAAATCAACAAAGACAAGTCAACTGTGCCCTGATCTACCACTCAAGAGATCTGATGGACTCAAAAAGTGGGTTACGATTGCATATTAGTTTGAAAATCGACCGGACCCACTGTATTCTTACACGAGTGACTTCCGGCCCGATCCTAGCTATTGGTAGTAGTATTATCGCAGCAGGGCCGCGTCTCGCGTCAAATAATAAACTCTGCCATTATTTTCGCATGCGTCGTGTTGAGCCGCTTCTGGGATGCATCTAACACGCGGCCACACTGCGACTGGTGTGCATTGGCTGATTGACTCTAACGCCCGCGTTGTACTGCGTTTTCACGGCGGCCACGTTGTCGCACCCTTGACATTTCTGGGTTATACTGTCCTACCGTGCTGGTCCTCATTATAGTAGAGAAGACGGGGTACATACAGTATAATCTAAAAAAAGAAACTGTAACCCAGTCGACTCACAGCCTCGAAAAGTAAGGGTTATATTACGTCAGAAACTCGTTCAGTACGCGTCCTTTCCGAACCGAGCACCACGTACTAAAACGGTTCAATACTATTACATGTACCGTTACACCCTTACTAAATACCTAATATTTATAGTGAGATTTAGAAGGTTTATAATGATTTATCCATAATTTTAGTTTCCTGGGCATTTTTAAACTGATGCTGTCATTATGAGAGTGATCTTTGTGATTGGCCATCGTATCTAGAATAACTAAAAGCAATGGATATTTTTGGTTGGTTATCTGGAATATACATAGTGTTTTGGTGTCTTCAGATCAGAAACAATGTTACTGAGAAAAGAGCTTGAATCACTGAGTATGCAACACTGTAAAGTTTTGTTGCTTGAATTTTGTCCTCCATTCTAGAACAAATAAATGAAAAAGTAGTAGTAGTAGTAGTAGTAGTAGTAGTAGTTGTGATTATACAGTGGGGCAAATAAGTATTTAGTCAACCACAAACTGTGCAAGTTCTCCTACTTGAAAATATTAGAGAGGCCTGCAATTGTCAACATGGGTAAAACTCAACCATGAGAGACAGAATGTGGAAAAAAAAACAGAAAATCACATTGATTGATTTTTTAAAAAATTATTTCCAAATAAGTGTGGAAAATAAGCATTTGGTCACCTACAAAAGAGCAAGATGTCTGGCTGTCAAAGAGGTCTAACTCCTTCTAACGAGGTCTAACGAGGCTCCACTCGTTACCTGTATTAATGGCACCTGTTTTAACTCATTACCGGTATAAAAGACACATGTCCACAATCTCCATCAGTCACACTCCAAACTCCACTATGGCCAAGACCAAAGAGCTGTCGAAGTACACCAGACTAAATTGTAAACGTGCACCAGGCTGGGAAGACTGAATCTGCAATAGGTAAAACGCTTGGTGAAAGAAATCAACTGTGGGAGCAATTATTAGAAAATGGAAGACATACAAAAAAGACTAGTGATAATCTCCCTCGATCTGGGGCTCCATGCAAGAGCTCACCCTGTGGCGTCACAATAATAACAAGAATGGTTATCCCAGAATGGTTATCCCAAAAATCCCACAACCACACGGGGGGACCTGGTGAATGACCTACAAAGAGCTGGGACCACAGTAACAAAGTCTACTATCAGTTAAACAATGCGCCACCAGGGACTCAAATCCTGCACTGCCAGACGTGTCCCTCTGCTGAAGAAAGTACATGTCCAAGCCCGTCTGCGGTTCGCTAGAGAGCATTTGGATGATCCAGAAGAGGACTGGGAGAATGTGTTGTGGTCAGATGAAACCAAAATAGAACTTTTTGGTAGAAGCACAGGTTCTCGTGTTTGGAGGAGAAAGAATACTGAATTGCATCCGAAGAACACCATACCCACTGTGAAGCATGGGGGTGGAAACATCATGCTTTGGGGCTGTTTTTCTGCAAAGGGACCAGGACGTCTGATCTGTGCAAAGGAAAGAATGAATGGGGCCATGTATCGTGAGATTTTGACTGAAAATGTCCTTCCATCAGCAAGGGCATTGAAGATGAGACGTGGCTGGGTCTTTCAGCATGACAATGATCCCAAACACACAGCCAGGGCAACAAAGGAGTGGCTTCGTAAGAAGCATTTCAAGGTACTGGAGTGGCCTAGCCAATCTCCAGATCTCAACCCCATAGAAAATCTCTAGAGGAGATCTGCATGGAGGAATGGGCCAAAATACCAGCAACAGTGTGTGAAATGCTTTTGAAGAGTTACAGAAAACGTTTGGCCTCCGTTATTGCCAGCAAAGGGTACATAACAAAGTATTGAGATGAACTTTTGGTATTGACCAAATACTTATTTTCACAATGTACGTACAACTTAATTATACAACAGTAAAATCCAAAGTATTTTGAATGTTGTATGGAGGACTGACAAAGGCAACAAGAAGAAATCCACATATGAAGTAACTTACATAACTTTACAACTTAGATAACTTTCATTACCATGATCAGAAACAATTGGTCTCCTAGGCGTGAGCCGACCGACCTGCAATTGTCCTTTTTTGAATGGGTTTATGGATTTTGAAGGTATATAGAGGTAAAGTGAACTGTATCGCTCTTTGCCTTTTAGAAAAGCTGCTTGTATGACAGTAGGTTATCAGTCAATTTAGCCTTTTCCAAATACATGAGGCAATCAAATAGGGCATAATAATTACTATCATCAGGTTGTCCATTGATCTAAAAAACAATCTATCCTATCGATAACAGCTATAGTAGCACCTTTATCATCAGGTATTATCACAATTGAAGGATCAGTTTGTACATCTTGAATTGTTTCCAATTCAATCATTGAGACATTTGATACATCTTCATTCTGGCAAATGTTGTACATACAATTATGTACTTTGTCAGTCAGTGTCAGAACAGCTCTACTATCAAAGTTGTCTTGACAGAGAAAAAGATGTGTAATTGGAACCTGCAGGATTATCGCTGAGAACACTTTTGGGGTAAATGAGCCAGAACATTTGTTGCCACATTATATGTAGCATTGCACACATGAATTTCGAAGGATTTTCTCTTGCTATTCCTGTGAGCAGGCGTAAACGGCATCAAAAGCAACGTAATAATGAACTTTCTTCATCCCTTCTAGCATAAACACAAGAGAAGTGAAGTTGAATTGAGATAAAGCAGGATGAACTACCACTCCTCTACCATACACCCCCAAAATATTTTAATACCAGGCAGCACTAATTTCTTACGCCTTCATTGACACAGTACTCTGACTTTTATAACAATGTTTTTCTACGAAAGTACAGAATTTTGAAATGTCAACAAAAGCAAAAAAAAAGTGCCAAAATCTTTTTCTTTTTCAAATCCAGTGAACTTTGCATAACCCTGAAAACAATGTGTGATATATAGTCAAATAAAATGGATTTAGTTGTAGAAATTGGATAGCATTTTAATTTCATTCAGCAGCAGTATGAATACACTACTCTCGTATAGCATTTAAATAAACGCTAGGATTATCTTTAAATAGACTACCTCTAAGTCAATGGTCAAGCATTACCTGTAATACCCTCGTAATCTTGTTGTGTGGCCAAACTATGGAGAGCATCTGTGAAGGTGAATTGAACTGTTTCACGTTGACTGTAAGAAGCAACTGCCAGTCACTTGAGTCTCTGATTTTCTGTTGTGTGCTTAAATACCAGTATATGAGAGCCCTCACATAAATGTGTCTACCGAAGATCAGTATGTATCTCTACCAACTGATTGAAATCCCATTCACACTATATACACGGCAAACAGAACACAAAGACATTCAGAAACAAGTCGTCTTTTGCCAATGATTCTTCTATGCTGAGGGAGAAACAAAACAGTCTTTAATCTATGTACCTGTGATTTTTTTCCAGAAACAGAACTAGTCCCAGTTTTGCCACTTAATTCCCTTAGAAATATGGGGGAAAAACAGGGCTGATCGTTTATCCACTGGTATTGGCCTAACCCTCTGTTTCATGTCCTAAATACATTGCTGCTCTTATCTAAATGAACAGCTCTAGTCTAGTGAAGCACTTCCATCCCAGACGTGTGTACTCATCAACGTGCTGCCAAGTGTAGAGAAAAGCGGATGTGGATCCTACACATGCATGAGCACTGAGCACAGAGAACAAATCCCATATCACTCCACATGCGCGCCAGCAGTGGCTCTCACAAATAAAATCTTCAACTAAGGCAGTAGTTCTCAAATAGTGGGGCGGGCCACCCCAGGGGGGCGCAAGGCGATGCTGGAGGTGGCGCATGTGACCTTGGGGAACATACTTTTTTGCCGTACAAAAAGAAAGTGTTATTTGCACATCCACTCCGTTGTCACTTTCAGCGTGTGCGCAATATTTTTTAACCAAACAAGAGCACACAGCAAAGAGCACTGGATATATCAAAAGCTAAGACAAGGTAATAGGATGAAGCGTGTATAGCATTTGGCTTTGACTTTTAGTACAGTGGGAAATGAGGAAAGACCACTCTGTTTACTTAGTCTACAAATGTTCGCAGCGGACAGCAGGAATAATTTTTTTCAGCGAAACGTGCCTAATGTTGCCAACAATACTCCCGCTTTGTCAATGTTACATCAGTAAACCAGCGAGCACTGTCAGCATCATATAAAATGGCATACCAAGTTGCTTAGTGCAAAATAACCCCACACCATAGCAAAGAAGCTGATACTGATTGCAGCGTTTTTGTTCTATTAATTTGTGTTTTTTCAGTCTAATTGTTTGGCATATTGTCCTCGTGAGTTGTTGTTGCTAATCAATTTGAATTTATTATTATATATTGATTTTATTAAATTTTATTTTTAAGTATGAAACGGTCAAAAATATATCTTGAGTGTATTTTTAAAGCATGGATGTTTTTTTTTTTTTCTTTTTACACTTTATTGTTAGTTGATTTATTACTTTTTTGTTTATATTAAAAAGAACACAACGTTATGCAGAGGTGTACTTATAATAATAAGAATGTTATATACAAATGATACTACAGTATATTTACAGTGGCGGCACAGAGTCGGGGGGGCGCGGAATGTTTATGTCTTCATGGGGGGGGGGGTGGGGGGGGCATAACATAAAATAATTGAGAAGCACTGTGCTAGTCTAACATGTCCGTTATTAAATCCTGATAAAGCTCATGCAGATACATAAATACATAACAAAGTTAAATAAATAAAAATTATATAATAAATAGAAATTGAAATAAATAATAATTCAAATAAATAAAAAGTGATGCACGATAATACATTTTTCAACCAATACCGATAACCGAAAATTTCCTCCTCGTTCCAACCGATAACCGGTAATGTCAAGCCGATAATTCTATTAAAAGATTTATGTAAAATTTTAAAGTATACACAAAAGAAAATATTACTGTGCAAAAATATAATTTATTGCTCTTTTTTTCAACATAAAATATGAACAAGTCGTCACTTCCAACATCTAAATAATGACAGATTGTCTGACATTGTGTAATGGTAAACTTTTGGCAACAATTACTTACAGAGTAAATACCTAAGTTGCACAAAAATGCCTTTAAAAGTAAGCCATTCCTAACATATATAACATTAATACACTGCAAAACACACCTCCTTAAAACTAGTCAGTTTTAAGTGTAAATCTATTGGAAATAAGTGAAATTATCTGCCAGCGCTTTAAGTGTATTTCTCTCAGATTTCTTGGAAGAAAAATAGCTAGCTGAAAATAATCTTAACAGCCTTATTTTAAGCAATACATTATTATACTTAATCCTAAAAAAAAAAACTTGGAAGAAAAAAATATTTTGAATGATATTTGTGGCTACAGAATATTATTGCTATTTCATTACAACAGGAATGTGCATATTTAAATTGATATGTGTTAATAAGTGCCAATAAGTTTTGATTATCTACTGTGACTGTAGTTGAGCAGACAAATAAGTTAATTTGAAAAGTGATTGCTAATGTTATATGCTTTGTTGCACACTGTGAAAATGATTAACTCAAAAGAGCACGATGTCATGCACCCATTCTGCAGCGATTTGTTTACATTTGCGGCACTCACGACATTTGCTTTACAGCAGCTAAACTGATACACGGCAGTACTATTTGGATGGAGTTGGAGCTCGCATCTCCGTGCATGTTGTTTTGTGCCTGAGTTTTGTTGAGCCGAAAATAAAGACAACGTTACAAAGTCATCTGACCGCTCGCCATTTTACATAATGAATGCATTATTGACTGGCTGACTTTGTTTTCTCCATGTTTAAATGATCATCTAACCACTGTGCCGTCATGATAAGCTTGCTCACTGGACATCACTTTTCCAAATGTACGTGGTGAAAATGTGATTGGCATGTTTTCATGAAGAATGGCGGTCGTATAAACTGCATTATTTTTTTATCCAGGGCTTTGGCTCTCTGGTCATTTCGGTAAAAAAAAATCGTGTCTCGTCTCGGCGTCGGCTACGTTCGTACCGGATAATCCGCCCGCACCGGCCGGTTCGCCGCGGCGTATTCGGGGCCTGGCTCTGCTCGCACGCCGTGAGGGAACGCTCGAGAAACCGGGGTGTTCGCCGGAGGTCCTGAAGCCGGGGAACCGGGCTCTGCCGGACCGGCCAGAGCGGCGGGCTCCGTCGGAAGACGGCTACTTGCCGACTATCGGTCTCCAGTCGTGCTGGTGTTTAGCCTTAGATGCGAGTTTACCACCTGCCTTGGGCTGCTTTCCCAAACAACCCGACTCTGTATCGTCACAAGCCCCGTAGTTTAACTTAGTGTTTACAATAGCTTTAGCATTCCCGCTAGCAGCAGCCTCGTATTCGTTCCAAAAATCTTTGTGATGCAGTTTTAAATGGCTGCTGGGTTAGTGGTTTTGAATGAGGACGCTTTCTTTCGGCCTCGTGGAACTTCTGCGGTACATGTTTCGCAGATGGCGAGAGCGTCGTTTTTTTAGTAACAGACGGCATAATATTCAACTATTTCTTGTCGTGTAACTCCGTCTCCTCTACCACTCCTCCCTCAGGGGCTTCAGAGATGGGAGGGGTTGAGGAGGCGGCGTGCTGAATTCTTCGGTTGCGCACATTTGGAGGCTAAACAAGTTTATAATTATCAGATTGCATTATCGGTTGAATATTTTAATAATCTGGATTATCTGTGTGACATCATAATTGCCATTATCGGCCGATAATTATCGGCGACCGATATTATCGTGTATCTTTATAAATAAATATTGAAAAAATAAATTAGGGCTGCAGCTATCGATTATTTTCAAAGTCGATTAATCGATGAACTAGTTAGTTTGAATAATCGAGTAATCGGATAAGGAACATGAAAAATTAAAATACCTGAGCTGAGCCTCAAATGGAATAAAAAAAAAAAAAATAAGGATCTATATACAACATGAGAACAATTGGCTAATTTACATAGCAAGTCCGCTAGCTTAAATGCTATTAAAACGCTAATGCTTTTTTTTCCCCACAATGCTCTTAACAATGGTTCAGACACATTCCCACAAAAAACGGCTAAATATACCAATAAACTAAATCACGAATGCATTAAAAAAAACATTAGCTCAAACAAAAATGTTGGTCTTAACATGGAGCAGCTGGATTCAGCCCTATGAAATGAGGCAGACTAGAGGGCAGTGTATCCACCCAAATCAGTAAAACTTAATGCAAACACTTTAAAAATAAACCATTACAGCGCCACTTTAATTTAACAAATACTCGAAGCAGCAAAATTTAATTTAAATCTTTTTTTCTAATCGAATACTCGAGTTAATCAATTAATCGTTGCAGCACTAAAAAAATGAATAAATATTAAAATAGAAGCATTTTAATGACACATTCATTTATTTATTTATTTAATTGTGTCTTGATTTACGGTAATTTTGCACTCCTAGTCCTCCATAATAATCAGGTGCGCCTTCTGATTGAACATAAATTCATTCATTATCGGTGTACTTTATAATCCATTGCGTCACATAGGTGGGTGTAGGAAACAATAACCAATATTTTTATCTTTATAAAATATGTTTCTCAGAACAGATGTGACAAATAAAAGAAATCAACGCACTAAGGTGAACTGTGAAAACAGTTATCTCTACGTAAAACTAATGTTTATGGTTAATTCAATTAATAATTGTAATAAATAAATATATAATAACCAGTTACTCTAAATAGTATTCAGGATTCTGTTTTTTTTTCTCTGACTGATGAGGTCTTGGTTTTCACTTAGATTTAAAGACCTATCTTCTTGTATATATTTTTTCTTCAGTTTCCTCATGTTTTTATTTATGTACCTCTGCACTTTCTCTCCCTGCATCACTGCTTTCTCAGCTGCCCTCTCTGTCTAACTTGTTTTTTGATATCTTGCAGACCCCTGGATGACAATTTATGGTCATTGCGAAATCTTGGTCCCTGTTTTCACAAGTACCCTTTTCTTCCCTTTGTGAATTTTCTAACCCCCGATGTGAATGTAAAGCAGAACAGTCGGGTGCTGGTCTTTCAATGAGGAAAACCCCAAAGTGTGTCTGCCTTTGAGTGCTTTCTGATGGTGGAGGAGCTCAGCGGCACCCGCTGCTAGGTAGGGACAGAAAGTCCACAGTGATAGAAGTCAGTGAAACGAAAGCAGCAAAAAAAAAAAAAAATAAAAAAAAAAGAAACAATTTTATACATATATATATATATATATATATATATATATATATATATATATATATATATATATATATATATATATATATATATATATATATATATATATATAATATATGCAAGCTCAATTTATCGCTAGTCGTTCTTAACAAACGTAAAGTCACTAATATGATTAGGAATGTCTCCAGTTGAAATTGAACAATGCTACCACAGACGTTTCTCCCACAATATTATTGATCCGCTCATTTCACTCTCAATCAATAAGACAGACAGATCATCCAATCATCATGCATAAAGTGCGTTGTCCAGGCCGGCTGAGGCCAGCCCACTACCCATACACCCCCAGAGACGCTCAGCGTCTGATGGGCAGGATAAAACGAGCCTTTGGCCAATGACTCATCCTGTTTTGTTGTTGTGGAACAATGTACTCTCAACTTTGGAGACTCAGTACAGTGTGCACTGTTTAAAGGACTGTGAAGCTGCTCGAATGAATGAAAAACAAGCCGCATGGGAACCAGTGATAAGAAGCTAATTCGGAACAAAAGTTTAGCGTGTTGTAGCACATATTTAGTCAATGACATTCACACACAACAGTGTGGGAGCCTGCAAATAGCCTAGATCTCAACCCTATTCATAACCTGTGGTGGAAATTGGGAGAAAAAAAAAATGTCCACAGCAAGGCTCCGACCTGCAAGGATGATGAATTATTTTTTCAAGCTTTTTATCTGAGTTTGTTCTACATGATAAAATGCCTGAGTGAGTGCTCATCCGAGACTGGTGATTCCATACTTTTTACTAGGGGTTGGAGTACAATGTCATTCTTTGTTGATCTTGACCAAAATAATGTAAGACACATTTTTATGACGCTTTACACTAGAGCTGTCCCGACTAGTCGACATAGTCGACGTCATCGATGACGTAAATCCGTCGACGAGCACAACATCCCGTCGACGGTTAATGAAGGGTTAAAAAAATATATGCGCGGAAAGTTCAGAATGTCGGATGCTCTGTATGCAAGCGGGGAAAGCGGCACAAAGCCAAAAAAGCGCACCAGAGTGTCCAAAACATTGACTTATTTCAAAGAAACAAAGGAGCATACACTCTTCCGTCCTGTCTCTTCAATGCCAAGCTTGGCTGCACGTCGGCCGTGAATAAACACATCAAGCGCCGTAACCCAGTTTGTAAATTTTTTTTTTTTTTTTCATTTTTTGTACACCAGAGGGTGCTGTCGCCTTCCTAAATAATAATGTTTCATTGACAATGGGCGTATAAGTGCTATTAGTGTTGTTCTTAATGCTAACTGAAAGGTTTATTTCATGTTATGGTTTATTTTATGACATAGAAAATTATATAAGGTTAAAAGGTCATAAATATATACAATATATACAGTGATTGCACTTAAGGGAGAGATTGTCAATGATAAGGTAATAAATTAAGGTAAAGGCAATTCATATAGGCAATTCATTGATATATAAATAAGGTTTAAAAGGAAAAAGGTGAAAAGTTTTCGTTAATTTCTAATTGTGTTGTTTTATTTGTGTGCACCATAGCTTTTACAGTGTGATTACATCAAGGATGGAATAAAAGTTGTAAACCATCAGTTTAAGAGACCATCTTTTCAATCGGGATGATACACTAGTTAATTCTATCAGCATTTGAACTCATTGTTTATTTGTGATTTATTATTGTTATTTACGTGTTTATTTGTACTTTAATAAATAATTTAGGTGTTCCAATATGTTTTTTGTGAATTGATAAGCGTCAACAAAAATTTCATTGCTAAATTAGAAAACAAAAACAAAAAAATTTTTTTTCAATTATTAGATTAGTCGACTAATCGTAAAAATAGTCGGCTGACTAATCGGGAGAAAATTAGTCGTTTGGGACAGCCCTACTTTACACCTTTTTAAAAATAGGTGTTTGGGTGTGTGTGTGTGAGTGCGCATGAGTGTGCTTTTAGAGGTAATAAACAGCAAATGTTCAGTGAAAACATCCATGATATCCCCCCTCCCGAATCAGGGTGCAACTTCCCTGCTCTTTCTTACTTGACTCTCTTTTTGTGCTTAGAAGACATTCTTAAACTTATAGTATCCCTCGTGTCTAATATACATTTTTCTTTGAAAAGTTAACCATAAAAAAATGCTTAATTTACGTATCTTTAAAATCACAATGTTATCATTGTGTCTTGTCTTGAATGCTGTTTATTTTGTTGAGATGAGTATTAAATTGCACATTTCATTCAACAATGAATGCTGAACCATTGTGGTTTTCAGTCATTTGGACTAATATGTATTTGAACTAAAGAAATCAATCTTACTGACAACTTTTACAGGCATGATAGGAATGAAGAAAGTGACAGGGACAGATCAATAGGTTGGCTACCAATCTGAAATTGCTTTTATGCTGACACCAGAGGTGAGTAGAGTAGCCAAACGTTTTAGTCATGTTAGAGTAGAATTACTTCAAAATGATATTACTCAAGCAAAAGTATAAGTGGTCATCCGAAAAATGTACTCTAGTGCAAGTAAAAAATTATTAGGTGAAAGGAATTCTCATGCAATGGGTAACTGCTTACAATGTCTGACTTGTTCTTTCTTTTTTTCAGCACAACATAATCTATATGACCTGTTATTTTTATACTGTACCTATTACATAACCATATTAGGACCAACAAAATCCACACAAATGATCAAATTCCGACTAAAATAATCTACAGACATGAAACATCACCCGTCCAAAGAGCATGAATGCCCTATAGTGGAAAAAACACATTTCCTACCTTGAAATTATAACGATCATATCTCCAGTTTTCTGTGGTCTATCGGTGCCAAGTAAAAATAAGGAGCAAAAATGTAACGACCAGTGGTGGACTTTTTTTTTTTTTTTTTTTACTTAAGTAAAAGTACAGATACAGGTGCAAAAAATACTCAAGTAAAAGTAGAAGTATCTAAGAAAAAAATACTCATGTAAAACTACTCTTAGGCTAGGTTCATATTGACGGTCTTAATGCAGGAATCCGATTTTTTCGTGTTTTTCCGACTCGAGTGAGGCATTGACTTGACGGTCTGAACGGGACAAGTCGCATAGAAGTGGATCATTTCAAATCCGATCTGGGACAGTTTCGTATGTGGTTTAAATCCTATCTGGGCCACATTTTTCCAGAATGTCACGGCGGTCTGAACTGTCAAGTCTCCAAAATCGGAATTCATGCAGCAATTACCTCATCAAAGAGCGAGAGAGATGGCACGCTATGGTAGCGCCACAGCTGTGCGTTAGCGCCTAGCTTGCCTTGAACACGCCTTTTGGGGAAGAGTCGGGCTTGACAATAGTCATATAAAATGAAAATGGGTTGAGGATAAGGGTAAGGATAATGATTGTTTTTTTTCTCTACTCTACAGTATATGAGCAATATTTCAAGATTGTTTACACGGCCGAGAGTCGGGGCAAACTGCCCGTATGTGTGTGTGAGACATGCATGGACAGTGCGTACATGCTATCGATCCATACAAACTTGGAATATATGCCTAAACGGGGATTATTTTTGTCTGTTATTTGTGTCCTCTTTTTGGAAATCAAAATATGATAGCCCTGGAATGACGGATGACGGCCAGCATGTGTAGTCATTTGTTGTGATGCTTCTGCGCATGCGGGTCTTCTTGCCTAGTGCGTGTCGGACTGCTAATTAGTGTCTGTGCGTAATACTTGAACGGTCTCAATGAACAAAGGCAGTTTGAATGGGCATGCCAAAAAACAAATATGACAAAAAAATCGGATTTGTGCATTACGACCTGCGGTATGAACCTAGCCTTAGAAGTACGTTACATCGTACCAAAATAAAAAGAATGGTATGAATTGTGTGTATTTCTAATGCGTACTTCCTGAGGTGCGGTCAGTAGTAAAACAACCCCTTTGATTAGGAAGCTCTTCTAATACTGTGGCTAGAACCTGAGGCTCATGGCTACTTCCTGGTACTGTAATTATTGACGGCAGTGATTGAACACAGCCTCCGGGGAGCTACTAGATAAGTCTTAGTTAACTGACTTTGCAAAACATCAGAGTCGGCACTTACATGCAAAATCACACAAATACTCCTGTACTACTCATGAGAGAGAATTTCAAATCACACAAAGAATTTGATTTCTGATAGTGCACACATACTGTATCTTTGTGTCAACAAAGGGCTTAGCTGACATAATCAATAAAAGGGAGCCATAATGAACCCCCGTGTCTCGCTCGCCCACCCCAGGGTGACATGAACAACATAGTAGGGTCGATAAAATCAGTCACTTGGTTGGCAGGAAGCACCCTTGCTATTTGCTATTAATAATCTTGATTAATGAAATAATGGAGGTCTGTGCTTGTCTGTATTTGGAGACTGTATATCACAGGTCAACAACCTGTCTGAAACATAGCTACTTCATAGGCACAGATTCATATGAAGGACTACCAGTCTTAATATTCTGAATTAACAGATTTGCTCAGTTTGCCTTAGTTATACAATATTAGAAAATGACTTATACTCTACTATGTGAAGAGACTGATCATGTTAACGATTTCACACAACTACAGTGGTACCTCGACATACGATTGCAGTGACATACGATCTTTTCGACATCTGGCGTAAAATTTGACTTATCATTTGTCTCGACATATGACGACACGCTCAAATTACGACAATTCATGACAAAGTCATAATTTAATTGTTTTTCCGCAAGACGGACGCACTGGGGATTTTCTTGTGAGAGAAACTGAGATAAGTCCCAACAAGGTTACTGCAGGTGGTGGAAAAAGGAAAAAGGACGCTTACAGTTGAAATTAAGAGGGTAATGATAGAAAACTATGAGCATGGTGTGCGCGTCAGTGAACTGGCTCGACACTTCGACTGGAATATAGCTACGATCTCGAGGACGACTCTCATTATTATTACTGTAACATCGGGAAGGAAGTCGCCAGCTTTGTGAGGTTTTTAATCCATTGTTTCAGAACTTGTGCAACATAACACGGCTACTGTCCGCCATAATTGACGCCAACAACAACAGAACATGGAAAGAGAAAGAAAAAGGAGCAGCATACAAAACACAACTGCCACATTAGAACCCGATTCGTTACATTATTATTATTATTACTATGATTTGCATTTATAATTTATTTGTTTTGCTATGTGTAATTGCTATTTGTAACTGTACCTGCAGTATTTATTAAGAATGTGTTACCTAGTATTACACTAATTAGGGTCAAATCAAATTAAAAAGATTATAGGCACATGGAAATGCCAATATCATCAGAATCACCGTTAAGAGCTAAGCATGTCAGAAACACATGGAATTTGTCTCAGGTGGTTAAAGCCACTCTAGGATTACGACAGACAAGACTCAATAACTAAAATTACATCGTAGGAAAATCATTTAACAATGTAAGGTTACCAGTATTGCAAATGTACTGAACAATGACAACTGTGTAATTGATGCAAGGAGTCATTCAATGATATAAAATGAATCAGTAATGCAGTATCTGACATGATTACAGCTATAGTAGGGATGTCCCGATCCGATCACGTGAACGGAAATCGGGCCGATCGCGACATTTTTCAGAGGATCAGAATCAGGTGAAAAGGATTGGGTTTTCAATTTGAAAATATATTAGTTTTTTGGTTCATGCTTGTGCAGTGCCACACCCATAAGTGGATTTTAAGGGGGGCCAGCCCCTGCTGGTGGCCGAAAAGTGTCATTACATCTAATTGACTTTTATATATATATATCAAAGTTGTGAGCAGTAAAACTATAACAAAAATGAATGAAATGAACAAAAAAATATATTTTTATAATGGGTCAAAATTATTCTTCGAACGGATCACGGTCAACAACGACAGTCATTTGCTTTGCATATAATTTTTTTTTTTTTTTTTTTTTTTTTTTAACTAAGGGAGGGCAATTTTATTTTTCAAATGATTTTTTTTATTATTTTTTTTTTATTTCAAATATTTATTTTGGATTGAAGCAACTTCTTTTGGGATTAAATGATTTAGACACAAATGTCCTACCCATTGTATGGACCAAACACAAAAAGGATCACTTCAATCAAAGAAAACTTTTTCAATGAAAAGTTAAGTGTTCAAATGCAAAATTTTCAATCGCAAACATTTTCTCGCATTTAAAAACTTTTTGCATGATTGAATTTTTTCTTTTTTTGATTGAAGTGATTTTTCTTTTGAAAATAAAATAATTTGCTTAAAAAATATATTTGATTGAATAATAAAGACAAAAATGTCGTAGCCAAAATGTGGCCCAAACACAAATCAGCATTGTGTCAACAATTTTTTTTTCTTTTAATTAATTGAATTAATCATCCCTGAGATACAAACATAAATAATCTAAAATCAAGAGATCGATACATATGCATATCTAGAATACACCTACACATTTCATTCTGATCCTTCCACAAACAATGGAGGAGGAGCAATTTAGGTTAGTGTCCTCATCGAGAAAATGAGAAGAACATTGCAAGTGAGCTCTAGCGACTTCCCTCTAAATATTGAATCATTAACAAATTAACTGAATGAATAGGAAGACAAATAACTCCTAGTTAAAATATACACAAGCTTCTTTTAGCATTTAGCCATTAATGTAGTGTATTCTAATATGACTATACTGGGTAATGGGAATTTCATCTCTAAGCAGCTTTCGTAACGTGTGGGGCGAAACCTGGTCAAATACGTACTTCTCCTCAGTCAAACAATTTGGATTTTTAATCTCATGACTGTTGATGTAAAATTCACTTGATGAATTACAGAGTGATCCAACCCCGGGAACACACCATTTCACCCTCTTTTGAGGATTCTATACATCAGGATCACACACAATACCAAACATCATATGCAAGATCACACACAGTAACAGTTGTGTAAAAAGCCGAAGAAGAGACAAATGCATCTGAAAATGTTTGTGTAGTGAAAGAGAGCCTTGACATAAAGGAGAATTTGCAATTAACTGTTATGCCTACAACAGTCTTATTTTTCCCCTCCCCAGACATTATAATAGGGCATTTATGAGAGAGGCTGAAATGCAGCAGCATTTTAATCTGTACAGATGAACCAAGAGGGATTGTAATACAGTACAGTAGGACAATTCTACAGTAATCCATAGAAAACTGAGAAGAGAACAGCTCCTTTATAGGGGAGCTGCAGCCATCTGTTAAAATGCCCAAGGGCCCTCCTTGAGTTGGAATGATACAGTACTGTATATAGGTTAATGTTTGCATATGTCATGTCCACTTAAAATTAGCAGTTGTTTTCTAAAACTATATTACTTATAACTATATTCTAAAACTATCTCTTCGAGAGTCATTGTTTATTTGATGCCAACAATATTTCTGAATGACAGCTTGACGTTGGAAAGAATTTGTAATGATATGGCCTCGGAAAACCTTAAAAAAAGATTACTTTAACAGTTTTTATGAGGATGGATATTAGGAATAGTTCAATAAAGAGTTTGATCAATAAACTTGATGGGGGAAACTCTTGGATTAGTGTTGCATGTGTTGATTTTGATTGTGTGGAAACAGTACAAATTCATATAAAGAGTTCAGTGGAACCTTAGTTTTTATACTGTATGTAATGTTTGCAATATTCAGTTTTTGTTTTTTATTTGATTTATTCCTATTATTACTATTTTTTATTTTATTTTATTTTATTTTTTTACAGAATTTCTGTCCGCTTTTGCGCTTGATTGTCATAGTTTGGAAAATGGTCTGCACCAAACTAATACATCTAGCAAGGACTTGAGTACCACGCAAAGCATTCTAAGACATGTGCAAATTTAAAGTTAAGTCCTATGGATGTATAAACTGAAGTCTTGTGGATGTTTCTTGATGTCAGTTTGCATGTGGGACTTATCAGTCACTTTGTGGTCTTATGTTTACCAGATTGAGATATCTTTGTTATTGTTTCCTCTACCTGTACTATTGTGTACATTTTGTCAGCCAAATTTGAGTTTGGTAAAATATAATATTAATATTAGATAATAGTCTTGAATAAAGTAATACATATTGTATTACTTTCTCACACAAGTGAGTCATATTCAGTGTCATCCTTCACATTGAACTAAAGCATTTGGAACGATTTTGTGCTTCTGTATTAGTTCAATATGTCAGCATAGAGCCAAAACAAGTGTTCGCCCTCTGAAGAAACAAAAAAATAAATCAAGAGAGAATGATTAAGTGAAGAAAAAAACTGAGCTGATTGCCAGCTGCTCACTTGTGAGGAATCCATGTTGCTTGCCAACAATATTATGTGACAGGTTGCTTGTTTGAGCAAGATAAGATGAATGTATGTGCATGTAAACATGTGTTTGCTAATGTCATGAAATAATAATATTAATAATCCCTCCATTTTTAACAAGAACCTAATTCAAAATGACAAAAAAAATTAAATAACCTGCTGTTGTTTAGGATCAGTAGAGATTTTTCATGTGATGTCGCCACACTTCTGCCCAAATAGTGTGCCGCCATACTGGCCGCCGAACAAATCTGTTACACACATACATACACAATACCTTGACATCCATCTTCAAAAGTTCATTATTTTTATCGACTTTTTATTTCCAAACATTGGATCAGTCAGATGAACTGTCTTGCATTTGAATGTACAAGTTGGGAGGAAAAATGTGAAAATATGCACATTTATCAAATACCCCAAGAGAAGGTGCGGTATGAAGAGGTTTGCAGCAATTGAACAGGGAAACTTTGTTCCAAATGATGTGTCGAGCCCATATGGTATCCATTTTATATTAGATATGAAAATCTATTGTTCCTTCCCAAGGTTAATGGCAACTTCATGTGCACCAAGTGGTGTATAATGACTAATATGAAGTTAAGATTATTTTCGGCTTGTGTTGAGTGTTGTAGCTGTGCAATGTATGTATGTACAGTAGATCTGTGTAATGTGCAAACATCTACAGGCATATGGATAATGATATAAAGATGAGAGTTGCCCGTTAACCCATCTGTCTTTTACAATTTAGATTCATTTCTACTACATACACGGTCTGTTAGACGGGCAAAAGAGCAGAAAGATCTAGTTGGGGTTGAGTCACATGACAATCGAGACATCGGTGAAAAACGTCTATATTCCTTGCCATAACAGAAGCCTTATTAGTCACTTGCTGAGCACACCTGTTCACACACACACACACACACACACACACACACACACACACACACACACACACACACACACACACACACACACACACACACACACACACACACACACCCATACACCCCCCCACAAAGAGACTATGAACCACTGCGTTTTCTTTCAAGCTTGCCTTCGGACAACATTCCATTGCTTGCATAATAAACGCTTCATTCACAATGTGAACAGAGTTTACTCTCCAGCCAACAATTAGCCTCTTCCTTCCTATACTGCTGCTCCTCCCTTTGTTCCCAGAAGACAAATGCAGATTTGGTTCAAGAAGTTAATAATCATTACAGTGGTATGAAAAAGTATCTGAACCTTTTGGAATTTTGAAATTTTGCAAAAAATGTGATCTGATCTTTGTCAAAATCAAACAGATGAAAATACAGTGTCTGCTTTAACTAAACCACCTAAACATTAATAGGTTTTAATATTTTAATGAGGATAGCATGCAAACCCTCTGCCTCAGGAGACTTAAAGCACAATTGAAACCTTTTTTTACCAAACATTTTAAGTCACGTGTGTTCCCAATCACTGATGAGTTGTTTAAAGCTGCCCTGCCCACTATAAAACACACACCTGGTAAGAAATGTCTTGATAAGAAGCATTGCCTGGTGTGCATCATGGCTTGGTCAAAAGAACTGTCTGAAGACCTGCGATCAAGGATTGTTGATTTGTATAAAGCTGGGAAATGATACAAAATCATCTCTAAAAGTCTGGATGTTAATCAATCGACAGTCAGAGAAGTTTTCTACAAATAGAGAGAGTTTGCACTGTTGCTTCTCTCCCAAGGAGTGGCTGTCCACCATGCCAAGAGTTCAGCGCAGAATACTCAGGGAGGTAAAAAAAAAAGTACCCTAGAGTGTCTGCTAAAGACTTACAGAAATCACTGGCACAGTCCAATATCTCTGTGCACACATCAACTATATGTAAAACTATGGCAAAGAATGGTGTTCATGGGAGGACTCCACGGAGGAAGCCACTGCTGTCTAAAAAAACAAAACAAAACTGTTTTATGGAATCAGCTTCCAGCTAGTATTAAAGAAGCCGAGACAGTCTGCACATTTAAGATTAGATTAAAAACGTTCCTATTCGACAAAGCTTATGGTTAGGCTAGTTGAAGTCGGAGTAGACTCACAGTTTAGTCTAAGCTGTAGTGGTGTCAACAATAATCGATGCGGCGATGCATCCCGATGCGGGGCATGGACGATTCGATTCGATGCGGGCAACAAGCCGAATCGATTCAGCGCATTTTAAAATATATAAGTACGTTCAAAAATCTTCCCTGCGCAATTCCGGTGATGCAATGGATTTGGTTTCCCCATTTGTATTATTATTGTCATGTTTCATTTTTTACACGCTGCATAACTCTGGTCAAGTTTCCCACCAACCTCATAGAAGCCAAAATGTCTCCAGATGTCAGCTTTCAATGTCTTAGGTGCATCAAGAATCTTTCTTGCTCCCTCTTTCTCCGCTTCAGCCATTGTTATGTTATGTCCTATCTCTTAGAGGTTAGATCTTGTGCCCGAACCCGAATGGGTCGGGCCCAAAATGTCAAGCATTCACGTTCGGGTCGGGTCGGGTCGGGTCGGCCCGCCCCGCCCCGCCCCGCGCCGGACTAATTATAAACATTTTTTTAAAAAAATGGGATAAAACCGAGAGCAGGCTCACTGTATTGTTCATTTGCTTGTGCACTCACATGAAGCAGTGGTGCCGCCCGCTTTTTCTTCTTCTCCGCTGTGGCGCTTGCGATTCGTTACGAAAGACACTTTTATATATGCACACAAAGGCAACACAAATGTGATCCTTTTAAATCCTCTCCTCTGCGTGTCTGAAAACTCGTTTTTTTTTTTTTTTTTTTTTTAATATATTAAACTTTCCCAACGTTATTTCGTTGTGAAAATGATTTTACAATTATCACAAAAATATGTAGACTATTTAAACATTAAGAAAACTTGCGTTTTTTTTCTGCCAACTGAGAATTCGTTACGAAAGACTTTTATTTATGCACACAAAGGCAACACAAATGTGATCCTTTTGAATCCTCTCCTCTGTGTGTCTGCAAACTTGTTTTTTTTATTTTTATTTTATATTAAACTTTCCCAACGTTATTTCGTTGTGTAAATGATTTTATAATTATCACAAAAATATGTAGACTATTTAAACATTAAGAAAACTTGTGGTTTTTTTTTTCTGCCAACTGAGAATTCGTTACGAAAGACACTTTTTTATGCACACAAAGGCAACACAAATGTGATCCTTTTGAATCCTCTCCTCTCTGTGTTTGCAAAATCGGATGTTTTTTTTTAAATATTAAACTTTCCCAGCGTTATTTCGTTTCGTTGCTTCTATAATGATCACAAAAATATGTAGACTATTTAAACATTAAGAAACATGCGTTTTTTCTGCCATCTCAAAGAAATGAAAATAAATTGCTGCTGCTGCGTTTTTGTTTTTTTTTTCGCGTCACTCCAAGCCGGGTCGGGCTTCAATACCAGCGGGCCGTGTCGGGTCGGGCTGGATTTTTTAGGCCCCATCTAACCTCTACTATCTCTCTGCTCTCTCATTTGCAAAAAAATGATATTTCCTCATGTTGAAACAGATTGTTATGGCTGCTAAAATGCTGCTGCACTTTATTTTAATTCATTATTTTTTTATTGTTATGTGGTACTTACTAATTGCATTTCTAAGTTGATTGCACATATATAGTGGGCTAGGCCTACATTTTACTTTTGTTCTACATTGCAATTTAGTTGGATGTTTTGTTTGCAAGTGAACTGATCCCTGGATTGATATTGCGATAAAGATGCTGCTGCACTACAATATCTTCTTTGTCGCTTTCTTTAATATTTACTTGAATATTTTTATCGATGGGTTGTTGTGACTAAAATACAGTGACTGCTATTACTGATTTTGCACAGGAGTTCAGATGTTGCATTGTGTGAAAGGCTGCTACTGTGTGTAAAAAAAAGAGAAAGCCCTGGTCTCATTCAAATCACCAATTAAATGCTGTGATCTGTTTTTTGTTTTTTTAAAAGAAATATATATCTAAAAGTATTTTCATTTGACTTCAACCAGGAGTGACACAAGAGCCAATAAAAAGTTGTTTAATGTCTGACCGCTTGTGTTGCCTCATGATTCACGAAAAATATGCTTTGCTTTAGAATTTTAATGCATCCCAGGCTTTAAGGCATCGCAATGCATTGCCGAAACGAACCGAATCGAATCGTGACCCTCTTAATCGAATCGAATCAAATTGAATTGAATCGTGGCCCTCCGAATCGTAATCGAATCGAATCGTGAGGGCAGTACCGATGCACACCTCTACTAAGCTGCACTAGAAGCTATAATGCTAGGGGAAGTACAGCCGCTGAGTTCTATCTCCTTTTCTTACTCTATCTACCACTTGTCTTACTTTATTTCTATTTTCCAATGTTAATATCTAGTTGTCTAGTCTCTTCATCACTACGTCACCCGGTGTCCCCCCCCCCCCCCCCCCCCTCTGGGGAGGGGCTATTTTTCAGCTGCAGCCTCCTGACTGTCCGGACCCCTGGCTGGATAGACGTCCTCGCTGCTTCCCCCGTCTCATCTGGCTAGATGGACCTCTTCTTGCTCCTTTATTCCACTGTATTTTTACGGACTGTAACATCGCCTGCTAATTCCCACTAGCAGTTCTGGGGTTCCTGTCTATCCGTCCTGGGAATGGATCTCTCCTGACTGTGGTACTCCCCGAGGTTTCTCATTTTTCTCCCAATTGACTCTGGAGTTTTTGGAGTTTTTCCTTGCCGGCATGGAGGGTCTTATGGATAGGGGATACCCAGGACTTGAACTGTATCTATTCATTTTTGTTGCTTCATTTCTGTAAAGCCCTTTGAGACATTGTTGTTGTGATTTAGGGCTATACAAATAACATTGAATTGAATTGAAAACATTGTTGCTCCTTTAATGTTCGCAAAAAGGCACTTGGACATTCCACAGACATTTTGGCAAAATATTTTTGGGACTGATGAAACCAAAGTTGAATTGTTTTGGAGTAACACAAAACGCCATGTGTGGAGGAAAAATGGAACAGCTCACCAACATCAACATCTCATCCCCACCGTGAAGCATGGTGGAGGGAGCATTATGATTTGGGGCTGTTTTGCTTTCTCAGGGCCTGGACAACCTGCAATCATTAATGGAAGAATGAATTCAGAATTTTATCAGGATGTTTTGCAAGAAAACCTGAGGCCGTCTTTCAGACAGATGAAGCTAAAAAGTTCTGTAGTAGTAGTTCTGCATATATGTGATATCTACTACAGCCGTATGTGGCCGTATGTTTGTAGCAACTAGCAACTGGGCGTTGTTTGAACCAGCTGTTGGCCGCAGTCAGATATTTTTGTTTTTTTAATCTAGCGTCAGCAGTTGAACATGATATTTGCTCTCGGTCCATTCCTCATTGCGTCCTGAAGACCGCGCTGACTGTGGTTTAGTTCTGCTTTACCTGGTATAATTCAATAATCGGAATTTGGATGTTTGTGAATCGTTCTCGAATCTTCCACGGCCGAATCGCGAATAATCTAAGAATCGGAAATTTCGCACGCCTCTAGTAAGCTAAGAATTTCCCCTTAAAGGAATCGTAGGTGCTTATTGTTCCAAGTTAGCGCCAGACCATACTTGTATTCCATTTGCTCTTAGCCTTATATGCTTTCATTAGTTGGACTAGTTCAACTGGGTCTCAAAGTAATGTAGGCACATTCCATGATGCTGAACTGCTTTGACTTTGTGTTATTATTAGTGTTGCACTGATACCATTTTTTGGGCGTGATACCGATACAGACACCTGGCTGTGCAGTATCGGCCGATACCGATACCATTCCGATACCACTCTGTTTGCAAAAAAAAAAATATATATATATATATATATATATATATATATATATATATATATATACTGGACTGTCTCAGGAAATTAGAATACACAATATTCTAATTTTTTGAGACAGTCCTGTGTATATATACAGGACTGTCTCAGGAAATTAGAATACACAATATTCTAATTTCCTGACTGTCTCAGGAAATTAGAATATTGTGTATTCTAATTTCCTGAGACAGTCCTGTATATATACACAGGACTGTCTCAAAAAATTAGAATATTGTGTATTCTAATTTTCTGAGACAGTCCAGTATACAGTGGGGAGAACAAGTATTTGATACACTGCCAATGGGAAAACCCATTGACAGTGTATCAAATACTTGTTCTCCCCACTGTGTATATATTAGGGCTGTCAAACGATTAAAAATTTTAATCGAGTTAATTACAGCTTAAAAATTAATTAATCGTAATTAATCGCAATTAATCGCAATTCAAACTATTTATAAAATGCCATATTTTTCTGTAAATTATATATATATATTCTGTAAAATAAATTGATGGAATGGAAAGATAAGACACAAGATGGATATATACATTCAACATACGGTACATAAGGACTGTAGTGGGCATTTCACTCTACTGTCATTTAAATCTGTCTATGCTGTCCTCACTCCGAAGCGTCTATTTTTTCCAAAGCTAGACAGCTAGTGAACGACGCTATAATAATCAGACTTCTTTCTTTTTCATCCGATTTATTAATAAAATGGCCTCAAACCATTGCCCTCTTTAGACCGTCCTAAAACTACAAAAAAAAAAGGTACACAAGCATTGCATGAGCAACAACGTTAGCTTAGCACGCTATACAGGTTCACAAAACATAAACAAAAAGCGTCTCATACAAAAATTATAACATTTCGCTTACTAACATAATATGTGCATTATTTACAACAACCATACTTACGGACAAATCTTGTCCAAGGATCATATAAGCACAACATTACAATGTAGGCGTCAGCCCGAGACGTCCTGCAGCCATATTGAACTGGCAAGACAACAATAAACCATGTCGCAAAGCGACCACAAGGGTTCGCTGTTAGACAGCACAAAAAGCCTTGCTGTAAAACTTACCAAAAGGCAGAATACTGTCTGAGCGGGACATGTGCGTTAATTGCGTCAAATATTTTAATGTGATTAATTAAAAAAAATATATTATAATATATTATAATATATTATAATACATATATATATATATATATATATATATATATATATATATATATATATGTGTGTGCGTACAACGGATGCAACGATACAGTTAAGTCACGGTTCGGTACGATTTTCGATACAATTCAATACATTTAATGCTCTGAAACAGAAAATACAACTGTTATAATCATTATTTTTTTATTTTTTATTTTTTGGTAACAAGCAAAAATAACAGTGCCATCATATAAACAAGCATTTTAGTGCATAATATTTATGTGCTTATTTCTTACTGATCTGAAGAAAAATTTTGTATATAAGTGCTGAGAACAATTTTTACTGTTTGTAAAGTGGGTCACACTATTGATTGCTGCAGCTCTCTTAGCAACTATATTTTAACATCCTATTTGTGGTCCGAGTCCATCTGTAACATGTACTGAATTAACAGTATTTGCAGCATTATCTATAGTCACTGGTATGGGTTGATTTGGCCTGCTTAACTTCCATTCAGTCATGGCGGTTTCTATTTAATCAATGTAGTCTATGGACTACGCGTCGCTCTGGGCTCACGCAGCTCATCGCATGGGATCTAATGTATTACATCTAGGTTGCTATTTGATGATATCTAGTATGTGCGCGCGAGAGTTGGCATTGGATCTAACATAGGACATTTAGATTGCTATTTGATGATATCTAGTGTGCGCGCTGCGCCACTTGAGTGTTTTCTGGCTCATAAGTCACTTCTGCTCATTACTGCACAACACCAGCATATTACAAGCGACTTTGATAAACAGGACGAGTTTGAAGTACGGCGCTCTTAATTTGCCACTCATTGTTCATCATGAAACCATGAGTTTGCTGAGTCTCCCACGGTCTTAACCTTTCTGATCCCATCGGCGCTACAACAGCAAGCGTTAACTTACGCATGCTAATCGTTGGTGAATACCATGTTAAATGTGCAGTGTAACATAGCAGATATGCGTTACGGTGTACAACCGTAATATTGAAGACAAAAGTGTAAATTTCTAGAGGTAATTTCGAGACAAAGACATACAGATGTAATGATTAGGGAAAGGAGCTCACGTGGGGGGGGGGGGGGGGGTAGTAAATTTGCGTTCAAATGATGCCAGTAGATGGTATCGGCGCCCTAAATGTTGGTAGTCATCGATACCGATACCACCAATTCGGGCCGGATCGGCGCCCCCTGCCGATACAGGTATCGGTATCGGTGCAACTTCATTTATTATTAGGTTGTTCTTGGTTAATTATGCTTATATTTTTCAGCTTGCTTCATGTCCATTTAATGCACTTCAAAATAACATAGTTGATCTCTGTGGTGCTGAAGTTCGTAAGCTTTTCTGTTGCAGACATGCAGTACGTACATGTGTTGTTAAATGTTGAGGGGCCCCAGTAATATTCTTTGCTCCCAGCCCAGCTCTGATTTGTTCCGCCTCTGGGGATGGCACCATGTTCGTCCAAGAGGGAATGTTGTTAGTTTACTTTTTGTCATGCTCATAATGGTCTCAATTGAGAGTAAAGACAAGGGCAAAGAACCAAAGAGAAATCTGCAATAAATGTGATGGAACATGGACCCAATTGTCCCTTGATGATAAGGGCTTTATTTCACAGTGTGGACAGGGACTTTAATGACTTTGGAAGGGAGATGAGCCAAACACTAAGATGGCCAGACAGTGGGACAGCATGGCACCACTTAGTCCTTGCCAGTAATCGCTTGGACATTGCACATTCTTCCCTGTCACAGCGGTCGAGCTCTGCAAAGACTCCCTTTCCAAAATACTGTGCCCAGCTACTTTGCACGCAAATACATCAATAGTACAATAAAGCCTACTGAAAGGAGGGGAGTCAATTGGAGGACATAAAGAATGGGGTGACAGGCTACGCAGCCAAGAAAATATAAGCACAAAGGAAGGACATTAGGTTGAGCCTCAGAACAGAAAAGATAAATTAAAACACTGAACTAAGGCCATACAGTATACAATTAAAAACTATATATTTTATGCCTGTATATTTCATTTGTTCAAGTGACTCGAATCTAACGACAGAAAACATATACAACCCCTAGCAAAGAGTATTGAATCACCAGTGTCGGACAAGCACTCTCTCAGACATTTTATCATGTAGAGCAAACTCAGATAAAAAGCTTAAAAAAAAAAAATGAATTAGTTCAAAAGTGCAACTCTGTAGCGTTCACAAACACTAAAAGAAATGAATAAAAACATTGGGGTGGTCGGTAAATGTTAAATTTATAGAGCAAGTGCAGGGAAATATATATGGAATCATGAGAAACAAACAAAGGAATAACAATCAAAACACATATCTCATATTTAGTAGCACCACCTCTGGCTTTTATGACAGCTTGCAGTCTCTGAGGCATGGACTTGATGATTGATAAAGCTGTCAAAAAGTTTAATGTTAACTTGTGCATTTATTGAATATTTAACCATAGCCATCTCCCCAGTGCCTTTGCCTGACATGCAGCCCCATACTATCAAGGACTGAGGGAATTTTGATGTCTTCTTCAGGCAGTCATCTTTGTAAATATCACTTGAACAGCACCAAACAAAAGTTCCAGCATCATAACCTTGTCCAATGCAGATTCTTGACTCTTGACAATGTTGTCAAGTTATGTGTGTCATTTTCCAAGATGACAATGTTAGGGCCTCCGCCCCTCCTTCCTGAGCACTGCCTCAGGAGAGGGGAGTTTTGCCTGATTACAGGTCGAACGTCAGACAGGTGAAGCGGCCAGCTGTGAGCAATCGTCATCAGCCAGATTAAAAGCCCAGCAGACGCACCACCACGTCGCCCGAACAACTTGTCTGTTTTCCACGTCAGTTGGTTCTCGCAGCCCTAGTGTATCTATTGACTTTGATCACCGGCTCACGATATCTTGTCATTGTTGCCCGGACCTGATCAGCGTGCCCCTCGTCGGATACTTTTGTCAACCCCAGCCTGTCAAATTCCAAGCTGACAGCTACACACGTGGCATCCACAGTGCTCACCACGACCATTCCGCCTTCTCCCCCGCTCGAAGCTCAAGACCCAAATAAACAAGAATTCTCTCTCTCATCGTGTTTTGTCACATTGTCTGTGTTGGGATCCCCCCCCACCGGTTCGCGACCCCTAAGAGACAATGCATCATGCGACAGAGCTAAAACTGTTAAAGCATTCCTTGGAGAAAGACTCATCCAGTCAATGTCATGGCCTGCAAATAGCCCAGATCTCAACCTTATCGATAACATATGGAGGAAATTGGAAAAAAATGGTCCACAGCAAGGCTCCGACCCGCAAGGATGATCTGGCAACTGCAATCAAAGAGAGTTGGCATCACATTGATGAAGAATACTCATCAAGTCCATGCCTCAGAGACTGCAAGCTGTCATAAAAGCCAGAGGTGGTGCCACTAAATACTGTACTAGAAATGTGTTTTGATTGTTATGTCTTTGTTTGTTTTTCATGATTCCATCTATATGTCCCTGCACTTTCTCTATAAAATTAACATTTACTGACTACCACAATGTTTTTTATTCATTTATTTTAGTGTTTCTGAATGCTAAAGAGTTGCACTTTTGAACTAATGCATTATTTTTTCCAAGCTTTTTATCGGAGTTTGTTCTAAATGATAAAATGTCTGAGTGAGTGCTTGTCCGAGACTGGTGAGTCAATACTTTTTTCTAGAGGTTGTATATGTTTTTTGTAGTTAGATTCGAGTCACTTGAACAAATGTAGCACCATTTTCAAAACTTGTAGCCCTTAAGAAAAGTAATAGTCTTTTATTTTATTATTATTATTTTTTTTTCATTCTTATTGGCATCAATATCTTTTCACAGAAACCATACTATTATACATATTATTAAGATAACTCATAACTCATATCATTATCGACTGCTGCTCAGCCTTCACCGTGTACAGACACACTCTCTGAGCTCCTGAAGAACTCTGATGTATGTTCCATGCCTGAATGTGTGTCTTTAGTTGTATGGGGGACGGGAAACTGATTAGCATATGCTTCATCCCATCCGCCTTTGTCTTCTTCTTCGGTTCTTTCGGGCAAATCATATCACATTTTGTAATTGTCAATGATTGTCAATGATACCGATGATGATGACAATAAAATTCCATTCCATTATTAATGTTATTCTGTCAATTAAGCACCCATGTATAGGTGCTCACCTTCCCAATATTTTAGCAGTAGAGAGTAATTGCTTAAGATTGGGAAGGGGCCTCCAATGACTCGTACTGTCTTTACTGTCCGTTGCAATTCTAGTCTTCATTTGACATAGTCAAGAAGCATATGTTTCTATGTGAAAAGGGAACTGATCAATGTTTACTGTATGGAACTTGATGCCTAAGGCCACGTTTTGTACTGGACCCTGTGGGAAGTCAGAGAGTAAAAACGGCTAATCTCCCACCACACAACAATGAGTATGATAATGTGGCCAATGCACGCCAAAGCCATTTGTACATTTTTCTGTAAAAACTGTCTGTAAAAGTTACATTTCAACTAAGGGGTCAGGTGCGGGTAGGGTGGGATAGTAATACATTTAGGAGTATTTCCACTTCCAAGTTGTGGATAGTACAATTGGAGCGCATGGTAATTTTCCGTCTTCCTTGCGTCGAAGTTCCATGTGGGCCAACTCAGAACCATCAATATTGCCTTCGGTTGATTGACAAAAAAAGAATTGTCATTCTTGTGCAGCCCAACCTGCAATTTTTTTCCCCCATTACAAGTTTATTATATCTCCACTGTTGGACACATGAGAGAGACACGGGTTTTGCCTTTCTCACCGGCGAACTCCTTTTATTTACATTCTCAAAACATACCCTCACCCGCATCATTCACCACAAAAGTACAACGCTGCCCTCTGAAGGCACTCCAACAGAATATAACACCGGCACAATTACAACATCCCTTCCCCCATAGTCCAAAAATAGACTATATATATTTCAACAACAACGCTAACATGACTTCTCAATAACATTTTTCAATTAAACCATTGTAACGTTGAACAAAAGGAACTCTAGCTCGGAGAGCGGAGTAGACTGTCCTCCTCCTCCGCAAAAGACCTGGGGATAATTGTGCCCCTTCTTGCAGCCCTCCGACCTTGCTACATGTTCAACCTTTGGGGGAGCCAGAGGACTCTCGCAGATTTGCCAGGGCTGCTATAGGCCTCGATTAGAGAATCCCAATCGTCCTCAGCGGAGGGCTGTGCAATTCGGCTCAACGGGTGGTCCACATGACGAACACACAAAGCTCCGGCTGCTTCTACTCGGTACGAGAGAGTCCCAGTCTTTTCAACCACGACCCCTGGCAACCATTTGCTTCTTCCTGAAATGTCCTTAAATCACACGGGGAACTTCAGGGGAAGTCTTGACTCTTGGCTACCGTTTTGTGTCAGAGACCATCTTTTCCTGCTTACAAAGCCCCTTTGCTTGTAGATCAGGATTGAGCAGGTCCCACCTTGTGTGTACGCGGTGCTCAAACATCATCTCCTGTTGTTGCATGCGGTGCAAAACGATATGCCAGGAAGAACCTTGCCAGCCTTGTCCTCAAGGTCATGCCAGATATCTTTCTTAGTGCATTTTTCAGTGTCTGATGGGCAGGTTTATGGCCAACCTTCCAAAACGAATTGGCACACCTTGACTAGCAGAGGTTCCTGGCGCATCCAGTCTTTAATCTGCATGCTAGTGATGGGTGCCACAAACACAAAATCTTGTTCATTGGAAACCGGGTCCGCCTGAATATGAGGCGAGGGCAGCCGACTCAATCCATCTATGTGAGCTATCAAGGGACCGGACCAGTACGTCAGTTTGTATTTGTACTGCATCAGAAAAAGGGCCCATCTCTGGAAGTGATCTGATGCTGTGGGTTGCACATTTTTTAATTCCCCCAGTAGACCCAGGAGAGGCTTGTGGTCAGTTTGGATCAAGAATGGATGACCATAGATGAGCTGGTGAAACTTCATCACCTCAAATATCACCACCAAGGCTTCTTTCTCCACTTGAGCATACTTCCTCTCTGCCTGCTCCGGGGCTTGTGATGCAAAGGATACAGGCCACTCAATTCCATCCTTGTAATGACGTGACAACATCACACAGTCCCTAGACTAAACAGTGACACATCCGCTTCGATCATGAAGGGGAGCTTGGGGTAATAGTAAGCCTAGAAAGCATCATAATAAAGCATGGCTTTTGTTTTCTTGAATGCACTTTCATGAACTTCCTTCCGATCCCACTTTTCTCCCGAACGCGGTAGGTCGGGTAGACCATAGTAATTCAGCATGCCGAGGTAGGCCTTGATGTCACTGACCGTTGTGGGTGCTGCAGCATCTTTGATCGCTCGCACTTTCTTTTCCAGCGGCTGTAATCCTCTAGCTGATACTCTGTGGCCAAAATATTCCACTTCGGCACCATGAAGACACACATGGACCTCTTCAAGTGTAAGCCAGCTTTCTCTAACCTGGACAGCACCATGTCTGAGGAAGTGCTGTTCTTTACTCGTCCCTGTCACTAGTATGGCATCCATGTATACAGCCACGTGATCCATGCCTCCTAATAGGCCCTCAATCGTTCTCTAGAAGATAGCGCAAGCCGAGGACACCTTCAAAGAGGAGCCATATATACTAAAACAGTCCCCGTTGAGTGTTCATGGTCACCAGTGGACGTTTTCAGTGAAAACAATGATGTCTGAGCAGTTAGTTCTTTGAAAGTTCTCTCTCAAATCACTGTGAGAGAAGCTCCAGTATCCACCTCGAAGCTTATCAGGCAATGTTACTACCAAAGGGCTCCGGGTTTATCCACTAAGGCCAAAGGTAAGCAATATCCTCTTCATCACTGTCCACTTGAGAGCCAACATTATCGGAAACTATGTTAGCTCTTCTGCTGGAATTGTCCGTTTTTGGTCCCCCTTTTTGGTCATCTCAATCTTTTTTTGTCTACAGCATCAGCGATGGTGTCTATGTTTGCCGTAGTAGTGGAAGTTCACTTCCTTAAATTTCCAGCTAACGGCTGCATGCATGTCCCCACAGCGGTTGTGGAGTCTGTGCTCGGCGTTTTGGGGCCTCGTAATTGAGATTGGTGCACCAATCTGCTCATGTCTTTGGGAACTTGCTGTGCTATAGCTTTCTGCAGTTTCAACAACCAAGCAGAGCTCCACTGTTATCCTTCACAAGAGATTTGACATGGTTAGAAGACATTTCTAAAACTGTTCCATCCCATTACCCCACACCAGCTGATCCCTCAATCTATCCTCTTGGTATTGACCAAATAATTATTTTCCACCATGATTTGCAAATAAATTCTTTAAAAATCAAACAATGTGATTTTCTATTTTTTTTGTTTTTGTTTTTTTTTTCACATTCTTTCTCTCATGGTTGAGGTTTAACCATGTTGACAATTACAGGCCTCGCTAATATTTTCAAGTAGGAGAACTTGCACAATTAGTGGTTGACTAAATACTTATTTTCCCCACTCTATGCACGAAAGACTACAATAGAATATTGATGATATTGAAGAGATAATAGCATTAGGACGTTGACGTTGTCTGATAAACTGAAAACATGTGGGTCGCCAGGGTTTTAACGGTGTTTATTGTTGAAGAAATAATTTTGACATTATAGCGGGAGTATTTAAATACTTAATATAATAATATATCTAAATAGCCATGTCAAAACGTAAGAATTGTCCAGCAAAAAGCTGCTCGCAACAGCGGGAATACTACTTTGACAAGGAAATACCTATTCGTCAGAACTCCGGATCAAAGTGGTCAATTTTCCCAAACGCAGCCATCCAGGCGGCCAGACGCAATGCTAATGATACTGCTAACCTTCCGGGGAGGGTCGAGCAACTTTCTATGCAGCCGCGCCAAGTACTTCAAAATGTCCTTGCACTTGCAATCCGCTTTATCCTCATCGCCAGTATTATAACTCTGCTGTTTGATACACGAGAGCGACTCGGGTTTTGCGTTTTAGTCGTTCACCAGCGAACTTTTTTTATTTACTTACTCAAAACATACCCTCTCCCGTATCATTCACCACAAAAGTACAACGCTGCCCCCTACAGGCACTCCAGCAGAATATAACATGGCTGAGTTATTACAGTTGCAAAAGAAATGTTTTTGTCATGGACCAACAATGTACAGAATGTTTCTCTAGACACATACTATGCCGCTTCTGCAAAAGTTCACACAAACAGAGACACACACCCCCACACACAAAAAACTGATAAAGTAAGAGTGGTGAAAATGATTTTACTGATTTACCCAACATACAGTTGATGGGAATGACCACTTCTACACATGTGCGTTAGATAGGCAGGCTTGTTTCAGAAAGCCATGAGAGAGAAGGCTGCTGGTGGGAGAGAATTGAGAAAAAAAGCGAATCATAAAAAAAGTAAACAAAGTTGCCTATTTGTTGACGATTTTGATTGTTGACATCGTTGTGATTATTTGACCAATTTTTACACTTTTGTAGTTGTTAAAAATGGAATTTTACATCACATTTATAATGCTGCTAACAAGGCCAATACGCGCTTATCTTTGCTGTTTCCAGCGATAGAGGTCTCATTTGTTAATGAGGGCAATCTATGAAGCGACCTAGGACTGAGCCAACCATATGCCCCAATAAGTCAGCCCTTGATCTATTTCAACTAATGAATCATCCAATCAATATTAGCTCAGTGAGTGACACACACACACACACACACACACACACACACACACACACACACACACACGTGCATGCATGTGTGCATACACACATCCTCAAGCATGCACACACATACGTACATATCAACAAAACACATTTCTCCACCATCCTTTGCATGTTTTTTTCTCTAGTCTGTCCTAATTCTGTGGTCCACTTTTCTCAGCATTCAGTCTCCCTTTGAAGATGGGTCACATTTATCTGTACTATTAGTAGAGCAGTTTGCAGCCAACAGTGAAGCTGCTGCCACAACTTGACTTACAGTTACTGTATGAGCTGTGGGTCATGACTGGAAGACCAAAACCATGGATAAAATTGACTGGCTTGAGATAATGTGAAAGGTCTTTAAGAAGAGGCTTATCATAGAGCACAGGTAGCTTTTGAATACTGTATGGTTAGATTGACTCCTAAATGTCTTGTAAAGTAGATGGAGTTCCTGGAGAAGAACCAAGATACGCTAGGGAGACAATGTTAATGACGCCTCAGTCGTAGCTTCTCTGCTTAAGCTGCTGACCCCAAGACTCACCTTGGATAAGTGTAAAATAAAAAAAAATAAAAATGCCATGATGGATAGCGACCAATATTGTGATTTAAATAGCTAATGAACACATTTTCCCTGCCAAGTTGGTGCATCTGCTCAAAGAGATGCAGAGTCAATTTTCATGAATTTAAAACACCCAATGGAAAGTCACAGATCGAGGGAGAGGAGCATAGAGTTGCATATAAAAAAGACCAATATTGTCTGTGTATCATACACATCTTTAAAGCTGATTTAATAAATAAATAAACAAATAAATAAACAAACACAGAACACAGTCACCTAGAGTATTTGAAGTTAGTCTGGATCACAAAAATTTGCTCAAGTAATTCAATGTTACATTGTGTAATCTAAACGTTAAAAATATGGGCAAAAATAATATTTTGCTGACAGAAATGAGGTATTATTTGCTATAGTATGCAGTAACGAGGCACTCTATCAAAATAAGCTCCAAGGAAGGACACTTTCAAGGACACAATTATAGTTAATTGCAATAACTTGCAGGGATTTAGATTTTTATTGCATCAAACTGAGGGGTGTTTCTCAAACATGACCTTTGAAACTTAGGGGCAGTTTACATGGCGACTCTGCAACACCAAGACCCAACGATTATGTTGTGGAATGGCTTCACCTTTATATGGTGTCGGCAAAAACGGAAGGTGAAGACCTTTGAATCCGGGCTCCAAAGTGGAAGGATGCGATTGCGGGGGCTTGCTCCGCAACCATATGAATGGAAAGCTTCCGCTCGGATGAAGTCAGCGCTCGCATACGTCACTTTGGCCGTGCGCAGCACTGCTATTAAACATTAAAAACAGCAAACATGGCGGAACATCAGCTTTAATTTACTGTTTTTATAATATTTTCAATTTAAATATGTTTAATGTTTCCATTTCTGTGCCTGTTGGAGCAAAAGAAAAACGCCATTGCTTGGAGTGGGCGTGTCTTCTGGGCTGAGGAGGTTGTTGGTGTGTGCTGTAAATCTGCACTGCCCCCTAGGTCCTGGCATGGATACTACATCGTTTACATGCAGAATTGTGACAATGTTCGAATGGAGACGGAACATATAAATGCAAATATGAAATTTGTCGTATTCTCGGAGCGTCACCATGAAATCTTCCCCTTAGTCAGCTGTCACCCAAAACTCACTTTTGTCAAATGTTTAGACGGCGACAAAAGTGGGGAGCATTTTCAATTTTTCCACTCTGAAAGGCATTTTCCAAATTTTTGCGTTCTCAGCCCCCCAAAATGCTGTCGCCGTGTAAGCGATAGGGCTTTCTGGAAAAGTTTTTGCGTTGTCACCCCTGTTGCCATTGCCATGTCAACAGCCCATTAAAATGCTGAAAAAAATCCCAGGAAGCAATGCTGTTTTCGGCAGCCCTTTTAATTTTTCGTTTAGTTTTCATATTTTATTCATTTCAAAATGTGTTTGTCTCCGTCTAGTTTTAGTCGACCATTATTCAAAATGTTTTGCTCTGTAAAATTCAGAAGTTTTAGTCCAAAAATAAAGACTTCCAACAATTTCGAATGAACATATACAAGCACATATTGTAGCGTCTACAGGCACAGCAGCAACTTGGTGATGATAATACACATTCAGCAGGAAAAGCGGTACATCTGATCATTTTCAATTAAACCCACCTGGAAGCCATGAACTGGATGTAAAAAAAAAAAAAAAAAATGTTGTCCGAGCGTTTAACACTGGGAAGTATCTTGCTATTCTTGGAGTATAGTCAAAAGTTGCAAGCAATCAGTATTTACCACAAATTGCTCATTTACCCAACAAAACAGCTGAAGTGGGCTATTGCTAAATGCCATTTCACCCACTGACTCTCCTCTCGACTTACTGACCAGAAAAGCCGAGTTTCTCTGCTTTGGACTGGCCAGTGTTTTAAGAGAATGCTTGCCATTCTGAATCTAATGCGAAAGTGAATGCTATGCTAACACTAATAGTTACATTTAGAGACCTCACTCAGCACAGACCTTTAAAGGCTAAATCCGCATTGGATTTGTCTCTTGCCAAGATAACAAAACAAATCTTACCGTGTTTCCAAACAAGCAAGATGGAGCGCTGTCTTGCTTTAGACACATCGTAAACTTTCTGGTGAGGTGAAAGAGGGAGAGGCGCTGCACATCTCACATGAGTGACACGACCCAAACACTGCGACGATGCAAGCTGACGTACTCCATGTCCAAATGAAAATGTCACACATATGACATAAATATAAACATATGACAGAAACTAGGTCAAAATTACGTCTTCTTGACATCTGCAGACAAAAACTGGCATTTTTCTCATTATGTTCTAGTCTCCCAAGCCACGTTTTTTTTGTGTCTTTTGTTATGTGATTATCATGGGAAAATTGTTGGTCGACGATCTATTTTCCATATCGTCAAACAACACTGCCAGTATGTACAGAATAACAGGTTCTTTCACCATAATAAAATAAAGACAATTAGGGATGGGAATTGATAAGATTTTTACGATTCCGATTACATTATCGATATTGCTTAACAATTTGATTCTTTATTGATTCTCTTATCGATTCTAATTTGAACTAATGGACTGTATGAGGTTCTGGGTTCAATATGTTTTATGGTGCATTCGCCTCGGGGTGTCGGTTAGAATACAAGGAGCGGAGATTGGAGTTGGAGTTGTAATGAACACAAAGGTGGGGGGGGGCGCGAGTGCGCGCGCACAACCCGGAAGCACGCTGCGTGCACGTGTGGTCATCATGGCCATAAAAGTGGCGAAAATGTAGCACTTTACACTCATATGGATGTACAACACCATCCTTAGATGCTTAACTAAGACATTCCCTCTTAACATAAATGTGCAACACGAATATAATGTAAACAACGCTCTCCTCGACGCAGCGAGGATGAGCGGGAGCAACCAGCCGACGTAACAGTAAAAACACGAAACGGTCGCGCTAATAACGGCTCTAATTTAGCATAACAACTTTATGACATGAAGAGGAAATAATTACATTCGTTCATGGACGCACATGGATTAACAGGTGGCCACACTCTGCTCGAAATGCGCACCTTACTGCTATTATCGGTTGCAGAATATGGCGCACTTGTGACGTAGGACAATAACAGGATGTAACTGACTGGTTGCTATGGGAACGAACGCATACCCAAGGAACTTTTCTAACAGGAGTATTAAAATTGCTGATAAAATTGTTTAGGATTATTTTATATATTTCTTATCGAGTATTCGACGAAGAATACGACAGACCTATTAATAGACTTTTTGGGAAAAATCCCCATTTCTTTAAGTAGTCTCATGAATAATGACTTGGCCTGTGAAAAGAAGTGCATAATCACTCGGCGATGACTCCTCAGAATATACTTGGTGAGTTGTCCTTCTTTGAGTAACCATGGACTCATTCTTGCTAAATTGAATGAGTGTAACATGCGTAGGTAACATGACTTAAATTGTACTGTTTGGAATCGATAAGAGAATCGTTAGATAAACTGTCAAATGATTCCATGGAATTGAAACTTGAAATTCCCATCCCTAATGACAATGTTCATCCTAGTATATACCTATGTATTTTGGGAATAGAGGCTGGCTTTTGACCATACACAATAGTGGTAAAAGTACAAACAATCATTATTAAAGGGATAGGGAAGCTTTAGATCAGGGGTATCCAACTCCAGTCCTCGAGAGCCCCTATTCAGCTTGTTTTCCATGTCTCCCTCCACTAACCCACCGTAATTCCGAGTACCAGAGTTGAATACCCCTTCTTTAGATCAAGTGTATCCAAGCAGAAATAATCCTGCTTAAAAAAACGAAAACAAAACAGCATTTCTGTTTTAAGATATGTAACAGTGGAGAAAAAAAAAACATCAAAGGAAGTCATTATTTCCAGGAAGTAGACATAATTGCTGTGAGTAGACATTTTTAGCCAATAAATGTGAGTACCGTATTTTTCGGTCTATAAGTCACACCTGAGTATAAGTTGCACCAGCCCAAAAATGCGCAATGAAGAGGAAAAAAAAGTCGCACCGGATTATAAATCCTATTTTTGGGGGAAATTTACTTCCAACACATAGAACATATATGTTATCTTGAAAGGCAATTTAAAATAAAAATACAATAGAGAAACACATGTTGAATAAGTGTACAGTATGATAATGTTATATGATGCATGAACAACAAAATGCGAACATGGCCTGTATGTTAACATAACATACGTAGGTATTAAGAGTTAGTCAGATTACTATAGCGTAGATAACATGCTAACAAGTTTACCAAACCATCAGTGTCACTCCAAAACACCAAAATAACATGTAAAATAATATAATAATGTGTTCAAAATCTCACTCATAAGTCGCTCCCGAGTATAAGTCGCACCCCCAGCCAAACTATGAAAAAAAAACTGCGACTTATAGTCCGGAAAATACGGTATTTAAAATCGTGACATTACTTATACCCAAACTTTCCTCAGCAATTGCCTTGGCAATGTTGTTAACATGTGTGTTGTCACTTGCTTGGGAGGGTTAAAAAAAAAAATAAAAAAAAAAGAATGTTGTGTAATTTGTCCTACTACTGTTTCTTTGGGTTGGTCTATATTTCCACTTTGGTTCGATGGGCTGTATCTGTGGTTCGCTCTCTGCTGCTCTGCTCACATAGTGTATAGTGGTTTCATACGCGGATTTCACACGTACATTTAACTTGAAAAAGCAATGTAAAGAAACGCAGATAGCTATGACAGCATGCCATGGTGTTTGGCTTTCGGCTGTATGGCGTAGAGTAAATACCGACACCGCTGTCGGATGCTTCCTTTCACTTTCCCGAAGACTTGTTAAAGAGTTGGCAACATACTTTTGACACCTACAAAAGCCTTGTTCCCCCAGTTCGGCACATTTTCTGGTGGATGCAGATGAGTTTAACACTGTGGTCACCGTGTCTTTATAACTGTGTTCAATCTTTCTGAGGGTTTATGTGCTGTGCGCTAACAGTGCTTGCTAATGTCATAGCAAATCACAAAGAGGGCATAAATGTTAGAATATTTGTTAATTGATAGATAAAAGTGTGTTATATAAGTATGCACATATGATAAACGATTCGTGCCAAATGATGTAATTTGAACTGCTAAACATCAATATCGAATATGTAAATTGTGATGGCAGTAAGACCATTTGAGTTCACAGTGTTAAACTGGCTGCCGAATCAGCACATATGGCCAGCGCTTACAGCCACCATGAGCGGTTCTACCCATGAGCAGAAGCAGCTTTCAGCCTTATGTTGCTTCATGGGAATTTGGACAAGAATAGTTTTGTGAGCAAAATAGGATGTGCAAGCAACAGCAGCCTCATTCAGCCACCCACACAAGACCACACAGAAACAGTATAAACGGTTTCTTCACTCAACCCTGATCTGTCTTTAAATTCATTGTCAAACGAGAAAGGAAAAAGAATCAAAAGAGTACGCAACAAAGGGTCTGAGAAGAATGATAAGAGGTGTAAACTGCCAATGAAATATTTAAAGAGATCCACAGACAAAGATTTGTATTTGTTAAAAGAATGTCAATAATTTTTATAAAATTTGTAAAATTAGTTTAACTGGTAGGTCACCGTTGCTGTTGACATCGCAATGCACTGTGGGCGGTGATGTCAACAGATTGTGCTGCCGAGCTTTCAGAGTATGACTCAAGCGCAGTGATTCTTAACCTGGGTTCAAATGAACCCCAGGGGTTCGTTGAGTCAGTCTAAAGGGTTCTGTTTACATGAGAAAAACAACATTTGCGTCATATTTTCCTTCATTAAAATAGTATGTGAGGCAAGGATGTAATAGAATGAGAATGTCGGCATGAAAACAGAATATACTGTGAAATGAATTAATTTCATTTTGCAATGTGAAAAGCAAATCAAAAGGCAAAATTATTTGTTGTAAATCCACACTGTTTTTTGGATTTGTGAGAAGTTCATTTTTATTTTTTTAACAAAAAGGCTTTGTTTACAAATTTGGCAATCATTTTGTGAAGTTTTTTTTTTTTTTTTTATTAATTTGGATATTATTTGTGATGTAAACATGACAGAAACTGCATGGTCAAGGTTAAACCAACCAAGCAGGTTTAATGTTGAACAATATAAGATATATTCTTCCACAACTGAATTAAAAATTTTAAGATATGCACATTGGGCCAGTCTTGTTTTAGTGGTCTGATGATGCCACAGGCTTAAAGATAAAAAAACCCTACATTTTGGCCTGTTTAAAAACATGCTGTCTAAATTAGAAGAAATTTGGAAGAAATTCACTTGGGTTTTAGCTTGGTAGCTTAGATATATTGATTTTGAATTTGAAGAAAAAAGGGAAAAAAAAAAAGATTTGTCTAATTCGAAAGGGTTCAGTTAGTGCTCATTTGAAACTCATGGGGTTTGGTACCTTTAGCAAGGTTAAGAACCACTGCTCTAGCGACATAAACATGTCACCGTTTCAGCCTGTTCAATTTGAACTAGGGCTGTCAAAATTGTCGCGTTAACGGGCGGTAATTAATTTTTTTAATTAATCACGTTAAAATATTTGACGCAATTAACGCTCTTGCCCCGCTCAGACATATGTAAATGACAGTACAGTGAACTGCCCACTTGTTAATTGTGTTTTATGGAGTTTTGCTGCCCTCTGCTTGGGTTTTATAGGCTTCAGCACCCATGAGCATTGTGTAAGTAATTATTGACATCAACAATGGCGGGCTACTAGTTTATTTTTTTGATTGAAAATTTTACAAATTTTATTAAAACGAAAACAGTAAAAGGTGTTTTAATATAAAATTTCTATAACTTGTACTAACATTTATCTTTTAAGAACTACAAGTCTTTCTATCCATGGATCGCTTTAACAGAATGTTAATAATGTTAATGCCATCTTGTTGATTTATTGTTATAATAAACAAATACAGTCCTTATGTACCGTATGTTGAATGTATATATCCATCTTGTGTCTTATCTTTCCATTGCAACAATTTACAGAAAATTATGGCATATTTTATAGATGGTTTGAATTGCAATTAATTGCGATTAATTATGAATAATTAATTTTTAAGCTGTAATTAACTCGATTAAAAAATGTTATCGTTTGACAGCCCTAACAAATCCAAGAGAACCATTAATTAGCAGGACAGCACTCACTGTCAATATTTCACAAAACGAGCAGCAAAAGCAAAATCAACAGGAAGGATCGGATGAGACGAGAGTTGGACAAAACAGGTAGTATTTATGTGGCAAGTTTGTCTAGTGACAGTGACAGCAAACACTCTCCGAGAGTGGAATTTCAGTTTTTGTTAGCAGATCTTCATGATAAAACTTTTGTGTGATCAAACTTATTTCAATATAATTATGGATATTGTTAGTACCAAGAGCTTTCGTTTGCTTTACTTACGATTAGTACAATATATACAGTGAAACACAACAGTTTGATCATTTTCGCAGATAGCTCGTGCATCACAGCACACAAAAACTTTTATGGAATTTGCCTCAACCGAGATGTCTAATGGGCTTCACCTCCGTGACCGAGAGAGTGCTGCCTTATCCAATCAGAACCGGGTCACCAAACATCATATTTTTGTCACGTAAAAGCACTGTCCAGATTGATGATCGTCCTGCCGGTGTTCTCAGATTGTGCACCCTTATCAGATGTTGCTCCCAAAGCTTTTGTGGCGGTAAATAAGCACTCTTTTACATTCAGTTGGGCTCTCATTATCCAAAAGGTACAAGATAAACATATTACATCATAAAAATACATATGCTACATGAATATGACGGAAATAAATGCTTAAGATGGGTATGGGACACGGAAAACGAATGAATGAATGTAATAATTTAGTTTGACTGATGACTATCCGTATCATTTTCTGGCCAAAAGACTGAAATGATGCCTTATTTTGCACATTGAGATATAAGCAGGGGTGAAAGTGGGCCAGAATGGTCAAGCACGCAGTTCCGGTGTAAGATTCAGGGCAGGAACACAGTTCCGGTATAAGATTCAGGGCCTGAATGCTGTACATGGTGCTTTGATTCCAAAAATACGATGGCAACTATCAAAACGCTATGTTAAAAAAAAAAAAAATGCTAAGCTGCCACACATGCGTTTCATCTCTAAGAAGAAAACAATCTACCTACCAACATCAGATTTATATACATAAGTGTTAACAGCAAGCATAATAAAGTGCTTGTGTAGCATAATCCGTTTCCACATATATTTATTATTTATTTTATGAATATATTTTAACAGTATGCCAATGCGCGCAACAAAGTAAAATGCCTGGGCTTATTTATCCGTTCAATTGGCTGACATACTGAAATGTGATCAGCAGAGACAGTTAGCTCTGATTGGTTCAAATGTTCTGGAACAGCAAAAAAAAAAAAAAAGATTGAATTGATGCGACAAAGGGCAATGCAACAGAAAATGGATCAAAATCTTTATGAGCAAGGAAAGAGTTGAGGAGGCTTATCATATTCGATTTATTTGCTCTGATGGGGAGGTTCATCTTAGCTGTCAATGTGCATTTTGGATTTATATTTGTTGATTTATGTTAGGCTACTTATTCATTTCCTTATGATTTAAAAAAAAAAGTCAATGTGCGATCTTCAAAATATATTCCATTTCACTCTGCATAATATAAGTAATTTGTACTTATTTTTCTAAATGTATGCTACTTATATCTTTATTATTTAAAAAAAAAAAAGAAAGAAAGAAAAAGTAAATGTTTACATTAACTTCCATTTTAATACATATCCTATGTTCTTAAATAGTTAAAATTGAGATTTGGCATTTAGGATTTGAGGAAATGAGGGAAAATAAAAATTAGGAGATGGAGGTTGGGGTTATGCTGTTTTTGTTAAGTTTAGTTTGCAAATCATTTAAAAAATACAATTTTGAATGAAAATCTGGTTTTGTATGTGTTATAGAAATAACTGTGCCAAAACAGTTTTCTTTGCATTTCAGTAGTTTTAAGAGGTTTGAACTCCCCCCACCCTTAAAAAAAATGAAGATAAATAAATAAATAAATAAAATTTCTGGCTCTGTGGCGACCTTCACGTCGGGGAGTTCCGGCAAGAAATTCTAGCCACTTTCACCCCTGGATATAAGAGGAATGTTGTGTACTTTAGTTGTACTTAAAGCACCTTCGCTGCATGCCGGTAGCGTTCAAGACCACACTGTTTATTAACTTTAACGAACACCACAAGGACCATTTTATTATTATTATTATTATTTTTTTTTTACATCGACAGTATCTGTATTGTTTATCGATCTATTAGCTGCAATCAGTAACTAAAGTCCTCAGATAAAAAACAACAAATCTGTTACGGTCCGTGAATGTGGAAGCCACGTTGTACCCCAAAGCAGACAACAATAACAGAGAGATTGTGTACAAAGGTTTATTGAACACAGAACAAAGCACCCGATCGCAAAAAGGGAGACAAAAAAAGGTTCCTTGACAGTAGGTCGGGATAAATAAAAATTTTTAAAAAATGAGGGAAAACCGTGGTGAGAGGCAGACGAATGAAAAAAAAACAAATCAAGGATGCAACTTGCAACGAAGGGATCGAGAATACAAATCGTCAAATGGCAGCAAGTCAGTATCTCGGCTTTCATGACAAATATCGGTTTAAAGACACTACTGATGAGCTGGAATTGGATGCAGGTACGACATCGGGAACTCATCCCACAGCTTTGTAACAAAACAATCTGACCATCAACAGAATGCAGAAATCATGCCAGTCGTCATACTAGCTTTGCTATTATAAAGCACAGCTATTCACCCAGTACAACCCAACCGCGTCATCTCTAACAATGATGGTAGGTGGTGTAGGTGAGTTTTACAACTCAATAGACATATTTTCACTCTAGATATGAACACGCAGCTCGATCCTGTTATCTTGTCTTACTTAAACAGAGATTGGAGTCGTGTGAGCATTGGGAAAACACATTTTTCTGCCCAATGAAGCTCATGAACTTGCTCCTCTCATGGGTTGGTGTTAATCTTGGGCCTCTTTAGATCAAATATTATACAATCTAGAAACTCTGTTTTCATTGTTGTTTTTTTTGTTGTTGGGCCTCTTTAGATCAAATATTATACAATGTAGAAACTCTGTTTTCATTGTTGTTGTTTTTTTTTTTTTGTTACCAAAATTACTTCACTGTTAATAATGCTGTGATAATTCAAGCATTGTGACGCTTATACGTTAATTTGTTTTTATTATGAAATTATGTCTCTCTGAAAAAAAAAGCACTAAATACAATGTGGCACAACAACAAAAATGAGTGTGACACCTCGGATACAGTTGGAAATCTACTGTCCCACCACTGCTTGACATAAAGCAGAAATATGTTAAAAGGTACTGGCGGTTACACCCATGTACGTATGTACAGTGTGTTAACCTGCAGTCAATCTATCATGAAATTAGCCGAGAATCTTCAGATTTATTTCTTGTGATAGCAACTAACTGACATTAGGGCTGTCCGAAGCGATTGGTCTGCCGACTATTTTTTACGACTAGTCGACTTGTCAAACGATGAATTTTTTGACTAATCTAGTGATTATTTTTTGGTTGATGATGATTAATTCACCCAAAAATTTTTTGAACACTTATTAAAATCTTTTTCTATATTTATATTGTATATAAATGGGGGGTCGTTCCCTGTGGACTCCGAAACAGCTAGGCGAATTGTACTTTATGTGTCTACGAGTGTTCCTAAATGAGTTTGATCTAGGCATGTGCCGGATACCGGTTTCAAGGTTTACTTTGGTTTTAAAACGTCACGGTTTCAAAACCACTAAAATTTACCGTCATACCGTAGTACGGTATTAGCTATTTTTTATGTCCCAAAAATGCAGCGAGAAATGGAGCGGGAGCGCTCAACCCTCCCCCTCCGGTTGCTGCTATGTTCGTCAGTGACGCTACTCTGTGCTATAGGCTTAGAGTTAGACAGAGATAGAGTCGACAATGGCTGAAGGTGGTTAGCTTTTTGCCCCTGTCAAAAAACAAAAAAACAAAATCACTTATATGGGAGTATTTTGGCTACCAAAAAGAAGCAGACGGCTCATGCGGGATAGAGGATGAAAGACAGCCGACGTCAAGATTAGCTTGAGGAGGGTGGCTGCAAGGAGGGGATAAAACTTCAAACTTGATTTCACATTTACTTTATCATCATCCGTCACTTTATGCAAAATTTAAGGTAAGTAAACGCTGTCATTTACGTTTCCCACCAGCTACGAGAGTTCTCTCCAGCCTGTTTAGTGTGTCTAGCGATACTAAAACACACACTATGACGTCACGTAACTAGCTTGTTAATGAGGCAGATAATGTGGCTAGTTAGCATGCCAAGACGGCTCACCGGGTTCCTTTCTACCATTAGCCAACTTTTCTGCAGTCTTCTGTGCTACGGTACTTGCCAACAGTCCCGGATTGCGCGGCACAACCTGAAATATAGGAAGTTCTGATTGGTACAGCCGTTGCCAACGCTGACAGAACCAATCAGAGCTTCCTATATTGCGGGTTGTGCCACACAATCCAGGACTAATGGCAACCTTAATTCTTTCACCATTGTAAGAGTCAAAACTTGGATTTAGAGAAAATCATGTAGACAATGATCAAGTCTCTAAAAATGTTGAGATGGACCTTTAAAGTCAATGAAGTGCCTGGTATACATATATTTTATTTAGAAATGTTTTTACTTTTTTATGGAAAATAATTATTTTTGTTCTATTGTTTAGCAATTTGAGCTGTGGCTGTTTATTTAGTCTATAAATTCTATTTATTTCAATTTAATTTAAAATATTTCAGTTATTTATTTTTTGTCATATTATTTCTTTATTTTACCATTATATTCATGTTGATGTTCCAATTTGCAAATATGTCTGAAAAAAATTCAAAAATCCTGTTATATAGATTTTTTTTTAACCCTACATCTCAAAATAATACATTTTAGAAGAATTGCAATACCGTGAAACCACGGTATTTTTGCTGAAGGTTATCATACTGTCAAAATCTCATACCGGCACATGCCTATGATCTCGACAGGTTTCCATTTAGTTTGGAAAATTAATTTGAAACTCAAAAAATTAGCATAGAAATTGCCCATTTTCACTTTTTCACCGAGCAACACCTGGCCATTTTGCTCGATAAATCCTTCCACCATAGCCATACATAAAAAAAAAAAAGAAAGAAAACAAAAATCATGGGGAAGCCCTGATTTAGTGGTTTATTATGTGTCAGTTTAAGAAACCTCGGGCCCAAAAATCCAGCACAAGTAATATGCAAGGGAACTCCGGCCATACTGCAAGTTCTTTCATAAAGTAAAAATTAATACATAAATAACTATATAAGTCTAATGAGGTCTAATGCTGACATTAACCAACACCAGTGCAAGTGAATGCAAAGTAAACAGATTCAAAACACTTCTCCAAAAGGATTTAACACAATGCTGACTCCTTCTCATACTGTATCTCTATATTGTTCTCTTAAAGCATTGCAGTTTATCAATATGTAAAGCACCGGGACTACCAAAGTGCCAACAAGCCTTAACACAGTTTGATCAGTCACTGGAGTAAAATAGCTCCGTTAATGCTAGCTACATAATACACAAAGCTGAATCACAACACTGTAATTTTAACTGCTACAAAAAAGGAAAAACAAACAGTGATGCACGTTAATGTGGTGCACATAATGCCAACTTCAATAAAACTATGTCGTTAGTTAGTTATATGGATGGACTTGCGATCCTCCAGCTTTTTGTCTTCAGTCGTCCAACAGTACACCTGGGTGATGGCATTCAGATGATCATTCCTAGCTGAGGTGTTACTGTGGTATGCAAGCTCGGCTTTGCAAATGCTGCACACGAAAGTGAAACCCTGCAGGTTTTTCTTGAAAATAAGACCATACTTTGGACACTCTGGTCCGTTTTTTTCATTTTTTTGTCCCACTGTCCTCTTTCCCGCTCAAAACCTTTACCTCCTAAGCCACTGCCATTTTAGCTTTGCACGTATGCTTTCATCACTCATCAACTCATCAACCGTCAACAGTATGTTGTGCTTGTTGTTGCATTTACGTGACTTCGACAATGTCGACTAGTCGCGAAAGCTCTAATTGACATTAATTTTTTTTTAAAGATATTTTCCACCACTCTCTCTTTAAAACTCACGTCAACCTTCGTACCTCCCATCAGATGCGTCGACTGTAAATGAGGCGCAAGGTTGTCATCAAGGTTGCCTGATGTGCTTAGTACTTATCCTACAGCTCCCCATGACAGCTAGCATCCTGCAGCAACTAAAATATCTTCATGGTATTGCACTATAATACTAGACACACACACACACAAAATGCTTGGGGCATACAGTTGATTAGCAATAACCTAGTTCAATAATATCCACTGCATGTGGGTCACAATAATCGTGGACCTAGATAGTAATATGTGAGCACAATATTGTTCGTAGTAAACCTGCTGAATTAAAAACAGCGGCAGGTCTGCAAGACATGAAGGCTGTCATTAAGAAACTATTAGCAACTACACAACTATTTTCACAACATTGTATAATATCATTTACCATAGCATGTAAAGATAAAGGCGGATGCACACTAACATTTTTTGTCTTGAGAACACAGCGTTGCACCAATTCACTGATCTCACCTAATGGCGTTCGCCACACAATAGTGCTTTTCAGATTATAAAATGCAAATACTTATAGTTTTTCCCAAAAAGTGACAGTGCACTTAATAATCCTGTGCACCTTATGTTGGAATTGTAGTTGTGCTTAATGAACTCAAACACTATTTTTTCAAGAGACTTCATCAAACCCATAACTTAATCATATAATAAGTAAATGAAATAGATGCAAGTATAATTTCGATGTTAAAAGATAGAGAACAAATGAAAAATGCAGTAGATTGATGTACTAGTGCAGTTTATAATGAGGCGTGCCTTATGTACGAAAATAAACTCATACATTGACAGTGTGCATTATAATCTGGTGTGCTTTATAGTATGAAAAATATGGTACTATTGTTGTCTAATCTGTGACTTAAAACAATTAAATATTCATTAATTCATCCTCCTAGCCGCTCAAAAGGGACGCGGGGGTGCTGAAGCCTATCCCAGCTAATTATGGGCAGTAGGTGGGGTACACCCTGAATCTGTTGGCAGCCATCAGCCGGGCACCTATAATCAGACAACCATTCATGCACACAGTCATTTACCTAAGGCAGTACTTCTCAAATAGTGGGGCGCGCCTCCCCAAGGGGGGCGCAGAGCGATGCCAGGGGTGGCGCGTGTGCAGTGGCGCCCCCAGGGGGTGGCCAGCGGTGGCCTCGGCCACCCCTATAAATTTGTTGGCCACCCCACTGGCCACCCCACTTGCCAGTATAACATTAGATTGTTGTAGCATCAGTTATGCATTTCATTCCAAATGCAAATCTGCCAGCACCTGCTTTTCCCCAGTAATTATTTTGTTTTGTTAAATGTAGACCTTATGCCAAATATATACATAACACAATTAAACAGAATTGTTGTGGAAGTCAAAATGTTGACTGGACAGTTATGGACTATGCACATTAAATCATTAGTAACATCAAATATTACACAATACACCAAAGTATATCAGTAGCCGTGTCCTTAAGTCTTTCTGATAGTTTTCCACTGACCTTTGTACTGCAATAATATAATGAAAACCTGAAATTATGGCTTTTAGTTTTGGTGTGCCACACCAAGATTTTAAGTCGCCCCATCTGGCCACCCCTATGAAAAATTTCTGGAGGCGCCACACCTCGGGGAACATGCTTTTTTTTTTTTTTTTTTTTTTTTTGCCGTACTAGAATAAAGTGTACTTGCACATCCACTCCGTGGGTGGCAGTGGTGCTCTCATTTTCAAAGTGCACGCAGTATTTTTGAAGTAAGCAAGAGCACATGGAAGAGACTCATGAAGAGCTGGAGAGCTGTGCGCCGTTTTCGAAAGCCGTTTTCCGGCCGGACTCACGCAGCGACCCACTGTCTTCTCCGGTTCTCACGTGTCCACCCGAGAAGTGCCGTTTTCGGCTTGGGATCGTCACGACCACCGCCCTCACCTACGGTTCTCCCTCGGCCGCCCGAAAATGCGCTTTTTTTCGGGCCGTTTGCCTTTTGGCTTTGACTTTTAATATAGCGGGAAAAGAGGAAAGACCACAGTTTACTGAGTCTAAAAATGATAATAGCGGAGAGCCTGAAGCCAAATCAATTAAGACGCCGCTTAAAGACATTAGACCTCAATCTCGTTGATAAGCCGCTTGATTATTTTTCAGCGAAGACGTGCCGAATATTGCCAACTGTCACAATCGTCCCGCTTTGTCAGTGTTATATCAGTAAACCAGTGAGCACTGTGGTGAATCAACACAGTATCACCACTGGTGATACTTTGTACACCGAAAATAAAAACTTTCCTTCTGTCCAAAGACACCGCCCCCCCTTCAGTTTTGTTTTTTCAGTCAATTTTTTTGGCATGTTGTCCTCAAGAGTAAATGTTTCTGATCAATTTGAATTTGTTATTATTTACTGATTTTATTACATTTTATTTTTCAGTATCAAATGGTCAAAAATGTACCTTGAGTGTATTTTTACAGTTTGGATGTGACTTTTTTTTTTTTTTTTAAATTCAGGCAAATTGATGCGCGTTGTCTTTTCTGTTACAAACAAAACAATGTTAATAAAGTTATACTTTATTCTAAGTTGATCTATGTTACTTTTTTTCTTTAATAGAGAAAAAAAGGACACAATGTTAGCCTGAGGCGTACTTATAATAGTAATATTATAGACAAATGATACTATTTACAGTGGCGGCAGAGAGTTGGGGGGGGGCGCGAAACATTTACGTCTTCTTTGGGGGGGCGTAACAGAAAATAATTGAGAAGCACTGACCTAAGGACAGCTTAGAGCAGTGGTCTCAAAACTTCCACATAGGGCCGCAGTGGGTGCAGGATTTACCTCGAACAAAACAAGACCACACCTTTTCACCAATCTGGTGTTTTATAAGTGTAATCAGTTGATTGAAACCAGGTGGTGCTTGTTTTAGTAGAAACCACATTGGTTAAAAGGTCTGTGCTTGATCGGTATGAACAAAAACCAGGACCCACAGCAGCCCTCAAGGACCGGTTTGGAGACCCCTGATTTTGAGTGTTCAATCAGACGACCATGCATTTTTTGGGGATGTTGGAGGAAACCACAGTACCCGAAGAATATCGACGCAGGCACGGGCAGAACATGCAATTAACAAAGGAAAATAATGAAATGCAAACCTTTATTGAAAAATCCATATGATGTTAATTCAATGCATGCACCAAAAGAATATAGATCAATTTTACCGCATTACAAAAATTTCAACTCATTTAGTGTGATTGAAGGCAAGTTCCTTTTCATCTGTATTCTGACTTGAATAATCCCAACATTGGCAAGCAGAATGTAGGGAATCAAAGAAAAAAAATAAACAAACACGCATGTATAGATACAATTTTAACAGCAACATCAACAATTCCCTATAATGATAGATTACCGGGTATATAAAAATTATATAAAAAGTAAAGATTTTTAGGACAACTAGTGTTAGTGCCCTTACTACTGTAACCAAAAGAGCCTAGTGTGTGTGTTATATTTTATATAATTACTTTAAAATCATCTTAATCTACCTTACATAATCAGAGATTATTGCAAACGATACAGGTCATTAAATAAACATTTTGCTTAACAGAAGATGGCTGATGAAAGCTCATTCAAAATTCACATTTTTTACACAACAGTTTTTACACATATTGTATCAGAAAATTGACATGGCTTCACCCCTAATTTACTGTACATTAATAGAAAAACATAACACATATTTTTGAGGGTAAGAAACAGTGTATTTATAACCCCTGCATTGGTTTGGCTTGTTTATATCACCAGGAAAATAATGTAAACATTTATCTCAGCAGCATATCATTGTGGCAAAAGCATTTAGAGAGCAAATTCTGTTCAAGTAATGGGGATCAACAGCATACTCTGATTAACAAATTTAGTATGGCACTAATAAAGCGCATACTATTATGTTTTAAAGTAATTTTAGGGAAATTGTCATGGCCAGTACATCTGGCTAAAATTAGTGTGTAGGCATGCACTGAAACCACAATGAAAATGTAATAAACACATTTCTGCTGCACCCTGCCAGCTGTGTAACTACAATAAATATGAGAAATTTTCCGCATGAGACTGCTCTCAAATTTTAGATATTTTTATGGGCCTACACAAAGAATAGAAGACATGATGCAAGAGTCTCTTGCCTAAGAGCCATTTTATGTAACATCATGGAGCAATGAATTGTTTTCCTCCTTAAGTTAACTTTGTATCTACATTTTATCATTGGCTCTCTTGCTGGCTGGCTGGGTGACACATAGTTCTATTCATTATTCTATTAAATTCTATGCGCAAAAGTGAGCGAGTGTTGCATTAAGTGGCTATAAATATAATCTACATTAAGTCATTACAATGGACACATTGTTTTCATCAACGCATTCCATAAAAAAAAAATTAAAATTATTTTGTACATGCAAATAATGCTCAAGAAAACATTCACAACTAAGTTCCAAAATAACCAGTGCAGGGTCACTGTGTCGTTCTGTTGGCAATTACTTTGTACTTTAGGAAACAAATAATTGTTATAATCTAGTATATTGTTATATTTAAAAGAATGCCATTAAGTACTGTAAATTTCTTCAAATTATTAAAAAGGATCCTTACTACTGCCATGCAGATGATGCAGGTGTTAAAGTTCGAAAATGCTCCAGTTTTGTGGGTTAAAACAATTCTGAAGAGTGGAACAAAATTCCATAAAGCAATTTGACTCATCACCAGTTATCGCAAATGCTGAATTTTTGTTGTAGTACTATTTCCTATATTGTCAAATGGATTACGTATATTCTGGTCTCCTTAATAAATAAAACGATTTAGAAACTTTGCATTCCAAATAAAAAAAATAAATAAATAAACAAAAACTTGTCTTTATCACAAATCAAAATAATGATCTGATGTGTGGTGAATAGATACGTGTGCAAATAAACTATTACAACTTAGAAAGAGGGAAAGTATTTGTTTACAGGGCTGTAATGTATATTGTATCTGACAATTGTAGGCCCATAAACACCCATTCTGCTGCCAAATCTCTGTCCAGCAACAACCGTTAGGCCTCCAACCAAGCCTGTCTATTAAAAAGCTTATGTTGGAGGAAGAAAAGAGACAGATGGAGGAGGGTTTGGCATTCACAAAGTGACAGAACAACAATTTCTGCCTTTTGTTAAAATAAATAAACCAAAGGCCATTCACTGGCAGACCACAATGTGGGTCTGGTTTCGTAACCTGTTCCATACAAATCCGGACCAACCGTAAAAATCAAATTGTTAAAAGATAAAACAAGGATTTTTTTTTTTTTTTTTTTTTAGCAGGACAACAATTTTATATGACCTGTAGTTGATCAAATCTGCATTTCAGGCAGCAACTTTACTGTGAGAAACCAAAAGGAAGAAGCCATAGCAAAAAAAAGACTATTGCACTGGTGGAAGTTGGGATTATGACAGGGGAAAAGGACAGATAACATGTACAGTGCTATGAAAAAAATCTGGAACTTTTGGAATTTCTCATATTTCTGCATAAAATCACCATCAAATGTGATCTGATCTTTGTCAAAATCACACAGATGAAAAAAAAAAAAAACTGTCTGCTTCAACTATACCAACCAAACACTTATAGTTTTTCATATTTTAATTAGGATAGTATGCAACCAATGACAGAAGGGGGAAATATAAGTAAGTGAACCATCACATTTAATATTTTGTGGCTCCCCCTGTGGCAGAAATAACTTCAACCAGACACTTCCAGTGATTTCTGTACGTCTTTAGCAGACACTCTAGGGTTCTTTTTTACCTCTCTGAGTATTCTGCGCTGAACTCTTGGCGTCATCTTTGGTGGACGGCCACTCCTTGGGAGAGAAGCAACAGTGCCATAGTCTCTCTATTTTTTAGACAACTTCTCTGACTGGTGATTAATGAGCAATTAATGAGACTTTTAGAGATGATTTTACATCCTTTCCCAGTTTTATACAAATCAACAATCCTTGATTTCAGGTCTTCAGACAGCTCTTTTGACCGAGCCATGATGCACATCAGACAATGCTTCTCATCAATACAATTCTTACCAGCTTTGCGTTTTATAGTGGACAGGGCAGTTTTAAACCACTCACCAGTGATTGGGCACACACCTGACTTAAATTTTTTGGTAAAAATTGATTTCAATTGCTCTAGGCAGAGGGTTCACTTACTTATTTTTCCCCCTTCTGTCATTGTTTGCATGCTATCGTCATTAAAATATGAAAACCTATAAATGCTTGGGTGGTTTGAGTTAAGACACTATTTTTACATCTGTGTGATTTTGACAAAGATCGGATACATTGGACGGTGATTTTATGCAGAAATGGGAGGAATTCCTAAAGGTTCAGATACTTTTTCATACCACTGTAGCAAATGGCATTCTCTCAAAAATGAAAAGGTAATGGCCAAATTCATTTCTGTTTATACTTCCCACTCGGCACACGAATTAAAAGCGAAAACAGGAAATTCCATTATAAGACATAACAAAGACAATCTCAACATCTCTAAAGTCAAGAGTTTTGTGGGGGAATTTTCAATTTTAATTTATGTACAGGATTTTGGCTTACATTATGGTTCAAATTTCATTCCGGCAATGGACAAACAAGGTTATGAACAAATTCTACGAACAGACTGCAAGGGAAATTTGATGAAAAGAATGTATCGTGCTGACATATTCAGCCACTGAATGGGGAAAAAGGACATACTGTAGATGGCAGCATCCACAAGTAGTAAATGCATAGCCTGGAGCAAATTGACATTTCCACCCATGCAGAGATCAATCTGTTTTCATTTTTTCCCTGCTTATTTCCTCAATGTCATCACTTTTTCACCCTTACCTACTTATAAAGACTTCATTGCTTCTCTGACAGAGCTCCCTTGTGTCACCAAACCATGCCAGATATTAGACCCTTTTCACACTGCCAGTCACAAAGTCCAGCTTTGTCATAACATCCAGACTTTTCGGAAGTCAGAACAGCAACCCAGACTGGAGGTGGTTTGGAGTCTCTCGTTATTCGATTCGGATATTAAATCAGGTTTTATGTCACTAGGTGGAGAGTTCATAACAGCTGATGGACAAAAACAAAAAAAATGTGCTTTGAGTGCAGTTTAAAACATCATTGTTTGGCTACAGTTCCTTTCAATGTCAGTCTGGGGCAGCAATGGAATTCAGTGGCTCAACTCAAAGTGAATTACTTAGAACGGTATCAAACTCAAGGCCTGCAGATCAGAACCGGCTCATCATTTTGTGCGGCCTGAAAAAGCATTTCCTTTGCATGGACTTCATGTCTCTTGCTAAAATACGAACATTTAAGTTTGCCGTCATTAATGTTGGGGTTAGTTACTCCAAAAAGGTGATATTACACATTTTGGCGCATTGGCACCCAAAACTAAGGCATTTATATGAGGTGTAGGGTTGGGCATTGAGCACTGAGCATCGATGGGACCTGGTTCTAACACTCTGGTTCTCCAAGAACCGTTCGAATATTAAAACTTCGATTCCATGTTTCGATGCCCTGACGGTCAAGCGGAAAAAAATGCCGAAAACCACGTGGAAGAAGCCACAAGAAGCGTGTTTGTGCATTGCAACTTGATTACACCCATGGACACGGTGCAGCGGCGCTCAAAAGTTTGGCTTAACTTTACAAAAAAAAAAAAAAAAACAGCTCAGTGCAACATTTGCAACACAACTTTATCATGCAAAGGTGGCCGCACGATCAACTATGCACGACCAGCTTCATGTTATACAGGGGTCATGAATTAAAAATCCTCTGGGTCCCAAATTAAAAAATTACAACAATCTCGGGTCCGGAAATATTTTTAATCCTTCTTTTTTTCCAAAAAATACAAACGTTTCTTTACGTGGCCATGCTGATAATTACAACAATCAAAAATGAAAATAATTTACTGTATAAAAGGTGCATAAAACTAAAAAAGTGTTTTAATTGAATCATTAAATAGCAACATAAGAGCATGTTCAAGACGGGGACTTGCTTCATTGTTTGACAGACCTCTTCTTTTGGCTTTCCATGAAGCAAATTTTCAGCAACTGCACTCATACAATCTTTGACAATCAGTGCGTCACTGAAAGACTTTTTGTTTTGACCCAATATCCACGCTATTCTGAGGGAGCATTCATTTGTGCGTTGCTGTGCAGTGAATGAATGAACCATGAGCCTTGAGGTGCGATCATATTGAGCCCTTAATTCCGCTATTTTTTGAGAACGGATGGCAGAGTTCATAGGGAAACTTTGCGAAAAAGCTGCGTGCTTCGTCTCATAGTGCTTTTTCAAATTGCTGCTCTACCGTCTCTGAACAGATGAGCCATAGCGGTCTTGTGCTGCCACCAAGTAAAATGAACAAAAATGTGTTGGTCCACTCCTCCTTAAACACTCTGTTTTCTGCATCAATCGCGTAGTTTTGAGCACGCCTTCTGCCGAACCTTTTTCGCCTCTTCCTCCAACTTCATTTGGCTCAGTATTTGGCTGTCACTCAGCGGAGTCTGGAAAGCAAGTGTGAAACATGCTGTTCTAAAAATAACTTTCAAATGCTTCACTCCCATTGGCTGGCTCACGCGCGTCACCGCTAAGGTTTTTGTTTGTTGCCCACCACTGCTCTGCAAACCCGCAGACAAAAATGATTTTTGTTGTTGCAACGTGTATTAGTCGCGACAGCTTGAGATCCTTGGAGCCTTCCACGGCCGAATCGCTCAAGGATGTAATGACGGCTGGGCATGTTGTACCATGGTTCTAAGTGTTGGATGGTGCGTCTTTACTCACGAGAGATAATGGCTCGTCATCCAGAATGAATTCTTCGGCAATGGCTCTTGTTATTCCCTGGGCTTTGGGACTGTCGAGTGCCAGTTTGTCACGCACAGCAAAAGTTTCTGCCAGTGTTACTTTCTTTTTGTCTTCGCTTTTCTTAACATACGCCTTATATTGTTTGTGGTAGTATTTCGCTAAATGCTTGATTAGGTTGGTTGTATTAAAACTTCTTACAGCTTTACCACCACGCTTGACTTTATTGTGGCATATGTTGCACTCTGCCTCTTCGTCTTTGTCGTCCTTAAAGGCGAAATGATCCCACACAGCTTACATTTTTAACGATAGTCTCTCGGTAAATTGGGAGACGGTAATGTAGTTTGTTGAAGGTGTGCCGTAAAATGCGGACCGGATTTTAGGGAAACCGAAACACGGTGCGCTGGAAAACCTGGACCGGGCTTTCAAAAAAAACTGGATCGGAAGTCTGGATTGGAATTTTTCCTTGTCGGCCGATCCGATACCGATGCGCATTTTTTTGCCCATATCGGCGTTCGATCCGATCCAAATATCGGATCGGGACATCTATACTCCCTCCACAGATTTTCTATGGAGTTGAGATCTGGAGACTGGCTCAGCCACTCCAGGACCTTGAAATGCTTCTTACGAAGCCACTCCTTTGTTGCCCTGGCTGTGTGTTTGGGATTATTGTCATGCTGAAAGAACCAGCCACGTCTCATCTTCAATGCCCTTGCTGATGGAAGGAGATTTTCACTCAAAAATCTCTCGATACATGGCCCCGTTCATTCTTTCCTTTAGACAGATCAGTCGTCCGGGTTCCGTTGCAGAAAAACAGCCCCAAAGCAAGATGTTTCCACCCCCATGCTTCACAATGGGTATGGTGCAATTCAGTATTCTTTCTCCTCCAAACAGGAGAACCTGTGTTTCTACCAAAAATTTCTATTTTGGTTTCATCTGACCATAACACATTCTCCCAGTCCTCTTCTGGATCATCCAAATGCTCTCTAGCGAACCGCAGACGGGCCTGAACGTGTACTTTCTGCAGCAGGGGGACACGTCTGACAGTGCAGGATTTGAGTCCCTGGCGGCGGATTGCGTTACTGATAGTAGCCTTTGTTACTGTGGTCCCAGCTCTCTGTAGGTCATTCACTAGGTCCCCCTGTGTGGTTCTGGGATTATTGCTCACCGTTCTTGTTATCATTTTGACGCCAAGGGGTGAGGAGGGAGTTGAAAGTCTGTGTTGCCCAACGACAGCCCCAAAACATCACTGCTCTAGAGGAGATCTGCATGGAGGAATGGGCCAAAATACCAGCAACAGTGTGTGAAAAACTTGTGAAGAGTTACAGAAAGCGTTTGGCCTCCGTTATTGTCAACAAAGGGTACATAACAATGTATTGAGATGAACTATTGGTATTGACCAAATACTTATTTCCCACCAGGATTGGCAAATAAATTCTTTAAAAATCAAACAATGTGATTTTTTTTTTTTTCTCCACATTCTGTCCCTCATGGTTGAGGTTTACACATGTTGACAATTACAGGCCTCTCTAATATTTTCAAGTGGGAGAACTTGCACAATTAGTGGTTGCCTAAATACTTATTTGCCCCACTGTAAATTCAACATACGGTACATAAGTACTGTATTTGTTTATTATAACAATAAATCAACAAGATGGCATTAACATTATTAACATTCTCTTAAAGCGATCCATGGATAGAAAGACTTGTAGTTCTTAAAGATAAATGTTAGTACAAGTTATAGAAATGTTATTTTAAAACCCCTCTTAATGTTTTCGTTTTATTAAAATTTGTAAAATTTTCAATCAAAAAATAAACTAGTAGCTCGCCATTGTTGATGTCAATAATTACACCATGTTCACTCCTGAAACCCATAAAATCATTTGGACCCAAGCCCCAGTAGAGGGTGCCAAACACCAATAAACAAGTAACAAGCGGACATTACACTGCTGTCATTTTAACCAGTTTGAGCGGGGCATGTGCGTTAATTGCGTCAAATATTTTAACGTGATTAATTAAAAACATTAATTACTGCCCGTTAACGCGATAATTTTGACAGCCTTAATATTTACTTCCCGCAGGTAAGTAATGTACGGCATTAACATTCTGACAGTAATAAGTAATGTGTAAAAAATTACATTTTTGAGTAACGACCCTCAACACTGGTTTCAACAAGTTTTTATTACAATTGATTTAAGGCACTGAAGTTTTTATTACAATTGATTTAAGGCACTGAGTAGGAGTGATCTAAATGAAATTTGCAAATAGAAGGAGGGAAAAAAAATCAACGTTTTTCTTAATTCTTCCTCAAAACTTAATTTTATATATTTTAATGAAAATGTTGTGTTGACATTCTTTAAGAATCATTGATGTGTTACGGTTTTCAAAAGGATGACACTGTTGCTGCATAGTTATATGAATATTAAGACAGCCAGTGTAAAAGCTTTTTACAGATGATGTGCACATTTTATTACATTTTATTTATTTATTTTTTATTTTATTTACTTTGAGGGTTGTGGCCACTGTGTTTGACCCTCAACCTCTGAACATAATTTAACTCATCTTTTTAATCATCATCATAAATCAATCAGTATGAAGACAATAATAGTAGCTGAATTTCTGAGTTTTTGTAGTACTGACAGTTGGGACTGTGGCTTACACTTGGACTACAGTCAGTTCTTGAGTTCAGGTTCTTGAGCTAACAAAAGTATGGAACTTGTACTGAGTTGTGAATGGATGACACTTGACTGTATGTTTGTACTGTACATCTGTGCTACTTAGGCTATTTCCTGTTTCATGGTGAATGTTCTGAGCAAATAACAATACCATTCCCCTTTATGGTTTTGTTTCCAGGTGTTGGACATTGCTACAGTATTGACTGCAATTACAAAAAAAACCTATTCAAACGTTTTTGTGAGGAATTTTTGTGTTCAATAAAATATATTTAATATAATTGGTTCCTCCTTTTGTCAATGTAATCGTTTCAAGTCATCTTTAAACCTCAGGTATCTACAGTAAATACCTAATGAATCAACCTTCAGAATGATTCCCTAATCCACATTCATTGAAACAATACATCATGCTTTTAATGGCTCTAGATTTCGTTTCTCACACCCCCCCTCTTATTGCATAAAAAATATGCTAAAATGATCCCAGTTTCTGACATCCAGACCTTCAATATTTAACCATCAAAGCCGTCAGCTAACATTATTAGGGAAAACAAAACTTGTGCAAGCAGGATAAACAAATCAATGGATTGCATTATCAATCTCTCATCCTCTGGCAAATCCACCCAAAATGTCAAACTCACCAAGTGTGTGGCCCAGTCAACACACATCCTTGCTTTCTTCTACCATGCAATTTCAAATCCTGCAAAAAATGTCCTAGGGCTTTACCATGTTAGCAATGGAAAAATAATAATCTAATGATTCTAGTGACCTATGATGACCGTCTATCACTGAGTTGAATCAGTCTTTTGCAATTTTGATAATGTCTTTGATTTATAAGAACACATTTAAGGCGCAGGATGGGTCTTTTTTATTTATGTATTTATTTAAAAAATATATATGTATACTGTATATATAAAACCAACTTATTTTTAAACAGGAAAATAGGTGGACTCCCTTTCCCTGTAGTATTGTACTATTGCACTAGAGGTTTTTCTGTGCATCTGTGCAGTGACTACGGAATTGCTGATGGGTAGAAATACTCTGCATGCACTAAGTGTATTTCTTGCTTGTTCAACAAAAAGGTAAAATAGAGTGAATTTGCTTTAAGGTAACGGTGATGTTTTGACATTCACTTTTATCAACAACAAGAAAAAAAATACATGCCAGGTCTAGTTTTCTTTCTTGAGTCATTCATATGAAAGCTTGTTGAAAGCACATAGTGAGTTTCTTTCAAAATGAACATTCACACATCAATATATGATGAAAGCATGGGGTCTTTTGAAGGCAGTGCATTGAGCACACTGTACAGCTTTAGGCTATAAATATAGGAGAACTTTGGTCCTTTAGTCAGTACAAGGCATAATTCATATCCAACTGAGCATAATCTAAGTAATTGGAACTTCTGAAGACTCAAAACTAGTCGAAAAGACTTCATTAATATTTGCTGCGTTGGAGAGGTATCAGGACAAAAACAGATCCCTGAGCTCTCTTCCCTCTCTACCTCTCAATCCCAAAACAAAATTGGGACAAGATGATAATGACTCAGCTGAAAGCCACTCAGCACGCACACTGTGGGATGAGTGAAAATAAAATTAATTTGAAAATCCTATGCTGGCCTGGGATGGAATAGAAAGGATTATTCTGCTGAGTGTACTAATATGGTTTCCCGCCTCTGTTCTTCCCACCCCAATTCGAACCACTGTTGCCACTCCTCTGCTTGTGCAACTCTTGAGTGGTGCATGCTCTCTGACAATTAAAGTTATTTACAGTAAATTCTTGCAAATATCAGCATTTTTCTCATCTCATTTTGCTGTAAAATAAAGTAGACATCCATGACATCCACTCAAACAAAATAAAAAACAGAAGGCCGGTGGACCAAGTGAGCGAGAGAATGAAAAAGACACATTAAGACAGTGAGAGAGAGTGGGAAAAACAAAGGGAGAAAAATGAGAGAGGGAGAGAGGTTTAGAATTTTGAATCAGATTTACTCATAGCGCTCTACATTAAGGAAACAAAAAGGCAGAGCGGAAGCGAGAGAGAGAGGCAGACGAAGTGATTTTCTAGTACCTTCCAAAAACAGCACATCTGAGTGGCACTGCCTGAAAATCAATGATTTGATCTTGTTTTCACTTTGTCAGAGAATTACATTACATGGCATTGTAGGTACTTTTGGGAAATATAGTTTACCCGCATGTGTCTACTGGGTAATGTGAAATTTTAACTTTAACTAAAGGCAATTACAAGTGTGTGTGCATGGGTATGTGTGAGTGTGTGTATCATACAAGAGTGGATACTTTTCAAGACGCAGAAATGTATAAATGTATAAATAAAATATAAACTAACCACAAGATCAAGTTCACGAGCACGAATTGAGGAATTCAACTACAACTGGTTTTTGTTTCAGAAACAGTATATTCAAGGGATTGAATATTGAGACCCCCCAGTATGGGGCAGTACATAAGTATATATAATGGAATGTATGTTGTTGTATGTTTGAAGCAGTTCAAGAATGGATAGGTGTTTGGATCAGTGCACTGGATCAATAATGCACTTTGCATTCAAAATTGACCCTTTTTAGAGCGCCCTCTCATTCATGTGCAATATTTATTCATTTTCTCAGTATGTAGTGCTCGGCTATTGGGTCATGCAGAATGGAGGATGTGTGTACCTTTGAATGCCGTGGCGCAGTTATCTAGAGAATAAGGGTGTTCTTTTTAGTGATACCAAAGTCCCTATTCACAACACCTTGACCCCCTCAGATGGCCTTTCTCTGCCTCAGCAAGTCTTTGGTACGGAAGCAATCTAGCCACATCACAAAGCTACATCACTATTCACCTACTGGTGACGCAGCACCAGGAGCAACGTGGGGTTCAGTATCTTGCTCAAGGATACTTAGCCACGGCGGAGAATCAAACCCACAACTCTGGGTTGGGGGACAAGGACTCTACCACCGAGCCACACCTTTTACAGCAGAGGACTATGGTCTCGGATTTAGAGGTGCTGATCTTCATCCCAACCGCTTCACACTCGGCTGCGAACCGCTCCAGTGAGAGTTGGACGTCACGGCTTGATGAACCCAACAGCACCCCATCATCTGCAAAAAGCAGAGATGCAATGCTGAGGCCACCAAACCGGACACCCTCAACGCTTCGGCCTAGAAATTCTGTCCATAAAATTATGAACAGAATCTATGACAAAGGGCAGACTTGGCCGAGTCCAACCCTCACTAGGAACGAATTCGACTTACTGCCGGCAATGCGGACGAAACTCTGACACCGGTCGTACATGGACCGAGCAGCCCTTACCAAGGGACTCGGTACACCGTACTCCCAATTGTTCTCTTTTACTAAAATATGTTATGAGAAAAACATAAAATAATTCCAATAATTTAAAAATCTAAAATATTTAGTATATTTTTTTAACTACAGAGGGCGCCATGTTTTATGTGCACAATGGACGCAGTTTGTCACTGTCACTAGATGAACACTACCGACACTACGTCCAACACATGCGAACATCGGTTAAAAGCGGCGAGTACTTACTATTTGTGTTAATAGAGTCTTTTATTACTTAATCATTGCCTCAAAATACTTTTTGCATGTGTTTCCCTCTCATACTTTTAAGCATTGTATTTAAAGCAGATTGTTGATCTGTCGACCTCATTAGTCACGTAGCGTATTTAAACCACCCTTATTTGATATTACTATGTTTAAGTATTTTCTTAAGGCATCTTTAGTATGTTCGGTCTGTATCCATCTAAACAAAACAAGCTGAAAGCGCACAGTAGTACTTTGGGTGTCAAGTTTGCTTCTTGTAGGACTTTTCGCTGGTGTAGCACATTTTGGCAGAACACCGATTTTGTCATACTGTCGTCTCGTCTCATCCTGTCTTTCTTGTTCATTTTACTTTTCCGACTCGTTTTGTGAAATTCCGACAGACCGCTCATGCTCATTAATGTTTTTCTCGGGTTCAAATTGAAAGGGTTGGACAGATTACATTTTAATGTTGCTAGTGTCATACCCTGGAAGCCCGACTGCGTAACCATGTGACGTCACTGGCCTGTGAAGTCAACAACAATGGCGACCTACGAGTTAAACCAATTTTACTAATTGTATATAAATGACAATATCAAGAGGGATTTTCCTATCAAATTATTTTAACTCATAATAACGTTTATCTTTTAAGAATTACAAGTCTATCTATCCGTGGATCACTTGAAGCCCACATCATGTATCTCCAATAAGGAAAAAGTAATATTCTGTGACACTGAAAAAACTGAAGATAAGGATGCCATTTTTCTCAAAACAATTTTTTGATTTCACCTTCTGACATAATTCTATATAATGTTAAACATTCTACAAATGATTACATTTCCGACTCTTTTAGTGAAAGGTCTGAAATTCTCTGGTCATCAAGCACAAAGAATAAATGACTAAAACAACACCTCACTTGTATCACCCCAGTTAAATCACTCAGTTGGAGGGGGGGTGCTGCTGTTTCATGCAAATAATTTGAAACTCTCACCTCTCGCATTCACAATGCACAGGACATCTTTTGTTACCATGGATACAGAGCATTGATGTTCGGTATAGGTGAGTTGCTACTTGTTGTCAAAACACTCAAAGTATGAAGACATGGATTCTAAGACACCTGCTAGCGAATGCTTATCTTTGTGAAAACTGTGTTTCACGTAGTCCTGCTGCTAGGCACCAGGAGTTGCTTGTAAATGGCAGACCTTGGGCACGATGAAGCTGCCAAGTCATGGGCTGACAAATTTATTGTAGGGCCAGGATTATGTAAATTAGCAGTACAGTTGCAACGCTATCAGGCACAATGCAGAAAAAACTCCATAACAAACACTACTTTGGAAAACGGGCAGCTATTGAATAATCTACAAGTACATGGTTGATAATTTGACACAAGCCAACACCACCCCAGTTATTTGTATACAAGCAATGTGAAAGTCAAATTTTTAAAACAGCAGGCCAAGTCATAATAAAGATGCTTCGAAGAACAGATGTAACGATACCAGAAATTTTGTAGTCGATCCGATACGATTAAAATTCTACGATTCTCGATACCATTTCGATATGAGGGTAAAAATAAAAATTAATAATAAATCCCATAAACATAAACGTAAACTCCTATATTAGAAGTAAGCAACGATACTGTGTGCTTATACAGAACAATCGGCATGTAGCTTTAAAGTATCAAAATAAAATAATGTGCATTAAAGTATCAACCAGTAGAATAAATTAAATGTTGTGCACGCACTGTAGGGTAGCCTTTGAGTATTAGATAATAAAATAAAATAATGTGCATCACAGTCATGCAGTATTCAAGTATAAAAAAACATTAACCATTAACAAACACACGCACGCACACACAGATTGCTAGCAGTAATTCACAGACATGGTGTGGTGAAACCAATTTTTGTGATAGCCTATTTAAAAATTTTAATGACAGAATGGCAAAAACAATAGCCTATTGTAATGTCCGTAAATACAGTACATGCGTCTCATTTAAGACGGGCTCGGGGCATGTGAAGTGACATATACGGAAGCGAGCGAGTGAAGCGGGAGCTAAAAGTTGCCAGTGGTTGCGGCTGACAGCAGCAGTTGTATTGTTGTGCATTGATTTTGTTGCCACAAGAGAGAAGCGAAAAGTGAGGAACACTTTGTCGCTGCAGTTACAAACGACGTTGATGCGCGTGCCACTGACATGTTTCATGCACTGACTGTACGCCTGCACAATATATGGTTTGAACATCTCATCGCGATGTGTGCATGTCCAATAGTTCCATTGCAGGACGTGCAATTGTTTTATTTTGTATACGGAAACTTGTTTTGCTTCATAAAAGTAGCAAAGATGCATAGTCATGCCCCCCTGGATCCCTTCTATATACAGCAATATTCATCATTCACAGATGAACCACATAGTCTAGATTAAACGGTATTATATGAATGCAATGTGGCCATGGTGAGTCAACCAAAGAGATGTATTCAATCCATCTATCCAGACAGAGCTATTCAAGTCATCTGGTGAAAATTCTTTTAAGTTTTAATATCTCATAATATATAACAATATATTGCAAACCACAAAAAGTCGCAATGTCAGTTTTTTTCCAACATCGTTCAACCCTAACTGACTGTTGTTATCGTTCCTTAGCACAGGCACTGGCAGAAGGCCGAGCTTGGGTTGCAATATAAACGCTAATTTACAACCCGGGTTTAAATGACCGGCTATCTGGCAACTTGTGTCGCACAATATGACACACAAAACAACAAAAAAGAAGCGGCTAGATATGCCACCTTGTTACCAATGATACCTCGGGTATGCAGAAAAGGCAGTACCATCAAATTTTCAGAATAAGTATCGACTTGGTACCAGAGTATTAGTTTTCATTACAACCCTAGTCATATTAAAACTGTGTTAAAACAACTGGTGGTATGTCCACCCTAGATTGAGAATGCTGACGTCTGTTCCAAGGGTCAGATGTCCCTATAAGCAGATTCAAATGATCACAGTGTTGACTGCTGACGAACAAATAGAAGACTTTCTATAATCTTTGAAGTCAATTTCAACCTTTGGTTCAATTACATAATCACCATACAAGTATACTGTATTTTACAGCCTTCCTCTTGAACAAGATGTGTGAAAATGTTAATCACAGCAAGTTGTGCATGGCAGCTGCTTTAAAAACCAATCTTCATTGTAAGATTAATCTATTGATAGCCTTCTTGGGAAAGAGGATTTAAAGGTTAAGAATAGCTTAATCTTTACATTTGAGGCTCATTCACATTGAGTTGGATGAAAAATTAAGCTCTAAAAAATGAAAGCAGTCTAAGTCACTTTTGTAACAAGACTTGAGAAACATTTGAATGAGTGTACACTCACACAACAGCCAACTTTTGGTTTGCTCTGAAAATTGAAAATAACATTTCTGTTCATACACAGTAGCCATTTCTAGTGGCACAATAAATAATTCCATGATTATTTAAATGAGTGGCCAACACAATATTCTGCCAGGAGGCAATTTCTACATAGAAAATAAAATAAATATTTAGTTATCCATTCAGCATGCCATAATTCAAGGGCTTTTGCTCGAATCCCAATTCCCTTTTTACTTCAGTGGCTGTATATACTGCTATGGGCTCTTTCGCAGTAGTTGCAGGCTACACATTGTTTCCTACATCAGCATCTCATACCACCATCTACTTTCACCCAGTACAGCCGCCGTCTTCACTAAAGGTGTGGCACACACAGTAGATGTACTCACAGGTCATCAATGTCCCACCAGCCATTATCCATCTTGATTTGTGGAATTAAATGATTTTAGATGTAGCTAGTGGGTATTTTCCAATCAAAAAACACAGGTTCCTTTGATGATTCACAAAATCAATACATCGCAAAATTTCACATTGCTATATGTTGTCTATTTCAGGCTTCTGTAATATTCTGTGAAGTTCCAAGTTAATTAAGTCACACCAACACAATGATAAGTTGACAACACAGTGAGCAGCCTCACTGAAGTAAATAAACTATCTAGTTCATCACAACAACTGATTGAAGTGGATCGGGGTGTGGATGAAAAATTGCATTTGTAACATTCAGCAACTTATCTTTGGCAATGTTCAGTGTGATTGATGCCATGCCATGATTGTCTCTCATTCTATGTTGTCATATGCAAAACAATCAGAAAATAATTCCGCTGGTGTCTACTTTAAACTTTTTAGTTGACAGATCTTTTGAACGCAAAAAAAAAAATAAAATAAAAAAAAAAAACACAATTTTTGCTCATTTTCTGCCACTGGAAACCTAATCTAATTCCAAACGAGTGACCAAAATCTGACTCTTCTGCAAAGTGGCTCCACTCTCTTTACTGGTATATCATCAGTCTAAATAGTATGAACCATGTCAGCAGGGATGGATCTGATCAAAACAAACCCTGTCATCCTATGTCCATCCTTGGTGGGTGCTTAATGATATAAATAGATATGTCCCGATCCGAACACGTGATCAGAAATCGGGCCGATCGCGTCATTTTTCAGAGGATCGGAATCAGGTGAAAAGGATCAGGTTTTTAATAAAAAAATGCATATTTATGTTTCTCTGCTTCATGCGCGTACAGACTCCCAGTCTCCTTCCTGCTGCTTTTCTTGCTCACTATTTTGCCGAGTTTGCTTGTTAAAGTTCACAATGAGTGACAGGCGTTGAAGCTTTGATCTCGGCAGAGAAGCCTGGGAGCACCGACTTGAAAGACGCCGCAGGTGTCAATCATCGTTGAGCTTGTTAAACACTAGCGGTAGTGTGCTGTGGCAACTCGTTGTGTGTGTGTAAGTGTTCTCAGCAGCCTGAACTGATTTGAGTGGACTCACTCATTTAAGCCTGTTGTGATATGCAATAAGTCAAATTATCGCACGGTAAATACAAATGAGGGCGGTAAATTTCCCGGCTGCGATTTATCGCTGTGTGCGTGCATACATTTGTGCATGCATGTGCTGTGTGCACTCGGCACACGTGCGTGTTGATTGCATTTGAGACTCCGGTAGCTTTCACAGATCTTTATTGGCTATCAACACGCCATAGAATTAAAGTTCAGACATACAAAATAAGGAAACACCTCTATTTTAAACATTGTAAAACTGTAACATTGTTACATTGAGGCTAATGGAAAAAGACAATGTACTAACCACTTTAGCCTGCTATAAAGCATTGGCAGTCTTCTCCACAACGCAAAATTATGGTTAAAAGGTGACACTTCAAACATGAAAACTCGCTGGATTAAAGAATTTGCAAGCGATGCAAACAAAAGAAAAAAAATCTGTTACTGACACCATATGCTTGACGAAAGTAAAGCGCACTTTGTTTTTGTTTTTTTGTTTTTTACCGAGTGTTAAGCTTACGGTTAGTGGCATAGCAAACGTACTTCCGGTGAACATTTCAAACAAAAAGCACGTCATGTTCAGATTTCTGGGGGCAGTCGCATATACTTCAGATTCTACACTAAAAATAAACTTAAAACGACACCCATTTTGAAAAATCTGCTTGGCAATGATAATATCATGTAATACATGATAATAATTTGGGTTCAAATTTGTTGCATGTGCACTTTGCAGGACAAGATGACAGTCATTTTGGATCAAATTAACACATTTAGTGGCCTCTAATTGGCAGACAACAAAAATGAAATTGGGTTTCTCACCTATTTTATATTCTGCACTTAACTAGCTTTAAAATGACTCATTATGCATAGTGTTTTTTTAATATTTATACATTCTAATATAGTTTGTCTTTTATTTAAGAATAACAATTTATTGCATTTGAATAGGTGATTTATTTGGATGTATTGTCACTATATTCGTGGTTGAATAGGTTAAAAAAAACAGGCAATAATATCGCATATCGGCAATAATTTATGAGACAATAGTGTTTTTCTACGTTAATTTTGCTACAAAATAATTTGGTGGGACAGTAACATTAAATTTTTTTTTTTTTTTTTTTTTCTTCTGGTATCAGATCGGGACTCGGGTGCAAAAAAAAATAACACGTCTAGATGAAAATACAATAAACACTAATATAAGAAAATTAGCCAATATCCATTGAAAATCTGAGGTCTGAAATTTTTATTGTGTATTGTTTTACAGTAATAGTAGTTTGCGTTTCATAATTTACCTCACACCGGACCTAATGCATTATTAAAATGATCTATTTATTTGTCCTATTTTAATAAACCAACCACTTTCCTAATAAAAGGGTGTCTAGTGAGCTCATACCACAGACTTGTTGTTGGTCACTGCAGTTCGTTGCAGAGACCAAGATGAAAAATACTATGAGTACTCGTATCCAGTCTTGCAAATGCAAACCTCTGAGCACAATTTTAATCCTTCATAGATTAGTTTGACACCCGTAATTAATAAATTATCTTTAATTGTTCGCCTCTTCAAAGGTTTTATACTGAAAAATCCCCAAATTGCTGTCAAGGCTCATTTTGCCTCTAGCTCTGATTCTCTTTAATATCATGTACAGCTTTGCATCTATTTCCTGAATAAACTGTCAGCTTTCCTATATGTGTAATCTCTGCTTTCTTTTATAATAACTTAAATGCCACATCTGATGTCAATGTTGATTTGAAAGAGACATCTTTTATAGACAGTTGTGGATTTTACACACAATTTAAATTGTTTGCAGGTCTCTAAAAAAAGATATTTGCAATTCCTTTGTCAAATACCAATAAGACAAAAGAACTAGAGCATAATCAACACTGAAATCACTGTTTGATTTTTGGTTGGGAGGGGCTGTTTTGGATCATGCAAATGCTAAATTTGGTTATCATTATGACTGGTGTCGGACCTTGGATGATGAAACATGGACTACAAGGTGTGTGATGACAATTTAAAGCTGAATTAAGTGACAAACAAATAGTGACGTTTGTCATTTTATTAGAGACTTCTGGGGACTCTCCAAGCACCAGATGTCTACCCCTCAGCAACCAGACTGCATATGAATTGCCACAACAAGGTTCTTTAATTTCACACTTGATGGGCAGACAGGAACCTCAACGATCCAGCTATTTGAACAAAAACAAACAAGTTAAATTTCCCAAAACATCTCCCTCTCTATTGTTCCTTTCGAACTGTCTTATTTAAAAGTAAAATTGAGCCAGCATCATTGCCTGTGTGGACTGAATTGATGACGAGTTAATTCATGTGAAACCTCATGTGACCAATTAAAATTCTCCAAAAAGAAAGAAACGAAATGATTCTACTGTAGAAAGTAAGGAGTATAATAAAGTACTGGGTTCAATGGATGAATTATTGCACACCAGACTTTTCTTGGCATAGTGCCATTCATTTTGAATGGGGAATAAACAAAGTTGTCTTTGGTGCTTGTTCTCAACAGACTTCCAGATTTGCAAATTATAAAAAAGAGAAGACTATCTTTTTGTCAACATCACTGTGTGTAGTTGGAGACTCCATGCAGGTTACAAATACAGAGGGAGGAGCCAGCCGGAAATAAAGTGAGAGTTTGGGGTGTCTAGATGAGTGACAGTCCAAAGGAGCAGCGCTCAAATGCAACACTGCTACATCCACTACGCAGAGTTGGGAAAGTTTATTTTCCACACAAACCACTACACATTTTCTTAAATGAACTCGTTCAGTTCATAGTTCATAACTAAAAGTTTTGGACTCAGTTCAGTGTTTAAAAAAATGAACTAATTGATATCTATTATTGTCAAAATCCTGGCATTTGGCCATTGTTCTCACCCAGTCCACACGATAATCAAGGTGCCTCTTCGGATCAGATCACAATCTGTTCATTAGTGTTGGGCAACACAAGTGGACATCAGGGTTTAGGTTGAACTGCTCACATAAGGGACAGTATCAATATGTATACATCATCCATTCAATAAATAAAATACTGTAAAAATAGGTCTCTTTGGCATATCTTTAGTGAGGATGATTTACGCTGAATTAAATCACTGCCGCTCTGACCTTTTGCCTTCCTTGTCCAGGTTACTGATGTTACTGATTGAACCTTCTTGTTTATGGTCTCCCATTCTTCTATCTAGTGCACCCCACTGGGTTTAGCCAATAATCAGATAAGGACCAACTAGTCAACACATGTAGGGGTCGACAATATAAAAGGCCCGGTGGTCCGGACATACTATTAAAAATGTCATGGCTACCAGAATGCTCTCACCGCTGGCCCGGTGGGGCCAGTAAAAATAATGTGCCGATTTAAAAAAAAAAATCTTACTTAACATTAACTTCCAGACAGACTTGCCGGTGTTAGTAAACAGCAACCATCCTAAAACTGTAGACTTCTCTAGTACCCCTTTCCCACTGGCCAAAAAACCCGTGTCAACCCACTAACAATCGGCTTTTGGTGGCAATGGGAAAGGTGCAGCGACCCGCCTCCACCCGTGTCAATCAACCCACCAAGCGTCCCGCGTTAAAATCACCTCGGCTCTGATCGTCATGCAGTGTGAAAGCAAAACCCAGTCAACACCCTAATCTACGTGGTGACGTAGACTCTTACGTGATGCGTCATAACAACATGCCAGTCGCCTCCCATTTAACACGCCCCACAACCGTAGTTACATCGATACTAACAACAAAGCTAGTAGAAGAAGAATTCACGTCGCCTACGTTGCCTCAGCACAAGCAGAGTGTTGATCCTTTGCAGCATTTCGACCATTTTGAGGGCAGTAAAAAGCATGAAAACAGAGAACACAAACGGAAAGGAGGCTTCCATAATGCTCTGCATTGTTTACTTCCTTGAACTGAATGAATTTGGTCGCACTTGTCGACGTTGATCTTAGCGTGGTGCCGCCACGTAACCTTACGCACGGCTGAGGAGGGGTGGGGGGTTAGACAAGTGAAAAAAAAAAAACTTTGACATGTCGAAAATAGACAGAAGGGAAATTATGGAATAACGGGAGCAATTTTAACAACTTTAATGGTTGATTCATAACATTAATTAATTGAATATACAGTTGTTTAAAGCTGCTGATACAGAATAGGGACTTGAGTATTTTGTTTACTGTTATTTACTGTTAACTTGATACTGAAATAGTTTGGTTTAGCCTGAGGATTTTTGAACAATTTTGGAACTAATGTACAAACCATCAAAAGCGGGGACGAGGGGACGGGGATGCATCAATAATCGATTTATAATCGAATCGGAGCCTCTGAATCGTAACCGAATCGTTAGGTGCCCAAAGATTCTCACCTCTACTGATTACTGCTGCTGATTGTCAGTATCTCAGTACCTACCTAACTTTATACTACAAGATGACATTTTTCTGAAAATCCCCAGCACCTGGTCAAGCACCAGGTAAAAAAGACCACTCAAGAAAAAGAAGTCCACCAGAGAAGTTGAGGGAAATCCAATGTGAAAAGAAAAGGGAGAGAAAGGTTCACCCCTAGTGGTGAGACCGCTGGAATTGGCTCGGCTACGATGAGACAAAAAACGAGGTTTACTGTGAGGTGTGCAGATCAATGCCCACATATGCAGACAACTAAGTTAGAGAAAAGTTAACGAGTATGAAACCTTTTGGTATGAACATGATGTAATAATTCATCCATGTGACTACGGAGAAAATAATATCATCATTACAACGGTTTAGCTTGAAAATCATTAGCCATAATTGCCTTTGTCATCTCTTTGACTTGTAAATTGTTCCCATGACAACCGATCCGGAGGAGACTTCCAAAGGGCCGTAAGGGGAAGACACGAAAGCTTCGCCCAGGCTAGGGCTCTCCCACGGGCCCACCTCCTCCTGAAGCTCCCAAGAAAAAAAAATGTTTTTTTAGTCTGTGTCAGTTTCCCAAAAAAACGTTAAAACATGTGTAAGTGGTCAATGTAGTCGATTTGGGTTTATTCATGTTTCTGGTTGGGTTATTAGTGTTCCGGGTTGGCGCACACCGTAAAGTTCAAAGCGGGTAAATGCTGATACCACACGGCAGTTTGTTACATGCCGACGTTAGACAAAAATGTAAAAAATTATAAACATCATTTTAGCGCAAAAACTCCCTGGTCATGTGACCATTGGACTCAAAATCTGTGTGGAATGACACACTCCACTGGCTGCATGAGTTAGGCTACGCCTCTTGTTTGTACATTATACTTTAGATTATGGAATTGGAATAGGATTGTTTGCACTATTCTGTTCATTTTTGCGCCGTTTTGCTGCCTTTTTCATTAAATCTACCACAAAAAAATACATGTTACTCATGTTATTTAAGCAAATTGTTCTTTTTTGTGATTATTGGGATCAATAACTGACACATTGACCCGGGCCAGTGGTTTTGATAATGGGGCCAGTGAATTTCTCCGGGCCAGTGGCTAATTTCCCTTATTGTCTTCGCTTGACATGGTAACACAATGTAGTTAAAGTCACACCTCGCTGTATTGGGGTTAGGAGGAAGAATATAGTCATAGTCATATTGTCAGGTAACCAATTGGATAATGCCTCTTGACCTCGGGAAAGAAAGCACTCTCCACAGGCCTGTGCATATTTTCTTTCTGATTTTAAATCAGATAAATTCTGAATTGCAATTTTTTTTTTTTTTTTTTTTTGGTACTCTGTAATGTAAAGGTGCAATAATTAATAATTAATTAATTAATGGACAACTAATTTGATAACCAATTAATCGTTTAGTACCTTCAACTTAAACATGTCTAAGTTATTGAAATTATAACTTATTATTACTTTTATTATTATTATTATCATTATTATTATTATTACTAATTATAACTCAGTTGTAAATATTATCAGGTTTCTTCATTATATTTTTGTTAAGTCATAGTAGGACATGAACAAAAATCTGCTTCTACATTGGAAAAAAAAACAATTCACATTTTTGCCAATTTTGGGACACCTTACTATCTAAGTTGCTTCTTAATAAGGCTTCAACTAATCGATTAAATTCGACTGATAAATTAGTTGCCGAATTTGATGATCAATACAGTTGTAGACTAAAGTAAGTAAGGAAGCTGTAATAAAATATTATTTTTGAAGGAAATAGTCATCCATTTTGTCTTCATTGTTACTACAACATGCCTAAAATAATGTCAAGGTAAATTGTGAAGGTAATTGAAAAAAGTGACATTTATCAGATTAATCGTTTTATTCATCCGATCGGTCACAGCACTATACTGCAGTGTAACAAACATTCAACATAATAGAACTAGGAACGGTTCAGTGCAACCTAACAACCTACCATAATATGTCTTGATAAAAGAACCGGGAAAGGTTCTGAGAAACCTAACAATGCTGTAAAATCTCTTGTACTGGAGTCCCTAGTCGCTGCATCTCTGCACATATTTGATCTGACAATAAATATAGTGAAAAGAAAAAGGTGCAAGTCTCGTGCAGTCATAATCTGCGACAAACGCATAGTTTACATCACGTGGTCATTGACATCTGCCCTGCAGAGTTGACAGCTTGCATTTACCAGGATGTGATTATGGGAGACGCAGAGGATGCTGAGGTTTTACTCAAACTGACTCCGGGTAACAAACGAAATAAATGCTGTGCGGACGCTTAGAGTAGAATTCATATATACCACACTCATTCGGCGTTTTCTCGTGCATGCTGTTATTACTGTCACTCAGAGTAGTTCAAATAGCTTGCTTTGCGTTTACTCACAAGAACCTACGATTCCTTTCTGTACGATGAACTAAAGCGCAACAAAGCATGCGTGCTCTACTTTTCCATACAAATACAATTCTTAAAATAATAATAATAATAGAACATGTATATACAGTATATCCGACAAAACTCGCATCAAGGCGGGCACTCGTCGAGTTAAGAGTGACCCGCAAAATGTGTAGTTAGCTTGTTGGGAGGAAAAGTTTCACATCCAACCAACATTGACAACACTGCTCTCTCCCACTGGTCCCCAATCTCTAGTAGCATTAGGGCAGAGAAGTAATGCTGCGCGAGACCCCACAAAGTTATAAAACAAGCCTTGTTTACCTTATAATGGCTGTGTCACCCTGGCGAACTGTGATGTTGTCGGTAGCCCGCTGCATATCCACACTCCGGACGGGGAATCCTGTAGGAATGAGACATAGCAGTCTGAAAAAAGAAGCCTGCAACTGCCTCCAGCACGATTTGCGGCCGACGAGCATTTTTAAAGCTCTGCAGCGCGCGTTTCTGCAGAAATAGATCCAAGAGATGAATAGAAACCAAATAAATCAGATTAGTTGTCCAGAAGTATCAAACACAAGATATGGTCCGATGCAGTCCAGTAAAATACTTGTAGTTGAAAATGTATAGTGTTGTCCTCGCACGATGGACCAATGATGTCCAATGCTTTCCACGTACAAAGTCCTGTGATATTTTTCTCGCCCCCGCTACCCTCCCTTTGCCTCTCTCTCTCTTTCGTCCTCTCTGATTATCCAGTGCCTGACTGTGATGCTGCCTATAAATTGTTAGGACAACAGCACCCCCAGAGGTTCCTTTAAGTGGCACATAGAGCAACCACTGGGCAATGAGGAGACAAAACTTTTAGAGACAGTTTTTTTATATACAGTGTTAAAGACCCTGTAATGTGAAATCACACATCTGTTTCAAAATACATTACACGTTTTTTTGAAGTTTTTTTTTTTTTTTTTACTGGAACTCCCAAATGAAACCTGGCACTTTTATACAAACTGACATTCAAAAACTTGTCACAGATGTCAGAATAAGAAAATTAATATTTATCAGGCAGAAATACACTATGCTCATAACAATTTGTTCATGTTCAGGAACAAAACTGTACACCTGTGGAGATCAGTGTGTAGAATTTGTCAATGTAGTTGTTATTTTGTGTGTGACAGCTTTTTAATATTTAAAGCAACTGAGACTAATCCAGGTCACTCCAACCAGAAAATGAATATATATATATTGTATATATATATGTATACAGTATATTCTAATTGGTGTGGGGTATGATGCAACCAGCCTCTAATATCTTTGAAGTATTTTTGGTCTCATTATCAGCATGGCATTTTTTTTCCTGCTGACTCCCGACCTACTTGTTTCCCTTTCTACGAATCAACTTGCATGAGTTTAAGCGAGCTGAAGCAGTACAAACAGAAAACAGAAACTATAAAAGAGAACGGGCAACTGAAATTGCACACTGTGTTCAGTGGCTGAAGGTTCAAGCTGCCAACAATGATGACTGCATATAAGTCATCATTGAGTCCATTCTCACCTCCTCCATCACCAGCTGGCACTGGCTAATGTGCTGTAGTCTGCACATCTTGTAGGGCTTTAGGGTGAGCAGTAAAGATTGTGTTACCCCTACATTACCCTCTGGCAGGCGGTTAAAGCATTTCAGGACACAAAATTGAGTTTCTTCACGTGAGCTGTCTGAAACCTACCACGGTCACGTACTAACATCATTTTCATGTGTGGAAACCATCATAAAAATGTCTATACAGTGTACTTTTAAAGATCCAATTTTTTAGTATTTGGCAAAAATGCTATGTGTTCTGAATGAATTATCAAAAGCTGTTCTATTCAATAAAAGTGCATTTGTATCTGATTCAGATGGCACATAACACTTCCTAACAGGAAAAAATACAATTTTGAATGTGGCATGTGTAGCTCTTATAGCAGGGTTCACCCAATCGGACCTAAGGGCCACTTTTCCTGTCGTGTTTTCCATGTCTCCCTCTTCCAACACACCTAAATCAAATAATCAGGACCATTATCAGGCTTCTGGAGAGCTTGCTGATGACATAATCATTTGATTCAGGTGTATTAGGGGAGAGAGAGAGAGAGATGAAAAACACGACAGAATAGGTGGCATCAAGGTCCGGATTTGGTGAACCCTTCCTCATAGTTTTGTCAAATCTCATTAGAACAGGTTGTATTTGTTGAGCTTATATATCTTAGCTAAAGTATGAGGAGCTGGATACTGAATGTCTTGTGATGTAAAATAATAATGGTTAGGTATGTCTTGGTAGAGTCTGCTGTCGTTAATCAACTTCATATCGAAGGGCAACAAATCCAAATTGATAAGGTCCTAATGTAGAATCACAGTGGGACAGGTTTTGCTCAAATCCACCACTGCAGTAAAAGATCCTTGTACACATACAGTACGTGCACACTTCAAAGTCTTGATTTGTTCACGCTGAATATGGTGACTAGCACAGAAAATGGAAAGATGGAGAGATAAAGTACTCGGAGATGTTATCTGCACTGACACAAATACAAACTAGAGACATTCTTCCTTAACGAAGATCCATTGTCGCACCCCTTTCGTGAACCTTTTTCCTAGACCTTAAAATAAACAAAATTTTCCATAGATTTCCCTGATATTACATAATATGAATTCATTTTCACCAAGAGGGCAAACAATAACATTACCATGGCTGTGAAAAAACACTGTTCTGACTAATTTCACGTGCAATAATATTTGTGTGTACATATAGATTGCTTTGTACACATATTTTTCGTAAAATGCTGCTGATCCACTGATGATTGTCTATATGGAAAATATGCATACTGTATAAGATTTATAAAATTCATATATATTTTATATGTAACTTGTATGTAAAGTATCTGACACTCAAACCACATATATGATCCTTAGTAAATGTGTACAATATGAAACTTGCATAATTTGGGATATAAATCCGTATGGAAAAGACGGATATAAAACTCATAAAGTTCATATATTTTTCATCTGGAACTTGTATGTAAAGCATGTGACACACAAACTACAGATATGATCCTTAGTAAATTTGTACAATATGAAACTTGCATATTTTGGGAACTTAAAAGAAAAATACATGACAGGTATTGCACATACAATATCTTTAGTATATATGATTAAAATAAAACTTACAGTATATGTGTTAGAAAACTATCAGCCAAACTAAAATCTTGCAAGTATCATAGAAAACATAATAGGTGCAGTTGCACATACATGATACATTGAAATAAAAAAATAACATACCGTATTTTCCACACTATAAGGCAATTCGGAGTATAAGGCACACCTTCAATGAATAGCCAATTTTAAAACCTGTTTTCATATATAGGGCACATCGAATTATTAGGTACAGTAGTAGCAGTAGTAATGGTTGGGGTTGCGTTATACATCAACTAAATGGTGTTGCGCTAAAGGGAATGTCATGCTATGATTAACCAATATTGACCCATATTTTAAATTGCACTGTCTGCTTTTGAGAAAATTGAAGGCTCTTACGTGTGCCTTATAGTGTGGAAAATACAGTTGTCCTCAAACAAAATCACGTGAAAAGAAATGCACAGTTTACCAAAAATATTTTGTTGTTTTGACACGTAGTAACATGAATGTTCAAAGGTTAAATTTTCTCGAAGCCCGGTAGCTCATTCTCTCTCGACCCATTGATTCTCTTAAAAGTATTACATGGGTAAAAGATAATATTTTAGCAATTACAGTAATCCCTCACTACTTTACTGTTTGACTATCATGGATTCTGAACATCACGGCTCAAATTTATATATATTTATATTCACATGTATATAATAATTCTGAAAACATAAACATAAAGGATTTCATTAAATCCGTTAAAACATTAAAACTAATTTTATTTCACAGTGTATAAAAAATAATACAAGCATAAAATGGGGGAAAAAATCTATACATACTGCACATTAGGGCTCAAACAACTAATCGATGAAATAGATTACAACCAATTAATAAACTAGTTGCCAACTAATTTGATTAATGATTTTTGCCCCGTTTGGGTCCTTGTTTGTGTGTAATGTGAGCCTTCATGCGCGTCTTTGGTTAGAGCAAGAGAGACAGAGAGAGTTCACTGCTGTAACTGCTGCTGCAAGTACTGTTGCTGCTGTTGGGTTGCTGAATACATAATATTACTAAGTGTCAAGAGTTAGATTGTCTTTTGTGTTGTTAGATCCAGTGTGCCGATGTCAGAGGTGAGTATATGAAGCCAATTATATTCTTTGTTGATGAGACGTTACTACTTAGGATGGAGCGCTAAGCTAGTTAGCGATTAGGCTAATTAGTGTCTTAAGTGTCAGTTTGTATAGGGAATGGGACGTACTACGTCATTGTTTGGACGCGCCTCCATGCTGGCAATATGATTCACTTCCGGGTCGGCAGACTCAATGCGGATTGTAACGTGTGGTCGTGCTAAGCTAACTCTTTCGGTGTTTTAGAAAGAAATTATGGGTGTGTATTGTTGTGTTACCGGGTGCAACAGCTTCTCCTACGACTAAAAAAAGGGCGAGGAAAACTGGACTCACTTTTCACCGTTTTCCTGCATGGAGGACCAAATATCAGATCGCGAAGGCACGACTGATGGCTGGATTGCAGCGGTTTGTCGGAAAAGCATTTCTTATGATCATATTTCTGCTGGAATGAGAGTATTCCCCTCATCTCTACTCTTGTAAGTTGAACGATTTATCCGTTTTGGTTTCAATACGTTTTTTTTTGTGTGTGTTTTTTTTACTGTTGTGTAAATCTGCCTCGGTAGCAATGCTAACCTACTCCTCCTCCCCTACCTGTTGTGTTACTAGGAAAACCTGCATATGAAATGCTGACAACACATCCCGATTGGTCACCATATCTCTTCTTGGGTTATTCTGAGGTCAAGCGCACCACATCGGAGCGTTATGAGAGGTTGGAAAGGCGAAGAGTGCACGCTGAAACTTCAGTTTGCTCTGCTCTTACAAACACGATCCCAAGTGTTGTTGTGAAAAGTCAATAAAATATGAATACCAAAACATGACTTGAACAACTTCTTGACAAACTGTAACTGCTTGTTGTTTACTTCAGGTCTTCATAATAAACAGGTGTAATAATTACAAAGTCAGGTGACTTAATTTTGTTATTCTATTTGGAATATGCATTGACAATTTTTGGACAGTGTTGTAGACAAGAACTGGGACTGATAAGTTGCAATAGATTTATTTCAAGTAATGCAATTTCTCCAATACGATATTTTAATTGACAGTTTAAAATCTTTAAATTAGTGCAAACAAGGCCCACCCTCTGACGGTGGCAGCAAATATTATATAATTATAAGTAATACACAAATACAAGATCACAATAAACGTGTCTTTGTCAAAGCAGTTTAAAACACTATTTACTGGCCTTGGGTAAATTGCCAGACAGGATAAATATGTGCTTTAAAGTTCTTGCATTTCCATTTTAAGTATTGCAAGTACTAGTCTCCAACACAGTATTTGAACTGACAGTTTAAAATCCTTTTAGTACAAAATGGCCCACACTCTGGCAGGGGGCAGCAAATATTATAATACATAATACATTATAAAAAGCTATATACTATATAAATACAAGATCACAACAAAACCTGTATTTTTTCAAAGCAGTTAAAAAACATCCAGTGGCCTTAGGTAAATAAAGGTGTAAAAATATGTACTTTACAGTTCTTGCATTTCTATTTTAGGTATTGCAACTTTTCCAACACTATTTGAATTGACAGTCTAAAGTCTCCATAAGTGCAAATAAGAATATTATAATTTAAAAATAATAATAGAATATATAAATTCAACATTACAATGAAACGTGTCTTTGTCAAAGTGGTTTAAAAAAAATAATAATAATAATAATACGTCACTGGCCATAGTTAAATAGCCAGGCAGAATAAATATGTGCATGACAGTTCTTGCATTTTCACAAGTTAAAAGCCCGCAGTTCATCGACGAGAAGGGCAGACCCAGATGGCGTCTGCAGCAGGGGCTTGTTTGAGTCCGACACAGGACAAATGGAACCACTCCATTGAACAAATTTTCTTTGTCAAATGATCCAAGAAGAGAGATGGTGACAAATCGGGATGTGTTGTCAGCAGGTTTACCTAGGAACACAACAGGTAGGTGAGTCGTAGTAGGCGAGCATTGCTACCGAGGCAGATTTACACAACGGTGTAAAAAAAGAAAAACGTATTGAAACCAAAAGTGGATAAATCGTTCAACTTACAAGAGTAGAGATGATAGGAACACACTCTCATTCCAGCAGAAATATGAACATAAGAAATGCTTTTCCGACGAACCGCTGCAATCCAGCCATCCGTCGTACCTTCGTGATCTGATATTTGGTCCTCCATGCAGGAAAACGGTGAAAAGTGAGTCCATTTTTCCTAACCCCTTTTTTTGTCGTAGGAGATGCTGTTGCACCCGGTAACGCAACAATAAGCACCCATATTTTCTTTCTAAAACACCGAAAGAGTTAGCTTAGCACTACCACACGTTACAATCCGCATTGACTCTGCCGAACCGGAAGTAAATCATATTGCCAGCATGGAGGCGCGTCCAAACAGTGACGTAGTACGTCCCATTCCCTATTGTGTTTTGAGGAGCATGTTAGCACTTGAGGACAGGACAGGACTTTTGTCTGATCTGTATACTCAAAGAATGCTTAATCTCTCTGCAAAATATATATACAGTTTACATGTAGAAAACATTAAGTTAAAAACTTCAAAACGTATATGATACATCAATGGGAAATATAATTTGCCATACAATTTCCATATATACCACATACGTACATAATTTTTACTTGTTTCATACTTAAATACTTTAACTATTTTGTATGAAAACAAATCATAGTATGATACATACTACTTATGATACTAAAGATTTATAACAAATTCTTATATGGTTTTTTCTATTTCTTTTCTATATGTTCACTTATCAATTAGCATATTTGTAATTAAACTAATGTAAATAAATTCAGTTGATGCATACTGTTGTGAATTAAAATCTTATGTGTGGTCTATAGATATGATTTACTTGTGTTCAGTAGGTGTAAATAGAAACATGTTAGTATTATGTACTCATATAGGATATTTAAGGGGAAAAAATGTGTGTATATAAAACGTACTCTCAAGATGTATATAAATATAAAATAAGAACTGAACGAAACAATCACATATGAAACTATGGCAATTGGAAAGAAAATGCAATGCACAATGCAAAATTAAAGTAATAGTAGGGTAAACGCTGAGTTGAAAGTCAAGCATTTAAAAATGTTTTAAGAGGAGTTTCAAGAAGCCTAAGTGTTCTTATAGCACACTACAGGCTGAAAGCTGTGTGTGCATGCCCTCGACTGACTGACTACAGATAATATAGGCACCAATAAGTCCACAATTAATTAATCATCCTTAATAAAATTTTTGTTTTGTTTCTTTAAATCCGGCTCCAAGTATCCATAGTTACTGGCCCATGCTACCTAGCTACCAAGTTTCAAGACATTTGTTTAATAAATGACAGATGAGTAGGACATGAAGATTAGATTCCACAAGAAGAAAAAGAAGAAGAACAACCAAAACTACTCGAGTGGCACCTTGACAGGCTTTCAGCCTGCAAAAATTAACAATCAGGGGCCTAGTCATTACACCGTTTGGAATCAGTAATATAAAATACTTTATCCTACATGAGCTTCCACTTACATCCTAGCTCGTAACTAAGTTGGCACCAGTTCTTTCCGTATCCACCAAATGAGCATCGGTTCCATGGGCTGAAAACAGAAGCTTGCAATTCTTGCTTGGTCAAACGAGGGCTAGGTAAACCGCCGGCCATTTGTCAATCATGACGACATAGGAACAGTGAGCTCATGCGTGCGGCAGTTGATGACTTTAGCAGAAGCACAAAAGTTACCCCAACTCCATCTGCTGCCATTCCATGTTCTTACTTGGTGTCCTATTAGACATGTTCTGAGATACATGTGAAATATTTGTACACAGAGATTTACCGGCAAATTCACCCCTTATGGAAGGAGAGTTTTAAATATCTACAGTATATACTGTCCCAAAAGAACTGTTGTGTTTGATAGAACAATATGTCTATATGCTGCCATAGCAGATTCATGGCGCAATAAGCCCCCAAACTATTTTTAATGTGTCCGTTTTACCCTGGAAACCCCTGTCTACAAAGGTCACGCAACCCGATTTGGTTTCAACCTAGTCATAAAAAGACGGTAAGTAATCGTATTTATTATTCAAAATATTTGTCATTTTTAGCTTAGAATCATTAATTGATGTCTAATATTTAGTTTAAAAAAAAAAAAGACTTAAAAAAATTATTCACTCTTTTAAACACAGTACGTCGCAATGAAAAAATTGGCGTCTGTAAAAAAATCACGATATCTACCTCATAACTATCGCTTAATTGTATTTTTTTTCATTACTGTCGCATTTTCCCCAATATTTTAGACAATAAATAATCGATCCAAACAAAGAAAATTGAAAAAAATGTTTAAAACGGTAAATATGCGCAAATGAAAATTTCGATTACTCCTTGATCTCTGCGATTTCTGCATCGCGACCTTTGTTATTTTACCATGTTTCACCCATAAAATCCCCCAAAAATCCGGCAGTAGCCATTCAAAGCTGTGTCTTGAGTTTTTGGATCGAAAAGATGTAAGTATGCGATAATATCTCGTAATTTTTTTTTTAATGCCCTACAGTTCAAAAAATTTCTTCCCCTAGAAAATTGAGATTTTAAGCTTTCCAATGATGTATCACACATGCATGTAGGACAATTTTGAAATTTGGCCAAATTGGGGGTCTCAGAGCGGAACTTCAAGTCACCTGAGTGTTTTCTGCCATAAATATACTGTATATATGTACAGTATATGACGGAAAACACAGACAAGACTGAAAAAGCAGTTCCTGCTCTTGCACGGACAACGCAGACAAGACTGAAAAAGCAGTTTCTGCTCTCTCACTCCTATTTAAAATAAACTGCTGTATTTTAAGCCAAAAGAACTGTTGTGTTTGATAGAACAATATGTCTACGTATATGCTGCCATATCAGATTCATGGTGCATTAAACCCCCAAACTACTTTTAATTTGTCCGTTTTACCCTGGAAACCCCCGTTTACAGAAGTTGTGCAACCACTTTTGTTTCAACCTAGCCATAAAAAGAAGGTACGTAATTGTATTTATTATTCGAAATGTCTGTCATTTTTAGCTTAGAATCATTAATTGATGTCTTATATTTGGTTTAAAAAAAAAAAACCACACGACTCAAAAAAATTATTCACTCGCATATTTGAAATTTGAAACAAATTACGTCACAATGAAAAAATTTGCGTCTGTAAAAAAGTCACAGCTATCTACCGCATAACTATCGCTTAACTGTATTTTTTTCGTTACTGTCGCATTTTCCCCAATATTTTAGATGATAAATAATCGATGCAAACAAAGAAAAATTGAAAAAAACGTTTAAAAGGGTAAATATATGAAAATGAAAATCTCGACCACTCCTTGATGTCTGCGATTTCTGCATCGCGGCCCTTGTTATTTTACCATGTTTCACCCATAAAATCCCCCAAAAATCCGGCTATGGCCATGCACAGCTGTGTCTTGACACTTGGTGATCCATGCTACATGGAGTTTTTGGATCGAAAAGATGTAAGTACATGATAATATCTCGTTAAAATCATCGTGTCTTTAATTATGCTCTCGCATGCTCTCACCTTCAGTTAAAATTTTCTTCCCCCAGAAAATTGAGATTTTTGTGGTGGTCCTAGCCCACAGTCCCCTCAACTGGCTTTTATTGTTGTTACACTTCCTGTTTTTATGTGGCATGAGTTCAACCTGGCAGGCTGGGTGTGGCAGACCTGGGAGTGCACCTGCAGCTCATCGCAATCAACACTGCTTGTGAGGCGCGGCCTGGGCAGCAAGCAGGTGCCGGATGATTCCGCCAGTCACCATTGGTACATCGGCCAACTATGCCTGTAGTTTTTGACGATCGTTCATTGAACTCTCCTAACACTAATCTTGTTTTTTGCCATCAGGACAACCACCCTCCAAGCCCTCGCAGCCACAGTCACAGCCTCAACCTCAGCCACAGCCATAGCCATTGTTCAATAAAAACCCTTCACTCCTCTTCCGTTTCCTGGTCGCACTTTGATCCGCATAGGCTTTTCCAACTTTGCCCCAACAATTTTAAGCTTTCCAATGATGTATCACACGTGCATATCGGACAATTTTGAAATTTGGCCAAATTGGGGGTCTCAAAGCGGAACTTCAAGTCACCTGAGCGTTTTCCACCATATTTAGTTGGACGATAATTTTTCATCCACGCTTGTTGTGCGATCCTCTGCAAAAAAACAATGTAACTCAGTTCTTGTGTGCTACATAACATCAATAAGGGAGTCATTGCCCTCATATTTCATTTTCCAGCCTACTCTGCTTACTGTATATCTAACTAGATTTGGCAATATCAGCAAAATAGGAACCAACCAAACACCCACTGACACACACACACAGTGCATGTGTGTTTATGTATGCATATGTTAGATGTATTTATTTTCAGAACAGGAAAGGGAGATGAAAACAGAATGTATTAAACACTTCAGAGAGGAGGCATTTATAATTTACGTTGGCATTGCCCATCAAAAATGCTGTATGATTTCTGGGCACAGGTAACGAAGAAACTCTCTTTCCTATTGAACTGCAGGATTCCATTGTCTCCAACTCTTTGTCTGCTTGGCGATCTGAATACAGTGAATATCTCTATCCATCAAACCCGTCCACTACTAGCAAGTCTAACGATAGCCAAAAAAACAATATTGTTGAATTGGAAAAACAAACAAAACATTAGCATTAACCAATGGCTAAATCTAATCATTGAATATATAACATTAGAGAAAATATCTGCCAAACAGACAAATAAAATGGACAAATACGAACAACAGTGGGAAACGGTCGCAAGAATGATGAACATAGACTAAGGATTCTCTCTCACCTGCGAAGGAATGCCACAAAAATAATAAAATTGTATACATAAATGGATGTATGCGGGGTGTCCAGGGAAGTTGTATGCATCCTTCTGCAGCTGGAAACTGGACATGTTTAAATCCGAACTGTTTTATACACTCCCAACAGCATGTAATAAATAATTTTTCTTCCTTCACAGTTTAGTCGGTCAATGGGCTTATTTTACAAGGATACTCATGGACAATTTGGTTTCCAGCTACTGGGGATCATATGCAACTTTCTTTGGAACACCCTATATATTACTTATCAGACTTGGAACAATTAAGGAACTATGCGTAAATAATACACTTCACTGGTCCTTGGCATACATCTAATGGTGTTTGATAAACCTCTTCTTCTATCAGCTTTACAGGTGGAGTTTGTTGGCGTCCTGCCCTGGGCCGTCCCGCCGCCGGTCTTGGCCCCCGGGATTTTCGGCCGGGGCTTGTCCGGTTGCGTCTGGCTGTGCGGGGGGTCCCGTCGGGCGCGCGCTGGTGTCGTGGGCGGGTGGGGGGGCCGTGCGGGTGCCGGTCCGGGGCCGCGGCCCTTCCCCGGCCGGCTGGCCGGGGTGGGGTTGGGGTTGGGGTGGGGGCCGGGGGGTGTATGCGGCAGCCATGGTTCCCTCCCAGGTCCGCCCGGCCGGAGCCGCGTCTCCCTGTACCGGGTGCCGGGGAGGTGCCCTCTGGTGCCATACCGCGCGCCCCTCTTGGCCCGGGGGTGGGTTGTGGGGGGTGCGCTTCTCTCCCCTTGGTCTGTTTCCGGCCCTGTCCGCCTCCCTGGGCCGCGGCGGCCGCGGCTGCCCCCCGGCCGGCGGGGTCGTTAGCGGGGCCTCTTGGGGCCCGCGGGGCCTAGGGTGAGGCTTGTTGTCCCTTGCCGGTGGGGTGGACGCCCCCTGGTCGCCGGCGCTTGGTGTGGCGCCTGCTCGGGGTGCGGGGTGGGTGCTCGGTGGGTGGGAGGGGGGTGGGCGGTCGCGGAGGCGCCGTGGGTGTTCTGGGGCGGGGATTGATCGGGGCCCTGACGCTTCTTCCGCCCTGGGGCCGGTGGTTCTGGTGGACGGGGCCACGCCCGCGGGAGCCTGCCTCTTAACTCACGCACTGTAAATATTTTTCACCCTGGCACTTACATGCTCATACATTTCTCCGGGGAGAGTTGGGACGGGGCTTTACAGTCCCAGCCCGACTCCCCCCTGTTTTTAATGCACCACACACCAAGGTTGTGGGATGGTTGGGACCTGTTGGGGGGGGGGGGGGCCTCACGGCTGCCTCCTCACCACAGGCCCCGCCATCCCTGCACCTTTTTTAAATGCACCACACACATCATACTCCACAGGAGAGCTCTGGCAAAGGGCGGTGGGACGGGCGGCTGGACAGAAACTCCATGCTGCGGTCCCACTGCCCCAAGCCAAGCTCTCCTATTTTAATGCATACATTGCACTACCCTCCCCTCACACCCCCATCACGGTGCTGGGTGATGGCTGCCAGTCGGGAACCTGGCAGCCACAGTAATAGGGTGGTAGGTGGGTCCCACACTTTTTCTATATGGCGTGGCTCCCGGGGTGTGGCCTCCCCTCTGCCTCGGCTGCCGGCCGCGGGAGTGGGTTGGGGGGTCGGGTCTCCGATCTTGCGTCGCCCCATGGCAGTCCCTGGGCGTTCTCCTGCCTCCGCCTTCCCCTCTCTCCTCTGGCTGGGCGTCCGCCCTGCGCTCCGTCGCGGGTCGCTGGCTGGGCGCCGGTGTATCAGCTGGGTGTCGCCTGCACCGGCGGGGGACCCTGCCTTGCCTGGGGCTTGGTGGGCCGCTGGGGGTCCCGTGGCGTGCCGTGCCGGTTGGGGGGCTGTGGCTGTGGCTCGTGGTCCGGGTGGGCGGGCGGGGGTGGGTGTAGGCGTGGGGTTGGTGATGCGTCCCCTCCTGCCATCCCTGAAGGCCGGTTGATGGGCGCGCGGGTGGCCCGGGGGACCACCCTGGGTCCCGGGGGGGGGGGTGACGGTGGCTCCTTTGCTGGGCGGTTGGAGGAGGGATGGGCTGCGCGTGGATCCCCCCGCCCCCCCGCCCGCCCTCCCTCCCCGGGCTGGCTGGGTGTGGGCCGTGGCCCTGGGTTGGTGCCCGCGCGGTCTCTCCGCCCGTCTGCGTGGCTGTCGCGCGCCCGGTGGGGCTTGCGTGCTGCTGGATGTGGTAGGACATGCTCGGGTTGGGGGTTCCGGTGCCGGGATTGGCGATGCGGCGGCGTAGGATTGGTCGCCAACGGGCTTTCACTCATAAGAGATTCACACGATTACTGGGTTCTAGATCACAGAACTGATTTGTGTACACTCTACCCCTTTCAATCACTTAGTTTATAGTCTTATAGACACCCCCACCCCCATTCTCCTCTTTCACTGGCCAACAGGCCCCCACATGGTGTAAACCGGAAATACATCTCGCTGACGATAGCACCAGCATATTAGTAACTAGTTTAGATGTTCAATGTATTTCTTGTTGTTGTTTGTGTATGTGTTTCTTTTCTTTCTTCTCTTGTATTTCTTTTCTTCTGTCCCCCCATAATCCCTTCCTGTTCGCTGCTTTGTCATAATAAAAAGGTATTTTGAATCATCACAATGGGAGTATGTCAGACTCTCAATGTGAAACATTAAAACTGTTCAGAATCCGGGCACTTAGACTTCCATTCTCTGTGTCAAACAGCTGAACAGGACAGGTTTTAAAAAAAAAAAAAAAAAAAAAAAAAAAAAAATGCTGTATGATACACATGAATGATAGTAGCTGGATACATAATCAATCGTAACCTTCATTGAAAATGGATTTTTTTCCCCAATTTTACAGTTGCATATTATTAAAATGTGGGAAACCAACATTGAATTTGGTTCATATCAAGGAGAAAAGGGGAATGTTATATCTTTTTACAACATTTTAATTATGTGCAAACAACGTACATTATAAAGTTCTGTTTCATTGATTTGCTTGATGGTCACATATGCATAACATATTAGCTTATTCAGCAGAATAACTACCTGAGGCACCTAATTTCTTTCTTTCCTTCTGTCTTTTTGTCAGCAGAAACCTAATACACTTGGAACTTAAGTTCAAAGTATGCCAAATTGACAACACAACAACTAAGAATGCTCAAGAGTATTATATAATATTCTGTGAAGTAATTGGCATATACCGTGTTGGCATTTTGTAGAAAGGATGATTAAATAAATTGATGAAGGCAATTAATCACCTCTGACATTTGTTTGAGGAGCAGAACACACACACACACACACCTAGACCTACACCTAAAAGCACACCTCCTGTTGACCCAGGTTATCAGATCACAATGCATTTGTACCTCTATCTATTGCTTGCTATCTATTATTCATGAAACTCATAACGCAACAAAGGCGCTCAAAAGCCGCCTTTATGTAAATGACTTGTCTTGTCAGGTTTCAGGTTTCCCGTAAAGTATTTAACATGCAGGCAGATGTCCAGATTAACTGTTTACTTTTTGAAGAGTTTCAGCCGTTTGTGCACTAAACATTGCTGGCCTTCAGGAGCGATTTACTTGGTTCTACGTGTTATGTTTGATTATATCGAAACCCTAGCTGTGTTCCCTTCACTTCTGGGTTATTTCTGCTTAGATAATCGCAAAAAGAAAATAGCTTTTTCTTATTTGTCCTCAGGGTTTCAAATCTCCTATAATATCAACACCCGAAAACACATATGTCAAACTATTTTTCATCTGAAAAATGGAGTGTATTATGTGTGTGTATACCACCAATAACCATCCGATTTTTAATCATTTGAAAATATATAGTTATAAATGATATAATTTCTTGAAAATGGGTAGTATTTCAATAAATCCTTGGATAAAAGCAACTGTAAGCCATGTGACTGAAATACCAATGCAGATTCTGCTCATTGTTGCCTGGTGTTAGTGTGGAGTGATCATACAGCATGTGCAAATTGCCAAAGCTTGACCTCAGCATTTGGCATGTAAGTTATTTATTTATTTCTTTAACAGCCTAAAAAGCCTGTGGACAGCCACTACCCACACACAATACCTCCTCAATCTTCTTGTAAAATTATTGGTTTGAGTTGGTCTCTTAGGGTTTTATCTCCTTGTGCCATGTACTGACACACAGAAAACTTGCTATAGAGGATTTGTGGAGTGGTAATGTCCAAGGTAATATACAGGGTGTTCCAAAATGTTTGACCCCATTTCGTAGGCTAATAATTTTGACAATTTTCGTTGGAATGACCTCAAATTTTCACAGCTTGTGTAGAAACATTTGAAGTTTTTGAGTGTAGCATTTGGCATTTCAATTTTTTTAGGTTAAGAAATGCCGTTCACTTTAAAAGAAAAGGCATTTTGCGTGTTAGAGTATGGTCGGACTCAGTTACCAAAGACAGTGCAGCGTGCCTTCTTCACAAATTTTGCAAAGAAGGCACCAGAACTGAAACAGAGAATTACAGCTGCACTGGAAACTGTTACCGAAGACATGCTACAGCGAGTTTGGCATGAGCTCGAATACCGACTCAACTTGTGCAGAGTCACAAGCGGCGCTCATATTGAACATTCATGAAAATCTGTCATAAAAATAACAAATATTTGTACTTTTCTTTGTAAATTTAACCAATAAAACCTATGACCTTCAACATAAAGTGTATTTAGTTTCATTAAGATCTATCAAGTAGTTTCTGAGATATGGGTATTTAGAATGGGGTCAACCATTTTGGAACACCCTGAACTTTGGGGTTGAAAGTAGAATGCCAAGGATGTGATGGTAAGTCCTGACAGACTTTTTAGCCTAAAAAAATGTATACCAGTATTTCCATCCATCCATCCATCCATTATCTTCTGCTTATTCCGGGGTCGGGTCGCGGGGGCAGCAGCTTCAGCAGGGAAGCCCAGACTTCCCTCTCCCCAGCCACTTCAGCCAGCTCCTTCGGCGGGATTCCAAGGCGTTCCCAGGCCAGCCGAGCGACATAGTCTCTCCAGCGTGTCCTGGGTTGACCCCGGGGCCTCCCGCCGGTGGGACATGCCCGGAACACCTCTCCAGGGAGGCGTCCAGGAGGCATTCGAACCAGATGCCCGAGCCACCTCAACTGGCTCCTCTCAACGCGGAGGAGTAGCGGCTCGACACCAAGCCCCTCCCGGATGACCGAGCTTCTCACCCTATCTCTAGGGGAGAGCCCGGACACCCTGCGGAGGAAACTCATTTCGGCCGCTTGTATCCGGGATCTTGTTCTTTCGGTCACGACCCACAGCTCGTGACCATAGGTGAGGGTAGGAACGTAGATCGACTGGTAAATCGAGAGCTTCGCCTTTTGGCTCAGCTCCTTCTTCACCACAACGGACCGGTGCAGAGTCCGCATCACTGCAGACGCTGCACCGATCCGCCTGTCAATCTCCCGCTCCCTCCTACCCTCACTCGTGAACAAGACCCCAAGATACTTGAACTCCTCCACTTGGGGCAGGATCTCCTCCCCGACCCGGAGAGGGCATGCCACCCTTTTCCGGCTGAGGACCATGGTCTCGGATTTGGAGGTGCTGATCTTCATCCCAACCGCTTCACACTCGGCTCCGAACCGCCCCAATGAGAGTTGGAGGTCACGGCTTGATGAAGCCAACAGCACCACATCATCTGCAAAAAGCAGAGATGAAATGCTGAGGCCACCAAACCGGACACCCTCAACCCTTCGGCTGCGCCTAGAAATTCTGTCCATAAAAATTATGAACAGAATCGGTGACAAAGGGCAGCCTTGGCGGAGTCCAATCCTCACTGGGAACGAATTTGACTTACTGCCGGCAATGCGGACGAGACTCTGACACCGGTCGTACAGGGACCGAACAGCCCTTACCAAGGGGCTCGGTACCCCGTACTCCCGGAGCACCCTCCACAGGACTCCCCTAGGCACACGGTCGAACGCCTTCTTCAAATCCACAAAACACATGTAGACTTGTTGGGCGAACTCCCATGCACCCTCAAGGACCCTGCCGAGGGTGTAGAGCTGGTCCACTGTTCCACGGCCGGGACGAAAACCACACTGCTCCTCCTGAATCCGAGATTCGACTTCCCGACGGACCCTCCTCTCCAGCACCCCTGAATAGACTTTACCGGGGAGGCTGAGGAGTGTGATCCCTTTATAATTGGAACACACCCTCCGGTCCCCCTTTTTGAAAAGAGGGACCACCACCCCGGTCTGCCAATCCAGAGGCACTGTCCCCGATGTCCACGCGATGTTGTAGAGGCGTGTCAGCCATGACAGCCCTACAACATCCAGAGCCTTTAGGAACTCCGAGCGGATCTCATCTATCCCCGGGGTCTTGCCACCGAGGAGCTTACCAACCGCCTCAGTGACTTCAACCCCAGAGATCGAAGAGCCCACCTCAGAGTCCCCAGACCCTGCTTCCTCAAAGGAAGGCGTGTCGGTGGAATTGAGGAGGGCTTCGAAATATTCTCCCCACCAACTCACGACGTCCCGAGTCGAGGTCAGCAGTACACCATCTTCACTATACACAGTGTTAATGGTGCACTGCTTCCCTCTCCTCAGACGCCGGATGGTGGACCAGAATTTCCTCGAAGCCATCCGGAAGTCGTTTTCCATGGCCTCGCCGAACTCCTCCCATGTCCGAGTTTTTGCCTCAGCGACCGCCGAAGCCGCAGTCCGCTTGGCCAGCCGGTACCTGTCAGCTGCCTCCGGAGTCCCACAGGCCAAAAAGGCCCGATAGGCCTCCTTCTTCATCTCTTCATATCTTCTTCTTCATAAAATGTATATTTATGAAATAAAAATAACTAACCACTCACAGATTGTACAAATGCACCTGTTACCTAAAGGGTGGATTTTGAAATGTGACATATAACTTTTAAGACTTAACTAGCTCCTGCAAATGACAAAGTAAAAATGTTTTCTTTGATTGCTGGTGTCTTCAGATAAGATGTAATGCATGTATATAATGTATTCATAATTAAATGAATAAAACGTTTCTTGTATCTCTTGAAGACATGTTGTGAAACAAAACACATTGTATGCTTAGATGTTTACTATTCCTATAGGTGACGTGTCAAGGTTTACTCTCGTTGAGGTCTTCTACTGTAGCTGAAAGAAGTGAGACATCCACATTCACACCACAATGTAAATGTTTCTAAACCGACATCTTTGCAACCTTCACTTTAAAATGTATTGTAGTTTTGAACATCTGGCTGTTACTGTAAATAAGTATCTTACGGCATATGCCTGTGGCCTATGGAAAACACCGATTGTGAATTAATACTTCAGCAAATGAAAATTAGTTTTGAATTGCATTTCAATCATCAATTAGTTTAGGACGTGATCGTGCCCAGAGGTGGGTCATAACGCGTTACATCTACTCCGTTTGATTTACTTTAGTAACTTTTGAGAAAAATGTACTTCTTAGAGTAGTTTTACCACGCAAAAGTTTTTGCTCTTACTTGAGTAGGTTTGTGAGGATAAAACACTACTCTTATTTCGCTACTTTGGGCTACACTAGAGCCGTTACATTTTTCATCTTTATTCTATGTATTGACCTTATTTTTGCCAGAGATGCCGCCAGTAGTGCTACATGTTTCACCAATGAGATGTCGCAACAATAAACACATGACTCCATTGTACCATTCAGGGGTAACAATGTTTTTTCACTACTAGAGGGCACTCATGCTCTTTGGACGGGTAATAGGTCATAGTGTTCTGGTCTAAATTTCATGCTCTTTGTGTCATTTGTTATGCATAATATGGTCACATGATTACATACAGCAGCTCAACAACTCAGCAGGGATACCCAACCATCAGGCCGGGGACCAGTACCAGTCCGTGGAGCATATGCTACTGGGTCGCAGAGAAATAATAAATAATTTGTTAACGACCGCAATCTGGCCTGTGCTTCTTGACTAATGTGAGTAGAGATTTGCGTACATTGCCCTCTAGTGGTTGGCCGCCACTACCAAGGTGTTTGCACACCTATAGACCCTACCCACGTGACGTCACAACTTCGCCCTCCTGACTGGTGCCGCCCAATTGTCCGTCAACACATCGTCTTTACCTGTTACAGCTACGTACATTCCTCCTATTTACGGCGTGTTTTTCTGCTCGTTAACATTAATAATCAAAATGGTGAAGGCGTGTGTGGCGGTCGGTTGCAATAACAGAGAAGATAGACGGAGAGACTTGAAGTTCTACCGGATTCCGAGAGACCCGGAGAGGAGAGAGCGAGATGGGCTGCTGCAATTCGACGAGAAAACCGGGCTCCAAACGATTACCACAGATTATGTAGTAGTCATTTTATATCTGGTAAGATGCATTTAATATATATTTAGAGGGTTTTGGGCTGACAACCACAATTAAGATCATTGCTAGGCTAATCGCCGACAACATACACGTATGTATGTAGTGAGAGTGCTATCGCTAAACCATATAAACATTAAAAGCCCTAGCTCCATTGACAAATGACATGAAATACATTAGACTTGACAGTGGATGTTAGCAAGAACAAAAGATTTTGAATTGAAAATTTCGTAACTCACCTTTCCAAGCACAAGATAGATTCCTGCCGAATTTTCGTGGACGAGGACCTGTTTCACCCAACCAGCAACAAAGTATTTATAAGCCTCAAAGCTCTTAAAGTTTTACAAACTTTTGTGAGAATAGGCTGATTTTGTGTGGAAAAGATAGTTGTAAATATCAGGGTTGCTAGCAGATGTCAGGCAAATACGGCGAAGACAGCGGGTCGAAAAACATCGATTTAGGCATCAAATATGGATCTGGCGAATGGATAAACTGAAGCTTTTCCACATAACGCCTTTTATGCAACGCATCAAGTGAGTTTATGGCATCCGAAAGCACCGGGTCTTCCATGAAATGCATTATAAATTGCTCGATCAATTGAGACCATTGATAATACAGACACAAAATGACGGACAAGGGGGCGGAACAATACAGCGATCACGTGATTTTGTGACGTCGGTGGGTAGGGTCTATAGCAGCCCGGCCTCAGTCATGTAAACAGTAACATTGGCTGCTGTTGGCTGTGTGCTGCGGGTGGTGACGTCTTTGGACAGCTTTTTTACAGGGAAAAGGTCACCTTGTGAGCCAGAAGAGGGGCCTAAAACCAAGTCCATTCTGCATTATATATGGCAAAAAAAAAAAAGGTAGCAACCCTTTCACAATGGAGAAGAACTCATTATGCCTACGACCAAGGATATTTGCCATCACGTTTAAGGAAAGGCCACTGTTAAAAAAAAAAGAAAAAAAAAGGTTGATTCAGCGAATGGTGAGTTACATTTTCCCTCCACTTAATGTTGTTTTTTTGCTCTGTCGTCTTATTTTATATTAACTGTAATTTTCTACCACACATTGCCGGTTCTGAAAAAGAAAAAAAAAAAAAAAACATATAACAGCTGTGGTGCAAAAAAGGTTGGGGACCACTGGGCTATATAGTATAATAATAACAGTTTATATAGATGATGTATTGCTGAAAAAAATAAAAAAAATACAGGTAGTCCCCGGGTTATACGATGCACCCTACTTACATGAGTTCAACTTTTAGATGCCTGAGTCTTGTCATTTTTATTTTTTGTTGACTTTTGTTTTGTTAAGCATGCTTTTATTTTGGCGCAGGAAGCGTAGATCAGGTTGTACTTCCGCATGCGAGAGCATTTACACACCCGCCCACCCCACACACGGCACACACATACATGAGGAGACAGTGAGTGAGTGAATAGGTGACAGCCTGCGCGCACATTTGTTGCTTGTGAAGCCTACAGAGGTGATGACTGTATATAACCCCTTTTGTGCTTTTTCAATTGTGGTCAAATACTTGTGGCGAGTTTATATTATTGTTTTTTGATGATGTGCGGACGCTAACTGATACATACTAATCGTTTGTTATTGCTGTATCAGCAGTTACATGTAAACGCAAATTTGAAATGCTGTTATTGAAGATGAGACTGATTTCATCTTATTTTAGTTTCATTCTGCAATTGTTGATGTCATGAGCAGCTGAATAAAGTCAGCAAACCACACGGCCGTATGACATCGTCATTTCGGAGCTTAGCTCGATGTCTAGCTAGGACTTAGCTCCAATGTCTTGGTGAGCACAGTACAATGATGGATAGTGTATGTTTTCGGATAGTTTTGATTTTTTATTTTATTTTATTTTATTTTATAGGGTGTTAAGAGGTATTTAATGGGTTAGTTCCGACTTCTAGGTTACATCGTCAGTGCAGAAACGGAATTCGTTCGTTATGCAGGGACTACCTGTAAACCATTATTTTTACAAAATCCGACATTGTAAGCAGTTACTCACAATAGCCCCTTTCATATACTCCGAAACACTGGGAATATCACGTGACATAAACGTGCAGCAGTTGTGTGTGAAAACAATTTCCCGTGTCGACTGAAACGGAGATTACGCGGACATTTCATAGGTCGCGTCCTAGCATCATGTCCTGGACTTTACCGGGAAGCAGTGTGCGTGAAAGCAGGCGTTAAATTCCCGGGTCAGAGCGCGATGGCCGATCGTCAGTTCCTCCCTCTTCGCAGTAAGATGAAAAGCGGTAAACAAACATCGCAATTATAAATATAGCAAGCGGGAAATAGGTAAATGAAACTGAAAACATAACAAAATTAAAATGTTAATTATTACGTTCGGGTTGGGCCGGGCTGGGTTCTCTCTCACTAACTTTTTAAAATAAATATATATTTATATTTATATATTATCATATTTATATACAGAATGTATACTAAAACAATAAATAGATGTTAATCTAAGGAATACTTGTTTTAAATTAAATAATTTGGATAAAGAAGAGAAGGGGCTTTATGGTCATTGCAGAGCCAGAGCATGCCATGCGCTCTCTTTTTAATCTTCCACTCTGTTTATTTATATTTAACAAACTTTTCCAGCATTTTTTCATTGTGTAAATGCATTTATAATGATCATAAAAACTATATAGACTCGGCCTACAAATAAAATATAAAATTTTCTTTTTCTTTTTTCGGGCTCGGGCATACAAATAAAACATACAATTCCGGGGGGAGGTTCAAATCAAGTTAATTGATCAGGCTAGGGCCGGGTCAGGCTTTAATACCCGTGGACCCGGGTCGGGTGGGGCTGGATTTTTAGGCCCGATCTTATCTCTAGGTTTAATACAGTCTTTAGCTTAAACTGGCTGCAGTGACATCGGGAACGCTCCCTCTGAAACAAAACACGATTTGACCAACATTTTTTTTTTTTTTTTAAGTTAAACAATCACACAAATACAATAACACTACAAATACAAAACTGCAATGCAAACAAACATACATACCTATAAAACAATAAAATAGAAAGGAGGCACTTTGTACATACTGTACTACACGTGGCAGAATTCTTTCAAAATATAAGGCACTTCAATAGTCACACTTATAAAACTAAACAAGAACAAAAGAAAATATCCACAACACTAAGAGCCAATCAAAGGCAAATCTCTGAGATACTAAAGTGTAAGTTTAAGTGTATCTATATGAGAATTAAAGTCCAAAAGAAATAGCCGAAAATATGGCATGGACCTTGAAACTCTCACCATGTGTAAGTAAAATTTACCAAGCAGCAACATCAAATTAACTACAAAAGATTTAATATTTTAACATCAGACCTAAATCCAACAGTTATCACACGTTGTTCAATGATAATAGTATGTTTAGTTGTTTCACCTAAAAATTGCACAAAATCTCTCCAAAATGAGGCTATCACAGGACAAGAGCAAAAAAGATGTACAATTGTCTCTGGTTCAGATTTACATAAAGTGCATTTATCATCAATGTACTTGAACTTGGCAATTTGACCAACATTATGACAGCCAATGCCGATCAAAAATGACGTAATATGTGGGTTATAAAATCGCGCCAGCGGCCCTCCCGGACAGAGAGCGCAAGTGGGCAACACGGGTCAAGTCTGTGAAAGCTCCAACCCGCTTCATTCTCGGGACATATTTTTGTGCGTGAAAGCAATGACGTGGGTAAATCCCACATCACACGGGCATTTTCCCTGGATATGTGTGTGAAAAAACTAATTCTTTTTTACTTTTACTTGAGTAAATTTTTGGATTATTACTTTTACTTGAGTAATATTATTTAGAAGTAACGCTATTCTTACTTGAGTAAAATTTTTGGCTAAAATTACTAAAGTACATAGCTAGCTATATTCTAGCCTAATGTCTTTGCTATGTTATCCTTTCTACGTTTTTTATTCACAGTGATGATTCCAGTAATTTCTTGGCAAATCAGGAAAGTGCATCATTTGCCTTTGCCCCAAAGTGCGTAAAACATACAAATTCTCAATTAAGTCTAAAACTAAACATGCCTGTAGGCCAAATGTGCTTACTGCTTTATTCCGTTAGATAAATAATGCAAAGCTGCTCATTTTATGTTTTGAACAATGTCAGTCTCATGCTTAAGGTTTCCTCTGATGAATATAAAGCCAAGCTTATCTACACACCCTCATTTCTAATTTGCATTCTCTCATCTGCATTTTGCCTCTGTTCTCTTAATTAGGAAACAGAATAGGAAGAGAGAGCCCAGATTCTTCTACCTGTCAGATTTATCTTCCCTAGATTTGTTGAAACATATCTGATTAAAAAGAAATGTGGAGCACAAAAAGTCTGGCCACAAGGCAACAGTAATAATACTTCTGCATGATATATGAATAAAAGACGGTTGCGGATGAGATAAGTGGTGAGCTTCTCCAGGGGAACTTCGGCCTGGCCTGTCCAGTCACAGTTGAGGTGTAACTTCCACGACTGTTATACAGTGGGGATAACAAGTATTTGATACACTGCCGATTTTGCTGGTTTTCCCGCTTGCAAAGCATGTAGAGGTCTGTAATTTGTATCATAAGTTCTCTTCAACTGTGAGGGACCGAATCTAATAAAAAAAAAACAGAAAATCATGTATGATTTTTAAATAATAAATTTGCATTTAATTGCATGAAATAAGTATGTGATACATCACAAAAATTGAACTTAATATTTGGTACAGAAACCTTTGTTTGCTGTTACGGATACCAAACGTTTCCTGTAGTCCTTGACAAGGTTTGCACACACTGCAGCAGGGATTTTGGCCCACTCCTCCATGCAGATCTTCTCCAGAGCCTTCAGGTTTCGGGGCTGCTGCTGGGCAACACGGACTTTCAGCTCCCTCCATAGATTTTCTATCGGGTTCAGATCTGGTGACTGGCTAGGCCACTCCAGGACCTTTAGATGCTTCTTACGGAGCCACTCTTTGGTTGCCTTGGCTGTGTGCTTTGGGTCGTTGTCATGCTGGAAGACCCAGCCACGACCCATCTTCAGGGCTCTCACTGAAGGAAGGAGGTTGTCAGCCAAGATCTGGCGATACATAGCCCCATCCATCCTCCCCTCAATACGGTGCAGTCGTCCTGTACCCTTGGCAGAGAAGCAGCCCCAAAAAATGTTTCCTCCTCCATGTTTCACAGTTGGGATGGTGTTCTTGGGGTTGTACTCATCCTTCTTTTTCCTCCAAACACGACGAGCCGAGTTTAGACCAAAAAGTTCAATTTTGGTCTCATCCGACCACATGATCTTCTCCCATTGCTCCTCTGGATCATCCAGATGGTCAGTGGCAAACTTCAGATGTGTCTGGATATGCACTGGCTTCAGCAGCGGGACCTTGTGTGCGCTGTAGGATTTTAATCCACGATGGCGTAATGTGTTTCCGATGGTTTTCTTTTAGACTGTGGTTCCAGCTCTCTTCAGGTCATTGACCAGGTCCTGCCGTGTAGTTCTGGGCTGATCCCTCACCTTCCTCATGATCAGTGATGCCCCACGAGGTGAGATCTTGCATGGAGCCCCAGAACGAGGTAGATTGACCGTCAACTTCTTCCATTTTCTAATAATCGCTCCAACAGGTGTTACCTTCTCACCAAGCTGCTTGCTTATTTTCCTGTAGCCCATCCCAGCCTTGTGCAGGTCTATTATTTTATCCCTGATGTCCTTACACAGCTCTTTGGTCTTGGCCATTGTGGAGAGGTTGGAGTTTGTTTGTTTGAGCGTGTGAACAGGTGTATTTTATACATGTAACAAGTTCAAACAGGTGCAGTTACTTCCGGTAATGAGTGGAGAACAGGAGGGGTTCTTAAAAGAGAACTAAGAGCTGAAATATTTACTAGTTGGTAATGTATCAAATACTTATTTCATGCAGTTAAATACAAATGTATTATTTAAAAATTACACAATGTGATTTTCTGGATTTTTGTATTAGATTCCGTCCCTCATAGTTGAAGAGAACTTATGATACAAATTACAGACCTCTACATGGCTTACAAGTGAGAAAACCAGCAAAATCGGCAGTGTATCGAATACTTGTTCGCCCCACTGTGTATCCTTGAGTGTATAACTGAACTGATCCATGTATGGTGAATCAACTAGTATAACAACAGTAGGTTTTGTTAAATTGGAACATATACTGTACAGTGGGGCAAATAAGTATTTAGTCAACCACCAATTCTGCAAGTTCTCCTACTTGAAAAGATTAGAGAGGCCTGTAATTGTAAACATGGGTAAACCTCAAACATGAGAGACAGAATGTGAAAAATAAAAACAGTAAATCACATTGTTTGATTTTTAAAGAATTTATTTCCAAATGAGAGTGGAAAATAAGTATTTGGTCACCTACAAACAAGCAAGATTTCTGGCTGTCAAAGAGGTCTAACTTCTACTAACGAGGTCTAACAAGGCCACTCGTTACCTGTATTAATGGCACCTGTTTTAACTCATTATCGGTATAAAAGACACCTGTCTACAACTTTGTTCAGTCACACTCCAAACTCCATTATGGCCAAGACCAAAGAGCTGTCGAAGGGCACCAGAGACAAAATTGTCGACCTGCACCAGGCTGGGAAGACTGAATCTGCAATAGGTAAAACGCTTGGTGTAAAAAAATCGACTGTGGGAGCAATTATTAGAAAATGGAAGACATACAAGACCACTGATAATCTCCCTCGATCTGGGGTTCCATGCAAGGTCTCAGCCCGTGGCGTCAAAATGATAACAAGAACGGTGAGCAAAAATCCTACAACCACATGGGGGGACGTAGTAAATGACCTACAGAGAGCTGGGACCACAATAACAAAGGCTACTATTAGTAACGCAATGCGCCGCCAGGGACTCAAATTCTGCACTGCCAGACGTGTCCCCCTGCTGAAGAAAGTACAGGTCCAGGCCCGTCTGCGGTTCGCTAGAGAGCATTTGAATGATCCAGAAGAGGACTGGGGGAATGTGTTATGGTAAGATGAAACCAAAATAGAACTTTTTGATAGAAACACAGGTTCTCGTGTTTGGAGGAGAAAGAATACTGAATTGATTCCGAAGAACACCATACCCACTGTGAAGCATGGGGTGGAAACATCATGCTTTGGGGCTATTTTTCTGCAAAGGGACCAGGACGACTGATCTGTGTAAAGGAAAGAATGAATGGGGCCATGTATCGAGAGCTTTTGAGTGAAAATCTCCTTCCATCAGCAAGGGCATTGAAGATGAGACGTGGCTGGGTCTTTCAGCATGACAATGATCCCAAACACACAGCCAGGGTAACAAAGGAGTGGCTTCGTAAGAAGCATTTCAAGGTCCTGGAGTGGCCTAGCCAGTCTCCTGATCTGAACCCCATAGAAAATCTGTAGAGGGAGTTGAAAGTCCGTGTTGCCCAATGACAGACCCAAAACGTCACAGCTCTACAGGAAATCTGCATGGAGGAATGGGCCAAATTACCAGCAACAGTGTGTGAAAAGCTTGTGAAGAGTTACAGAAACGTTTTGCCTCCGTTATTGCCAACAAAGGGTACATAACAAAGTATTGAGATGAACTTTTGGTATTGACCAAATACTTATTTTCCACCATGATTTGCAAATAAATTCCTTAAAAATCAAACAATGTGATTTCTATTTTTTTTTTTCCACACAATGTCTCTAATAGTTGAAGTTTACCCATGTTGACAATTACAGGCCTTTCTAATATTTTCAAGTGGGAGAACTTGCACAATTGGTGGTTGACTAAATACTTATTTGCCCCACTGTATAATGCAGTCGCTCACACAAATACAATTCTTATAGTTTGAACTACTACTGAAAGAATGAAATCACACTCATGATTCACTTTACTTGATCTTATGTTACAGTTGATGGTGACACATTTCTACATCTTGTCCTGTAGGACAGAGGGCAATGCTATGATGTTATTTGTTTCAAGGGTCCTCTTGCTCTAATGTGAAAATGCCCTATATGACAAACCACTGCCAGGACAGATTGGGATTGGCTTCTTTTGGTAAAGAATCAGTGTATCATTTGCATCTCAATAGGAAGGGACATTCCTTCAAGGATAACATCCAGATTCTGGATAGGTAGTCGGTTTAAAGGCGAGGCAAAACAAGCCACTTATGTCAAACTAGATAAGGTATACAATATAAAAACAACAAAAGTATAGAATAGGTATACATCTTATTCACTGATCCCCTTCCCATCAGGGAATACTGTAAATTGCATACCTACTACCTGCTCCATATATGTATGCTTAATTTCATGAACTCAATATATAGGCATACAGGTACTGCAAATCTGTATGGGTGAACGCTTTTTACTTTTATTATATTTTGTAAGCATTTTTCTATTTCTATTTATTGGCTAAAGTACTGACATTTAATAACAGCTATTTTGCCTACTTCCTGGAAATATTGGCTTTTTATTGATGTTTTTTTTTTTCACATGCATGCCTGGCTCAAAGTAAGTTACATGACAAAAAAATGCAGTGATGTTTTGAAACCAAGGTTTTGAATACAAAATAATTACATGAATGTGAAAATACTGAATGTGGAGTCAACAATGTCTGAAAGGTATGGGTAAGAATGGTCATGTGTCTGCATAAGTGTAAGTATCTGAATGTATCCAAAAACAACAGAGAAGCCTAACTGAAACATGCAAACCTGGATTGGTAACAGGGCAAGTGATAAGTGTAACACTCTTACAGTGACACCCTTACACACCAACATTTTTTAACAAGATTATTTTCGCCGGGATGCATTTGTTCAAATCCTTTGTTGCACTTTAAAGTCTTTAACAGACTTACATAATGATACAAACAACTTTTAAAAAAATCCCATTTGTGTGGCTTTTATGAAACATATTTCTCATAAAAATTGTCTCTCACTTTTGGCAGTTTCTATCGAGTTCCATGAATTCAATCTAAAACAATAACATAAAATTACATAATTTTTCTCACAGGAATAACTCTGTGCAAATATTCGGAGGGGCGTGCATTAATTCAATTGGGTTTTATCACCCATGAAATTGCTTATAACGGAAATTTGTCCATGGTTGATGCTGTGATTATTACCCTGGGCAAATACAGAGGCAAATCAAGTCAATGAAGGATTAGTGTGTATGTGTGTGTGTGTGTGTATATGTGTGAGAAAGGGCTTTAAAAGGTTGCTTTTTATAGGTGGAAAGTGGTTCAGTTTCTCTGAATATGGTGCATTTCGGGCCATGTTTGGCCATGTTATACTCAATATCAAAGTAAAAATCCATGTTGTTGATTTGAAAAATAATGATCATTATTGCATTTATTAAAAATAAATTGAGCTGAACAGATAATCAAATTAAAGTTATTTTTCTTTGATTCAAAATAAAGACCTCATCCCATCTTCAAAAAATCATAACTGTGCTTGAAGTTTAACATCCTATTCTTTTTAGCTGAAGTGGCTCATATTTACAGTAATTCCATGGCCACCCACTCCTACCCACCATCACATCCAAGCAGCCAAATCTCTAAGCCAGTTCTGTGGCTCAGCTTCATTTATTTATGACTTCCCCCAAGCTCCCATCCTCTATCAAGGCTGTCCTTTTTAAATTGCTCAACACCTTTGGCATACTCTCCCACACTTTCCAATTCTCAGCTATTTCCCAGTTTTTCAGACTTTCCCTCTTCTGAATGACAGCATCAATACATAGCATTCATTTGGAACTAGATTTTCATGAACAGTTAGTTTATAAGAGTGTGTCAAAAACAGAATAAAAAAAGATAGAACAGACTTTTGCATTAGCTTTGAAAAATATTTAGTCAGCGATGATAGAGAAAATTGGCAAACATAAAGTGGCCGTTTACACAGAGACGCTCTGGCCGAATCAACAGAAAAGGCCCCATTAAAGTTTTGCGTCTACACAACCAGAATTTGATCTCCTCTCAAACGACGCGGCAGGTCCGTGTGATTACAATGTAGTATTCATGCCCTGCAGTAGGAGCAGTGCAATTTTACAATGCAACAGCCAAGACACACACATCATTGAAAACATGCACCTCAGTTCAGGTTAGTGCAGACAATGACATTTTTTCAATACTCCTAGCAGCAAAAGGGTAATGGCAGCCTCACTGTTTTCTGTAAATCAGTATTACTATTTTGTATTCAGTGTTGGGAATCTCACTTTAAAAAAGTAATTAATTACAGTTACAAATTACTTCTCCCAAAACGTAATTGCGTTAGTAACTCAGTTACCTGAATGTAAGAGTAATTAATTACTTGACAAAGTAACTGGTGATAATTTTCACATTTTTTTTTTTTCCTAAAAAAAAAAAAAAAAAAAAAAAAAAGTCAATTGGTCCTAGCCCAATTACTTACCCTAAACTTAACTAGACACAGGGGTATTGCGGATATTGCGCACCTAGAGCTATGCTAATCTAACTGGCAACATATCCATTAAGGACACTCGAGTTGTTTATTCTTACAATTCTACCTTTGTCTTTATGAAACATTTAACAGTGTTTTTGTAAAAGAAGAATGAAAGAAAATTAAGGCATAGAAAGTTATTTATCAATAGACCACACAATCGTACAGAAACAAAAGCACCAATAAAATGAAGGAGCCTTGGTCGAAATTCTGTTAGTTTCATGTTCTTGATAACATCATTATAAGAAGATGTTCGAAGACACGAATGAAGACACTATTGCTAATAATTGCAATAACAGCAGCATGGTATACACTGCTGCTTACAGAGTACAAAACTGCAATCCACATGTACATAAAAACATGAGGACAAGCATCAAAACTGAACATACAGTCAAGACGGTTAAATACTTCAGCAGATCGAATATGGCAATTTATTAGGTTCAGTATACCACTAAACCTATTAAGACAAGCATGTTACAGAAATCAGAATTAGTTTTTATGTGGTCATCATCCTCCATTTATCAATCAGATCATCATTATCATCAGGGGTGAAAGTGGGCCAGAACGGTCAGGAACGCAGTTCCGGTATAAGATTCAGAGCCGGAATGCTATTCTGGTACACGATGTTTTGATTCAGAAAATATGACGGCAACTGTCAAAACGCTATTTAAAAAAACAAAAACAAAAAAATGCTAAGATGCCACACATGCATTTCATCTCCCAGAAGAAAACAATCTAACAACATCAGATTTACATACACAAGTGCTAACAACAAGCGTAATAACGTACTTGTGTAGCGTAATCCATTTCCACCGATATTTATTATTTATTTTATTCCACGGACGGCATGGAGGTTTCTCCAGCTGCTGCAGTTATCTGAGTCTGACGATGAGTCACGTCAATGTGCGAATGCACGCAGCAAAGCAAAACGCCTGGACTCATTTATCCGTTCAATTGGCTGACATACTGACATGTGATCAGCAGAGATAGTTAGCTCTGATTGGTTCAAATGTGCATGTTTTCTGGAACAGCAAAAAAAAAAAAAAAAAAAAAAAAAAAAAAAAAGGGGTAATGTAATATAATATGGATCAAATCTTTAAGCGCAACGAAAGAGTTGAGGAGGTTTATTTATCATAATTAGTTAGAACATCTTAGCTGTCAATGTGCACTTTGGACTTAAATTTGTTTATTTATGTTAGGCTACTTATTCATTTCCTTATGATTTAATAAAAAAATGTTTGTGTGATCTTCAAAATATATTCTATTTCACTCTGCATGTTATAAGTCATTTGTACTTATAAATAACATACATTCAGAAAAATATCTTTATTATTAAAAAAAAAAAAAATGTAAATGTTTACATCACTTTACATGACTTTAATTTTAATATACATCCTACGTTCTTAAGTAGTTAAAATTGAGATTTGGCATTTAGTATGTGAGGAAATGAGGGAAAATTTAGGAGCTGGAGGGAGGTTGGGGTTATTGCTGTTTTTGTTAACTTTTATTTTGCAAATCATTGAAAAAATACAACTTTGAATGAAAATCAGTTTTTGTATGTGTTTTATAAATACCTGTGCTAAAACAGTTGTCTTTGCATTCCAGTAGTTTAAGAGGTTTGACAAAAAAAGAAAGAAAAAAAAAAAAAAAAAAAATTCTGGCTCCGTGGCGACCTTCACGCCGGGGAGTTCCGGCAAGAAATTCTAGCCACTTTCACCCCTGATTATCATACTAACAACTACACCATGATGAATGACCACATTTTCAGCTTACTTGATCCATGTAAGCAACAGCTTGGCCCAAAAAAGTGGAAACGTTTTTCTTTGGAAAAATGGATAGAAATTCACTCAAGGATTTCAGGAAGAATTTGCTCAATTTGATGATTTTCTCAAACCAAACTTCATTTTTCTTAGAAAGATAACCAAGCAGTAGTTATGTTGACAAGTTGTGTTGACATCTTTTAAAGGACAACTACTGTAAGTATCCAGTCGTAATTGTTGTACAATAGTATCCACTTCCAGCACTTATATTTTACTTCCTATTTTGCTTAACATGTGTTTTCTCTATCTGCTCTGGTTTCTTCTTGCATCATAATTATGTTTAGGGAATAATTGCAGACCCCAACTCAAAAACTACAATGCTATTAGAAGTAAGTTTCCGCTTAATGCAGGTGTCAACTGCCTTAATTTCAATATGATACAAGCACATCTTTTGTTTAATTAAAGAGTAAGTGTCATTGTAATATTATTACATTTTTCTGTAATCATCTTTCAAGGCAGGACACTTACACAATAAACAACAACAACAAAAAACAATCACCGGTATACAGAATGGATGAAAAAAAAGTGGCAGTATGGATTTGGGAATTTGTGGTGCATAACAATTGTACTCTATTTTGTTGCGCTTCTTTCTCAGTGACACTTAAATAATCTTAATTCTGACTCTGATGTTGTCATAGCAGCCATTTGTTTTCTTCCAAGTAACACTGAGGTGATCTAATATCATTTCAACGTATGGAGCACATATCTTCCATGATTAATTAAATCTACCTTCAGTATTACTGTTTTATCATCATAGAAATACCAATTTCTATGATCATCAATCAAACTAGCAACAAAATAGTTTTAGCCATTCATGGTGGTGCATAATGTACTTATACCTTGTGAAAAACAATATGTGGATGATGGATGGAGCCGTGAAGTGTTGCTTGCAGAATCAACAACATAATGTGCAAGAAGGAAACAACACTGGACAGGAAGTAAAATCCACAGTAGATGGAACTTCAACAAATAAATAAAGTACACTACAGAGATAAACCTGAACAAAAAATGCGCCCCCTTTTAACCAAACTTTATTACAGTAATTGTAATGATTGGCCCTTTTTGGCACAGTTTGAGTAGTTGGCTTTTGGGCCACCTCAGTCTTGCAACAAACTTGCCTCACGACACTGTTTAGATACTATTTATCAAATTAAATGATTCAGTCTGATTGGGGCAAACAAACTTAATGTAGCCTGGTAATGTCTTGCTGAAATAAGCAGGAATGTCCCAAAAATGTTTTGGATCGCAGCATATATTGCCACAAAACCTTTATATATTGTGTAGTATTTATGGTGTCTTGACAGATATGTGAGTTGCCCATGCCATTGACACTAACTCACCCCCATACTAATATCATACATGCAAGCTTTTGAACATTGCACAGGCACAGTTTGGATGGTTGGTTTTACCTTTGGTCTGAAGACCCCAGTTGCATGATTTCCAAAACCAAATTTTAAAATATGAACTTGTTACATCACAGCACAGCACACTTTCTGTCAGATGAGGTCGGGCCCAGAAAATTAAGTTGTGTTTTGATGTGATGTTGATACTGTATATTGAATGGTTTTTTTGCATTGTATGAGTTTTAGCTTGTACTTGTAGACAGAGCGACAAACTGTTTACTAGCAACATCCTCTACACCAGAGGTGTCAAACCGGTCCTGAAAGGGCCGCAGTGGGATCTGTTGGAACAAGGACCAGGACCCACTGCGGCCCTTTGTGGAATCGGTTTGACACCTCTGCTGTACACGATGATGTTGCTTTTTAGTCCAGTGGCACATGAGGGATCGAAAATCATGGACATTCGATGTTCATTTTCGACTTCGTATATATAATGAATCTAAGGCCGTGATGAGCATTATTCTAATCTGACCACCAGTGCTTTACCTATACAATTAGGAGCCACCATAGACCAGTGGACATTAAAAGGGCCTCGTAGTATCTTGCAATCATGCTTGCTTTAAGACTATATATACTGTATATTTTTCCTTCACAACATCACTAGCAAAATAAATTTGTTTTTGGTCATTGTGACAATAGTAACCGAAAATAATGTGTGGTGATGTGTAAGTTTTGCACCAAAACAAAACACAACACAACACAACACAACACAACACCAAAAACAACACCAAAAACAAAAACAAAACAAAACAAAACAAAAACAAAACAACCCTCAAGAGACTTCATTGTAAAGACAACAAATGCGGTCAGGCAAAGCAGATGTGACCTGAGTGCAGAACTGTACAGAACTGATAGATTATTTGTCTCAGCAAAGTCAAAGAATGAAAATAGATGCAAGGTCAATGGACACAGTTGTGCAGTAAAAATACTGGAAACTGGGTTTCTGTCATATTGAGAGAGTAAAGGGGAAATAACCTATCCTTCCATATCACCAATCATCCCAAGACAGGGATTTAGTTATACAGTTTTCAGGTTCTACTGTTTCTATAAGTGTGTGTGTGTGTGTGCGCGCGTGTGTGTGTGTGTGTGTGTGTGTGTGGTGGTACTTCTGGTACTACTTCAGGTAATAAGTTAGATGCACAGTTTGTGGCACAGTTAATGTCTGAAACAGTAATTGATTCAAATAAACTACAAATTATTATTTGATATATATATATATATATATTTTTTATTTTATTTTGCAACTTCCTCTATGATGATACTATGCACCAAATTTTAACTTATAATATAGTGGATATACAGTTTGATTTTCCCAAATTAACAATACAATGATACTATTAGCTAATTTTTCCATGAACTAGCCATCTTTGCTGAGTTGGTGACGAACAGACAATTCTATAGCAAGAGGCTGCATCAATCATTTTTCGGCCTCATTATGGAACTTTGGCCCGTCCATATGGCAGAGTGTTCATGGTCACTGCCTCCCAGAAGATATGGCTTTTGTTTCTTTCCGGATGTTCAGCACTGGTTTTGCTGTTTGTAATACAACACTGAGTGTACATGCCTGTAAAGAAATACAGTACAAGGCATACAGATATAGACACATTAGAAATAATCAGTTTGTCTTTTTTTCACATAAGCACACAAATAAAATCAGTTCCATAAACCTGTCTGTTAAACATGGGCTGTTATACATCCTGGGGTGAACACAAATGAACAGAAGTGCTTAATTATTTAATATTATTCACATTCATTATTCAGTGTCAGATATACAGAAATTTTAGAGGGTTAATTAAATCTAACATATATTTTTGTACTGCATACCTAGAGCAGTGTATGGAAGCTGAAGTAATTTATCTTGGAATGGCTCCACATACTTTAATTACAGGCGCAAAAGTGACTAGTAATTTATGATTATGCTCCCGAATTGAATGTATTTTACTGTCCATTCAACTCAGTTTATACTACTCATGGTCGCAGGGATCCAAGGACCATGTTACTTGGGGCGAAAATTGGACGATGCACATTAAATTGTCAGTTGCAAGACACATTGAGACAATTGTTCCTGCACTGAATGTAACGAAATCAGGCGAATGCATCACTAGACTATGAGTAAATTATTATTTTACAATTATTCCAAACCCGACTCTAATTTTTGCAGTGAGGTGTATACTGTGGCTATATATTAAACACTATGGGCTCTTCGCTATCCTGAACTGCTGTGTCAACCCATTGACTTGACTAGACAGAGAGACGCAGAGGTTATTAAGGCCATTTCAAACTAGCGGCAGCCTAATGTGAAGGGTTCAGCGGCAACCCATAAATTGTGTATGAGGGAGCGGACCTCTCAGCGAAAGTGAGCGGTGGACGGCTGTCTTGGTCGGAACAGCAAATTTGAAAGAATTTGCGCCGAGAGGCGGGATCCAAAATAGCGCCTTGCTCTATTTTCAGAGCGCCGCTGTGCTTACGTCAACAACACATCCAATAGCCGAGGGGAAGGCATACTTATATCTGTGCTATCAGGCTGTTTCAGAAAATCACTGCTGACGAAACCTTGTTAAATAAACATTTTTAAAGTTTTGCGAGCTCTGGTACACTCAAAATTGACTGTCATACCTCTCCTTGCTAAGCTGAATGGTACCTTGATATGAGTTTGTGTGGAAATGTAGTTCACAAACAAAAAAAAATTATTTAAAATATTCACCTTCTCACCAAAACTAGTAAAACTCTTTAAACGGCTATTATAATGCCCACTACTCCTTGAAATAGGAAAAGTCACTATTTTCTTGTGCAAAAATGAAAAATAAACGCACTGGTGCTTGGGACCACAGTAAATATGCTTGCCACTTTTCACTTCCTGACAGCATCTATATCAGGCTACATGCCTCCTCCCATTTTGCCGCCTCCCGCTTGCCGTGGACTGCTCCTCACACTGGGCTGACGCGAGTGTGAAAAGGCCTTTGCAGTTTATAAAGTGGTGAATCTGATAATTAAAATACTTAAATTCCTTCAACAAACATTGTCACAATCTAGACAATTGCACACAGTACAGTATGGACAATCAAATGAAAGTTTGCTCTTATATTTCATTGGGTTGAGCTCTATTTAATATAAGCAACATTATTTTTACTAGACGATAATCAGAAAAGGCTCATAGTCATGCACCGTGACACCAAATTAACTTTCGTGCACAAACTTTTTATTTATTTTTTATTTTTTTATTAAAGGATTTTCTTTCTCAAATGTTTTTGTAACATTCAAAAGCAACTTTTGAATAGCTGTTGAATGAAGTGAACATTTACCCTGAAAGGGTTAAATAACCAAATAAATGGTTGGAATTGGCTTCAGCTGTGTCTATAATCAAATAAATATAGTAGGAACATATTTATGTACATAAAAACAAACAAACAAAAAATCACATAGCAGGTAGCCAGCTGATTTGAGCAGTTGAGGGGCAATTTAGTAGCCAATTAATGTGACCACTAGGCCACTGCTTTTGATGGAGATTGTGCATAACAAAAGTATAGTGAGTTGTAAGTTAAAAGTTAAAGCTTTGGCTGCAGCTGTTTTATTTTTCCATCATGGATTCGTGACACGCTAATTTTTATTTTATTTGGTTTTAAATTAATTAAAACAATGTTCACTGTAGTGCAGTGGAGATGTTCCAAGGTCTAGTCACAAACACAGATCTTAAGGTAGGAAATGTATTAAATGATTCTGGTATCCAAGGTAACAGTTCCTTTACAAGTCCAGGTAGACAAAGCCTCGTGAAATTCTATATTCTACTGGTACAATTCAAGAGTTGGCAGAGCTTGTTACCTTAATCCACCATTCGCAAAGCATCGGAGAGCTCACAATTAGTTTTCTTTACAGCATAATCCAAAAAGTTTTGCTCATCAAGCAAAAGGTACAATCTGACAAAAAATAACAAACGATAAAGCACTTTATACCGTAGTGGGAAGTTTCTGCCTAAGGCTGGCATAATGTCACTGGCTGACACATTGGCAGGCTGTGATTGGAAAATTTTGGATGTTTTTGAGCCACGCATACCCACTCAAATATCCAATACATGGTTCTCAATAACCTGGATGGAAAACATGGTCCTACCCTCAACAGTGAGCAGTGATGAGAGGGTAGTGGCCATTTAACGTCATGAGTGTAGTCACCAAGTGTTTTTCCAGTTGTTTATCCAAAATTCATCGTGTGGGTAAATATGTCACTCATTGATTTTCTAACCCATTTATTCTAATGTAAATCTTTCCAATTTAATGAACAGTATTGAACATTCTATCATATGAAGGCAAGAACCTTGATGCTTGGAGTCTGTGACCTTACCCGCCCAGCAATTTTTAATGTGTCCTGATCTTTCAGCTGGTGAGGGAGCACAGAAACAAATGCAGAAACAAATGTAAATAAGACAGCAGGTGTCTTTTTTTTCTCTGAAGATTCAATAGGGTGAAAGTAATATATCTCTGTGGTAGAACACTCGTGTGTGAGGTTGTGGTTTCAATCCAGTCATAGCAAAGCAAACCCCTGGATTCCAAAATGAATCCCTCAAATGGATAGTAATTTACTCCACTTATTTGCTTTTATTAAGTTTCTGTAAATACTTTGCACACACCTAGAATGTACAACAATTTCACTTCAAAAACAAGCACTAAAGAAAGAAGAACAAAATAACTCAAAATATGACTCCAGAAGAATAGAATGGAAGACTCAGTTTGCAATTTCAGGTTATGCACCTGATGAGACTGCACCTATGAATAACAAATTGAATTTACAACCATACAACCTTAACTTCAACCTAGTGGTAGATACACTGCTGGCCAAAAGTTTTGGTACCCCTGAAATTCAGTCAGATAATGCTCAATTACTCCCAGAAAATGATTGCAATTACAAATGCTTTGGTAGATATATCTTCATGTATTTTGCTTCTAATGAAAAAAACAAAAAATAAGTCAGAAAAAAAAAAAAACATTTTCATTTTACACAGAACTCCAAAAATGGGCCAGACAAAAGTATTGGCACCCTTTGAAAAAGCATGTGATGCTTCTCTAATTTGTTTAATTAACAGCACATGTTACTTACCTGTAGAACATAACAGGTGGTGGCAATAACTAATTCACACTTGCAGTCAGTTAAAATGGATTAAAGTTGACTCAACATCTGTCCTGTGTCATTGTGTGTACCACATTGAGCATGGAGGAAAAAAAAGAAGACCAAAGAACTGTCCTTGATTTGAGAAGCAAAATTGTGAGGAAGCATGGGCAAATTCAAGGCTACAAGTCCATCTCCAAAGAACTGAATGTTACTGTGTCTACCGTGCGCAGTGTCATCAAGAAGTTTAAAGCCAATGGCACTGTGGCGAACCTCCCTAGATGTGGACGGAAAAAAAAAAATTGACAAGAGATTTCAACGAAATATTGTGCGGATGGTGGATAAAGAGCCTCGAGTAACATCCAAACAAGTTCAAGCTATCCTGCAGTCCGAGGGTACAACAGTGTAAACCTGTACTATCCGTCAGCGTCTACACAGGAAGACCGCACTTCTGACACAGAGACATACAAAAACCAGGTTAGAGCTTGCCAAAACTTGCCTGAGTAAGCCAAAAACGTTTTGGAAGAATGTTCTCTTGTCAGATGAGACAAATGTAGAGCTTTTTGGGAAAAGGCATCAACATAGAGTCTACAGGGGAAAAAATGATGCCTTCAAAGAAAAGAACATGGGCCCCGCAGTCAAACATGGCGGAGGTTCCCTTGTCATATCTGTATGCCTTCTCAGTTCTTTTTTCATTCCAGCATCTGATTCAGCTGGATGGGCGGGGTCGATGCAGCACACTTGTGGTGCATTAGGAGCGCTCATTATTTAAGGACTCCTGTCACCGTCTGCGAGTGTCGAACTATTGCTTGTTTGCATGTTACTTGCCTTGCTTACCGCTGTGTGTGCATCATCCTTCGAGCTTCCCGACGTTTCTACGGTCGTGTCCTGGTTTGATCATTTTTACTTTTATGCTCTTTTGGACTTCGTAGTTAGATTTTTGTACTCTGTTATATTCACGTCTTATAGCGTGCTCTCTTAGATTTACTTTTTTATACTCGCGTTTTTAGGCGTGCTCCCTTAGTTGTACTTTGTTATACTCGCAATGTTGCCATGCTCCCTTTGTTATACTGATTAAATACAAACATTCACTATTTCTGTTTCTTGGTCTGTGATTTGGATCCGCATCAACGGCTTGTCGTTCACAACATCCCTGATGTTTTAAGGTTGCTTTGCTGCCTGTGGCACTGGACTGCTTGACCGTGTGGCTGGTGATATGAAGTCTGAAGACTACCATCAAATTTTGCAGCATAATGTAGGGCCCAGTGTGAGAATGCTGGGTATCCCTCAGAGGTCATGGGTCTTTCAGCAGGACAATGACCCAAAACACACTTAAAAAAATCACTAGAAAATGGTTTGAGAGAAAACACTGGAGACTTCTAAAGTGGCCAGCAATTAGTCCAGACCTGAATCCCATAGAACACCTGTGGAGAGATCTGAAAATGGCAGTAGTGGCCAGCAATGAGTCCAGACCTGAATCCCATAGAACACCTGTGGAGAGATCTGAAAATGGCACCCTTCAAATCTCAGAGACCTGGAGCAGTTGGCCAAAGAAGAATGGTCTAAAATTCCAGCAGAGCATTGTAAGAACCTCATTGACGGATACCGGAAGCAGTTGCTCGCAGTTATTTTGTCTAAAGGTTGTGCTACCAAGTATTAGGCTGATGGTGCCAATACTTTTGCCCAGCTCATTCTTGGAGTTTTGCGTAAAATGACAATGTTTTAATTTTTTTTTCATTCTTATTTGTGTTTTTTCATTGCAAGCAAAATAAATGAAGATATTACTACCAAAGCATTTGTAATGGTAGTCATTTTCTGGGAGAAATTGAGCATTATTTCACTACTGAATACTTTTGGCCAGGAGTGTACTTTTGGGAAAGATAAAACCCATTAAAACTAGTTAATACAACATTACTAAACAGTTAATAAATGATATATTGTTAAGTGTTTGTGAACAATTTGCTGCGATGTATGGACGTTAAATGTCCCTCATACATTCAGTTTATCCTGTGTTTAGCACAAAACCTTTCCTAAACTAATGGGTTTGTACCATACTGTTGTATTTTGTTGTTATGCCATGGGATGGCTAAGTATGTGTGTTTCTCTGCATTATACAAAATGTTCAACATTTCATCGGTGGTGTTTCTTTGGTAAAGTACAGCACACAGAAAGTCCTATGGGTCGAACAATCTTAAGTTTAAAAAATTTGATATTTCAAATACCTGTACATTGAATGTGTTCAAACTATTTGCTGTTCTTCAAAGTTCAGTAGATGGTTATCATACTATTAACAACTGATCTGTAAAGTGTGACTTACAGTAAGATATTAAATATTAGTTATAAGTATATGTTATTGGGACATTATTCAAAAGTAGTACTTATTCTTTATTTATTAACAATTAAGAAATGGAGTAGTTGCAATTTTAGAATAACGTTTCAATAATATAAATAAACTATCAACTGATCCTTAATAAGTCATTAGTAAGTTACTCGTAGCTTGTTTATGGTATATTACTAAGGTGCAGGCATAAATCATTGATCTACAGCTAACAAGTCATTTATTACTCATTAACCATCAATTTATTTATGATACAGTATATTATCTATAAGGCATCATTATGAATCATTGACAAACTGTTAACACTTAATGAATCAACAATAAATCATTCATGAACAGTTTACTAAAATGCATATAATAATGCCAAAGAAACAGTGGAAAAGGCTTTTTTCAAAAAGTATAAAGCAGCTGTAAGCTATCTCCATCATCTTATCAAAAGTGGCAACTCTGTTTTTTGTTTGACTTTTGTCAGCCAGCCCTGAATGGCTGATGATGAGAAATGATGTTTAGCCTGAAAGATTATAGCCAAACTCAGGGGAGGGGATGAAGGGTGAAAGTGAGGCAATGTGGCAATCAATTTCCCGAGCTTTGGCATTTACTACGTTTCATCCAATAATGCCTAGATTTTTGAGGGCCGCTGGTGGGACACTTGCCCATTTAGGAAATGAATAAGAGGATTTTCAGTGTGGTTTTGGAGTAGAGTAATGGCTAAAATACAGCTGACTGAGAGATAGTTGAGAATCGGTCACCGTACATGATGGATGAATAAGATATGATCAGCAAATTGTAAGAGATATGGGGGGTAGGTCGAAAGCAGAACTGATGGGAAGGGGGTGATAAATGTATTCACGGTTTTCCTTAGCAAGGCATCACTGGAGATTTAAGATCAGCTACTGTCACCTTCCGACGATAATGGAAAAGCAGCAGCTATGCAGAGTCACAGATAAATACATCACAGTGACGAGGGAGTAGGTGGATGGTTGAGTAAACCAAGGTAGTGTTTAATTTTGCACTGGTAAATACAGGTAACACTAGAATATGTCTTGAGTTTTCGATGGCTAAAATATTTTATTACCTTTACCAGACAGTCTTGAAATCTCTTCTGAAATTAGAACAAGAATCCAGAAACTGGATAGCTAAGGTTGCTGTTATCCCAAATATCTTCTCGTGTTTTCTTCTATGGCTTTTTGTGGGTATATGCAGTAATCCGATGTTACTTGACAATTAAAAATATAGTATGTTTCGAATTCGCACAATTACCTACTGTAGGCCTATACCAAAATGTTGAAATAACATGATTCTGACTGTATTTAAAATACATTCCACACATAGGATACTGTATAAAGAAGGGTAGAGATATTCAAACGGGTTCATATACCAGCCCCTTCTTTTGTTATGCGCAAACCTTATTGAATTAAATGTTCAATATAATGCACTAGCTCAAACTGTTTTACCTATGCCATTTGTTGAGATCATTTTATTTGTGTTTGAATTTTAAGTCGAATACCTATTTGTTATCATTCAGAATTGCTCAAAATCTTGCAACTCATATATTTGAAGTGTTTTTATTGTTATGATAATTATTATATTATGTCGTCAAGTGCTAACTGCAGCTGTTATGAAATTGCAGTATGAATAAATATGACAAGAGCCATAAATCATTATTGAAGGATATTTTCTTTATGGTACATATAATAAGCGTTCCATTGTTAATGTTTAATCTGTACATACATTATGTTCAAGTAACTGACAAATACTGAATACTTTTTAGGTACTATGTAAAAACAAAAGTTTTTGATGAAAACTTGGGCTTTACTACATTACTCTGATATAATCTGTTACATCGAGTGGTTACAAGGTGAATTGATTTTAGATATCCTCTCGTATGTAAACTGAGGGGCTCAAGTACACTCTTCCAGTCTATAAAGTAGTGATGGGCAAAAAAGGAGGTGCTGTGTGTTAATATAAAATAGATACTGTATTTTTCGGACTATAAATCGAACCTGAGAATAAGTCGCATCAGCCATAAAATGCCCAACGAAGAGGAAAAAAACATATATAAGTCACACCGGAGTATAAGTCGCATTATTTGGGGGAAATTTACTTGTTAAAATCCAACACATAGAACAGATATGTCATCTTGAAAGGCAATTTAATATAAAAATACAATAGAGAACAAAATGCTGAATAAGTGTACAGTATGATTTTACATGATGCATGAACAACGAAATGCGAATATACTGTCCTCACCAGGACGCTACGGCTCGGTCCTGGCTATACAGCGAGCTAAACTCCCAAATGACGATGCTGGACGTCCGTATAATTTGCTGAATCAATTTCGTCCTCGATACCAAACAGGTTTGCGTCAACGTAAATAAATGATAATTAGGTGCTATTACAGCAATAACACAAACTGTTAGCATGTGTTCGCTAGCATTAGCACATTGTTCAAACAACCACACAACTGGCTTTAAGTGCCCGATCGCGGGTGGAAAACACACAACAACAACAGGAAAGATGATACACACAGGCGTTGCCTCTGTAGAGATATTTTACAAGCATAAACAATGAAAGTAGGTTTGCAGCCATCTCTCTCTCTCTCTCTCTCTCGCTCTCTCTCGCTCTCTCTCTCGCTCTCTCTCTCTCTCTCTCTCTCTCGCCCACTCGCTGAGAGACGCTGCGTCGCTGTCCATCTTCTTCTGGCGTGTGAACCCTCTTCTTCGCGTAAAGAGGTGCGAGTGCGTGAACGCGCCACAAACTAAAAGCATGCATTTCAATATAAAATGTCAATAATACAATTGAACACACATTGCCAAAGGCAGAAGGCGAACGTGGCCAAAGATATTAAGTTATTTAGATAACTATAGCATAAAGAATATGCTAACGAGTTTACCAAAACATCAGTGTCACTCCAAAACACCAACATAACGTGAACTGATATCATAATGTGTTAATAATTTCACACATAAGTCACTCCTGAGTATAAGTTGCACCCCCAGCCAAACTATGAAAAAAACTGTGACTTATAGTCCGAAAAATACGGGTAATATAAAATAGATGTGCAAAATCCTTGGGCAAATAATTTGGTTTTTGTGTTGTCCTTTTTACACCACAAAACAACATTAAAATGTGAAACCAAACAACTTGTTAAAATATTACAAGATATTTAAGAACATTAATCGATAGATTTGGAAAAATAAATGTTGGTGAGCATCTTAATAAATCATTTTTGATAATTACTGTCACAATTTAATTCTCTAAATCCAAATCATGAATGTCTGTTCATCATAATGAACCTAGAAGTTACCTTTGACCCAAAGAATAGAAAAAACAAACAGGACCTGTCATATAGAGAGATAACTATTTACATCCACACTCACAGTGTATGAGCAGGAAACAAACTTCTTGAATGAGCCAGCGGTAAATTGACAATAAAGCTTTTTTATCTGGTTAGTCAGTGTCAACAGAGAAAAAATGTTTCAAAATGAAATACTGAAGTTGGATTGCGGGATACACACTGGGTGCTGTACAATTCCTAAAATTAGTGATAGACACACCAAAAAAAGAAGATTAATCCGAGATGGCAAATGCTACAAGAAACTCTATTAGTCACCCAAATAAAGGCACTTAATACTTTTAATACATAACCTACTACGACATTTTATTAAAATAAGTAATCACCATCCGCTGCTGATCAGTGGGAATATGGGGTGTTGTCAGTCCTAAGAGCTTGGAACATCATGCACACACATCCACAGATGCCCTTGTTTGCTCACATACAGTAATTAAAGTAATTATGTTAGATCAACAGCATTTTATGTTTTGAGTACTGCCTGTGCACAGAATTTGCTCATTGACAATAGTCCATATGTGAGTTTGTGCTAAAGGGGGACTACCCTCAACTCGTAGCCAGTCAGTCACAAGGCATACACAGCATAGTGGCAGGCAACCATTCGTACTCATATTCACACCGTCACTGAGTGGGAAATGAACCCACGCAACCAGCCTCATCAATGTGTGGGTAGATCTTGATAGGATGCAGCAATGGACCATCTGCTATCAACAACCTCCAAGTCCACAGCTGTGGTGTCCTTGAGTAAGAGAATGATATCTGGAAATGCTGAGCTCTTACAAAATAGCATAAGAGAAAGACACATTTCAGTATTCAACTGTTGACTGAAAAGCAAATGTTTTCTGTAAATTTTTAGGTTACTTGTAACATTTCATGTGGGAAAATGTGTCAGGACTGGACTCAAGGCAGGACTCAAATGCAGAGTTTTCTTGGTTTACAAAAAATGTATATATATATATTTTTTAAATGTTCCTGAGCCAGGCCTGGAGGTGGGGCACGATGGCGAGCACCTGGTGGCCGGGCCTGCACCAATGGGATCCGGCTGGACACAGCCCGAGGAGGTAACGGGCTGTGTCTCCTTCCTATGGGCTCACCACTTCTTAGAGGGGCCAAAGAGGTCGGATGCGTAAAATGTTGGGTGACGGCCAAAGGAAGGGTGCTTGGCGATCCGATCCCCGGCTGCAGAAGCTATTTTTTGGGATGTGGAATGTCACCTCCCTGGTTTGGAAGGAGCCCTAGCTTGTGCGTGAGGTTGAGAAATTCTGACTCGATGTAGTCAGGCTCACCTCCACACATGGCTTGGGCTCTGGTATTCCTACTGGACCCAAAAGTTTATATGTATAATTTGTTGTACGTTGATTTTTGGGGAGTTACATGTCACTGCTAACTTACAGTCGACATTGCCATATCATATATTTTTTATGACTGCTGGGGTAATGTTTGTGTGTAGTTTGTGTTTCGTATGTACGTACAGTATAGGTCCTTCTTGTTTTATGTACATAGAGGATTTGGTCATAACATTTTGCAAAATAATTTCTTTCCAATGGACACACACACAAAAATCAATGAATCACTTATGTGGTTGGGAAACAACTGACTGTGATTATACACTTTGCCAGTACGTGGTACTGTGCACACACAAAGCTCTGAGAAATGAATCCTTCCTCGAACTAATTGACTCTAGTAGTTCAATGCCTCTTGAGGCTTCATCTCACCATCACTAGTCGATACGCGTCACGACACCTCATAGACCCATTACTAAGGTGGTGTGAAAACAAAAAAATCACTCCACCAAGGAAGGCAAAAACGTGATCAAAACCACAAAGTTACAAACAAACTCAAAAATGCTTACAAATGGTTTAGGATCGGATTCTCTTCTTCGGCTGTGGACAAAAGCTGGCTTGGGTGATACGTCAGCAGACCATGACACTCTGGCACAAAACAAAGGGGAGACTGACTATGTATACGCACAAAAGATAATGGGAAACAGGTGGAATCAATTGTTGATTAGGACATGAGGAAGGGCAATTGCTCTGAAATGAGTAGGGTAAAACCTTCAAAATAAAGCAGGAAATCACGCCACAACACAACAAACCTCACCACGGTGTGACAAAATCTATCTTACGTTACTTTGAGTTCATTATGAATAATTTAAGAATTACCTGTTTCAATTTTGCATTTACATTAGTGCTGTCAAATTTATCGCGTTAACGGGCGGTAATCAATTTTTTAAATTAATCACGTTAAAATATTTGACGTATTTAATGCATGTGCGGAATGACCCACTCATGCATCACCTCAAACAGATTACAATGCACAGGAGTTCATTGGACCGCGCCATTTTCGCAACTCTTTCACAACAAATATAACTATTGTGGCGAGCGACGTGGGGAAGAATGACAGGAGATGATCTTTTTCTTAACACGTTTTATTGAACACAAAGCAGAACATATACCATTTGCAGCCACCACTGACAGTCATGGTTGCCCAACTTCCCATCATGCATTTGGGTGGAACAGTTAAGTTGCTACAGTATCATTTAGTGAAAGCACAACAAAAATAATATTCCTCTCTCAAAAAAAAAAAAATGTTTACAAGAAGAAAAAGCGATCAATACGAAGAGAACTGGCATTTCCAATCAAAATAGCTATGCAAAATACACATAAAAATTACTCCGACTTTGGTCAGCCTCTATTCAAACATTTCGTTTTGCTCAACAAATACATTGGATGGCAATATTCAGTCACAATATACAAACTGTCAGAGGTCTCATACGTTGTGAACTCAACACTCAGATGAATGAAGTTACAATGAACCCGGAAACTACGGCGTCAGTCAAGGGGCAAAACACACTCGTTGGCTAGATCTCTAATTAATTTAAAACTCGCCATTAACACCTTGTGGTGTATTTCAATCACTACCTTATGTAGTTAAAGACACTATTGAAGAACGGCAGGGAGCCCATGTGACGTCCTGCTCAGCGACGTCAACAATGGCGAGCTATTAGTTTATTTTTTGATTGAAAATTTTACTAATTTTATTAAAACAAAAACATTAAGAGGGGTATTAATATAAAATTACTTGTACTCACCCCCCCATGAGTCATCACCTTATCGTGGTGGAGGGGTTTGCGTGTCTCAATGATCCTAGGAGCTATGTTGTCTGGGGCTTCAAGCCCCTGGTAGGGTCACCCATGGCAAACAGGTCCTAGGTGAGAGGCCAGACAAAGTATGGCTCAAAAAGACCCCTTATGATGAGCAACATTAATTAACCCCAGTTTCCCTTGCCCGGACGCGGGTTACCGGGGCCTCCCTCTGGAGCCAGGCCTGGAGGTGGGGCTCGAAGGCAAGCGTCTGGTGGCCGGGTCTGTCCCCATGGGGCCCGGCCGGGCTCAGCCCGAAAGGCAACGTGGGTTCCCCTTCCCATGGGCTCACCACCTGTGGGAGGGGCCAAAGGGGTCGGGTGCATAGGGAGTTGGGCGGCAGCCAAAGGCGGGGGCCTTGGCGGTCCGACCCCCAGCTGCTGAAGCTAACTCTTGGGACATGGAATGTCACCTCTCTGGCAGGGAAGGAGCCTGAGCTGGTGTGTGAGGCAGAGAAGTTCCGACTAGATATAGTCGGACTCTCCTCCACACACAGCTTGGGTTCTGGTACCAATCCTCTCAAGAGGGATTGGACTCTCTTCCACTCTGGAGTTGCCCATGGTGAGAGACGCCGGGCAGGTGTGGGCATACTTATTGCCCCCCGGCTTGGCGCCCGTACGTTGGGGTTTACCCCGGTAGACGAGAGGGTAGCCTCCCTCCGCCTTCGGGTGGGGGGACGGGTTCTAACTGTTGTTTGCGCTTATGCACCGAACAGCAGTTCAGAATACCCACCCTTTTTGGAGTCCTTGGAGGGTGTGCTAGAGAGCGCCCCCTCTGGGGACGCCCTCGTTCTACTGGGGGACTTCAACGCTCACGTGGGCAATGACAGTGAGACCTGGAGGGGCGTGATTGGGAGGAACGGCCCCCCCGATCAGAACCTGAGTGGTGTTCTGTTATTGGACTTCTGTGCTCGTCACGGTTTGTCTATAACGAACACCATGTTCAAACATAGGGGTGTCCATATGTGTACTTGGCACCAGGACACCCTAGGCCGCAGTTCGATGATCGACTTCGTAATCGTGTCATCGGACTTGCGGCCGCATGTTTTGGACACTCGGGTGAAGAGAGGGGCGGAGCTGTCAACTGATCACCACCTGGTGGTGTGTTGGCTCCGATGGCGGGGGAAGATGCTGGCCAGACCTGGCAGGCCCAAACGTATTGTGAGGGTCTGCTGGGAACGTCTGGCAGAATCCCCTGTCAGAAAGAGTTTCAACACCCACCTCCGGCAGAACTTCTCCCTTGTCCCGGGGGAGGTGGGGGACATTGAGTCCGAGTGGGCCATGTTCCGCACCTCCATTGTTGAGGCGGCCGATCAGAGCTGTGGCCGTAAGGTGGTTGGTGCCTGTCGTGGCGGCAATCCCCGAACCCGCTGGTGGACACCAGCGGTAAGGGATGCCGTCAAGCTGAAGAAGGAGGCCTATCGGGCCTTTTTGGCCTGTGGGACTCCGGAGGCAGCTGACAGGTACCGGCTGGCCAAGCGGACTGCGGCCTCGGCAGTCGCCGAGGCAAAAACTCGGACATGGGAGGAGTTCGGTGAGGCCATGGAAAACGACTTCCGGACGGCTTCGAGGAAATTCTGGTCCACCATCTGGCGTCTGAGGAGAGGAAAGCAGTGCACCATTAACACTGTGTATAGTGAAGATGGTGTACTGCTGACCTCGACTCGGGACGTCGTGAGTCGGTGGGGAGAATACTTCGAAGCCCTCCTCAATTCCACCGACACGCCTTCCTTTGAGGAAGCAGAGTCTGGGGACTCTGAGGTGGGCTCTTCGATCTCTGGGGTTGAAGTCACTGAGGCGGTTGGCAAGCTCCTCGGTGGCAAGGCCCCGGGGGTGGATGAGATCCGCCCGGAGTTCCTAAAGGCTCTGGATGTTGTAGGGCTGTCATGGCTGACACGCCTCTACAACATTGCGTGGACATCGGGGACAGTGCCTCTGGATTGGCAGACTGGGGTGGTGGTCCCCCTTTTTAAAAAGGGGGACCGGAGGGTGTGTTCCAATTATAGAGGAATCACACTCCTCAGCCTCCCCGGTAAAGTCTATTCAGGGGTGCTGGAGAGGAGGGTCCGTCGGGAAGTCGAATCTCGGATTCAGGAGGAGCAGTGTGGTTTTCGTCCCGGCCGTGGAACAGTGGACCAGCTCTACACCCTCAGCAGGGTCCTCGAGGGTGCATGGGAGTTCGCCCAACCAGTCTACATGTGTTTTGTGGATTTGGAGAAGGCGTTCGACCGTGTGCCTAGGGGAATCCTGTGGAGGGTGCTCCGGGAGTACGGGGTACCGAGCCCCTTGGTAAGGGCTGTTCGGTCCCTGTACGATCGGTGTCAGAGTCTGGTCTGCATTGCCGGCAGTAAGTCGAATTCGTTCCCAGTGAGGGTTGGACTCCGCCAAGGCTGCCCTTTGTCACCGATTTTGTTCATAATTTTTATGGACAGAATTTCTAGGCGCAGCCGAAGCGTTGAGGGGGTCCGGTTTGGTGACCTCAGCATTGAATCTCTGCTTTTTGCAGATGATTTAGTGCTGTTGGCTTCATCAAGCCGTGACCTCCAACTCTCACTGGAGCGGTTCGCAGCTGAGTGTGAAGCGGTTGGGATGAAGATCAGCACCTCCAAATCCGAGACCATGGTCCTCAGTCGGAAAAGGGTGGAGTGCCCTCTCCGGGTCGGGGATGAGATCCTGCCCCAAGTGGAGGAGTTCAAGTATCTTGGGGTCTTGTTCACGAGTGACGGTAGGAGGGAGCGGGAGATCGACAGGCGAATCGGTGCGGCGTCTGCAGTAATGCAGACTCTGCACCGGTCCGTAGTGGTGAAGAAGGAGCTGAGCCGAAAGGCAAAGCTCTTGATTTACCAGTCGATCTACGTTCCTACCCTCACCTATGGTCACGAGCTTTGGGTCGTGACCGAAAGAACAAGATCCCGGATACAAGCGGCCGAAATGAGTTTCCTCCGCAGGGTGTCCGGGCTCTCCCTTAGAGATAGGGTGAGAAGCTCGGTCATCCGGGAGGGACTCGGCGTCGAGCCGCTACTCCTCCGCGTAGAGAGGAGCCAGCTGAGGTGGCTCGGGCATCTGGTTCGGATGCCTCCCGGACGCCTCCCTGGAGAGGTGTTCCGGGCATGTCCCACCGGCGGGAGGCCCCGGGGACGACCCAGGACACGCTGGAGAGACTATGTCTCTCGGCTGGCCTGGGAACGCCTTGGGATCCCGCCGGAGAAGCTGGTTGAAGTGGCTGGGGAGAGGGAAGTCTGGGCTTCCCTGTTAAAGCTGCTGCCCCCGCGACCCGACCCCGGAACAAGCGGAAGATAATGGATGGATGGATACTTGTACTCACATTTATCTTTAAAGAACTACAAGTCTTTCTATCCGTGGATCCCTTTAACAGAAAGAATGTTAATAATGTTAATGCCATCGTGTGGATTTATTATAATAAACAAATACAGTACTTAGGTACAGTATGTTGAATGTATGTTGAATGTGACTTTTACAGATGGTTTGAGTTGCAATTAATCATGATTAATTAATGTTTAAGCTATGATTAACTCGATAAAAATTTTTAATGGTTTGACAGCCCTAATTTATATTTTAAAAAAAAACTTAATTTTAGTCCGCTCAAAAATGTGTATTCTGTTCAGCCCGGAACCCAATTCATGCTATGAGTAGACGGCACTTAAAGACATTAGACCCAAATCTCATGAATAAGCCGCTTGATTGTTTTTCAGCAAAAACGTGCCGAATATTGCCAACAATGGTCCTGCTTTGTCAGTGTTATATCAGTAAACCAGTGAGCACTGTTAGCTCGCTCAGTGCAAAATAACCTCACACCATTGCAAAGGAGGTAATACTGTGAGCAGCGAAAATAAAAACTGTCCTTCTGTCCAAAGACACTCTGTCTTATTCTTCTATTCAGTTTTGTTTTTTCGGTCAAATTTTTTGGCATATTGTCCTCATGAGTAATTGTTTCTAAATAATTTGAATTTGTTATTATTCACTGATTTTATTACATTTTCACTATCAAATGGTCAAAAATGTACCTTGAGTGTATTTTTACAGTATGGATGTGACTTTTTTTTTTAATTCAGGCAAATTAATGTGCGTTAAATCTTTTCTACTACAAAAAAAAAAAAAAAAAATAACGTTAATAAAGTTATACTTTATTATAAGTTGATCTATGTTACTTTTTTTTAAAATAGAAAAACAAGGACACAATGTTAGGCAGAGGCGTACTTATAATAATAATATCATAGACAAATTATACTATTTACATTGGCGACAGAGTTTTGGGGGGGCGCGAAACATTTATGTCTTCCTTGGGTTGGTGTAGCAGAAAACAATTGAGAAGCATTGTGTTAAAGGGATCCGTGGATAGAAAGACTTGTATTTCTTAAAAAATAATGTAAGTGCAAGTTATACTAGTTTTATATTAAAACACCTCTTAATGTTTTCATTTTTTTTAAAAATTGTAGAATTTTCGATCAAAAAATAAACTAGTGGCTCGCCATTGTTGACGTCGCTGAGCGGGACGTCACATGGGCTACCTGCCGTTCTTCCGCAGTGTCTTTAACAACGTAAGATAGTGATTGAAATACACCACAAGGTGTCAATGGCGAGTTTTAAATTAATTAGAGATCTAGCCCAGTGTTTTTCAACCTTTTATGAGTCACGGCACGTTTTTACATTGGAAAAAATTTCGCGGCACACCACAAACCAAAAATGTTCCAAAATTATTTTCTGTACAGTATATTTAATTATAAAATAACTTCTCAGTATGTATGCTTACTCAGTGTTAGAGTTGAGCCTGTTTAGATAAACACAAAGTCGATATCCTTATTCTTCAACAGCCCTCATTCTTTCTCTGTTTTTATCTCTTTTTTTTTTTTTTAATAACAGTTAGGCTTGAAAAAGCACAGAATTATCAGACAAGGGGACTTGAGCAATGTCTAACTTTATCTCTGTCACGGTGTGGGACTTTTTGTATTTAGCAAAAAGTTCAGTAACAAGGTAACTGGCTTTGAGGGCTTTCTCATTTACCTTTGTAGTTTTTATCAAAAAAAAAAAACAAATCCTATTCTCTGTTTCTGTGTATTCACGAAGGTGAACAAAATAGTCCATGGACTTGTTTTGGAGCGACGGGTGTTTCGTTTCAAGATGACGTTTAAACTTGCTTGGCACTATGGCGCTATTGTACAATTGCTCGTGTCGCGTCCAAGAACTGCTCGGATTTCTAGCCATTAGCCACCTTGCTGTCAACAATGTGTTGGAATAAAACACAGGGGGATGATTGACGGTCGTCACATATGGCTAAAATAGAAAGGACACTTTCAAGTATATCGACACATGACAAGTCTAACCAAAGGATGTGCAGTAGACTTCCTGGGGTCCACATTGTCGCACAGCAAGGTCACTGATGGAATAAAATCAGAACAGTTCCTGAACGCGACACTAGCAATACCTCGCTCATCTGCACACGACCGAAAACTTTCTATCTACTCCTAACTTCCTTCCTACTGCAACTCCGCCTGACGACGTAAAAAAAAAAAAAAAAAAAAAAAAAAAAAAAAAAGGGATAATTTCTCGCGGCACACCTGACGACCTCTCACTGCACACTGGTTGAAAAACAATAATCTAGCCAACGAGTATGTTTTGCCCCTCAACTGACGACCTAGTTTCCGGGTTTATGTACCTTACGTTCATTTGAGTGTTGGCTTCACAACGTACGAGACCTCTGATAGTTTGTATATTGTGACTAAATATTGCCATCGAGTGTATTTGTTGAGCTAAACGAAACGTTTAAATAGAGTTTGATCTAAGTCTGAGTAAGTTTTATGTGTATTTTGCACAGCTATTTTGATTGGGAATGCCAGTTCACTTTGCATTGTTGTTTAACTGTGTAAGAATAGGGCCTCATTATTACAGATTGAAGCGCTTTTCTTTTTGTGAACATTCTTTTTTTTGAGAGTTAGGAATATTATTTTTGTTGTGCTTTCACTCAATGATACTTATGTTTGTTGTGAAGGAGTTGCCGAAGCTTATGCCAATAAACGGCGCGGCCTAATGAACGCCTGTGTCCACTTGCCTTTCTATGCCTCTTATTATGTGCAAGAAACGGTGTCATTGTAATCTGTTTGAGGCAATGCATGAGCGGGTCATTCCACGCACACGATAAATGCATCAAATATTGTAACGTGATTAATTTAAAAAATTAATTAACGCCTGTTAACGCAATAAATTTGACAGCACTAATATAGTATATATACTGTATATATGTGGCGGAAAACACAGACAAGGCTGAAAAAGCAGTTTCTGCACCTCACTTTAAAATAAACTGCTGTATTTTAAGCCAAAAGAACTGTTGTATTTGATAGAACAATATGTCTATATATGCTGCCATAGCAGATTTTTTATTTGTCCGTTTTACCCTGGAAACCCCCGTTGACAGACGACGCGCAACCGCTTTTGTTTCAACCCAGCCGTAAAAAGAAGGTAAGTAATTATATTTATTAATCAACATGTCGGTCATTTTCAGCTTAGAATGATTAATTGATGTCTAATATTTCGTTTTAAAAAAACTTTAAAAAAGTTATTCACTCGCATATTTTAAACTTTTAAACAAATTACGTCACAACGAAATAAATGGCATCTGTAAAAATTAGTCACGGATATCTACCTAATAACCATCGATTAATTGTATTTTTTTGTTACTGTCGCATTTTCCCCAACATGTTAGATGATAACCAATCGAAACAAAGAAAAATTGAAAAAAAAAAAAACGTTTAAAAGGGTAAATATATGAAAAAGAACATTTCGACCACTCCTTGATGTCTGCGATTTCTGCATCACGACCCTTGTTATATTACCATGTTTCACCCATAAAATCCCCCCAATATCCGTCTGTGGCCATGCACATCTGTGTCTTGACACTCGAGGATACATGCTACATGGAGTTTTTGGATTGAAACAAGGTAAGTACGCGATAATATCTCATTAAAATCATGGCGTCTTTTAAGTGCCTGTGACATGAAAAAGCATGTTTATTTCATAATACACGCGGTATTTTATGCTCCTGAATGAAATGAACCACTTGGATGTGTGTGGAAGCTATCGCTGTATTTATTTAGTTTTTTGAATCCCGTGCCATGAAAATGAGTGACTTCCGGCAACAGTCTCGAGTTGAGAATGAGGGTGCTGTGACGTGTAGGGAGGAAGGAGTCCTCTTCACCATACAGCCGTACTGTTGTATGAGAAGGACTAAAGCTGCATTCACACCGGCCGCGAAATAACGCGTGACAACGCGTGTCGCATGGATTCAGCTGATTTTGCGGATTAATACGTTTATTTTTCGCATCACGCTAGCCAAACGGCTGCAGAAAAATCTTGCTGTACGAGGGAGAGGCATGTGTGCCTTTTTGGGGTTTTAAAAGGTTCCCATTCACCGGTGGATATTGGCCAAAACAAGCCTTACTACAGTACTGTGGGACCATGGGACTTACGAGGAAATGAGTAAACATCATGTTTTGTATTGTGTCAAATACTGGGATCATTTTAATATGAAGGTGGCTTGCATTTTGTGGCTGACATACTACTTGTCCCCTCGGCCGACGACTGGCTGCTTGTCGCACATCCGCCCGCCGGGAGAGCACTATACTCGGCTCATTGCTTTCTTCATGTGCCCAGTGGTCTGTCAAATTTTGCGAACGATCAGAAATTGCATCTTTGTGTTAAAAATAGCCGCGAATACAGCGATTACAAAGTTAACACTACAAACTTTCTTTAAATAAAGGACTACTTACGTTTGATCATGGATGGGCATGTAAAAAGCTCTCCTCATACACATTAGCTGCACATGTTAGCTGCACAACAACTGCAGCCGCCCTCCTCCACTGAGTCTCTCGCTGTTTACGACTTCGCCGTATAGTAAAGCATTATTTTGCCATATTCGTGTTGACCATTTGGCAGCTACTGGCTCCTCCGAAGTCGGCCGGTTTGTTCGGCGGTCATTGTCCAGCTGCTTCCCCGGCGAGCTCTCCTGTCCGTAGTAGCAGGGCAACAAGCGGGTTGGCGATCAGCGAAGACAACTGACAACCCAGTCGTCATGTGAAATGATCCAGGCTAGTTATGTGTGATTTTCCGCTTGGAAGACTTTGAAACATCACTCGGTTCGGGTTAGCATGTCGGCTAGCTGTCACGCCTCTTGGTTTGTTTACGTTCTCCGAAGCCGGGGAAGGGAAATGACATAAGCCCGATTTAGGTGGCATAAAATATCGTTCGGGAGGTGCGACAGTAAAGGTGAAGTCGACAGTTTTGACAATTATGGGGTAATTTTGCCATGTAGTCCTGAATAAATGCATTTTTATTATTTCATATTTCATTTAACACAAGACTGTTATTTGTCATGACCATGCCATTTATTTAGCTATTGGGGAAAATACTTGGATAAAAAGAATATCCCGTAAAAATATTGGAGCAGAGAGACTGAACAAATGACATTTTGCGGCTCTCTTCGTCACATTTTCCTCGTTCTGAATAATTTCCCCTCAACGGGCTAACTGGTCCTTCTCAAGCCAATTATTTAGCTATTGGGGAAAAATACTTGGATAAAAAGAATATCCTGTAAAAATATTGGAGTAATGAGACTGAAACAATGACATTTTGCGGCTCTCTTCATCGCGTTTTCCTCTTTGTGAATAATTCCCCCTCACTGGGCTGCATACTAAATCAGATGGAATCATAACTCTGCTGACATCATCCACCTGTTGGGGAAACTAGAGCCCTATAATGGTAGGCGTGGCTAACCGCAGATTAAAACACTAATTTCTCGTCATCTGCGCTTTGCTAAATTGTTGTATATAGTCGAATTGTCTCAATCTATGATTCTAATTCACATAATAATCCTATTTAAGACTTTTTTTCTCCTGTCGTACGCACTTTAATTCTGCTCTTGCGTGCTATCTCGCCTCCAGTTAGGGTTTTGCTGTTTACACTTTTTTTTAAATGACCTCCTGTTCAAAATTTTTCTTCCCCCAGAAAATAGAGCTTTTAAGCTTTCCAATGATGTATCTATCACATATATATACATATATATATATATATATATATATATATATACATATATATACATATATATATATATATATATATATATATATATATAGAACAATTTTGAAATTTGGTCAAATTGGGGGTCTCAGAGCGGAACTTCAAGTCACCTGAGTGTTTTCCGCCATATATTTATACATACATATACATTTTTCTCCTTATTTTATAAACTTACTTTGACCTGTAACACCAAAGAAATGACATTTTATTTTCTGCATAACGAGGACGTAAAATCGGAAATTTTGAATATAGCCTCTAATTTTAGCAAAACTTTTACCTTTTTAGTGGCACTTTTTCATTGAGTTTGGACCCAAGCAACACAAATGAAATTATTACAAGTCAGGAACATTCCCCCCCCGTAACATGGTGTTATTATAGTGATGGGGGCAATCCGATCCAGTATCGTTATACAGGGTGACCCAAAAAAAAGTTTACACTCAGTTGACTGCTTGTTTAAAAGCCATTTAAACATATCTAAATAGGTTGTCATGGTTAAGTGATACATTAAGGTCACTCAATGCAGCTGGTAATCTCTCGTCTCTACAATTCCTGTGCTTCTGCTGAAAATGAAGAAAACTTTAGCTGTACCTGAATTGCTGCATGCCGTTCTGACACCTACTGAGATTGCAGCAAATCTGAGAATATCCAGATGTGCAGTCTACAAAGTTAAAAAGAAGCTGAAAGATACTGGAACAGCCTCACGAAAACCTGGGTCTGGAAGTGACGATCTGTGCGGACCAAAAAGTTGATTGACAAGGTGATATGTGGCCACCCCAGAGTCCAGATCTCAGTCCCCTAGATTTTAGCATATGGGCAACTGTGGAGGACAGTGCCTGTAAGAAGCCACAAACTTCTGTGGCAGCCTTGGAGAGGTCCATTATTAGATCTTGGGAAAAGATGACAGCATCCTACATAAAGAAGACCTGTCAAGCGTTCTGCAGGCGCCTGGAGGCTGTTGTGACACTTAAGGGAGGACAATTTGAAAAATAGAGTGTACTGTACATGTTCTTTACAATAATGTATAATTTGTGATTCAATTCTAATTCTAAGCTGAATAAACATGGCATTTAAGTTGTATTATGGCAGTGTAAACTTTTTTTTGGGTCACCCTGTAGGGTTCCGATGCAAGTTTAATTAATGGCTCAAATCGTGCAAGCCTGTGAAAATGTTAGACTCATGAGCAATATTTAAGGCTTTGTCATTTATTTTATCAAAAGATATGTATTGCTAATGTTTGATTTCAGGTCCACATTCATGAGTTACTGCTGTTTTGACTCTTTCCAAGTCCATTGCAAATTTTCAGCAATGCTGTCCAGGAGAATCAGTGTGGAGTGAAATTTAAAATGGCCAAATGATTCATGTTAAAGCAAGGTGATGAGCGTGAACCTGGCCGCCCGGCGTGACCAATTATGGTTATTTTCGGGCAATTTTGGGTGTGAATACACCTTTGGATCTCCGGGCACTGCACGTTACGCTTATGGCCGCCCCAAAACACAGTATTTTCGACCATGCCAAGGATCGTGTAAAATATTCATTCAGCACCAAAACGTAACTTTAGCTTTTTAACTCAAAAATGTGGCACTTTGAGATGAATTTACTGGCACACAAGATATACAGTGGTATGAAAACCTATCTGAACCTTTTGGAATTTCTCACATTTCTGCATAAAATCACCATCAAATGTGATCTGGTCTTTGTCAAAATCACACAGATGAAAAAAACAGTGTCTGCTTTTGACTAAAACTACCCAAACATTTATAGGTTTTCATATTTTAATGAGGATAGTAATAGTTCTGCAAACAATGACAGAAGGGGGTAAAATAAGTAAGTGAACCATTACATTTAATATAGATTACATACATTACATATAATTGATGTGTGCACAGAGATATTAGACTGTGCCAGTAATTTTTGTAAGTCTTTAGCAGACACTCTAGGGTTCTTTTTTACCTCTCTGATTATTCTGCGCTGAAATTTTGCTGTCATCTTTGGTGGAAGGCAACTCCTTGGGAGAGAAGCAACAGTGCCAAACTGTCTCCATTTGCAGACAACTTCTCTGACTGTCGACTGATAAACATCCACACTGTTAGAAATGGTTTTGTATCCTTTCCCAGCTTTATTCAAATCAACAATCCTTGATTGCAGGTCTTCAGACAGCTTTTTTGACCGAGCCATGATGCATATCAGACAGTACTTCTCATAAAGACAATTCTTACCAGGTGTGTTTTTTTTGTGGGCAGCACAGCTTTAAACCACTCATCAATGATTGGGCAAACATCTGACTTAAATTGTTATGGTAAAAAAATGGTTCCAATTGCTCTTCAAGTCTCCTTAGGCAAAGGGTTCACTTACTTATTTTTCCCCCTTCTGTCATCCTTTGCATGCTATCCTCATCGAAATATGAAAACCTATACATTTTTGGGTGTTTTTAGTTAAAGTAGACACTGTTTTTATATCTGTGTGATTTTGACAAAGATCAGATTACATTTTATGGTAATTTTATGCAGAAATGTGAGAAATTCCAAAAGATCCACATACTTTTTTATACAACTGTATAAATATTGTAGCTGTCCTAGACATATTCAAGAGAATTCTCGATAGCTCTCTATAGATTTTCCAAAAAATGAGGCATGAATAATATTATTTTAAACAAATCAAACAAATTTGATATCCAAATTGTATCGACAAATTTCCTTTTTATTGTATCTGATTGGAAGTGAAAAAATGTGAATCGATGCATCCCTAGTTCATTATTGCACTTTTACTTGCAATGATGTAGAACTGTACAACAACATATTAGTTGCATCTAATAGTTTCCCCAACTGATGTATTAACATGAAATAAATAGCACGGAATATTAGAAACACCTCAGTGAAAGATACTCTGATGTTGGTGCCAATTTTGATAAATAGGCTGCCTCTCATATACCACATCAAATAATAATTTATTACATAAATGTAATTGAATCATTAAAGTAATTTGATGCTTTCGTGAATTCATTCACTGCATTCATTTAATTGTGTACAAAACAATTTTGATGTATTGACGACCCATATTACGAGTCAAGGTTTTGTACACAGTTTCTCATTCGATGACACTAAAAAGTATGCCCAAGTGTTAAGTGTTAAATGTTAAGTTAAACCTGCACATTAACTGGGTGTTTTTACACAGTGTCTATTGTTTGCCCCTTGCAAATTATTAAAAACACAGGAAAACGACTTCATTTTGAGGATCATTCATATTACTCTGCACAGCGCAGCAGTGGTCTGCTTATTACTGATTGCAAATGTGTGGTGTTGAAAAACAATAAAAGGTGACATTTTAAAGTACATTAAGCAAATAATGCAGCGTAAAAGCAATGTCAGATTGTGTGAGTTTATTGAAAGGGCAGGACTTTGCATTTTTAGTCCAACCATCTATAAACCACCCATCACTTCCACACACATTTACATCATTCATCCATTTTCCATTTCATTCACTACTAGACTGTTATACTATGCCATGTGAGGGTGCGGGGGCGGAGCCGTATAGGTGTAGGAAGTATGTAGTACGGTTTTGTAGTCACAACATCAAGGCCACGCAGTGAGTTGGGAAGTGTGGGGAAAGCACACCGGCAGGCGATAAAAGATCTCTTCAAGGCTGTGGAAAAGGGAAGCCATGGGCTTTGTATGAGGAGAGGGGATTTAAGCCGGTCCTTCAAGTTGGATGATTCCATCTAGGGAACGAACATGGCACACCGAGATTAACTGCTGAACCCTCTGGAGCTGTCCGGGGCCAATCAGCAAAAGACCAAAGGAGGAGCGCCTATTTGACAACCTGCTCTCTTGAGGGATTTCAACTTCCAGTCCTACACAACAGATAAGGTTAGGGTTCACTGGAGCATAGCCTACCCTTGTCGATTTTGGGCAAAAAGACTGATCTGATCAATTTTCAATCACAGTGTATTTAAAATAGCACACAAAAAATACGATATGAGTGAAAACTAAATATTCAAAACACCCGCTCTCATCATTGAAGGCCACATATTATACTTTATTATTTTTTTATTTCAAAACCCATGTAAAAATAGTTTTTCCCCATCTAAAGTCGTTGTGTGCAACTGAGTATGTTCCCAAAACCTCAAGGATTTAAAATAAATGCACCTTCTTTGCTGTGTCGTCAGCACTTTTGGTAAAACAACTCAATTTCTGCCGCAACTTACTGGGTGTATTATTGACAGAAATATTGGACCAATAAGGTAGTCCTATTCAATTGCCTAGTAGCTAGGCGTTTTTACACCAACTTGGCAACATATCACCTTTTACCTACTGAATGTGTGCTTTTATCAAAGAAAGTAAACATTTTAATTAGGTCTTCATCCATCTTTTATTCAATGACAGGTACAGCACTAGCTACAAGTATAATCTTGTTGGCAAAGGCTTCTGTCTCAGTAAAAAAAAAAAAACTACACACTACTTTTAAAGTTTAGTTAGTGAAATTAGTTGAAGTTTAACATGTCTGTGTGCCGGTGAGTTGTGGTTGTCACTACCGGATTGTGACAGGCTACCAGATTGCAAAAGATTGCTACTGAACATGCACAAACTAATGTCACCTCCTCTCGAGCACTGATGGCAGATATACTAAATATACCATATTGGCCCGAATATATGACAGCCCTGATTATAAGACGACCCCCTCTTTTTCAAGAGTCAAGCTTGAAAAAAGACTTTTTGAACACCTAATTAATTTTTATACAGAAAATAATTACAGTACATCTGAAACAAATGATTATAACAATATATTGGTAACACTTTATAATAACTATCAGTTTTACTAGTTAATAGCTCATAAGTAAACTGTTGATAAATGATTTATTTTTGATTTGTGAAGTATTTGTTAACAGTTTGTTAAGCATTTACAGGGTGTTCCAATATGGTTGACCCAATCGTAAATGCCCATGCTAGTTGATGGATCTTAATAAAACTATATACACTTTATGTTGAAGGTCATAAGTCCATAAGGTCATAACTTCATAAATGTGCAACATGAACGCTGCCTGCAAAATTCCTTATCAAAATGCCTTTTCTTTTGAAGTGAACGGCATTTCTTAAACTAAAAAGAAAACTGTGTTTCAGGTTAAGAACACCCTGTAAATGCTTAACAAACTGTTAACAAATACTTCACAAATCAAGTGTTACCAATATATTTGAGAGAAAAAGCATGTTATTTTGCCTCATTCAAATCTTAATATCTGAACATTTAAATATGTAAACTAAAGTGCCATCACATTCGTAAATGAATGGCTTCTGGTTTTTGAAATGTAAATAAACCAATCTATTGTGATAAAGCAACAAAATTGCAATAACTGCATTAACCATCAAACTGAGGTCTAGCTGTAACTGTAGTCTTGAAACAAATCTGAAGAAGGAAAAACATTGCAATAAAATAATGCAAACTGGTTAAATTTGAGAGTAGCTGAGATCTGTCATGATAGAACATTACTCCTCGATTTCAGCATTCGCTTCAATTATATCTGGCGCCATCTTGCGTTGTGAATGGGTATAATGTCTAGACTGCGAATATAAGACGACCCCCACTTTTTTAGTCTTATTTCAATGCAAAAAACACCGTCTTGTATTCGGGCCAATATAAAAACGGCCACCACCAAAATTACTAGACCACATTCTTTGTGTTTTTTGGGTTCATCAACAATGCCACATATTTAAGTTAAATAGGATGAAAAACCATAATCCTAATTTTTTCGGGGGGGGGGGGGGGGGGGGTTTCCACCATGAAGCTTATTTACATAATTAAAAAAAAAATCTAATGTGTTTTTATCTATATTTATATTTTTACAAATGTTTTTTTAATGATTTTGCAAATGTTATTTTTTTCTTTCTTTTAAGTCAGTTGGTCAGTTGGTGTATCTGATATCCATCCCTCTGCTTGATTGTTTTTTTTAGTGGTTCTTCCAAAAACGAAAAGGAAATATAGACTTTGTGAGCACTATCTCAATCACACCATGCCATTGGTATTTGTCTCACAAAGAGCCACAGGCTTACGCGGCCCATTTGTCTCAGGTCAAATTGAGCTTTTTATCAAATCATCGCCGAAGGACACAAGTCCAAACACAGACTTATTTCAGTTGAACGGCCAAAATGACCCCTCGGAAGTATTTTTCACCTTTACTTTGAGCAGAAATACATTTTTGAAAGGGAATAGAAAACCCATTTGATGGACGTGTTCTGGGCCGACAGTGCATTTGTGGAGATAGAAGACATACATGTGTCATGTTTACCTTACCATTCAAACATGCCTCAATAAAAGGTAGACAAATCACAGTAGACTGCTATATGCACTTGTTTGATATTAAACATATGTATCTGACAATTTCAGTAAATAAAAGGCTTGTGTTATGTTAATTCAGATTTTTTTCAAGTCATACGCATAAGGCTTTTCCCCCACATTTAGTTTGGGTTTAAAAAACAAAACAAAACAAAAAACTGGTGCGTTTCCGTGATACTTGTACTGCTTGTTCAGTAAAGTGTTAGGACAAGTATGAACAAAGCGGTTGGAGATGTTGGCAAGGTTGCTAGTTAAACTCTCTGGAGTTTGGTTGCCCTCAATTGTATCTCTATGTGACACCCAGTCAGCCATAGCAGCATTGAAATTACAAAGTAAACAGTTTATACACTTCAATCTGGAAAACCGAATATATGTGTGTGGATAATGAAAAAAAATACTGGACAATTAAAAATAGCTTAAATTAGTAGTAATAAAGCAGTGCTACAAGTAGTTTGAAGGGCAGGTGAAGAGCATTTCGGATTTTTGTGTAATTTTACGATAACAAACTTTGGACAAGTTCGTCAAAGCAACCATGTCATTTCTAACGCGTAACTGCAAAGATAATTAGCTTTTTTTTTTTTTTTTTTTTTTTAGCACTCTGTCAATACTGCACTCCCAAACTCGGAAGTGTGACGTAATTTCCCGAACGCAATAAAAGACTACCCACAGAGATCATAGCAGCGGCAACGATATCACAGATATTTCCACCTAAAGTAACCATTTAGGATAGCTCTTTCGTGACCTACCGATGTCAAAGTCTCCCAGGAAAAATGATCTTCAATTGATCCCTACATTTTTTAACCTGAGGTGTCATAGGACAACAATTTAATTGGCACAGCAGACGTTGGTGATGACGCCGGTTGGCAGCTCGACACTTCATGAAAGGAAGAGTGATAGGCCAGTGTCTTGTACCGTGATTTATCTCTGAATCTTTTTTTCCCCAATCATTCAGTGGTATAATTATCAGTAATTGCGAAAACAGAAGAGTAGTTATAGTATAGATCTAGTCATAAATGTATCAAATTGACATGAATACACAACCTATCAGCTGTCTTATGACAAGCAAGCGAAAACAACAAAAAAACAGGTCGCAGTCAAGTAATAAACATATCAAATTGACTTGAATAGACAACCTGTCAGCTGTCTTATGACAGGCAAGCAGCAAAAACAAACAAACAAACAAACAAAAAAACAAACAAACAAAACAGGTCACACTTCAACAAACAGGCAGTTGGCTTTCCGTCCTATATCAACACAATTGCATCAAATTTTAGAACTAAGGGTCTACTTAAGTCTTTGAAAAATCACGGTTGTATCCTATGCTTTCTAAGCTGCCATCGCTGAATGTTGAAAACAACGGTGCGATCGAGGAGCAGGGGAGTTGTTCCACTTGAGCCTTCGTGTGAGCAATTCATCGCTACACATCGAGATGGCATGATGAATCTCGCGAGTAAAACCCAGAAAATGTTTGCAATATATGGCGAGGATAGTGTGGTGCCCTACTTTGGTATTGGAGTGCTGGCGGGAAATTACATCATCAAGTAGCGACCAGCAGCGAGCTGCATCCCTCGTTGCTAAGGTGTTACTGTACTATGGCAGTCATTCAAAAACTACGTAGTAAATTCAAAAAAAATTTGGGGGGTAATGCAAGTTTTGAGACAGCGAATGATGCATTCAATACAATTTAACCGAGTAAAACGCAAAATTGAAGTCTTCACCTGCCCTTTAATCGGTTTTTTAGTAGTAGTACTTCATAGTTAAGTATAAACTTATCCATTTAAGTTCAGCATGATTAAAAATGAATAAATAGATCAATAAATTAAACTAAACTACAGTGTTGTTAATGGTATGTTGTTAATGGCGGCGTTAGAGTATAACGGCGTTACTAACGGCGTTATTTTTTTCGGTAGTGAGTAATCTAATGAATTACTTTTCTCATCTTTGCAACGCCGTTACCGTTACTGAGAATGTAAAGGCGTGTGTTACTATACGTTACTATGTTGGTTGAATGACGCCAGAAAAGTCTGAGAGACACGGAGAGAGAAGAGCGGGAGTGGGATGGATGGAAGGGAGTTGTGACGCCGTTGCAAACGCGATGCTTGGCTAGGTCGCTCCAATAATACCAAACTCTAGCCGACAGCCTATACTCTACGCCCATATGATGCTACGCTAGATATCACATGCATATCGAACTAGACGCGAAATGACAGACTCTGTGGCGTTAGCAAATGTATAGAGAAGTAGATGCGAAATGACACACTCGTCGGGGTTAGTAAACAGCCGCCATCTTAAAGCAGTAGACTTCTCATGAAGACTCTGTTGTAAAAAACCTTCCAAGCGAACCTAAGTAACTTTTTATCTAAAATACTCCTAAATTGGCAAACTCTTGACTTGAATCTATCATTAAATGATGAAACTGTTTTAAAACATTCACATGTAGAAAGTAGACGGAAGGGAACTAATGTAATAACGAGAGCAATTTTAACAACTTAAACGGTTGATTCACAACATTAAATGACTTCCAAACATAGCAAAGGTTACTATCTAGTTATCGCAATATCCACAATTCCCCTGTGTCAGTTAAGTTTAGGGTAAACAACTGGGCTAGTAACTGCCAAGAGACTAAATTACTCTTGCATTCGGGTAAATGAGTTAAATGACAAATGCAATGCATTCATGCATGTGATCTAGTGCGCTTTATGTATGAAAATAAACACACTATATTCATGGGGCGCTTTATAATCCAATGCATTTTGTAGTCCGAAAAATAAATTAATCGATTCACACAACTGCTTTACTTTAGAATGGGTGCCAAATGAATTGTCTCCTTAGGGAAACAATCGTGCAAGATATGGGGAATCTTTAGTCTTGCACTGTAAAATTGAAATCTTGTCATTTCTATTACCTACAATATATTCAGAACTTTCCGGGGAGTTGAAATTAACATCACTTTAACTTAAGGAAGGCTCTGGAAAAATAAGAGGCTATATAATTACTTTGACCTGGAAGCTGAGAATAGATCACAGACATGAAAGACCTGATTATCGAATACTGCCATGGCAGTGCACTAAAAAATGATTCGTGAGTTAGTCAGTTTGACTTGAAAAAAAAAATCAGTTCATTCAACTTAACCCATAAAGACCCGCAACACGAAGTAATTATCAGAGAATCCCCAAATTTGAAAAATAAGCTCCTAATTAAACCTTTTTTTTTTCAAATTTGTAAAAAGAAATGTCAAAATTAATATGCGTATTAAGCGCTCTAATATCTATAACCCTTTTTCTCATGGAACCTGCAGATGCATGTGTTGACTTTCATCCATCATTTTTTTTTTTTTCCAAAAAGAAATGTCAAAATTCTGAATTACTCTCGAAATCATGAAATTTTAGGTGTATCAAATGGATACATTTAGCAATAAAGGGTTAAAAAAACTTATTGTTACTATTGTTTTTATTATTAAGTTGATAACTTATTTCAAGGGATTTCATTGAAATTAAATATGAAGAAAGTTGTATTAACTCATATACATAAATTGATTTTAAAAAGCCATTTCAGCCTTCAAGTAACAAGGGGAATAATTAATTTAGTGAAAATTAATTTCTATTACTTCCAATATATTTGCATATTAATGGACACAGTGTTTGGTGGTGGCCAATTCATGCCTTGCAACGCGTCAGCAAACGTAGGTGAAACGGCAAATTTTGTATGAACCCCACTTGGTGAGTAAATATCTTTATTATTTATTTATGTGCAACAGTAATTAACTGTCAGCGCCAAGTTTAGTTACACAACACTAAAACAGGAAAAAGTCTGCAGCGTGCTTCATCCTCAGTCTTTAGCTAGTTAGCTAATGTCTTCAAGTAAAAACTTTAAAGTTTAAGTTGCTCTGCAGTTTTCGCAGCGGACACAAATCTCCAACCGTTGTGTTTGCAGGATAAGATCATTGGTAAAAATCTGTGTGAAACCTGATTAGAAGACCATTCTCATGGAAGAGTAGTTTCACATTATTGTCCTTTTATTCACGGAGTGATTCTGTGAATATGGGAAGAGAGAATGTGATCAGTGGAATAGTGGTTTACCTTGGAGAAATGGAGGAGGATCTTTTTAAAGAGCAGCTGGTATATGTAATTCTGAAACAGAAAAAAACTTTACTTTGTTGTCTTAATTGTTACTTGTGTTCTTAATTCTGACCTATAAATGCAAGGCTTATGGGGATATAACCAATGAAGTGCTGAAGGTCATTGTAACCAGAGGTGCAACATCTGTCCAGGCCAGCTTCGTGATAAATGGAACAAAGGTCCTGGAAGGCCTAGAACAGGGGTGCTAATTGTTTTTTGCTCCAAGATCTACTTTTCAAGGAGACAACCTCCTGCGATCTACCTTAAAAGCGGGGTGGGGGAGGGGGGTGCTGCATAACCTCATATATTGCTCACACAACATACTGTAATTTCTGGACTATTAGGCGCACCTGATTATAAGCCGCCACCCACCAAATTTCACACGAAAACATAGTTTAGATAGATAAGCCGCACCGGAATATAAACCGCAGCTGTCCTCACTGTTTTATGGGATATTTACATGAACATATGTTAACCGGGAACACTTTATTTCACAGCGGCGTCATAAGACTCATAAGACCAATTGAACCACCATGAAGTTTTAAACTAATTGGCTGCAAAGCTTCATTACTTCAAGAAGCTTCATTTGCCCATCACAGCTCCCTTGGGAGAGACAGTCAACATCTGCTCCCACTTGCTGTCGACACTGTTGTTGTCCAACATGCCACCTAGCATGCGTTGCAGCGCTACAGATGTAAATAATCAAAATTCATGTTCTGTGCTAATTATTTCTTCAGTTATTGTTGCAGTTTTTTCATTAATTGCTTGTTATGGTATTTTGGGAAAACATTTGACAGTGGCCCCATAAGGTTGTCATAAGACCATCATAATTACGACATGACACTGCCATGAGTATTAGTAAATAAGTAGTAATCTTATGACAGTCTTATGATGCTGCTATCAAATATAATGTTACTTATTAACACACACAAAAAAATAAATCAACAAATAAGCCGCACTGGACTATAAGCCACATGATTCAAAATGAGGGGAAAAAAGTAGCGGCTTGTAGTCCGAAAAATACGGTAATTAACTGTATATTTGAAAAATATGTATCTATATACAGTATTTATTTATTATTATTTTGGTTTTTTATGCTGCGAGCTACCCACACTCGCATTGCGATCGACGTAATGGGCACCTCTGGCCTAGACATACCCAGAGCCAAAAATTGTCTGCTTACATCACAAATCCCAAGCATCTTAATTTTGTGGCATCGAATGGTCATCAAGCATACCTGCTGTGCTAAACTGTGATCAGCACATCCACAAAGGCAGAAGGTTCCTTTGTTTACTTAAAGGATACATGCATATTGGGCCAAAACCGACAATGAAAAGCTCATGGAAATGTCATCCGATGACTAATAACATTTAAGAGTGCTTTTATCAGTCAATATTTTTGGCTACCCAATAAAACTCTAGTTTTTGCTGTACTTATTTTGCTGGGTGTACTCTTGTAGATGTTTTGGATGAATACATTTATTTTGACAATGAACCTGGAATTGAATGTATAATTGATTATGATTTAAAAGATATATTAAGTTACTAATACTCAATAAAATTGAGGTAACATTTTGCATCAACTTTTTGGAGTAAAATTAAATTAAAATAAAGGAGTTATAGCAGCTTATATAAATTAATTTGACCAGTTATTAATGCTAAAACTTTTACATGTAAAATTAAGTTGGTTCAACTTAATTAAGCTTGTGGAGGACATAATATGTTGGTTCTACGATACTTATTGAGTGAGTCCAACTATAAAAGATCTCATGGGAAATACTTAATATTGGCTTAGTTGGCAATACTTAAAACAATGAATGCAAATTGTTACGATATTTTTATAGGATATAGTATTTTATATAGTTTTATTTTTTAGAGTGCAGTGTCATTTATGAGGGCATCTATGATAAGCCCCCTCCTTGAAATGTGTAGTATACCTAGCACTAAATGTTGGGGGGAAAAAACAGCCTCTTTTGTTCGCCAACACCTCTTTCTACAGATAAAGAGCCAGTCACAGTTGCTAGAGAGAAAATATGTAAATGGTCACGGAAGCCACATTTTTCGCCCCTGTGAGGGGGAGACATCTGGTGGCTATTAGCTACCATACACCTACTGTACGTATGTCACTCTGTAAATAGTTTAATCAAGGTTCAATTAAACAAAATTAGTAATTTATTTTCAAGGGTACGTTGTTCATCCCAACATTAACAAAGGTCATCTGATTAAATGACTGGTCACAATTGACGGCAAGAGACATCACATCTGTATGAAGTCCCTATTGAAATGGATTGGATGTCGATGATCATTAGCCTAACCACCAGGATGCACGCCCAATATGACATTTGTAAGAGGGCTCCATCGCTTTTTGAAGTGAAGGACCCTTGGCTTGAAACGGATTTTTGGTGTACATCACCTCCTGCCCACAGGCAGCTAGGATGGGCTTTAGGACAGTCACAACAATAGTATGGATAATGAATGAATGTTTTCTTACATGATGTCAATACATTACAATGTGACAAAATGTAGTTTTATGAGTACAGTGTTGCAAGCACAGTGTCCACACAGTCAGTTTTTGTGTTGCAATTGTGGTTCATTTGCTACGGTGTTGTTTTTTTTTTTCTCTCTAGCCAAAAATGGCTAAGCAATTTCTCTAAATTGCCCTGTGAACGTAAAGAAAATAGCCTAGTTTATTTGCTATACAGTATGTAACTTATGACTTTCTGGTGAACAATGCCTCTTGACAAAAGTCAGCTGCATAGATTCAAACTCATTGTTGACCCCTATTAGGTCTGTAATTAAGATATTTCTCGAGAGAAGTCAAAATACGAGACAAAAAATTGACAAAATATGTTTTATGATTATTATGATAATGTGCATTTTCTCTCAGGGGTTTTCAATAGCATGTCTATGATATTCAATTGTCCAAACGCTCTTGCCAGCATCAAGAAATACAGTGAACATCTATATATTTTAAACATAAATACTGTATGTACCATGCTGGCCAAAAGTATTGGTACCCCTGCAATTGTGTCAGATAATTTCTCCCAGTAAAAAGATTGCAATTACAAATGGTATGGTAGTAACATCTTCATTTATTTTGCTTGCAATGAAATAACACAAACAAGAATGGAAAAAAAAAAAAAAAATCATTATCATTTTATAAAAAAAAAAAAAAACTCTATAAATGGGCTGGACAAAAGTATTGGCACCCGCAGCCTAATACTTGGTAGCACAACAAGACAAAATAACTGTAACCATCAATGAGTTTTTTACAATGCTCTGCTGGAATTTTTAGACCATTCTTCTTTGTCCAACTTCCCCAGGTCTCTGAAATTTGAAGGGTGCCTTCTCCAAACTGCCATTTCCAGATCTCTCCACAGGTGTTCTATGGGATTCAGGTCTGGACTCATTGCTGGCCACTTTAGAAGTCTCCAGTGCGTTCTCTCAAACCATTCTCTAGTGCTTTTTGAAGTGTGTTTAGAATAGAATAGAATAGAATAGAATAGAATAGAATAGAATAGAATAGAATAGAATAGAATAGAATAGAATAGAATAGAACACCTTCATTTTCATCACACAAAGTGTCATGAGATTCAAAGCTGCCCCATAGAGTGCAATGCACACTTACACATATAATGGATTGAAAAATATGTACAATCTCCAGTATGCAAAATAATGTATATATATATATATATATATATATATATATATATATATATATATATATATATATATATATATATATATATATATATATATATATATATATATATATACACATTTACACAACACAAGATAAAACACAATATAAAATGCATCAGTGGGGAGTCAATGACTTGTAATATTGATACTCTTGTGGTATAGGTGACATTTGATAGCAGCATTCATAAATAAATATTCGTTATTAACAGTGCAAAAACAAAAAAACAGATTTCCGTTCACAGTATGCGTCCATTTGTAGACCGCCGCAGTGGTATAGGTAAAGTGACGTGTGATAGTGCTCAGTAATAAATCTTTGTTATGAATAGTGCATAAATACAGTTTGCAGTTTACAATATGTTTCTCAACGCAAACTAGAGTTGAGTATTGTGACAGCTTTTGGGAAGAAGCTGTCTCTGAGTCTGTTTGTTCTGGCTGATATGGACCTGTATCGCCTGCCAGAGGGTAGCAGGTTGAACAGATGGAAGCCGGGGTGTGTAGTGGCCTTTATTATGCTTTTTGCTATATTCAGGCATCTGGAGTTGTAGATGATCTTTTGTGCCGTGTTGGTCACCCTCCGCAGTCTCTTCCTGTCTGCCACTGTGCAGCTTGAGTGCCACACTGACACAGCGTAGGTCAGCAGGCTCTCTATGTTGGAACGGAAGAAGGTCACCAGCAGGCTTGTGCTCCGTTGTTCCTTTTTGAGCACTCTGAGAAAAAGTGTAGTCACTGCTGGGCCTTCTTGACCATGCCTGACGTGTTGGTTGACCAGGATAGGTCGGCAGAGTTTTCAGACTTCTTGATGCCATGCACACAGTCAAGCAGTCCAGTGCCAGAGGAAGCAAAGCAACCCCAAAACTTTAGGGAATCTCTGCCATGCTTCACTGTGGGGACCGTCTTTTCTTTGAAGGCCTCATTTTCCCCCCTGTAAACTGTATGTTGATGTGTTTTGCCAAAAAGCTCTACTTTTGTCTCATCTGACCAGAGGATATTCTTCCAAAACATTTTTGGCTTTCTCAGGTAAGTTTTGGCAAACTCCAACCTGGCTCTTTTATGTCTCTGGGTCAGAAATGGGCTTTTCCTAGATATCCTACCATACAGTCCCTTTTTTCATGCAGACGCCGATGGATAGTAAGGGTTGACACTCTTGTACCCTGGGACTGCAGGACAGCTTGACCTTGTTTGGGTATTGGTAGAGGTTTTTATCCACCATCCGCACAATCTTTTGTTGAAATCTCTCATTAATTTTTCCTTTCTGTTCACATCTAGGGAGGTTAGCCACAGTGCCATGGGCTTTACACGTATTGATGGCACTGCTCATGGTAGACACAGGAACATTCAGGTCTTTATGGATGGACTTGTAGCATTGAGATTGCCAACGCTTCTTCTCAGTTTTGCTTCTCAAGTCCTCAGACAGTTCTTTGGTCTTCTTTCTTTTCTCCATACTCAATGTGGTACACACAAGGACACAGGACAGAGGTTGAGCCAACTTTAATCCATTTTAACTGGCTGCAAGTGTGGTTTACTTATTGACACCACCTGTTATGTGCCACATCACATGATTTTTTAAAGGGTGACAATACTTATGTCCGGCCCATTTTTGGAGTTTTGTGTTAAATGATCATGATTTTTTTCCCCCATTCTCTTTTGTTTGTTTTTTCATTGCAAGCAAAATAAATCAAGATATCACTACCAAAGCATTTGTAATTGCAATCATTTACTGAGAGAAATTGAGCATTATATGACAGAATTGCAGAGGTGCCAATACTTTTGGCCAGCAGTGTATTTTTACCTGGCTAAAATCCACATGTTTGGATGGATCAGTCCATTTTCATAAAATTGAGCCACTGCTTAACCCTGCTACCTAAACCTCTGGGTGTGCCGTTCCAAGAACTTCTTTTCCAGAGGTCTCTAGTCTGAAGAAGTGGTTGGACAGTACAATACACACATTAGTTGATCATCATAATGCTGGATTCTTAGTACTGCTGCATGTGCAGCATTTCACTAAGATGCTCAAGGAGTGATGGCATGTCGAGGCGTGACTAGGAGAGAGAATGTTCATGAAGGTGTGTTATTTTAAAAAAACAGAACTGCATTTTAGCTCCAAAACATAACAAGTTTCCAATACTTTTTGTCCCACAAAGAGTGATTTTTTTTTTTCGCCCACACACATTCTGCTACTTTTGATTAAGAATGCCTGTCTGTGTATGTGCCAAACACCTGCCCAAACCAATAGAAGAAAGTACTGTTTTTTTTTTTTTTTTTGGCAAACTGTTTTTATAGAGTTTTTTGTTTTCTTCATTAATACAGTACTTTCGTTGTTGAAAACGAAAGTACTGTATTAATGAAGCCAGCTATATATTCAAGCGCAATGAACAGGTTATTTTGAAGTGTATGATGTGCTGGATTTTGCTGTGTTTTAATGTACTGTACATCTGTAAAGAATACTATCAAAGACAGTAGCGTTGTGGAAAGGGTATTGAACTGGGCATGTTCATAGTCTATTCCTACAGTATGTGGTGCTGTCCTTTATAGACAAACAACTATTCACACTCGCATTCACACCAAAAGAATAATTTTAGTCTTCAATCTGACCAGCATGTTTTTGGAACATGGGAGGACACTGGAGTATCCACAAGCACTTGGACAGCATGCAAACTACACGAGTACTAAGCCGAGATTCATACGAAGGCCCTTTCAACTATGAGGCAAATCTTCTGATAGTCAACCCATGACGCTGCAATGATTCAATTCAGCACTATAATCACTAATGTCTGCTTTTATATACTCTGTAAATGCCCCACCGTTAGATATGAGATAGGTGACATGGACGTTGGGAGCTTAATGTGACTGCGACGATTCTCTCACTTCTGAGCCTTTCTCTTGTTGCCATAGAAACATCAGAGAAAAAGAAAGCAATAATCAGCTTCGTAGTAGTGTGTGCACGTTAATGAACGTGTGTCCTCATGTGTAACAGCGAATTCAAAGAGGACCTTTGAGTTGTCTGTGATGAGTACAATACAGTAAAGGTACCTTGGTGCTAAACTGGAATTGTTGTGTTATGGTACTGGTGTTGCTGGTACAGGGCCCAGCATATGTTCGATTTCTTCGCAGGGCAGTCAGTCACTTTAGAGGGCTCCAGGGAAAGTCAACACTTATAAATACATTTTTTGGGGGTAAAAGAAAATAATGTTGATAACAACACTAAATTTAAATTAATGAAAAAAATAGCTTACTATTTTCAACAAGAATTAAAAATGGGGAAAAAATAATGCTGGCCCATCAGGTGTCGGACACTGTAAGCATGCAGTAGTCTGTGCTCAAACCACGGCCCACTCAAGTGTCAAACGTCTACTTGTTACCCTAGCTTGTTAGAACGTGAATGATACTTTGATTATATGTTTCCTATGTCTTCAAATCTTATTTACCAGGCCAGCGTGGCTTTGTGAACGCAAGATGAAGCATCCCTCTCATCACTGGGGCTTTGCGAGAGTGAAACAGCCGTCCGGTGGCAAGTAACTGCCCAGGAAGCCTGCATGGAAGCGTCGGGTCATGCAACAAACGCCATCACTAAATACGTAAGGTCGGCTAAAATTCGCCAGAAATTTAGCTGGCCCTTATTGTAGCCGAATGTATGCATCCACTCTCTGCCAGGACCAAAGGAAGGACCACCCGGATGCAGGGATTCAGTGGTCCAGCCGTCTGCTACATAAAACACATATGAACCTGACGGAAGATGTATTTTGGTGAAAGAGGTCGTGCTTTATTTCTATTGCTTCTCCCGTTAGTAAGGCTAGAAATTTAGCGGACCCTTGGCGGTATTAACAACCGACTGTACACATCCACCAACGGCTGGTGCCGAAGGAAGGACCTTCCAGGAGATGATGTACTTGGGGGAGCGGTGGCTGCAAATTTGCGGCACAGCTTGATGAAGTAAAAGAGAAAGTCACACTTGTGCCGGAACGGAAAGCAGGCACTGACAGCGTGCTTAGCCTTTCATAGTGCTAGGGGGGGGCCAGAAAACAATAGTTATAGGTGCCATCAACCCACCCTCTTTTAGGTCTTCCAGAAAAATCCTGGCAGGTGAGCAAACATGATAATTTCTTGCAACAACTCAGAGATTCAGCACACCTGTTCCAAGCTGATGCACATTTTCAGGACTTATCTTCACACACTTCATGTTTATATTTGATATTTAGAGAAAAACTATCAAAGTGAATGAAGTGTCTCTTTAACGGGGAGAAAAAGTTTGAAAAAAATTAAAAGTCACTTCAATAGGGGCCCATAAATGATATTCTTATGATATTCTGATATTCTTCAAATTTTAGTCATTTTCATTATGTGCTTCATATTGCCTGAATCCCCTTTCTTCATGCCTATAACCGAGTACGCAGCCTTCCACCCACACACACATCATTTATGTCGATTAGCCCTAGATGCCGCTTGAGAAATCATAGCAAAGGAATATTTTTGCCTGCAGACAATCTTGTGCTCCATACTTTAAACAAGTTGTTGCTGATAATTAAAACCCCTACATTCTCTCCTGGTGCCTCTAAAATTTCAGGTTAGGGGTTATTGTACTGTGTAAAATAGTTTGGGCAGACAACCACTCACACTTAGTGTATGGCAACATTTAATGAAAAATGAATCTGAATTGAAGATGGGCAAAGGAAGCACTAGTCACTTATCAGTGAGTTGCGAGTCAACCACATTTTCTTTCCCTAATGATGTTTTTAATCCTCTTTGGGATATTAACTCAAAAAGCAGGTTTGGGTAGAATGTTGTATATAGAGAAAAGAGAGGTAACCAAATTGTTCAACAAGCATTTTGGTACTATGCCATTTGCTAATAAATACCACCATGCAACTGACATTTTGTCAAATATATTACAGTGCAGACTTTGTTAGAATGTGTAAGAAGAATAAAAAATTCTACTTTGGCACATTAAAGGAATGTTAAAATGTTCTTCTTTCCTAAAGGATACTCAGTTATTTCCATAGATGAGAAGTGTTAAGTGCCAGGTACTCACAATTTCTTTCTTTCTTTCTTTCTTTCTTTCTTTCTTTCTCTCTTTCTTTCTTTCTTTCTTTCTTTCTTTCTTTCTTTCTCTCTTTCTTTCTTTCTTTCTTTCTTTCTTTCTTTCTTTCTTTCTTTCTTTCTTTCTTTCTTTCTTTCTTTCTTTCTTTCTTTCTTTCTTTCTTTCTTTCGACCATTAGGAAATATCTACAGAGTCATGCAGTGAAACACTATGTCCACTGGATGTCAGTAGATCCTCCCATTAGTTCTAGGATTGTGACGCCCTACGACCAGAAAGCTGGAGGACCAGGACCCTGAAATCATTGATGCATTATTGGTGATACTGTGTCTGTGTATCAATATGTCACAATATGTCTTGGCAAACACTCTCCGTTGCTCTATATTTATAGCTCACGTATAGTTTGGGCATGAGTGTGTAACAAAGGCAATATAACATAGCTGGAGTGACAGAGATAACAGATCGACTACCACACAAGACATCCTCCCGATCAAACATCACTATCATTCTCGTTATTACCAGTGTCATATCCCTTGCAAGCAGCCACTGCCTGTGTTGACAGGCACCTGACATATAATTCAAAAATCACTTGCGACATAGGACCAGTAAATCATTCTGAATGATCAATTTAAAAAATAATGAGTGTTACAGTGTCTCACCAATGTTTGCAGAAATGTGAAAACAAATTGAGCATTCATTGTTTGAGTTTATAAACCATGCCTCAATAAACTCAAAATCCAACTTGAATAGCAAAAAAAAATGTTCTAATACTGAATCCCTCAGATATTAAATCTTAACTAATCCGCTCCTTTGTGCATCCCCACCATTAAAAAGGTAGGAGAGTCCAACTGTTTTGAACAGCTGTCCAAGTAATTGTTTTTATTCTATCATAGCACTAATTAATTTATGCTCACTAAACTGAGTTCCAACAGGATTAATGACATTCTGTGTTTCAAACTGGGCTCTCCAGTGGGGGTATTAGAACACTAATGCAACCCACTGAACAACCCTAACCCTAATGAGGGGATTAGGTATGTTTTGAATGATTCACTGTATGTAAACACAATACTGGACTTCCCTAATTCGGCATATTTACAGTAAATCTGGACAGACTCAATAGGTGTGAAACAGCCTATTTTAGAGTCACTGGTACGCAAACAGGACATTTTATGCATGAGCAGATGCTGATTTGTAGGTGAATACTGGTGTTACGGTTACGGTGTTATACTTATATAGCGCTTTTCCACCTTTCAAGGCGCTCAAAGCGCTTTACACTATCTCACTATTCACCTACTGGTGACGCAGCACCAGGAGCAACATGGGGTTCAGTATCTTGCTCAAGGATACTTAGGCGAGTTCATCAGGGCGAAGAATCGAACCCACAACCTCTGGGTTGGGGGACAACTACTCTACCACTGAGCCACACCACCACTAAATGTGACTAAATGATTGCCAAAACATACAAACAAGCCTCTTTCAGAGTGGATAAGAATGCAAAGATTACATGATTAAGATGAATTCCATTAATCAATTGCAGACTTTCACTTAAATTGCTACTCCTCCGTTAGTCGACGGTTCACAATAAAATATCTTAGCTATATTATTCTAAGTTCTATGTATACACACTGATCCTCACAGTCCTGTTCCTTTTTTTTTTTTTCCTCAGGGCTAATTAATTGGTACATTAACTAATTGTGGACTTATAGCCTACTAGTATGTTCAAGGTTAGCAGTAAAAGTGGCAGGACGGTCGTAGTTTATGTTGAACTTGTTGTTTTGAAGAATGTACTATCCGAAACACGTTAAACAGGATAAATAATTTACTTCTGGAATGTGTTACTTGATGTTTTAAAATGGTTATCAGTAGCAGACCTGTAATAATCATGAAGTGGTAGTACAGAATTACCTGCATCAACACTACATTTGAGCACGAGTTTTGTGACTTTCTGAAATGTTAAATATGGATCAGTAGGAACTACAGCTGTCAGGATAAAAGTGAAGTGTGTAGACCAGAGGTCGGGAAGCTTTTTGGCCGAGAGAGCCATAAACATCACATATTTTTAATGTAATTCCGTGAGAGCCACACAATATGTTTAAAACTAAGAATACCAGTAATGTGTGCATTTTGTGTAATTTCAACACTTTTAAAGTACAATAAGTCTTTGAATTATTTTTAATAACATAGTCATGCTTTTGCTAATCAATGATGAGTATTTCCTACCATAAATGCGACTTCTGGTGTTGCATGGTTTTGCTGATGGCTTTGTAGTCTGGTTGATACTTGGTGGGGTTAAGCTTCATGCAGGCGTAAAGAAACTTATGCACGGAGCACCATCAGTGCACACCAAAACAAGTTTATTCATCGATAGATTTTTTTCTTTACCGAACTCGGTGAAGGACTTGAATAAATCCTCCCCTCTTATTGTCCCTTTCATACTCAAAATCTTTCAATCACGCTGAACTGTGATAGCTTACGTCTGTTGACTCATCCAAAGCAAGGAAAAAAAACGGTGCCGCATTTATGTCCTTTTGTCCTGCTGAAAAGTACAATACTCCTCATCTTTTTTTTTCTTTTTGCCATCTTCTCAAAATGGTTTCTAAAATCAGATGACAACACGGAAAATGAAACTGAAAACAAGGAAAGTTTACTTCCTGATTGCCTATGCGATAGATAGATAGATAGATAGATAGATAGATAGATAGATAGATAGATAGATAGATAGATAGATAGATAGATAGATAGATAGATAGATAGATAGATAGATAGATAGATAGATAGATAGATAGATAGATAGATAGATAGATAGATAGATAGATAGATAGACAGACAGACACAACGACATGTATGTTTGCCACTTTCCCACTAAAATTACTGCGAACCGGCTTTTTAGTCGCCGGTTGTAGTATATGGACTATGTGTTCCATGATCACCCAGGGCTCAATGGCATGGGACTTCGGGGGGATCTAACGTAACATATCTAGGTTGCTATTTGATGATATCTAGTGTGAAGTGCAGGAGTGTTGTCAGAGCATTAAAAAAAATTTAACATACACCGCAAAAGTCACGTCTGCTCATTACTGCACTACACCACCGTATGACTAGTGACCGTCGCCGTTTCGTGCAATGTGCAAAGGATTATAACAAAACTTTTTTTTTTTTTTTTTTTTAATAAAGATTTGTCTGGAAGCCATGTGCAGCTGTCGAAAAAGCCAAATCTGGTTCCTGACCCCTTGTGTAGACACTTTGTCACCTATCAAACCGACTTTGAAGAACCCTGGCAGTTATTTGCTCCCAAGTAGCCACAAACATTGGTGCAAGCAATTCATAATTCTGCCTTACAGGTGCGATTCATTTCTTGTCCAAGCTGAATATTAGGGGAATTTCTCAAACAGTTTAGTTTTTTTCTTCAAGCACAATATTATCTACAAAGTAATTTCTGTTTTCTTCCTTTTAGAAAATACTATTCTATTTGTTTATTTTAATTAGATATAAAGTTGCACCGATACCGATACCAGTATCGGCAGAGGGTGCCGATCCGGCCCGAATTGGTGGTATCGGTATCGACGAGTACCAACATTTAGGGCGCCGATACCATCAACTGGCGTCACTTGAGCGCAAATGAACTATCCTCCCAACGTGAGCTAACTTCCCAAATCCCGATGCATGATATCTGTGTGTTTTTGACTCGAAATTACCACACGAAAATATTTTCATCTTCAATATTCAGGAAGTTCTCTACAACGCTTATCCGCGATGTTACACTGCTTTTCTAACATGACATTCACAAACGATTAGCATGCGTAAGCTAACGCCCGCTGTTGGAGCACCAATGGGATCAGAAGGGTTAAGACCGTGAGAGACTAAGCAAACTCATGGTTTCATGATGAACAATGAGTGGCAAATTAAGAGTGCCGTACTTCAAACTCGTCTTGTTTATGAAAGTCGATTCTCATATGCTGGTGTTATGCAGTAATGAGCAGAAGTGACTTCTGTGGCCAGAAAACTCAAGCGGCGCAGCGCGAACACTAGATATAATCAGATAGCAACCTAGATGTCCTATGTTAGATCCCATGCTAACTCTCGCGCGCACACACTAGATATAATCAAATAGCAACCTAGATGTGCTACATTAGATCCCATGCCATTAGCTGCGTGAGCCCAGAGCGACGCCATATTGTCCATTAATGAATTAGAAACCGCCATGATTGAATGGAAGTTAAGCAGGCCAAATCAATCCATAGCAGTGACTATAGATAATGCTGCAAATACTGTTAATTCAGCACATGTTACAGATGGACTCGGACCACAAATAGGATGTTTTGCTTATATGGTAAATATAGCTGCTGAGAGAGCTGCAGCAATCAACAGTGTGCCCCACTTTACAAACAGTTAAGATTGTTCTCAGCACTTATATACAAAATTTCTTCAGATCAGTAAGAAGTGGGCACATAAATATTATGCACTAAAATGCTTGTTTATATGATGGCACTGTTATTTTTGCTTGTTAGCAAAAAAAAAAAAAAAAAAAAAAAAACAGTTGTATTTTCTGTTTCAGAGCATTAAATGTATTGAATTGTATCGAAAATCGTAGCGAACCGTGACTTAACTGTATTGTTGCATCCCATATACATATACATTTATATTATATATACACACACACACATACACACACAGTATATATATATATTTTTTGCAAACAGTGGTATCGGAATGGTATCGGTATCGGCCGATACTGCACAGCCAGGTATCTGTATCGGTATCGGGCCCAAAAAATGGTCTCGGTGCAGCACTAATTAGATACCCTCGTGACAATTAGCAGCTTAGAAGATGAACTTCAGAGCCCATGAATGTGACTGCATCTATCTATCCGTAGAACATAGCTGGACAATTCAAAACAGGGGTCTCAAACTCAACTTATCTGAGGGTCGCTGGGCATTGCGTGAATATGGGCGAGCTTTTCTGCAGCACATTGCTGTTGACTGCAATTTTTCCCCCCAAAAATAAATATTGCATGAAATGGGGGGAGAAGTGAAAATTTGCATTTGGACTCATTTAATTGTGAAACTGAGTGACAAAATTATTTTATACGTGCTTTTTTTGTTTGTGGTCATGAAATCATATCACTCATATTACAAAGTACAGCTGTATTTCAATATATTTCATCTCACCATTTTAATATTTCACTTTCCGAGCCAAGGCAATTCCTGTGAAAAGGCAAATACCTAAAGAACAATAAATCCTCAACCTGCTTCTCTCACTCATTTACTCTATTTAAATTCTTTAAACTCATTGTGTAGCTTGCACCCTCAAGTCATTACTGTGATCAATTGAATATGGATTGTTTAAAATATGGCTTTCACTTAAGAACACATCAGTTATCACCGCAATTAAATAACAGATGTCATTTGCAATAAATCTTTATTCATCAAATTATGAAATACTAGCTAAAGGATGAACTGATAACCAATCATGAAAATCACATGGGCATTTAAATAATATTAGTCATATCTACAGCTACCGTCACGACAACATTGACGATTAAATTTGTCGACAACGAAATTTATAGGCGATGTCCTTTGTTTTTTTCTGTACTTCTATTTTTTGCTTTGTAACAGGGTAACAGGAACAGGGCTTTTCTGTGGAGAAAAGGTCTGAATGACTTTTTGAGCACTAAATGTTGCAACCGTCTTGAATGCATAGATGGAAACATCGTTTTCCCTAGTCCAACTGCATAGTAATAATCCATAATCCAAGTACATCGTTTTTGGTTTCAACGCACATTTACTAAACTGTATACTAAACCCAGAGTATCACCTTGAATTTGATTTATTTAACAGGGAGAGCGCTAGAGAAAAGGCTAGGGTGAGAAAGAAAGCACTGTGAAGTGTATATGTGAATAGCAGTCTCTTTTGAATGTTTTATCACAAGAGTTGCATAAATAAACTAGTTGTGAAAAGAAAATTAATATTGCCGTTCAGAGAGTGACCCAACCCCCGCACTGACGCCAATTGGAAAGATATGTTTTTTACCCCCTAATATAACGCACTGCCTTGTTAATCACATTTATTTATGTTATGTTTACTGTGGGATGGCTAATTGTTCATTATAGCAGGTGGTTATATGACACTATTAGTTTAACGAAGAAATGTCCTAAATGAGGGAGACAGCGCTTTGGTACTGGAGAAGCGCCTGTTGCTGCTGCAGCAGTTTCAACAAAATCAAGTGACATGCAAAAAATGATCAAGGCTTTAAAGGTACTATATGGAATTTATAGTGTTCATTTAAAATACTTTTTGACTCCATGCATGCTCCACCAATGCCCTGATAAGTACACAGAGCCCTGATATTTTAACTCAGAATGCCCCCAAGAGCCCCTTTACTTCCCTTCAATCAAGAGTGTCCGGGTCGAATCCACACCTGTGCACGTCCAAGCGGGCCCCCCTAGCGGCAGTGCTGTTTCACCAAGCCTCCGCTTAGTGTTCACTTGGCAAAAGACTTTTCTAACCCACTTAAGGCTATCTACTAACAGTAAACAATCACATTTGCTGTTTTATTTTTTAATTTCTTTTTTTACATTTCTGGTACTGATTTGATGGGGCAAACGTTCATTGATTAACGTTCGTGCTCTTACAAGCATGTACGCCAAGCAAAAGCTTAATGGGAACCTCGGACTTAAAACTTATAGGCTCTAATAAGCCACAATTGTTCTCTTTTACTAAAATATGTTATTAGAAACACATAAAATATTGCCATTGATTTAAAAATCTATAAAATTTAGTACATGTTTTCACCACCGGAGAGCGCCATGTCTTATGCGCGCAATGGAGGCTCGAGGTGATGACGTAGATTGGCACTGTCACTCGAAGAACACTATCAGGTTATTCCAATTCCTTCTACGCGGTGAGACATCCAAGACATGTACACATCGGTTAAAAGCAGCGAGTACTTACTGATTGTCTTTTTATTGAGTCGTTCATTAACTTTTCATTGCCTCAAAATGCTTAAAATCAAATAAAGCCAAGCGGCAACACAGCACATCTAGGTCTGCTATACAACACTGGAAGTCGACTACTGTACCCATTACAGAGTCCTGATTCCTGTCTATTTTCCAGGATGGCACCGCACGGGATTTTGACAAACATTGCACTTTTCTAAGTACTCCTCAAATGTCGCAAACACACGACGGCCTCTGGTCCAGGTTCTCGAAAATCGCTCCGGGTTTGCTTGACAAATCTCACCCAGACTCGTCGAAGTGCATCCTTTTTGGGAAATTTAAATTTGCAACACTCTTGCATACACGACAACACAACAGTTTGGAATTTTGTGGCGGAAAGCTCAACCAGTGACGCATACACAAGTCGACAGACTACATCGGGTTCCCGCTCGTGACGTAATCTCTGGAAATTGCCGAGAATACCCAATTGCGGCATTTGAATTTTCATTTGCAACTGAATAATTTGCAACTGAATTTATAAATGATTATAAAACCAATATGCCACTGTATTATTTCATAACAGGTTTGGATTATGAAAGATGTCATTGTATATTTTTAATCCTGTATCTGGATGTTAGTTTTGCTGTGAAATTTTCCCTTGAATGAATTTCAGATGTGAAGAAACATTATAAAAAAAACATTATAATATAATAACATACATAATAGCAATAGTCACTGCTGCATGGACATAAACTATCTTGTGGCTTTCTTAGCCACAATAAATGGGTTATTTGGGTAAGGTTTCCCACAAGTGGCTCATCCCCTTGGTCATATGTATTGGGAAAACACCCAAAAGTAGCTCAGAGAGCCAAGCACATGGGCCATGCAATGCAAATACGGCCAATGGTTACTTGTTATTCTGGACCAGATGCGACAGCATGCTGGTGTTGTTTTCACCTTGGGAGTTAATGTTTCTTTCACTATAACTATATCAGGCACCGACCACTAAGGAGGTCTACATTTTCAGTTTTGTGATTCCCCACACATTTTTACATTTTATATTTTACATGTATAGAGTAGAAATCTACACCTCAATTTTAGCTTTTTGTATTTTCAGGTACTGCTGTTACTCACGTCAAACTCATTCCTACCTATATGGCTATCACATAATGTAATCAGAAAACACTAACAAATACAAACCTCACACAAGTGTCTGTGAAATGTGCTAATACTAATTCACATATTCATGCAAGACATTGGACAGTTTTTGCAATGCTGTTAAACCCGATAACATCAGAAAAGTTGAATAAAATGTTTTTGGTGTATATTTACATATACAGGCGCAAAATTAAAGACACAAAACACACTCCGGTAGTATAAATATTGTTTTCACCTCGGACTGAATACAATAAAGTTAGTGAGATGAATTATCATTTACTGTGTTTATTTACAAATAGAATAGGTGGGTGATGCAACTCTTTTCCCCTGCTATACAAAGAAAAGTATATACAGTGAGGAGCACAAGTATTTGCACCCCTTGTGATTTTGCTCACCCACTCAGAAAATAGGTCGATGTCTGAAATTTCAATCATAGATGCATTTCCACTCATAGAGACGTAACCTAAAAATAAAAAAAAACTCCAGAGATCACATTGTATGATTTTAAAAAATCATAATTTATTTGTAATTTACTGGGGTTCATAAGTATTTGAACCCCTGAGAATCAGCAATAATTATGACACTCAAAGAGTTGTCAGTCTACCTTAAAAGAAGTCCACCTTTACCCCATGAGTAACTACCCACCCACCACCTGTTTGAGCTCATAAATGTCACCTGTGCACCCCACAGTCAATCATAAGCCAACGGCTACCACGGGCAAGACCCAAGAGGTTTCGAAAGGGACCAGAGAAAAAAATAAATTGAGCTCCACAAAACTGAAAAAGACTATGGGACAGTTGGAAAGCAGCTTGGTGAGAATAAATCAACAGTTTCAGCAATTGTTAAAAAAAAGGAAAAGGCTAAACATGACAGACAATCTACCTCAGACTAGGGCTCCATGTAAAATCTCTCCTCGTAGCGTATCACTCATGATGAGAAAAGTGAGGGCTCAGCCTAGAACTACACGGCAGGAGCTGGTCAATGACCTGAAGAGAGCTGGATGCACAGTTTCAAAGGCTACTGTCAGTAGAACACTACGGTGCAATGATTTAAAATCATGCATTGTTCAGAAGGTTCCCCTGTTGAAGCCAGTACATGTGAAGGCCCGTCTGAAGTTTGCCAGGGTTTGGGGGTCATAGGAGAAAGTCATGTGGTCGGATGAGACCAAAGTAGAGCTTTTTGGTGCAAACTTTACTCATCGTATGTGGAGGAAAAAGAAGGATGGATACTAACCGAAGAACACCATCCCCACTGTGAAGTATGGGGGTGGAAACCTCATGCTTTAGGGGTGCTTTTCGGCAAAGGGGACATGGCGACTGTATTGTATAAAGCACAGGATGATTTTAAGCCATAACCTCCTTCCCTCAGTCAGAGACTTAAAGATGAGTCGTGGCTGGATCTTCCAACATGACAATGATCCGAAGCACAAAGCCAAGTTGACTAAGAAGTCGCTGCGTAAAAAGCGTATCAAGGTTCTTTAGTGGCCTAGCCAGTGTCCGGACCTCAATCCAATATAAAATCTTTGGCTCGAGCTGAAACTTCGTGTTTCTCAACGACAGCCTCGAAACCTGGCAGATCTAGGGACTATTTTTGTAGAGGAATGGGCCAAAATCCCTGTTTCCATATGCAAAAAACCTGGTGAAACATCTGACCTCTGATAATATTTAGTGCAGAAGCCTTTTTTTGCAATTACACTGATTTTCTCAGGGGTACAAATACTTATCAACCCCAGTAAATTACGAATAAATATTTGAAAAATCATCAATCATCAATGTGATTTCTGGATTTTTTTTAGGTTATGTCCTTGTGAGTGGCAGTACATCTATGATTGAAATTTCAGACCTATACCTATTCTCTAAGTGGGTGAACTTGCAATAACAAGGGGTGCAAATACTTGTGCTCCTCACTGTATATACTTTTTCATGTTTTAAAATGTATTATACTTATTAGTGTTTCAATATTAACCAGCTGTTCTGTTAATGTATTCGAAGCATACATCATCTGGAAATTATGGGCAATACAGAGACTCTGTTTTGACATCAAAGTAGCCATGTGTGCTTCACACTAATTAGCTGTTTGCTCCTGTGGAGCCCGACAGGATATTGTCCATACCAGGGTGAGGTTAGCCTGTTGCTGAATATGAGATGAGGAGTGCACACAAGAAATCAGACAATAAGCACATTGACGCTTGAGGACAAGGGGGATATAAAGTACTACTAATTATTTCAGAAACGGTGGGACTAATTCACCGAAGTCTTAACAGCAGAAGCTAAGATTAATGAGTGCAGCATGTGGGGGAGGTTGTCAATTGGATGTTTGCCATGATAAAAAGCTCAAACTTGAGCACAAGTGTTAGAGTACATTTTAATTGGGTATAATAAACCCTGTTTCCTGCGAGGGGTTAAAATTACTAGATGCAACTCCCAGTATGATGCAGTGCACCTTAGACCACTAAGAATAACAACAATAATAAAGAAAGTTAAATGAATCATCTTGTTGTTGAGCCGGAGTGACATTGTTTTCTCTTTTATACTGTAGCTAAAGCTTAACCCACATTTTATTGCACTTGCATTTTCTTAATAGTGTTGTAAGTTGCTATAGGAGGATCTTTGTTGAGATACTTTCATCTGGTTGGGTGGCACGATGTCACAAACATGGCGGATGGTAAACCATTAACGGGTGAAATGTACGACAGTAATTCAAAGCTCATATGAGATCAGGATGAAAATGGTGGTCCAACTCACCTATGTTGTAGCCATAAATATGCTGGGGCTATATTTTTTCCTATTGGATAGAAAGACCTGGTCCCGCCACTCATGAAAATTTAGAGGCTTTCAAAAGTCTGAAGGCCGACATTTTTTTTTGAATCACAAAACAGCACAAATCTGTTATTGTGCTGAAAGTGGATTGTTAACTATACAAATTCAAATATTTTCCCACTCCCAAATTAAAAAACAAATAAACACTCACTAAAGCTACCTTGAACTTATAAGTAGTACCAACAGAAATCCAGACTTTCTTCAGTGCATCTGATTTTCTGTCAGATTAGCATACTTTTTGATCATATCATGCTTTTACCCACATTAATTGGTGCTCAAAACTCGTTGCTCAGACTGGTCTATAAATATTAACGAACAATGCTTAAAAATACTAAATAAGAAACCACAAAAACTAAATACAAAAATATATTTGTTATGAGTTTATAAAAAATAAAACTTCTTCAAAAAGTTCCTGCTTTTGTTATCAAAAGATAATGTTTGAATCTCAATGAAGCTGTTCTGCCAAAGGGTTCAAATTAAAAATACAGCCACTTTTGATTGATCCATTTCATACTAAATAAAGTACCGATGTAAACCCCACTCATTTCCAGTTTAGGCCTCGCCCCCTCCAAGTACAGCTATGGATAGAGTTAGTTTAGTTGGTTGAATAGATAGTGGTATAGTCGCTTATGTACACTGGACTGCATATGCTAAAGTTCTGTTGCCACGACCAACTGTATTTCTGTATTAACATGCAGGTTCATGGAACATTTATGTTGTCATAATAAGTATGACATACACAATTATACAATGACAGTCATCAAATGGTTATCAAAAAAAACAACAAAAAAACACAGCGACTATACTGTAAATGTATCTGCATTTTAATACAGAAAAGGTGGCAGCCACACACATTTATGAAATGCAGTTCAGCGTTTCTAAAACTACGGTTAGCCCATCATTACATCTATAAATTAACAAAATATTACAAATAAAGTGCTTTGAGCAAAACTTAATGTGTGGAAAAGGTCCATATAATTATATGGGTATGCTAATCTGACAGAACATCAGGTTTAATGTGCTTATTGCCAGCTGCTATTTCTTTTGTTTTTTGCTGTCCTTTTTGGTGGTAATTAAAAAAAAAAAAAAAAAAAAAACATTTTAGAAAGCCCCGCAAACTGCCCGTACAATCGATCACACAGTAAGAGTGAACCATCTGCCTCGCTAAATCCCCCATGCAAAACAATCGAATTGCAATGTAAAATATAATGGTTCTTGCCAAATGCAACCATTATGCAATGCAAGAAATGCGAACAATTACATAACAAAACATTTTCTATATTTTTGGCCCTCTACAAAAAATGCTTGAGGAGCATAACCCCAATAGTGCATGTGACCACAAGTATGTGCGTTGTACGAGGGGTGACATTGAATGACTTTGCAATGAGGAGAAAAAGAACAAATGTGAGAGGAGAAAAAGAAAATAGCAACGCACAGCAGATCGAGATACTCGTAACTGTGTGTTTATAGAGGCTGGGAAAAAAACAAGGGGAAACGGCAATAGCTTTGATACTTGAAGGTAATACAGCAAGAGACAAAGAGCAGAGAAGATGGAGCATGTCTAAACACCCACTGGCAGTTCAGCATGAATAGAAAATACCTCTTCTTTGAAACCTGGTAGTATCAGAGAAGAGACTTTTCCCCCCGAAAGCATTCAAATCCTCCTCTCTACTTTTGGTGCACAGATGATGGTCCCTGTGTGCTGTCCCATGTGTACTCTATTTGTATCTCTGATGTATTTGTGTGTACATACAGTCCTATAGTATACAACAAGCTTAAGTGTGCTACTACAGGCTGTGACAAAGAGTGCATATGCCCTCTACTGATCAACTCCTAATAAACAGGCACCAATGAATCCACAATAAAATAATCTGCTCTGATCCAAAATTTTTAAAAAATGACTTCGAGGATTGATGCGTAGGTATGCCTCGAATACACCTTCCAAATTTCATTTTGATTCTTCCAGGAATAACAGACGAATAGATTAAAATGATAGCGTACGCATCCCCAACAAAAACAACATTAACGTCAACTTGACATTTCACAGTAGTGTAGTGGTAAATGCTGGTATCCCTAGAAACTGCAGGTCTCATGCCTATTGTGGTGGATTACATCAGGAGGTGCTCCCAATAGAAGAAATTGAGGCAAACAAATCATGCACAAGTGTCACACTGCGGTGACCCTTAATGAGACAAGCCGAAAATCACAACAGAATAACAAGAATGTTGCTCCACAATACACTGGCTACATTACTTTTTTTTTAATTCATGAGAAGAAAACTGAGTGAAAATTAGTGCATAGAGAAGAGTTCTATACGAGATCTACACTTATACAGTATATAAATGGAACTTTGTGTGTGGGTGTGTGTGTGTGCGTTTGTGTGCGCATTCTATCTCCCTGTGGAATCCCAAATGGCTGGGTGTATTTTGACGAAATTTTACACAGTTGTACTTTATGGCCTGGAAGTCTTCTAAGATGGGTTTCATCTCTGTAAGCCTCCATTTAGTGTGGAAAATTAATTTGAAACTCCAATAATTAGCATAGAAAATGCGACCTGATTGTGGAGGCAACAGCACCCTCTTTTAGGGATTTGGGCAAAAGACGCATGTCTTGCAATTGCATTGTCGCAGTTGGCTTTCAAACTTTACGGTTTCATGTACAAATTGAAATGTGCTGTGATAATATGTTGTGGTTTTTAGTACTCGACAACAAAACGCTGGATTTAAAAAAAAAACTTCCAATTTCCGGAATATTAATAAGGGATTCATTTCGGCTGGATATCAACCCTTTACCGTCTAAGCCTATTTTTGATGAATTTGCATGCTTTCAATGTTGCCTGTATATTTCAAAGAAAAAAAAAAATTCACAATGGCCAGGTTGGGTCCCTTTTTTCAGCACACCATAAACTGTTGTTTTCTTCACTGACCAATTATAATCAACATTTTGGACCCAAAAGACAGATCCCAAAATCTTTTTTCAAAATTTGTAATGTTGATGTCTCAGTGACAACCCAAGATGCTCGACCAACCATTGTGAAGCTTGATAATTTTGATCCAACTTGTTCGGATAAACATTCAATAGAAAAAAATAAGACTAAACAGTTTTATGTTTGACAATTTAACACAAAGAGCAGGTATGGTCATAGGCGTTTTTGGCTTTACACATACTTTGGTCAAAACAAGTTATATACAGTGCGAAGTAGTGGAAAAAAAATATATATACAGTATATATCTACATATATATCATCTAACACAAAAAGAGTTTGGAAGATATCTCTGTGAGGTTAGGTATTGTACCAGTCACCTTATCAAAAGAATATACATACAATCAAGCTTCTCGAACACACACATCTATATATAAATTGAAAAGATTGATAGTGAAGAAAAAAAAAAACAAATTTAACATTGAAAAAAAGTATTTTCAAAAATATGTTCGTGTTAAGTTAGGTGTTAAAGGGTTAATCTCTATAAAAGCGAGTTTACCTGTGTGACTGTCCGTCTGTTCATGTTTTATGGACACCGAAACGGCTGGGCAGATTTTGACGAAATGTTACACAGTTGTGTCTGGGAGTGTTCTGAAATGGGTTTGATCTCGCCTTCATTTAGTGCCGACAATTAATTCGAAATTCAAAAAATTAGCATAGAAATTCCAATTTTCACTTTTTTACCTGAGCAACGCCAGGCCATACTGCTCGATAAATCTATCCAACATACATAACAAAAAGAGCATGGTTAAGCCCAGATTTCAAGGTTTCTTATGTGTTGATTTAACAAACCTTGGTCCCTAAAACCTGTTAGGCGCAGGGCTGGGCGAGTGCGCGGGTGTGTCTGTCATCTTATTACAGGAGCAGCACCTGACGGGTCGAGCAGCAGCAAATGTCAGCTATCATCAACTGCCTACATAAGCCAGCCAGAGCCGTACCATATCGCTGGATCATCTCTTTCAGTTCACTCTTAGTGCTTTAGTGTGAAACCCTCCTGCCTGCCTTAGCGGGTGGCTGCGGTGTGACATGCCGCCACCCGGTGCCGGGCAGAGTTACGAGACTGTCAAAAAAAAAAAAAACAGCCTTGAATGGAACCACATATACGTCTAAGTATATCTATTGGTGAAAACTAATGCAAAAGTAGCTAGTTTTGCAGCTAGCTTGTTATGCCTGATGATCATGACCTTGTCTTAAAGAATATGACACAAAATAGATTGAGCATAGGACAACCAAATTGTAAATACACAGACAAAAGAGAATATGACACAAAATAGATTGAGCATAGGGTAGCTCATTCTCAACTTGCAGATGGCTCCTTTGTGTTTGTTTCTGTCCATGAAGGAAAATTTACCTGTACGAGTAATACATTCTCACATGGATAATCACAGGCTTTTCATATTCACAGCACATTTACGGGACCTGACAAGCAAACTATAAAATAAAGCATATGATTTGCTATTTGACGAAATGACACATTTAAATCTTGATAGAAGAAAACATTGCCATCTAATTTGAGTGTCTAAGAATGAGATGATTTGCAACATCTGAATTGTTTCACTATCTCATTTGATTCCCTGGGGCGTATATTAACTGACAGTGTGCTGTCAATAATCATCCGACTGAGTGATGACTTGATGGGCATTAGTATTCATCACATAGCATGCTTTACACCACCATTTGTCAGATTCATTACTTTTGATCAAATTAAAACAGAAGCGTTGCATGGGTATTAATAAAAACAACATGACACTGGAAGTTTATAAAGTGAACGTTTGTGCTTTCATGTGTTCATCTTAATTTTCTGCTGTCAAAAACCTAAAATGACACAATCAGTTCATACAAACGCATTTGAAAGCAAGATTTTATAATCATATTTGAGTATTATATTAAACATGAAGAACTGAGTCACACACAATATGTAAATATGTTCAAATGTGGATAATCCAATAAGCATTTGAAAATATAATAACATTAGACAAAACAGATCTGCGTTCCTACCCTCACCTATGGTCACGAGCTGTGGGTCGTGACCGAAAGAACAAGATCCCGGATACAAGCGGCCGAAATGAGTTTCCTCCGCAGGGTGTCCGGACTCTCCCTTAGAGGTAGGGTGAGAAGCTCGGTCATCCGGGAGGGGCTTGGTGTCGAGCCGCTACTCCTCCGCGTTGAGAGGAGCCAGTTGAGGTGGCTCGGGCATCTGGTTCGGATGCCTCCTGGACGCCTCCCTGGAGAGGTGTTCTGGGCATGTCCCACCGGGGGGAGGCCCCGGGGTGGACCCAGGACACACTGGAGAGACTATGTCACTCGGCTGGCCTGGGAACGCCTTAGAATCCTGCCGGAGGAGCTGGCTGAAGTGGCTGGGGAGAGGGAAGTCTGGGCTTCCCTGCTAAAGCTGCTGCCCCCGCGACCCGACCCCGGACTAAGCGGAAGATAATGGATGGATGGATGGATTATAAAAAAAATAAAAAAAATGAGCGATGTGCCCATGTATAACGACCCATAATAATTTTAAATAAAACATCCGTAAATGTCATGTTCAAGTAGACAGTCAGACAGCTTGCAGTAGTCTCAATACAAAGAGATGAAAATATTTGGCTGCAAAAAATAAAATAATAAAAAATAAAAGTACAGTGGGCTCACAATGTGTCAGGTAGCATCGGTTTTACTCTGCCTGTGTTTACAACCGAATTAGGTCCTAATAATACATTTTCACACCGAAGTTGTTTTTCAGGAATGAAAGTACCCCTCCCGGTGATTGACTTCTCTGTTTGCTTGTCACAAACTCCTCATGAGGAAGTGTGGGAGGTTAGCAATCTATTTATACAAGCCTGATGCCTTAATGGGGCACACTGTGACAATGTGAAGCATGGAGCTGATGGAGGAGATTGTTAACAAGCTGGGGCATAGGCAAGTTGTGAGCAGGATTTTCAAAATTCTGAATAACAGTCAGCACGCTGACTGATGAAGCGCTTTGCTTCTTGAAAGCGTACGTCCTTCAGAAGCTTCTATAGAGGTTGAGTGAATGCAAGAGGTTTCAGTATGGCCCGGGGAGAACACAAATACCCTTCACCAGAATTTCAACCAGCAGAAAAACACTCAACTGAAGGCCTCTTCACCCCACTCTAACAAGGAAACTCAAAAGGCCATCCTCAACTGTGACAAATAATGACAGGCATAAATTATTTGTCGCCATGGTGAAAGTGAAATCGAGGACATACCCTTTCCTGATAAACAGGACTTCTTGTGAAGGATGTGTTGTGAAGGATCAGAGGTGAACAGAGCTTGAAAGTGACCAACTAAGGTTTTTTAACAACACAGATAGCTGCATACATTAGTTCAAGCACATTTCATCACCCATGTTTGGTGTTAGTTCTCAAACAATGTAGCCTCTGGACCATTCCATTCATAAAGTGGCAATGTATCAAATACTTGTTCTCCCTACCGTATCTGTTTCATTATATTATAATCTAATCTTTGGTGTTTGTGGAATCTGATGGGTTATGTAAATGTGGTACCTTCCACCAATTAAAGAAAATGCAGTAATGCCATTGCAGATAGCAGATCCTCTTTTTACCACCGTTGATTGTTTCAGTCCTTGTGGTGTCATTGGTTCACTTACCTAAAGTAAACAGGGGAGAAGAAAAAAATCAAAATATTGTTTTTGTACATAAAGTCAAACAAAACACCACACTATTCCCAATACATTTACATTGGAAATTAGAAAAGCAGCAGCAATAATTATCGCAACAAGAACAACCAGCCATTAGACTTCTAATCAGGGCCAGAGCACCAAGTGTTGCGAGAGCCCTAGAGTAATGCAAAGGACTATTATTATTTTTCTTTCAAATGAAATGGAAATGGTCAATTTGGAGGTCTTAACATGCTCGAAAACTCACCAAAATTTGCAGATACATATGACGTGGCGTAAATTTCAATAATTTTGCAACCTTGCGGAAAAACATAACAAACTGGCTCAACAATGACCTCTTGAACTTTTCAAAGAGGCCTTCTCCTATTAGTTTTTTTCAATGTAGATCAATGAAAATTGGGGAGTCGATACTATGTGCAAAAACTGCACCATAATGTCCCTTAATCCCAAACCCAACAAGAAATCAGGTATTTTGGATTGAATGTGAAAAAATATGCAAGTTTAGTCGATTAAGAGGTTGCACATTTGACACATTGGTGCCGAGAGAATTAGTTGGATACTCCTCAAAATTGGTGAGAATGTTTATGAGAAATATGAGATCTAAAGATATCAAAATAGTGAGTTTTCAATCACGGGCCTGAAGGGTGGGATGCCAAACTCTGCCTTTTTTTGGCAACACGCTAGATTCAGTAAATGACTAATAACTGCCTTATCCATGGTTCAGTCTTTTTCATATCTAACATGTATGAGAGGTATCACAGCCTCAAGCCCCTGAAGGGTCCTGTAGGGGTCATTTGCATCAACCCTACAGCATCAACTGGTGGCAGCAGATAGTCACTCATTCTACTTATAAATGTCCAGTTCCTTTCAGGTTGTTCAATGTGGCTACAAGACCTTTTGTAATGCTAATTTTGAGGCCCGTGTCCACATGTCTCTGTCTGTTGCCTCGAACCCTTTGTCCGCCATTAAAAGTAAGTATATTTCTTCAGAAACTTCTGTAGCTTATAAAGCCACGGAATTCGGCACACTTGGTTGAAATGGCCCAATTAGAAGATTCATTTTGGTTTGGAATAAGGGTTTTTTTCACCTAGGTGTGTGAATGTATTTCTCATCTCAGGATATACTGTCAGCCATGCCCACAAAACAAAAGAGGTTTCACACAAAAAAAGAAGCGAGTTTCGAGCATATTTTACTTTCTCATGAGATGAGGAGAAGGGGATGATCTGCCACAACCCTAAACTGCGTGCCGTCAGAGTTGCGCCAAACTGCGAGGGCCTGTTCAGTCCTGCTTGCAAGTCTAGTTTTAATATTTACTCAATACCGGCTCAACTTTTGGGCAGTTGGTAGAGGGGTTCATCCAGTAAATGAAGGTTAGTGGTTTGAGCTTGGCTCCTACTGCACTCTGTCAAGTGTCCTTGGGCAAAAAAACTGAACCTTAAGTTGATCCCAGCAGGCCTGGCAGCAACACACCTTACAAGTGAGTGAATGGATGAACATGTGCCTGCGGAGCAGTGTGGGCACTGTAATGGTGTGGATAACAGCACAATATAAATCTATTACTATTTCACAATTCAGGTCATTTCCCATTCGCATTAAATTATGTGTAATTATTCTACAAGAAATCCAAACACAAATAGCTTATGGAGGAAGAAAAAAAAAAGAATTTAATTGTAGTTGCACTGTAAATAATAAAATAACGTGTAATGTACTAATGTATCCACACTATAGAAATGGGACAGTGAGGGTAATGGGAGAGTCACAATAATTTGAAGTGAGACTGATAAATGAGTAATTTGATATAATTTCTTAGTTGAGTGCTCTGGGAAATGGTAGATAATGCATTAATTTCACAGTTCATACTTCAAATTGTATCTTATCACTTCTAAGTACTGGATCACATAACTTCGAGCTGTCAGATGTGCGGATACAAACACTTATACACATTGATTCAATGGAAAATAAATTCAATTTATTGCAGTGTTTGCCAGTTTTTTTTTCAACAGTACAACATTTAAACAATTAATTAAACCCTAAACCCTATGGTATATTCCAGTAGGAATGTTACATTACATAAACATGTTTACCTCAGGAAAAAAAAGCCAAAAGTATGTAACTAACCTTCAACAATAAATACCCTTTTCTCAATTCCTGGTTCCTGCTAAACATAGATCCCAATTTTCGGCATTTCATGTCCCAAAAATGTCTTATAAATTAGATTAAGAAAAAATTGTACATGTTAATCATTCTCGACTCAACACGCCTTACAATACTAGAGTGTACACATATTTGGTCAGAAGAGTCTATGAAATGGATTAAAATTTGCATCTAGAATGCCCATGTGCCCAATTTCTTTTGGATGATGGGAAGCAAGCAAAGGCAATAAAGGCATTTTATCCCCTGAGTACTCACCACAATCCGAAGTGGAGCAAATTTTCACCTAGAGACTTTTATTGAAATGGGAGTAAGACTCAAGAATAAAATAATAAAAATATAATAATACAACAACAAAAAAATCATGAGCATCACCAATTATGAAATGGACACATCTCCTCTAACTGCACACACAAGGATGCACACATACACATACTCTTAAATAATTACACATTGTTAAGAAAACAAAAAATGAGTTTTGCATGTTGTCAAACCATCAATCTTGTACATAGGGAAATGTAGATGAGGATTATAATTTGTCATATTTGACAAGTGGTACCCGGAAATGAAACAGGATTAAGATGAAATAAAAGAGTTGGATCAGAAAATTACTTTATCAGCATATCACACTGCAAAAACACACCTCCTTAAAACTAGTTAAATTCCCTTGTTTCCAGTGTAAATCTGCTACAAATAAGTGAAACTAGCTACCATTGCAGCATGTACATTTTACTTAGATATCATGAAAAAAGAAATATAGCTAGCAGTAAATTAGTTAAACAGACTTATTTGAAGCAATAAAGTAATGTTTAATCTTAAAAAAAAAACTTGTTTATCAGAAATGTACTTAATTCAAGAATAGATATTGTTCAAAACATTATTTGATAGCAATTTTTCCTTGATTTAGGTGAAAATTTACCAATTTTTAGACATATGGGTTTAAAAAGAACAACTAGTAATATTTACGTTAAGTAAAATAATCTGACATATTAATCTCTTAACTAGTGTTTATCACTCTAAACAAGATGGAGAAAATTAATGTAACTAGATTCAAGAAAAATAATTTGATTAAGACATTTGAAATTACAGTGCACCTAATGTGAATTATGATTTCCATCTAAGGAATTAATTTGTTGCTTTCAATAGCAAGAGTGTGCCTCTATTTTAACCAATGCATTAACATTTGTGACCTTTTGACAAGATGTAATCATTAAATTAGTGTGGAAAACATGGTGACAGTGGGATTTTTTGTAAAATGTTTTAAACAAACAACAGAATACTCTCCTGATCCTCTCCTCTTTCTTGATCTGCTCAATACACTCAGCTCTCAATTTATACAGGCTTACATCCGCAGTGTTCGTGTTGGAGCAATTTCCTACGCAGATAGCATTAACCATTGTTACGATAAAAAACATTAAATTGCTTGGAAAAAAAAGAACTAAAACGCTGGTCGCAACGATAATGAAACTACGTGAATGAGAGCGCAGCACGCCGAAAAGACTCCTTCTCACACGTCTCTTCCAATTAAGGACTTTGGCGTCATTTGCCAAGAGCGGGAGATTTAAACTGGCATTAAAAACTGTGTGTGGTGCTTATTTGGTTTATTTTACAAACAAAAGGACTATGGGTTGTGGCATAGTGAAGTCCAATCTATCTAATTTAGTAAAGTAGGCTCCGAGGTGACAGTGGGACTTAAAGTGAGCCGTTCCTGCTTGAGGCTATAAATAAAACCGTATGTATCACTTGAGTTCTAGACAATTGAGAGGATGTACTGTATTTAGATTGTGGGCGGGAAGTATCCAAGCACACAACTTTCGGGCATGCCTTGGCTGAACGGAACTGGAATGGAGTTGGAGCTTTGGATAGGTATGAATAGAACCAGAAAAGAGCTGTGCAAGTGATTGAATAGGATAGAAAAGCAGACCTTTTCAAAAGTAGCAGAAAGGTCAAGGAAAATAAGGATGTAATAGGGCATAGAAATCAACAGACATGAAATAATTTATGATCTTGATGAGGGGCGCACGACTGGTGTGGTGGGGCTCTAAGCCAGAAGAACTGGTTGAAGGATATTAGGGCGAGGCATTTGCTGGGGAAGCTGATTGTCAGGTGGTCTTTCCAGAATAGTACTGAGGAAAGGCAGGTTGGAAACCAGATAGTATTTGGGGGAATTCCTTTGCTCTATAATAGACTCCTTGAGGATGGGTGAGGATTAGCAGTTTTTTAAAGCTTCAGGACACAATTGCAAACTCAAGGGAAGAGTTACTAATTTTGACAAGGCACAGGTGAAAGTGGGAAGGTGAAGGGTAACCAGAGTGGTGGAGGTAGGGCTGTTGTCAGACGCTGTTGGTGGAAGGATTTTTATTTTCTCAAAAATACTCAAACATGCTCATCTTTAACTAATACAAATCTGTGAGGGTATTTCATCACCGTGGATAATACAGCAAAATTGGCAATGTACAGATTTTAAATGTTCTTTTTGTTTATCCAAATGACAAAGTCAGGCATATTGTTGGCGTTTTAGCCCTTTACGGCCTTGTTTGTATGTGTGTGTGTGTGTGGTGGTGGTGGTGGGGGGGGGGTTTGTTTGACTTTATAAAAATTCATACAGTCGCTTCAGTGTTTTAATCTCAAATTCAGGTGACCATTTTCCTCTCTGATTTCATTTCTCTACTGCATTACAACAGATTCCTTTCTCAGTTAGTAGCATATCAGCCCTTTGGCTTTTTAAAAATCAGGTCAAAAGCTATCATTTTATGTACTATGCTCGAAGACTATTTCCCCTACAGATGCCAAGAAATTGATGAAACAAACGTGGTTCCACTGGTATCTATTCTGTTTATTTCCTCTGTTCTCTTCTATTCATTCAAGTTGTTTCATCCTTTCATCTCTTTGAGTCTGCTCCAGGTGATAAAGAAAATGGATTCAGCTTCTTTTGGAAGGTCCGGGACAAGGACATAAATTCAGTATCTAGCAGGGTGGTCAATCTGATGCGGCTTTAAATTACTCATTATGCAGAGTACATTGTTTTGAGGCATACTCTTTTCCCACAAAAGGTGGAAATAAAGAGGGGAAGCAAATGGCTCATTTTTATTCAGGTGACAATGCCTAATAAAGCTATTCTTTTTGCTTTTCTTTCATGCATATCATCAATGACAAACACCTTGGATTTTGTTTAGAGTGGACAAGTACGACTATAGAGTGCTGATAAAAAGCAGGGGTTTCCATTTCAAGGAGTGATAAAAATCTGTTCCAGTGTTTTAAAGCAATAATGTTGGCATGGGTGTGGAAATGTCATTGTACGGTAGATGCAACCTTTTTTGAGCCACGGCACATTTTTACATTGAAAAACATCTCGCGGCACACCACACCAAAATGTGTGGAAAAAAATGTATTTTCTGTACAGTATATTTATTATAAAATAATTTCCCAGTATTTATATTTAGCGTGAAACTTGAGCTAAAATGGTAAAATGGACAGTACTTACTGTATATAGCGCATTTATCTTCATGGTCACCATGCCCAAATCACTTTACATTAGCACACATTTACCCGTTCATGCACACATTCACACACCAATGGTGCTGCTGCCATGCAAGATGCTGCACACCATATGCGGATTTTAAGGGGGGGGGCAAGCCCCCCCTGGTGGCCTAAAAGTGTCATTGCATGAAATGGTCTTTCCTACATATATAAAAGTTGTAAAGCAATAAAACTGCAACAGAAATGAATGAAATGAACAAAAAAATATATTTTCATAATGGGTCAAAATTATTTTGTCCAACAGATCATGTGACTTTAGATGGTCATTTGCTTTGCATCTAATTTTCAAAAAGAAAAAAAAAATAGGGGAGGGCAATTTTATTTTTCAAATGATTTTTTTCTTTGAAAATATTTTTTTTTGATTGAAGCAACTTTTTTGGGATTGAATGATTTAGACACAAATGTTCTACCCATATTATGGCCCAAACATAAAAAGGATTGCTTCAAAGAAAACTTTTTCAATGAAAAATTAAGAGTTCAAATGCAAATCTTTCAATCTCAAATATGTTTTCTTATTCAAAAACATTTTCTGTGATTGAATTTTTTTCTTTCTTTTAAGTGATTTTTCTTTTGAAAATATATATTTTTTTGTATGAAGCAGCTTATTTTTTGATTGAATAATAAAGACAAAAACGTCCTAGCCAAAATGTTGCCCAAAAACAAATAAACATTACTTAAATCAAAAAAGTTGCTTCTATCAAAAATGTTTTTTTTACCCCAATTAAAAAACAACATTCAAAGAAAAATGGCTTCCACGTGCATTTTTTTAGTTTCTTTTTTTTTTTTTGAAGCGACTTTTTTTTAATTGAAAAATTATATTTTATTGAAGCAACTTTTCTTTTTATTGAAGCAACTTTTTTTTTGGATTGAATAATAAAGACACAAATCTATTCATATGGCTCCGTCCAGGGGATACAATTTTTGACTGGGGTAACTACATTGGAATGACACCGGCAGGCGTACCATATTCAATGGATGACGATCTTGGCGAAAAGTATAGCTGTCCTGAGCAACCTGATTGAGAATTCCCCTCAAGAATGATGGGAAACAAAAAAACACTCATTGTCAATTTATTATTATAAATATTCTTGTAAGTTAATTTATGGCTGACACTGCATTTCGAGGTCATCAACATGTTGTGCCCCCCCCCCCCCCAAAATCAAACTCAAAAAATTCGGGTTCAGTGCCTTGTCCAAGGGCACTTCGACAGTGGGCAGTCGTAGCCGGGAATCAAACCGCTGACCCTTCGGTCGAAGGACAACTCCAGCTACCAACTGGGCCACGACCGATGAACACAAAGCCGAAAAACAGGAATCTTCTTCAAAAGCTCTCAGTCTCTGCTTTAATTTTTTAGCAGTTAGGCTTGAAAAGCTCAGAATTATCAGACAGGGGGAATTTAGCACTGTCTTTAACCAAATCATGGCTGGTCATCTCGCTAAAAATTGCTTTGCAGAAAGGTAGTATTAACGTCTCTGCCACAGTTTGGGGCTTTTCGGATTTAGCAACAAGTTCAACAACAAGGTAACTGGCTTTCAAGGCTTTCTCATTTACCTTTGTAGTTTTTCTCAAAAAAGTTGCCTTTTGCTCTGTGTTTTCACAAAGGCGAACAAAATATTCCATCGACTTGTTTTGAAGGGACACGTGTCATTTGGAGGTGACGTTTAAGCGTGCTTGGCACCATGGCGCTAGTTAGCTGCTCGTGTCACGTTCAAGAATTGCTCGGATTTCTAGTCATCAGCCACCTTGCCGTCCTCGACAACGTGTTGGAATAAAACACGGGCAGGATTGATAGTCATCAAATGGATAAAATGGGAAGAACACTTTTGTGTCTATTGAAACTTGACGAGTCTAATCAAATGATGTACAGTAGACGTGCTGAGATCCAAACTGTTGCATAAAGCAAGGTGGCTGATGGCTAGAAATCCGAGCAGTTCTTGAACGCAACATAAGCAATACCTCTCTCATCTGCACACAACCGAGAACTTTCTGCCTACTCCTTCCTTCCAACTGCAACTCCGCCCGACGACGTTAAGAAAAAAAAAAACAAAAAAAAAAACAACATTGGATAATTTCTTGCTGCACCTGACGATCTCCAACGGCACACTAGTGTACCACATCACACCGGTTAAAGAACAAATTTAGGGGACCCAAGTCTCTAAAGGGGTAAAATTAGCTAAAAAAGAGGCAGGACCGTGTTGTTTTCGTGAACGATGACGATAACAAAAATATTTGTTAATCGACAATTTTTTTATGATGATGACAAGCTAAAAACGTGTCTTAGGAGACTAAAACATAACGAGACGAATGCCAGTTTTCGATTCATGAGACAAGATCAAGATAAAAATTCGCCATAGTTTCTGTCATAAATTCCCAATGTGTGACATTTTCTTATTGTAGGTGTAGTTAGCACTCATATTGCTGCAGTGTTTGGTTGTGTCACTCATGTGACGTGCTGTGTCCTCCTCCACCCCATACACACGCTTACTCATCGGTGTTTTCTCCAGGCTCCAGACTTGAATTTTGTGAAACACATGTCAGATGCTGCTTGGCAAGTTTTGTTTTCTTATCTTGGCTAGATATGCCATGATGCTTTAGCCGTTAAAGGTCTGTTCTGAGTGATCATCACACACTAAATACAACTTGTAGCAGCAGCATAGGGTTCACGTTAGCATTTAGCTTTTAAGTCTCATCTTATACTCTTGGAAAACTTTTTACATACAGTTTGTGGTGTCCAGATGAGTTTAATTAATTGAAAATAAGGTATTGTTTTCGTGCTGAGTGTGTATCATCATGAAGATGGTGACGTCCTTGTAGATGTTAAACTTACCGGTAGGTGGTCGTCTCATATGTTCATTCAAACAATTTTTGGTAACCGCTTATTTTTTTTTTATTTATTCATGGACTAAAGCTTCATGTTTACGGACAAAACATTTTAAGTAATTGTAGACTAAAACCACACAAAGTTTGTCTGCGGTTTTGTTGACTAAAACTAAGACTAAGACGAAAATTAAAAGGGCTGCCAAAACAACACTCGGAAGGACAACACTGACAGTTGGATCCACTGGTATTCTGTTTTCCTAAAAAAGAGGCAGGACATCAATAAGACAAACGAGATGGATTTGAGAAAACCAGATTTGAGCAACACTTACAAATCCATCTAATTTTTCTCTGTGATGTTGTCTGTATTTTCGCTCATCTCTTGCTCCTAAAGTCCTTTTATGAGAAATAATTTAGAAACATACAATCACAGAAGCACGAAATGCTGTCACACGTTTGCTTTGGATAATGAGCAAGATAATTTACCTTAGCGCTCGCAAGCACCCCCAAGAGTCTGCTGTGCAATGAATGCAGAGGAAACATTGCCATGATTTCACAATAATAATGTGCCTCTCAAAAAGAATGATTTTGAAATACATGTTTTGAAAATATCACATGAGCTCTCCATAAGCGACATCATTTACCACTTAATGATTTTTAAATGTTACCTCAATTAAGGGTAAAATATAATTACAAGTTGTATATTGGTCTGAAGAATGCACTTTTGGAAATATGCATGACAATAGTCAATATTTTTTCAAAAGCAATAGGTATATAGTCAATAGTTATGCAGACAAATATTACTGTGCCTGCAAAACCTGATGATGTCATTCTCTCCTCCTAAATAATACAAAGGGATTTCTGAAAATGTAAACACGCTATTCAGCAAATCATCGAATATCAAATATTCAGCTTGTGTCCATTACTTATAAGTAGGCAACCACAGAACCCGTAGGCTCAGGATAATAGAGATCAGTGCTGCATGTTGTTACATGAAAGCAAATACATTGCAGGTAGAACATTGTCCCACTCCTACATAATGTGCCATTTTCCACAACATGACAGACAACCATTTTTGATCTGCAAACGCTGAAACAAAACAAATATTGCTTGCATTTGTTATTCACGGACCCCAACACTGGCTCAACATCAACTGGTTACTTCAGAGTTTCATCCTAAATGTCAAATATTACCTCACAAATGTTACATATCGAATTCAAACTGTTGGCAATTATGGACAATGCTGGCAACTGTCCTGGTGCTCTAACATCACAATGCCATCCAATTCCTTATTAAAGCAATTGATATTGTCAACAGACTTACACAAAGAAAATATAGGTGCAAATTTATGTTTGCCATTTGTCAAACTGTCAGCAGGTAATTTCTAAAGGACACAAAGGACCAGATAAACACTCAATGTATGCTGTAAGAAATAGAGGCTGGAATGTCTTTGTGATGCCAATGGCTGCTTACCTGACAATACAACACAAACAAATCTAAAGTCAGGCAGTGACATACATTAGTGAAAACACTTGGGCAGAGTTGTGCATGAACGCATTGAATAAACGATCGTTCATGAACACGTTCACATTTTGGGCGAACGTGAACTGGACGCATCGTATTTTTGTCTCATGAACGTTACTGTGAACACATTCATTCTAGCAGTTGTGAGCTGCGTTCATAACCTCGTTCATTGTCAATTACTGGTGTTGTGTAGCAAAGAACACACACGACTACTGGGTTATATGTAATGTAAACTTTTTTTTATGCTTCACAGATCTCACTAGATATCATTTAACAAAGCAGTGATTTCCTCAAGCCCCCAAGTCATCATTGATGATCATGATTATTGGACACGTTCTGTATACCACATTCATTAGTTCAGAATTAGAGTCTTTCCGACAAAACTGCAGATAAAGCCATAGGATAAAAACACTATTAAGAAAAGAACAAACAAACGAAACAAAACTTCATCGGTGCCAACCAACACACTAAAAGGTATATCACAGATACAAAAGAGAGGAGGCGGGAAGGCCATTTTGACATGTTAAACAATTCTGAAATACTACAAAGGAGAATTATCATAACTACTATCTATTAAGTAAAGCAAAATTACAGTGTTTGAAATGATCAAAAGGCTTACTTACTGGCAGACAGCCACAAGAGTCACTTCTCTCAACTCTGCATTTATGTCCCCCTGCGACAGTTTTTGATATAATTTATCCCATTGAGATATTTAGTACTTGTATGTGGAAGGGAAGTAAGCAGTAAAGTGTGTAAGTTGGGCTTGGCTGGCCCTTGGGGGGCTGCGGCTGTGGGTCGTTGGCTGGGTGGGCGGACAAGGGTGGGGCTTGGTGGTGCGTCCCCTGCTTCCCATCCCAGAAGGCCGGTTGATGGGGATCCCCAGGGATCCAGGGTGGCCCGAGGAACCACCCTGAATCCCTGGGAGTGACCTCTTTGCTGGGCTGCGGGAGGAGGAATGGGCTGGCTCAACCCCCCCCCCAACCCCCCTGCCCCCCTTGGGTTGTATGGGTAGGGGGCCGTGGCCCTGGGGGCGCGCGTCTACACTTGTCTGCGTGGCCTCGGTGTAGGGATTAGCGATGTGGCAGCGTAGGGTGGGTTGCCAACGGGCTCACACTACGAAGGGATTTACACGATTAATGGGTTCTAGATCACAGGGCTGATTTGTGTACACTCCACCCCTCTCAATGACTTATCTTATAGACCCCCCCTCTCTTTCCCTGGTTAACAAGCCCCCCACATGGTGTCAACCGGAAATACATCTTGCTGGCGATAGCACCAACGTATCCATAGTTAGTGTAGGCGTTCAATGTATTTCTTGTTGTTGTTCGTGTTTCTCCTTTCTCTCCTTCTTTTCTTCTGTTCCCCCATAACCCCTTCCTGTTCGCTGCTTTGTCTTAATAAACGGTATGTTGAATGAGCACAATGGGAGTATGTCATACTCCAATGTGAAAAATTAAAACTGTTTAGACCAACTGGACACTCAAACTTCAATTCTCCGTGTCAAACAGCTGAACAGGACAGATTAAAAATATATATATTTTCTTAATTAATACTTCAAAATACTCATCTGAAATTACAACCCGCAACGGACAAATGCTACGCTACTACTCGAAGATTCGGGTCAAACACATGCCATAAATAACTTAAACGTTATGTGAAGTCAATATTAAGGTCTTTTTCACAGGTATAAACCAGAATTATATTCTCTAGTTTGAAATACCTTCCTGTGGATTTTTATCCCAACTCCACACTTATGTAGTTAGGCATAAGCTTGCAACAGGAGAACCGATGTGATTTTCAAAATAAAGTATGTAAAGGAAACATTTGTATTTCACGTGCTTTTTCAGAGGACTTCTGGCAAATAGTGCGTAAATAATGAGCTATTTCTATTCATTTAGACATTGTCCTGCCAAGAACGGTGCGTATCCTTGTGCAGTGCCCAACAGCCAGCTAACACTGAATGTACTTCAATAAACCACAATACTCGGTCTTTTCTTGCCTTGATGTGAAGTAACTTGGTTTTATATTGTGAAACTATAACACAAAAACATACACATATTCAGTACTCAATACACAACAAACTGTACAACACAACACACTGACAAACACATGTATTATATAGATATCACAACTTGCTTGAGCTACTACTAGTCTTCCATAATACAACAAGACTTAAAAAGTTTTGTTCGTATGACTTTTTCCACAGAGCAATGCTGATACTGCGCATCAATAGGTTACTGTAAACGTACAATACTTTGACATATATTTACGAGGCGGAAACATAGCAGAAAGCACTCATGAGTGTCAATGCGACCAACAGACACAGCACTGTGCCTGTAAATGACTTGTGAGGTTGTGAAGTTGCTTTAAAAAGGTTCGGCAAGAATAAAGAGACTGAATGCTGTGCGGAAATATGTGATCATTACTCTTTCACCTGTCTCCCTCCCAGCGGCCTCTCAGTAGTTAGTGTAAAAATATTATGAGGGGAAGAAAAAAAAAACCCACACAAAAACAAAAGTGCTCCAACAACTGCCAACCGATTATTTTTTATGGAAGAATATCACACAAAGTACACCAATTCAAAATCCAATATCCTTTTCCAAAAGACTATTATTCCACTGTCCATTGGTTACGATGTGTATTTCTCGGTGAGACCTCAAAACAACCCGTCAGACATCTGCTGTCGCACAGATCCACACAAAAGGCAGCAACACATCCTGGAGAACACTCTTTTCTCATCTTGATTTTTCTCCCAAGAGAGATCATTTACTCACTTTACAGTCTTTTTTTCTTTCTTTTTTTCTCTACAGTATGCTTTTGTTTTTTAGAGCAACACTCACCTTAGTGGCACCTAATCTAATTTTCTTTTCCCTGATCCTTTGGGACTGTAACTCCATTGCTCCATTCACCCGCATCCTTTTTATGCTTTGTGAGAAATTGTGTGTAGTACAGACTCTATTGTTGCCCTTTTTATACTTTGTGAGAAATTCTGTGTAGTACAGACTCTTGCATCATACAGAGTGCAGTGGGGATGTACAAGAATGGAATAAGATATTCTCCATCTGTACACTCACTGATAACGAATACAGCATTTTAAGTATTCCTTGTCATACTCTCTTTTTGATGCAAGATCAATGTTCCGTTTATAAAGTGCACAATATACAATATATTTGTCAAAGTTGTATTCGGCCTTAAGGGCTCTAAAATCAAATAAAATATTTCAAGATGGGTTACTTGAGTTGGCAGCATGCTACAAGTGCTTGTTTGTTGTCTCTTAAGCTGACTGTTTACAATATTTCGCCATAAACCCATTATAGGAGAATATGTATGCTTGTTGGTGGTGCCTTTTTAACAGAGCATGCTTGCTTTAGCACAGTTTCTGTTGGGAGAATGTCAATTTTTTGCTGTCCCTCATGGACACTTTTTGCATTTTTTAGTATTCATTATTGATGGTGGCACCGTTTTGGCATAGCATTCCTGGGATGTTGGTGGTGCAATATTCAATGATGTTCTTGTAGTTTTTTATGGCTTAATGGGGAGCATTTATCAATCCCCCTGTATCACTAGTGGTGTCAGATCTGTTGGACTGTTTGATGGTGCAGCAGGATGGATGCCTGAAGGAGGAAAGGATAGAAATCGTTGTCAACTTGGGGCATGGAGAAGATTTAGTTAAGAATGAGAGTTGTCGTTTGAAAGGTGAAGTGAACAGGATGTACTGTAAACGGGACTAGAACATTTTACCTTTATTTCTTACACTACGTTGCTTGTTTACTACTAAACAGTTTTTACTATAATACTCAGTGTGCCATGCACGCTCATGAGATCTTTTCTCAATCATCTACTCTTAAATCAGTTCAAACAACAGTGTATAAAGGAATAGACAGGTATATTGTTTTGGTTACTCATTATTATATGTTTTATGTCATATGTTCTGAAAAATTCCTTTAGTTTAGCTGAAGCTGTTGTGAAAGCACTATATAAAGTTGACGAGTATAATGTGTTTTCCATTTCTCACATACTTGTAGTTGTCACTTTCACTGCTCTGTTTTCATAGTACATTTTATCATTTGAATTCACATTATTCAAATTGCCTGATAAATATTAATGCTTAGGTCTCAAATGGGTTGCATGAGAAAAACTCCTGGTGGCTTCCTAATCCCACAACCATAGTCAGGGAAATTAGTCGATATGACATCCTAGTATATTGCGAATATCTGAAGTTGAAAAATACAAGGGGAATACAAGTATTTTAATTGGCTGATGCCCATGTGATTGTGAATTGTTGTCTGTCTTTATATGTGACCTGCAAATAAATGATTGGTGACTTGTCAGAGGTGTTGTGCCACTAACCTGCTGTTCATAACTCAATCATCTTTGTGTTAATACCACAATTCCAGACAGTCCTCATATCTAAGTTTGATGTAGGTCTACCTTCTAAGAATTTATGCAGGTCATGTCACTCTTTATTTCATGTTTGCTTATTATCGTAGTTAGCAAGGTTTCTCTGTCTTCTCCGATTCTCTCTTTTTTGGCTAAGAAAAAAGAAAGCTGCACAGACTGATTAAATAAAGCCATTTTCACATGGCAAAAAATACACTGACATATATAACCATGTTTAGTCAATCTAAATTGTAGGTCAAGTTTATGCTAGGGCTGTGTGAAATGGCCAAAAAAATCAATTCTTTGATAATAATACTTTTTCTTTTCATACAATGACATCATCTTTAAAAAGTTTTGCTTTGTGGATTTCTGCTCTTTCATGAATTTGCTCTAGCTTAAAGCCATACAGAAGCCTTTAAACTCCCTTTTCCAGCTTTGACACCATCAATTTCCACGAAAGAAATACATGTTTTATTATTTGCAAGATGAAAACATTTTTCTAGAGGAAAGTGTCTTTCGATCACGACCCTTAAGAGAATTGAATAAGACATTAAGTTCGACATCAATAAATGAACAAAGATATTCCTTTTGAGATTCATTCAACAGCATAAATGTCGCCGAACATGAAAAACAAAGTTTTGCTTCTGAAAATGTAAACAAACCATAACACAAATACACGTTTTTGCGCAACAACAAGTTTTATTTAGTTTGAGCAACTCCATGTTTTCCTTCCGTCTGGCTCATTTCTTTGACTTATGCAAAACAATGTGAAAACAGTTCCACTTATTTCTGTCTTTTCTCTATCTCTGTCTACATTTTTTGGGGGGTGGGGTCCTTTCAGTTTCTCTCAGATTGCATACTGAGCAATATTTTCTGATGTTTGTATCAGTTTCAAATGTTGAAATATTCTGATCGTGCTTGGTTGGTGGCTGTGATACCCTTTACTGTCTATTTTGTTTTTAATGTCTGGTGCTGAAAACACCACATAAACAAATACAAAATTATGAATAAGAATGTGCCACTTTTAAAATTCCCCTCATTGGTTGTCTTTGAAAGCAGTGCACAGTGCAGCCAAAAACATTTCTCAATGTTTTTGACCGTGTGGGCGGGCAGAAATGGCAGGACTTTAAACTCAAAATTATTAATTGGCCAGGATTATTTTAACATCAACAATCATGGAACTGTGAGGCAGACATATTAAACAATCAGTTACAATACTGCATCTTAGGGGAGGTGTTTTACACATGGGAAATTGATGTTTCATGTTGTCTACTGTGTGACAGTGGGGGGAAAGGTGTGACTCAAAACTCAATAATATTATTAAATGCCCACAATTACTGAAATCATCAACAATCAGAGCTTTAATGCAGCCGTTCTAAAATTTAGTGTGGTAACCTAACATTCAGTCACAATACTGCATTTTAAATTACTTGTAACTACTAATTAAGGAAAATTCATCATGATCAAGATTTTTCACATGTTGCAGCGATAGATATGTTTCTGTCCAAATATGGATCAATTATCAAGTATGCCAAGTGATTAGGGAGGGAAAAAAAGAAAAGCGAGTGGAAGCCTACAGGTTATTATCATTTTGTTTTTAGTTCATTTCATCATTAAATATTTGTAAGCCTACTATCAATCAAGTCACAAAGACATTCAAGATGCCAATATTAAAAAACAAAAAACAAAAAACAACAACAACAAAAAAACATGATAGGAATATCATGTGTCTGAATGACAGGTAATGTGCAATTTTTAAAACATATAATTCATATCTTAGAGATCAGTCTCATTTCCCAATTCTTAATTGCACTCCACTTTTTTTTTTTTTTTAACAATGGTGAAGCCTATCTGTTCTCTGTGCACTTTGAACTTTCAACCAGTCAATTGCAGGGGATACATAAAAAACAATCATTTACATTCAACTTGACATCAATGGACAGTTTTGTCCTTAATTAACCTAAGAAACGGTTGAGAAGTTTTGGTCCAAATGGAAGGAAAGCAGACCACACAAGAAACAAACCAAACAAAAAAAGCCATACTGCACACAATAAACCCCCAACCTTAATTGGTGAACAGCTGAGTGAGTAAATTGTAGACCCTTCCTCAATTTAATAAACAGTTCTACAATACATTATGACTTTAGAATCATCTCTCTGATGTCTGCAATATCAGTCTCAGAGCAGATCAATAACCTTCTAAATGCTTATTGCTCGGTGTATTTTTCTTTGCTACTAGGCACAATGCCAACTCGGCACCAGGACATCAAAGACAAGTGATGTTGGTCCGCTGCTTAAAAAAATTATCATACTGATAATACAATACGGTCAATGGCATTCCTCAAGGGATAATTGTTTCCCTCAATGGATGTTTTTATGTTTTTACCTCTGAAACGCTCCTCCGTGAGTCATCACCTTATCGTGGTGGAGGGGTTTGCGTGTCCCAATGATCCTAGGAGCTATGTTGTCTGGGGCTTTAAGCCCCTGGCAGGGTCACCCATGGCAAACAGGTCCTAGGTGAGGGGCCAGACAAAGCGTGACTCACAAGACCCCTTATGATGAATAATATTAATGGACTCAGGTTTCCCTTGCCCGGATGCGGGTTACCGGGGCCCCCCTCTGGAGCCAGGCCTGGAGGTGGGGCTCGATAGCAAGCGTCTGGTGGCCAGGCCTGTCCCCATGGGGCCCGGCCGGGCACAGCCCGAAAAGGCAACATGGGTTCCCCTTCCCATGGGCTCACCACCTGTGGGAGGGGCCAAAGAGGTCGGGTGCGCAGAGAGTTGGGCAGCAGCCAAAGGCGGGGGCCTTGGCGGTCCAACCCCCAGCTGCAGAAGCTAACTATTGGGACATGGAATGTCACCTCTCTGGCAGGGAAGGAGCCTGAGCTGGTGTGTGAGGCAGAGAAGTTCCGACTAGATATAGTCGGACTCTCCTCCACACACAGCTTGGGTTCTGGTACCAATCCTCTCGAGAGGGGTTGGACTCTCTTCCACTCTGGAGTTGCCCACGGTGAGAGACGCCGAGCAGGTGTGGGCATACTTATTGCCCCCCGGCTTGGTGCCTGTACGTTGGGGTTTACCCCGGTGGACGAGAGGGTAGCCTCCCTCCGCCTTCGGGTGGGGGGACGGGTTCTGACTGTTATTTGCGCTTATGCACCAAACAGCAGCTCAGAATACCCACCCTTTTTGTAGTCCTTGGAGGGTGTACTGGAAAATGCCCCCTCTGGGGACTCCCTTGTTCTACTGGGGGACTTCAACGCTCACGTGGGCAATGACAGTGAGACCTGGAGGGGCGTGATTGGGAGGAACGGCCCCCCCGATCAGAACCCGAGTGGTGTTCTGTTATTGGACTTCTGTGCTTGTCACGGTTTGTCCATAACGAACACCATGTTCAAACATAGGGATGTCCATATGTGCACTTGGCACCAGGACACCCTAGAACGCAGTTCAATGATTGACTTTGTAATCGTGTCATCGGACTTGCGGCCACATGTTTTGGACACTCGGGTGAAGAGAGGGGCGGGGCTGTCAACAGATCACCACCTGGTGGTGTGTTGGCTCCGATGGCGGGGGAAGTTGCTGGCCAGACCTGGCAGGCCCAAACGTATTGTGAGGGTCTGCTGGGAACGTCTGGCAGAATCCCCTGTCAGAAAGAGTTTCAACACCCACCTCCGGCAGAACTTCTCCCTTGTCCCAGGGGAGGTGGGGGACATTGAGTCCGAGTGGGCCATGTTCCGCACCTCCATTGTTGAGGCGGCCGATCGGAGCTGTGGCCGTAAGGTGGTTGGTGCCTGTCGTGGCGGCAATCCCCGAACCCGCTGGTGGACACCAGCGGTAAGGGATGCCGTCAAGCTGAAGAAGGAGGCCTATCGGGCCTTTTTGGCCTGTGGGACTCCGGAGGCAGCTGACAGGTACTGGCTGGCCAAGCGGACTGCGGCTTCGGCGGTCGCCGAGGCAAAAACTCGGACATGGGAGGAGTCCGGTGAGGCCATAAAAATGACTTCCGGAAGGCTTCGAGGAAATTCTGGTCCACCATCCGGCGTCTGAGGAGAGGAAAGCAGTGCACTATTAACACTGTGTATAGTGAAGATGGTGTACTGCTGACCTCGACTCGGGACGTCGTGAGTCGGTGGAGAGAATACTTCGAAGCCCTCCTCAATTCCACCGACACGCCTTCCTTTGAGGAAGCAGAGTCTGGGGACTCTGAGGTGGGCTCTTCGATCTCTGGGGTTGAAGTCACTGAGGCGGTTGGTAAGCTCCTCGGTGGCAAGGCCCCGGGGGTGGATGAGATCCGCCCGGAGTTCCTAAAGGCTCTGGATGTTGTAGGGCTGTCATGGCTGACACGCCTCTACAACATCGCGTGGACATCGGGGACAATGCCTCTGGATTGGCAGACCGGGGTGGTGGTCCCCCTTTTTAAAAAGGGGGACCGGAGGGTGTGTTCCAATTATAGAAGAATCACACTCCTCAGCCTCCCCGGTAAAGTCTATTCAGGGGTGCTGGAGAGGAGGGTCCGTCGGGAAGTCGAATCTCGGCTTCAGGAGGAGCAGTGTGGTTTTCATCCCGGCCGTGGAACAGTGGACCAGCTCTACACCCTCAGCAGGGTCCCCGAGGGTGCATGGGAGTTCGCCCAACCAGTCTACATGTGTTTTGTGGATTTGGAGAAGGCGTTCGACCGTGTGCCTAGGGGAATCCTGTGGAGGGTGCTCCGGGAGTACGGGGTACCGAGCCCCTTGGTAAGGGCTGTTCGGTACCTGTACGACCAGTGTCAGAGTCTGGTCCGCATTGCCGCAGTAAGTCGAATTCGTTCCCAGTGAGGAGTGGACTCGGCCAAGGCTGCCCTTTGTCACCGATTCTGTTCATAATTTTTATGGACAGAATTTCTAGGCGCAGCCGAAGCGTTGAGGGTTTCCGGTTTGGTGACCTCAGCATTGCATCTCTGCTTTTTGCAGATGATGTGGTGCTGTTGGCTTCATCAAGCCATGACCTCCAACTCTCACTGGGAAGGTTCGCAGCCGAGTGTGAAGCGGTTGGGATGAAGATCAGCACCTCCAAATCCGAGACCATGGTCCTCAACCGGAAAAGGGTGGCATGCCCTCTCCGGGTCGGGGATGAGATCCTGCCCCAAGTGGAGGAGTTCAAGTATCTTGGGGTCTTGTTCACGAGTGAGGGTGGGAGGGAGCGGGAGATTGACAGGCGGATCGGTGCAGCGTCTGCAGTGATGCGGACTCTGCACCAGTCCGTTGTGGTAAAGAAGGAGCTGAGCCAAAAGGCGAAGCTCTCGATTTACCAGTCGATCTACGTTCCTACCCTCACCTATGGTCACGAGCTGTGGGTCATGACCGAAAGAACAAGATCCCGGATACAAGCGTCCGAAATGAGTTTCCGCCGCAGGGTGACCGGGCTGTCCCTTAGAGATAGGGTTAGAAGCTCGGTCATCCGGGAGGGGCTTGGTGTCGAGCCGCTACTCCTCCGCGTTGAGAGGAGCCAGTTGAGGTGGCTCGGGCATCTGGTTCGGATGCCTCCTGGACGCCTCCCTGGAGAGGTGTTCCGGGCATGTCCCACTGGCAGGAGGCCCCGGGGTCGACCCAGGACACGCTGGAGACACTATGTAATTCGGCTGGCCTGGGAACGCCTTGGAATCCCGCCGGAGGAGCTGGCTGAAGTGGCTAGGGAGAGGGAAGTCTGGGCTTCCCTGCTAAAGCTGCTGCCCCCGCGACCCGACCCCGGACTAAGCGGAAGATAATGGATGGACCTCTGAAACTGATTTGTGCAGTAGAATGTAAAGCCCAGTGGTGGATGAAGTACAGTGGTACCTCGACATACGATCGCTTCGACACACGATCCTTTCGACAGCCGACGCAAAATTTGACTCGCCATTTGTTTCTACATCCGACGACATGTTCGAAATACTACAATTTTTGACAGCGCCGCAGTTTGTTTTGCTGGAAGACGGACGCACGGCTGATTTTCTTATGAGAGAAATCAATACTGGATACAAAAAGGTTAGTGCAGGTGGAGAAAAAAAAGAAAAGGTGATGCTTACCGTTGAAATTAAGATGTATATGATAGCAAAAGATAAGCATGGTGTGTGCATCCATGAACTAGTCCGACAATGGGGCCGCAGAATGTCGATCTCGGCCAGAGGTCCTCCTCCGTTCCCCAGTCTTTATACAGTAAGTTAATTCTTACTGTGGTAACATCAGGTTTCTGACCATTTATTCCATCAACTTGTGAAACACTGACACCAGCCTCAAAACAGAAAGGAAAGTAGAACCGCGCTCTCTTGCTCACCTTCACATCAGCCCCGTGGTGCGTTCAGATACAGCAAAAAAAGTCAGCCACATTGGAACCCAATTCATTTCATTCATATTATTATTACAGGCAATTTTATTAATATTATTATTATGATTTTTATTCATAATTTGTTTTTTCATTCATTCATTTTCCATGCCGCATTTTCCTCACGAGGGTCGTGGAGGTGCTGGAGCCTATCCCAGCTGACTACAGGCAGTAGGCAGGGGACATAAACGGAAGCTTAACAAGCTCAAAAACTGCAAAACTGGGCTTAATGCTGGATTGCAAGCAACTATCAGGTGCATACCGCCACCTACTGTGCAAGGTGGTTTTTATCGTCATTATCTTGTTCACCTGCCTAATCTTGTTTGTACTCATGTTGCTGCCTCTAGTGATCATTTACGGTATAGTTGCACAGCGCTTATCGATTGCGCCGGAGGTATGAACATGAAACTAATAATTCCCAATGAGAAAAAAAGAAAAACACGTGTAGGACAAGCGACAATTTGAAAAGTAGTGGAGTAAAAAAATAGAGATACCTGCTGTAAAATGGAGTGAAGTAAAAAGTACTTTGTTAAGTACTTTAGTATGTTTTTGTTTGTCTGTACTTGACTTGAGTACTTTAGTATGTTTTTGTTTGTCTGTACTTAACTTGAGTACAAATATGAAGTGGCATTTTTACTTCATTACATTCCACCATAAGTAAAGCCTACAACAGGTGTTCAAGCAATTCAAATATTTCAAGGGAAAACTGCTTTCAAATGGGCATTCATATTTTTCTATCCACATTTCCTTAAAACATGGCGTGCATTTACGATTTTTTTAAGGTGACTGATAACTTAGTTGCTTTATTGCTTCAACTCAAGTATTATATCTATTGTGACCATAACATTGATGAATTTGCTCCATTCTGTTCCCTACATTTTAAAAATATTGTAAATACAGTATGTATATTTTTTAATTCATTTGTTTATTGTTTGCAATCTCACTTTTTTTTTTTTAGCCCACTTCTTGTGTCAATTCTGAGCAGCAAGATGGGCAACATTTTTCACATTCCACAAGATTTCCACTTTTATGAATGAATTCCACATTTTCTTCATTGAAGCCAGTTTTGTGGAATGCTTGATGTGGCCAAAATTCAGGGGCTATCTCCAGTTGACCCAAAACAAATTTGAGTTTAAGATCCCTGCTCCGTAATATTTCAGTTCAGAATTAGCTCTTCTGCATTCATATCCACTTCATTCATTCATTCGTCTTCTACACCACCGCTTATCCTAATATCCTAATAGGCGCTGTGGTGCTGGAGCCCATCACAGCTATTTGTTGATTATGTATTAGGTGTCAATTCAGGTATTTAGAATTGGTTAACTTAAAGTAAAATACGATATCTGTAGGCCTACACAGTATCATGGGAATTGTTCATTGTTTATTAATTTAATTGTTTGTTACAAAAGTGGCGCTGATATATGCATTTGATATACAGGCACTAGTGTGTTGAGTAGCCTACCATGCACATTAAATAAAACAATATTTTCCCAAATGGCTCACCCTGAAAAAGCTAGACTTGCCAGACAGCCTGGACTAACAATTGTGACCATTATCTCCACATAATCATCTGCAATGTTTTCACACCACTCCTTATCCAAATGGTCAGAGTGGCATTAATTCAAATGCAAATTTGACTGCTTGTGAATATTCATAACACTAAATGCTAACAAAGAATCAGTTAATAGTACAGAAATTTCCAAGCCAATTCACTATTTTAAAAATCCCTGTGCAGCTCTGCATCAAGGCAGCCTGCCAGATAGCCAGAGTTTAGAAATTTCCCTGATTTCATAACTGTACATATGGCTTTGTTTTGTGGGATTGACTTTCTGAAAAATAGGACTGCACAGTTCGGCCTGCTGGCATTTTATGAAAACTGTTCTGGTTGAATGCCCATCAAAAATGTGTAAAATGTTCACAGTTTAAGTCTTAATTGATTCACACAGTGAGCCCAAAAATGAATATCTGTAATCTGTGCTCATCCTAAATAGATTTGTTGTCAGCAATCAAATAAATGGTCTACTCTTCTGATCGCTACCTTTAATAGAAATGTCAAAAGTTAGATATAAATGAGGGCCAGTAAAGGTCAAAGAACTACCGAGGGAGAAAACCAAATAAAAAAGAGAAATAGTAAAGAAAGACAAGGATGTCCTTGTTCTCTTTAGATGGAAAGTTATTGGTCCAGATAAGTGGGAAATCTTTTAACAGACAACAGTCCACAACCCACATAAAAAACAAAAACAAAATAACAAACAAAGAAAAAAACCTCATGATATATGTCTGATAAACTCTAGGAATCGTATAGCAAAAAGATTTCAGACCTAAACTAAAAACGGAGTTTTGCCCTTTTAATGTGGGCCAGATGATCTACCAGCAAACCTCCATGGTGCTTTCTTGGGTCAGAAGAGGTTTGAAAGGAGACTTGTGTCAGGACAATTCATGGCTGCTTCAGCACAACGATGCCCTGAGCTTCTGACAGTTCCTGGCCATGCTGGATCAGCCTCCCTACTCACTTCACCTGGCTCTTTGTGATTGTTCTTCTTTCCTAAGGGGGGTTCACTATGGGGAACAGTTTGAAGATGTGGACGAAAGTCAAATTGACTTTGATGGCATCGTAGAGGAAAAGCCCAGAATAAAGCATCCTTGAGTGGATGAATACGCCACAGAAAAGGCTACAAAAGTGCTTGAGACTCAAGTAGTAGTCCTTGTGGTAAAACTTTCCAGACACCAGTCTGGGAACTTTTCTCACACACCTTGCACGGACACTTTTTTACAAAATCTTGAAACCATAATGGCTAGTAGAACACTCATGTATTTAACTGTTATATTTCCAGATTTTAGTAGTCAATTGCTATTTCACAAAAATCAATTCACTTCAGAAAAAAAAATAAAAATACGCAAACATACAATAGGGGCAACTCGAACATTCTTTTTTTTCCTTATTGATATTTGATGAAATTTCACCTTTTGAGCGGCACATCCACTGGCAAACCTTTTCATTATTAGTACTGACGGCAAATTATTTGACATTTCATTAATTGTGTATGGACGATATTGACGACCTAAAAGTATTGATGTCAATATACACATATGACTGTTTCATTTAGATTATTTGAGCATGTGTAGCACCCCGTCAACATTTTGTGCAAATTTCATTTCTCGACTTGACGTGGATGAGGACACATTGACGTGGCGTCATTGAAAGAGAAGAAATTTCTTGGTCCGATAGATGTACTCTCTGGACAGACCTCTTTTCTGTCGAGATCTCCAAAATTTGGGTGAACTACTGTAGCATTGACTCAATAAAAACATCGAAGATCATCTGAGTGGATATGAAGATCTAGTCGTTAATGTAGATTTTTATAGTTTTTGACAGTTACTAACAATATCAACAAGCCAAGCGGTTTTCTCAATCCCAAGAGGAAACAGGCCTTTTCAGACATGGCTAGCTGCAAGTTAGAAGAATCGCTATGACGGTTTCAATCTGATAAGTTTAGTTTTTGGCAAACCTGAACACTTACACAAGTGAACTGTCATGCTTTCTGAGCCAAAGCTGCAATGACGTCATCTTTGTTTACCAACAGTAAAGGGGTCCATATCAGAGCTTACAGTACACATACTTTCGAAAGTTAAAAGCAAGGCTTATATTGTGATCAAAATTAAAACGATTTTGCATATGAGACTCTTCTACACAAATGCTGCATTTGCAATGTGTTCTCAGTTGCCAAAAATCGAAGGGTTACTGAAAGTCACTCAACAGGAGATGTAGCAGTACGCATAACTGTATCTTATTTTCTTATAAATGGTCTAACAAGATCCAAATGTTTATCAAATTAATCTCCCTCCGTTCATAAAAAAGTTTTTATATTTATTCGGCTCAGTATTTCACAACACTTGTAATAATAATATGGTATGATCAAATTTCGCACGCTGCTGAAACCCAATTTTTGGCCAATATCCGGGGGCTTCCCGTGTTTTTTCGCTTCACGGCTAATACGAAAGAGCCGGCAATGTTGGTCAATAAAGTGCAACGACTGGGCACAAACTGAATATTTTACCACTGTATTTATACTGAGCACATAAGGCAAATGTCAATATGTCTCGGATAGTTAGTTTTCCAGCTGCACTAAGGCAGACCAGCAGGCGCTCCAGCGCGTGGTGAAAGCTGCCGGGAGAATCATAGGAATGCCTCTCCCTGAGATCAGCACCATCTACTCCACTCGCTGTTTGAGAAGAGTGCACAACATCCTGCGAGACCAGCACCATCCTGCTCACAGTCTTTTCCACCTGCTGCCCTCAGGGAGAAGGTACAGGTCCATACAGGCCAGAACATCACGACCGTCCAACAGTCTGTACCCACAGGCTGTGAGGCTACTGAACTCTGCCCCTCTCCCCTCTCTGCCCCCCTCTTACGGACAATAATCCACATCCACCAACAACAATAACTCTGAGCTGGTTTGCATTGTTGCAGTATGTCACTATCCACTATTTCCTCCTCCCTGACACTTACCCATTGGTTGACAACCAGTAGGCTGTACTTGATTATACTTGATTAACTTATCTGGGTCTTGCACTGACTTTTGCCTGTTTTCAACTGGTATATTTTTGCTCTGCACTTTAGCACTGACACGACCTCATGCTGCTGTTGAATCTTTGCTGTACATATGTCCAAAACTGTGTCAATGTTTACACTTGGTACTGATGGGTATTTATTTTATGGGTTTGCACTTTGCACTTTACCAACTTAGCTGTATGAGCTGGATGGATGCTCCAAACAAAGTTTCGTTGTGCTTTCTTTGTAACAATGACAATAAATATTCTGAATCTGAATCTGATATTGGGAGCAATACTATTGAGGAAAAGATTAGTGCGTGTAACCCTACTTTATTTGAAAAGGCTTCAATTCAAACTGAGACCGCAAAACATCATCATCACCCATGTAGTATGTATCTCTTCATTTTTGTACTGCGCAATGTGCATCAATTCTGATGGGCATGCAGCAGCCTAATGGTTAAGTGGGGTGCATTAACAAACTATATTGATTATCTGTTTGCCATTCAGGAATTCATTAAAGGTTGTATTTACCCTATAACATGACAGGGGAAAAAGGGGGAAATTGACTTGAGGGCATGGTGAATGACAAAACTAGTTGGAAAAACTGTAGATCAGTGATTCTTAACTAGTGCTCAATGGCACACTAACATGCAATTAGGAATCAATAAGAACTGCTGTGGAAAACAATCCAATTACACTCTGTTGGAAAACTATCATTTATTAAATATAAAAAAATTCCTGTATGTCATCTTTATGTATGTTAATAGGCCCAGAATTTAAAAAAAAAATATATATATATATATATCAACTCGAACAATTTTTTTTCCCTTTTTGATGAACTTTCACCTTTAAGCGGCACATCCACGGGCAAACCTTTTCGTTAGTAGTACTGACGGCGAATTATTTGACATTTCATTAATTGTGTATGGACGAGATTGACGACCTAAAAGTATTGATGTCAATAGACGTCATCAACCTCAAAGTCTTCCATGACCTGCTTGAGCATAATGCTGAAGAAGATGCTGAACAGTGTCTGTCCCAGGACGCAACCCTGTTTTACGCCGTTGACAATGGGGAAGTGTTTAGAGAGGTTGTTGTTTAACCTAACTTGGCCATGCTGGTCTTCATGCAGCTGCATGAGCATGCTGAGGAACTTTGGGGGGGAAGCCAAGGCGCTCCATGATTAGCCAAAGACCCTTCCTGCTCACAGTGTCAAACACCTTGGTTAAGTCGACAAATATTACATACAGTCCTTTGTTCTGTTCCCGACACTTTTCTTGGAGCTGCCGGAAGACGAAAACCATGTCTGTGGTACCCCAATTTGCTCTGAAGCCACACTTGATTTCTGGGAGGTGGTCTTCTTTGATGATAGGTACTAGCCGTTTCAGGAGCACACGAGCAAATATTTTTCTTGCAATGGAGAGCAGTGTGATCCCCGGTAGTTGGAACAGTCAGACTTTCCCCCCTTGTTCTTGTATAAGGTAATAATGAATGCATCGCGGAGGTCTCTTGGCAGTTTGCCCTGCTCCCAACAACAGACAAGGAGTTCGTGGAGCTTGCTGTGTAGCGCTGAGCCTCCACTTTTCCAAAATTAAGGTGGAATTCCATCAACTCCTGCTGCCTTGCCATTCTTTAACTGCTCTATGGCTTTAGTAAGTTCTTGCACGTTTTGTCCAGTTCCAATTTGACTGGCAGCTGAGGGGTACGGAGTAACGCTGAGTCCTAGACAACTCGATCAGCACTGATGAGTGCTTGGAAGTGCTCAGACCAACGGCTCAGGATCTGCACTGCGCAAAGGACTCTGGGCCTGATGTGTGGGGCCATACACTGCCTTCAGGGCTTTGTAGAAGCCTCTGAAGTCACCAGCATCTGCGCACTGCTGAGTTCTTACTGCGAGGTTGGTCCACCTATCGTTTTGCCTCACTCGAAGCTTGAGCTGGAGGTTGTTGCAGATGTGGCGAAAGACAGCTTTCCTCACAGGGCAGGACGGGTGAGCCAAGTGGGCCTGGTGGTCTGATCTCTTCTTTGCTAGCACTTTCTGGATCGCTGCGTTGTTTTTGTCAAACCAGTCTTTATTTTTTTTAGTGGTAAACCCAAGGATTTCTTTAGATGTCTGCAGGATGTTGGTTTTCAGTTGGTCCCGGATTATTTCAGGAGAGGGATCTTCTGGGCAGCTTTCGTTTCCAAGCTTGGCCTGTAAGCCTGCCTGGAAGTCAGCTTTCACTTCAGATGACTGTAGCTTGCTGAGTTTGAACTTTTTCTTGTGGGGCCCTCCCTTCCTTGGCTTGGGTTCGAAGTGCATCCTGAGTTTGCTGCGCACAAGGCGACGATCAGTATGACATTCTGCGCTGGGTATCACTCTGGTGTGTAGGATGTCTTTGAGGTTTCATTGACGCACTAGAACATAATCAATGAGGTGCCAGTGTTTAGACCAAGGATGTAACCAGATTGTCTTCAGGCTGTCCTTTTGCTGGACGATGATGTTGGTGATGATAAGTTGTTGTTCCGTGCAGAACTCTAGCAGTAAGCGCCCATTGTCATTGCAGTTTCCAACACCGTGTCTGCCAAGTGCTCCTTTCCAGGCAGCTGTGTCTTGGCCCACTCGAGCATTGAAGTCGCCAAGAATTAGTAGCTTGTCATCTGCAGAGGTGCTTTGGAGAAGGCAACGGAGTTCTGAGTAAAACTTGTCTTTTTCTGCGGGCTCAACTTGAAGAGTCGGAGCATACACACTAAAAAGCATTGCATACTGCTTGTTCTCCAGAGGAAAGCGCATGGACATGATGTGGTCGGAATGACCGGATGGCAGATTTTCCAGCTTGGATGCGATAGAGGTTCTGAGCATGAAGCCAACGCCAGCGAGACGCCTTTCTGTTGCAGGTTTCCCTGACCAGAAAGGGTGTATCCATTGCCATGCTCCTGTAGGCTGCCTTCTTCTGGGAAGCGAACTTCACTGAGGGTAGCAATGTTGATATCAAGCCTGGACAGTTCATGCGCAATGAGAGCAGAGCGACGCTCAGGTCGTATGCTGTCAGTTTGGTCAAGCATGGTTCTGATGTTTCAGCATGCCATTTTCTTGTTTTTGCACCCTTACAGGTGGGTGCATACCTTCCTTTCTTTGTTGTTGTTCAACCGCACGAGAAGATGCCCGTTGACCGCGGCTAGCCAACTGGGGGATGAGAGACAAGCTTTGGTTAGGCTACATTTACTAGGCCCCTCTCCATGTGGAGCAAGCAGTGATGTCCCTAGAGAAGGCTTATTGGTCATTCAGGGTGCTGCCGAAAGATGCTGTCGTCTCCGGGTCAACATCAGGCGACCAATGTCCTGAACCGCCTGCATGTAGGATTGGAACTGTGGCTTCCAGTGACATCTTCCACCTGACATTTTCACCCCTTTCCCGTCGCTAAAGGGCTTGGTAAAAGCGGTGACCTCGTGAGCACCGGCATGTCCTTAGAGCCTGCACAATGGAGTTTTAAGGTGCAGGATAGTGTGTGCAGTCCTGGCCCCGCCCTTTACACCCGGGGTTCATCTGTCATGGCCTAGCAAGCTGGGACAGTGACAGTGAGGTCTTCGAGTCATAGGTTTTACAACAGACTCCCCTTGTCCTTTTGCTGGATGGCTGCTGTTGGCTCACCTGAGCCAGCGCCCTTGAAGATGGATCTTGCTTTTCATTCCATCAGGGTGTCTAGCCATCTTCCACACCAATCTCCAGAAGTAGATAGTGGGTGAGATGGTTTAGTCACCGTCAGCCCGACCCTGAAACAGGTAGTACTGGATTACAGGTTACCAGTAGCAGGGAACTTGCAGGCCTCCCGACCAGCAAGCCTCCTGACCTGACACTTGTCAGTAAGGAGTAGTATCCCATTAAACGTTAATGTATTTTTTTTTTTTGTTAAAAGATGCTATATAATATCAGCCATAGACAGAAATATTTTTTTCTGCCTATACCATGGATTGACAAGCTTTATTGTTCAGGGAGCCGCTATGATCCAGTTTCTCACAGAGAAGCGACAAATGATTTTTACATTCAAAAGGTTTTTTTCCATGATAAAATTTTGCTTAATATTGTTTTTTGATTGGGAAGGAATGTAATGCTGTTGAAAAAATAGAAAACACAGTAACATTAAAAATGCAAAATGCTATCACAACGCCTAATGACTTTTCCTTAACATTTACCATCATGGTAATTTGCCACCAGGGGTATTGCATTTAGCAGATGCTATCGTTAAACATGGTTTTAGCCTTTTTCTAATTGCTTATGATGGCTTTTATTGCAAAAAGAAAAAAAAATACTGTACACACAGTGTATCTAGAGACTGGCATATCTCATTTTGACACTGCATGAAAAGTGTCTGGTTCCTGTGGAATGCTATACAGTATACAAACTGTATACTGTTGTTCAGTATAGGTAGTCCCCTGGTTATGAACGAGTTCCGTTCCTAAGCTGGCAACGTAACATGAATTTACGCATGAATCGGAATTAACCCTTTAATACCTCTAAATCTCAAAATAACTATCCAAAAACTTAAGAAAAAAAAGTCATATTCATAAAATAAGTTTTTGTGAATGACAAAGTTAAAAATAAGAAACTGTACTTACCATCAATGCTGAGAGGTGTTAGTTACGTGACAAAAAAAAAAAAAAAAAAAAAAAAAAAAAAAAAAAAAAAAACTGGAGACTAAAGCCCCTTTCAGACTTATGTATATCCTGCTAAATATCTGGGTAATATGAATCAGGATTTACCTGTGTCATGGCTTTCAGACATGGGGAGATAATTACCCGTGTTGGACACTTTCAGACTTATCCCATGCTGGCGACTTGGTGCCCTTGTGCAGGGAGGGCAGGGAACTGGATTTTATAACCCAGACATTACGTCATTTTTGGTCAGCATCGGCAACAAAAAAAAAAAAAACACACATTTCCAAACATGTATAATGAACGGACTCTTCCTCAGCTTTAAGATCCAGTAGAAATTGAAGTTTGTAATGTTTTCAGTTTAATTTTGCTATCTTTTGCGTTTGCCATGTTGATAATTCTGATGTTTGGGTTTTCGCCTTACCACTTTTCATCTTACTGCGAAGAAAGAGGAAATGACAATCAACCCGACATAATATTTACGTCATCAGCCTTTGCGCTGTGACCCGGGAATTAAACAACTGCTTTCATACATGCCGCGTCACGGTTAAGTCCCGGACATTATACTAGGACAAGACCCGGTTAATGTCCGTGTCATATCACTGTCAGTGGACCCGGGCTAAAACAGCCAACGTGACGCTGGCTTTATAAAGTCGAAATCACGTAAGTCGGGTACATCATAACCCACGGAATACCGCTATATGCCACTCCTAGTCATTTTTTCGATAGCGGTGGTTTCTATACAATATTTGACTGGTAATCAGTCTAAGGTGTGATCTGTCCCCGAAAAATCATCTAAATAAGTAAATAAACTTTCCATCTATTTGTAAAACTCTGAACATTAACTCAGTCCCAAGAGAATGAATAAGGAATGACAAACAATCCCAAGAACCAGTCATTCAGAGTCGTTTTGTCTGCCATGTTGTTTTATTGTTCCCCATGGATGGATTTCCATCTGCTGTTCTATTAAAGGTGAATCCAATTTAAGATGAGCAGCTGGCACTCAAATATTACACATTAACAGTTTTTGGTAGTTTAGTCGGAGCAGTCTGTGTTCTAGCCATATCCACCAACCCAACAAATACAGTACATCTGCTTATACTTTGCCAAGGAATGCATAATGGAGCCACTTTGCATGCCAAGTGTGAATGTGATTTACAGTGCTAATGATTCAAAGAAATATGATGAGCACCAATGTCCCTTGGATGGTGGACCAAGTTAAAATATTATATACTGTATATATATTAAAATATATTAATATGGTCTGCTAAATAAATTCCAATGTTATTTTGCTGCTATGCTGCTGACAATAATTAGCAGCACCAATGCAACAACGTTTCAAAGTCAGTATCAACTTCAACTCTCAGACATCATCTTAAATCTGAGGAACTATTACTGAGGGGTTTCCTGATACTAAAAACAATCCATTCACTCAGTAGTCTCATATTATTCATATTCACTTGTGATGCAGCTTTCAGTCACTTATGTGTTGTCTGTTCGCAAAAGCCAACAGTTGTGTCATTTTTTTTTATTGTTTTACCTTAAAGATATGAAGAGAATATGAATTTATGCCAAAGAAGGTGTATCATACTCAACTAGGACTCTGTTGGATACATCTACATACACAAATACATTTATAGAAAACCTAAATGCTTATGAAGTAATCCATCATAACCAATTTGTCTGAAATATTTCCATCCGACTCATCATCTGACGAAAGAGTCATGATGTTTCCATGCAGTATAATCCTCCTGACCTGTGCATCTGTTGATTCACTCGGCCTCTTCTACTAGTTCCTATGGGTCTCTAATAGTGAAACCTATTTCAAAAGTAAATAAATTAAAAAAAACACGCAAATCATACACAATACACACTAAATACAAACAAAAATACTACATAAATATACCAAAAGTACAAACATGTTTTTTTTTTCTCTAAAGCCTTGCCTATCAGTTTGTTTCTCAAGAAGCTTTGTATCAATACCATTTGAGAAAACAAAATGCAGCTCAACACTGCAAATTTTGGATGAGCAATAAGATGGAAAAAACAGACATAACCTTGTGTTTCATTGTTTAACTTTGACAAAAAAAAAAAAAAAAAAAAAAAAAAAAGCCTCAATGGTGTGCCGCAAGCAACACGTCACTTTTGCTCAATAATATTCATGACGTTAGCAATTGTTGCTAGGCGGGCCAACCTCCCCTCTGTCCCTAATAGTAAATGAATTGAAATAGTGTCCGAACAAGATGTTTACTGAACTAAACCTACCAATTCTGTCCGAAAATGACGTCGCTGGTGCCAAATTCACTGATAAAGATGTGGAAAAACATACAAATGTTCAGTTAAAGAGATGCCTTGAGTGTCAAGGGCTGAAAAAGGTAAGAAAAAGAGCTGACCTGATCCATAGTTAGCTTTTTTTATTGGCACCTTTGTCTTGTGTGCATTGTCTTACCCCACTGACAATGACATTCTCCTGTTTCAACAATCTATCCTTCACCACCATACGCCCTGTCTTTCTTATATATTATATCCTCTGGTTGTCTTACATCTCTGACTGTTCTTGGGGACAATTTACATTGCTTTTTGTGTAGCGATCGCAAATGCTACGCAGTGACAGCCAACGACAATTTTAATGTTTTCATTAATAACAAATCTTAATTCTATAATTTATTTACACTTCCCCCTTACTAAAGTTGTTTTTTTTACAATAGAAAAGGTAACAGTGGCAGTCAGATACCATTTTAGATTTTTTTCAGATCATTCATTGTCAGACAGTTGCAGCACGGCAAAACGCCACTCTAAAAAATAAGTAAAAATATCAAAATGGCCTACCTCTACGTCCTCTGTAGGACCATGGCCCGCAACAAAATGTTTACTGGATATGAAATGTGAATGGCTTCTCCTTGCTGGCGTTAAAGTGGTCTTTTTTGACATTGATCAATTCTTCAATTTTTTTCCTCAGTTTTTAGTTTCTGGAAACGTATGAAGAAAACATCCTTCATTTGTCGTGATGTCTAGAGTTGTTTCCACAAGTTCCATAGCAGCAGTGTTTACTCTGAATGTTCTTTTTTGAAATATTACCGGAGAAAAAAAAAGCAGAAATAACATGGATTGTATGCGAGAGCGTTTCTATAATGTCCCACTTCTGCATAATGTCCCACTTCCGCGTTATGATGGCGACGTCACGGTCTAAAAAAAGCATTTGTGCTGTACACTATTGAAGGTCGTTTTCCCTTTTGGTTGACATTTAATCATCTAACATTCCATCATCAAAGACCATTTGGCAGAGAATTACCTTGTCATGCAGGCCAAGAATTACAACTGTGACACTTGCTGAACCACACAACCTAATCAATCAGCCCAATAGAAACCAAGCCAAGGTGATAACAAAGAGAAGCCATTAAATTTAATGGATTATGACAGAGGAATGAAGTTTACCTCATTTTAATTCTGTAAAGAAGTGATATCCATCTTAACAAAATAAATGTTCCTAATAAATGGAAATGGCAGTGCATTTGCATTGCAATATACAACATATTGAATGGAAAGTGGGCTCTGTTTTGTGTTTATGTCATTCTTTTAGTTTTTAATCCAGACGTTACAGAAATGCATGTAACATGTGGGTAATTGGTCTTCAATTATTTCAAAGGAAATATGCGCCTTATCTTGTAAATGATAGATATATGCATGCCGACACTAAATTTATTACAATGTTGGAATATTGCTAACAGCTTAATATTCATCTATAACAATGGAGTAAATAATGTTCAGTAAAGCATGATATAAAATGGAATTGATTTTGAAAGTATTCATTCATTCATTATCCATATCACTTATCCTCATGTGGGTCACAGGGTGCTAGTGTGATGAAATGGTGAGACGTTAAAGATGGATCCCAACACAGACAAGGAAGTTTGCTTAGTATCTATTACCACAAAAGGCAAAAGAGGGAGTATGCCAGAACATACTGTATGTGAAAAAATTCCAACAAATATGGCATGAACCAAGTCGGCAAGAGAACTAAGGGGAAGTCAAAAATGGCACAAAAGACAAAAACAAATAATAGCAAAGGCCAACAAAATACTAGCACAACAGCTACGTGATTACAAGAAAATACAACCTTAAGCAGGCAGATCTCGATATGATGTACACAGAGGTAAGCAATCAACTAAGCAAAAGTCTGACACTCGCTGATGGTGACAAGAGTCTTTAAATATTAAAGGCTCCTAATGTGCCACAGGTGTGTTATACAGTATACAGTATCCCATCCAGCTAAATTAGGTGCTAAATTGAAAAAAAGAACTGAGAAGGCACACAGACATGAAAGCTAGAACCTATCCCAGCTGACAATGAGTCCTATACAACGGAATAAAAAACTTGGAAAAATGCTTCTGGGGTTATAGAATAAGATCGCTGATTTGCACAGTTCACTGTCAATCGAAGCCGAGCATCTAGGCCAGCCCACTGTCCATATTATACAAGAGAAGCTGAGTGTCTATCTGTCAGACAAAGCTTAGCTTTCATCCAATCAAAGTCCAGTTTTGCACATTGGAACAACACACTCTCCACTTCGCCATACAACACAATAGAATTTATTGCACAAGTGTTTAAAGTGTGTATGACACCAAAAAGCATGTTTATTTCAGATTTCACGTTTCACGTGTTTTATACTCCTGAATGAAATGGACCGCTTGGATGTGTGTGGAAGCGATGGTTTAATATATTCAATTTTTGAATCCCGTGCCATGAAAATGAGTTACTTCCGGCTCAAGTTTAGGGTTTAGGACCAATGCGAATGTGACGTCACCCGGGTCAGCATCTCACAATGCAGCACTGCTTTATAGAATGCAGATGGACTGCGGATTCAGCTGATTTTGCAGATTAATTTGTTATATTTTTCGCATCACGCAAGCCAAACGACAGCAGAAAATTGTTGCTGCGCCAGGGAGAGGCGTGTGAGCCTTTTTGGGGTTTCAAAAGGTTCCCATTCACCGTCGGATATTGGCCAAAACAAGCCCTACTACTGTGGGACCATTGGACTTAGGAGTTAGTGAGTAGACATCGTGTTTTGTATTATGTCAAATACTGGGATCATACGTTTTAATACGGAGGTGGCTTGCATTTTGTAGCTGACATGCTCCTTGTCCACCGAGAATGCCACGCTGCCGACGACCGGCGGCTTGTCGCACATCCCCCCGCCGGGAGAGCGCTATACTCTGCTTATTGCCCTGATTGCCCGTGTGCCTGGTGTTCTGTCAAATTTACCACCCGATCAGAATTTGCAACTTTGTGTTAAAAATGGCCGCAAATACAGCGATTACAAACTAAACACTACAAACTGTCTTTAAATAATGGACTATTTACTTACGTTTGATTATGGACGAACATGTAGAAAAGTTCTCATCAGACACATTCTGCCATGTTAGCTGCTCAACAGCTGCACACGTCTACGCCGTGTAGTTAAGTAGTTAAGCATTAGTTTACACCATATTCTTGTTGACCATGTGGCAGCTATGCGCTCCTCCGACATCGCCCAGTTTCTCCGACGGTAATTCTCCACCTGCTTCCCCGGCAAACATGCTCTCCTGTCCGTAACGGGAACAAGCTGTAACTTGCTCGCCGCCGGCCAGATTGCCAATCAGCGAAGATAATTGACAACCCCGCCGTCGTGTGATATGATCCCGGATAGCTTTGAGTGATTCTTCGCTTGGAAAGCCAAGAATAGACTTTGAAACATCACTCTGTTTGGGTTAGCATATCGGCTAGCTGTCACGCCTCCTGGTTTATTTACGCTCTCCGAAGCCGGGGGCAGGGAAATGACAAAAGCCAGACTAACTCCTGTGGCATAAAATATAGTTTGGGAGGTGGAAGAAGTGGACAGTTTTGACCATTATTGAGTAATTTTGCCATGTCGTACTGAATAAATGCATTTTTAATATTTCATATACCATTTAGCACAAGACTGTTATTTGTCATGACCATACCATTTATTTAGCAATTGGGGAAAAAATACTTCGATAAAAAGAATATCCTGTAAAAATATTGGAGTAGAGAGACTGAAACAACGACATTTTGCGGCTCTTTCATCGCATTTTCCTCAAACTGAATAATTCACCCTCAATGGGCTGAATACGACATCAGATGAAACCATGACCCTGCCGACATCATCCTCCTGTTGGGTATGCTAGAGCCCTATAATGGTAGGCGTGGCTAAACGGCGGATTAAAAGATTAATTTCTCGTCATCTGCGCTTTGCCAAATTGTAGTATATAGTCGAATCAGCTCAAAATATGATTCTAATTCACATAACAATGCTATGTAAGACTTTTTTTATCCTGTCGTACGCACTTTAACAAAAACAAAAAAAGTGTCATGGCATGCAACTGATAAGCCTGGGAAAAAAACATAAACAAGCCATGATGGGGGGTTGTAACGGGCCGTTTACTAACGGGCGTGGCAACGCAAGAACCTTTCCAAAGACCCCTATCGTTTACACGGTGACTGCGTTTTGGAAGGCTGAATACGCCTTCCAGAGTCGAAATCTTGAAAATCGTTTCCCCGTCGTCGCCGTCTAAACAGTTGATAACACAAAAACGAGTTTTAAGTGACAACTGGCTTACATACTCATGGTAGGTGTCGATAATGCTCCTATATATTTTTCAGTACAGTGAAGATACCGATGACGTCAGTGCACACGGACAGACCAACAGTGTATGAAAACATGTCTTCAAGTAGCAATCTTGTACACTGTCTAACTGCGTTAAACATTATTCAAAAATATAATCAACTATTCACTACTCTGCCCGAAATTACTCAGCCTGATGCGCTTCGCTATGTTGTTAATTAACCGGGACGAAAGGGGAAACAGCAGAAGGGAAGGGTTACACGCAGAATCAAGTTTTGGTGATGCTGCCACCTACACGTTGGGAATGCAAATTGTATTGGCAAAATGGAGATTTCATGCACTTTTGGTCTTCAGTGTTCACGCAGTTTTTCCCACACATAATGGTCATGTAAACGCGGAATTAAAATGACGGCAAAACACTACTTTTGCGTTATACATAAGATTGTTGTCATGTAAATGTGGTCTAAACAGCATTAGGGATGGGCAGTACAGTATTGGTATCTGGTTTCAATACCAGTTTAATTCACGGATTAGATTGATCTAGATTGAAAATTTCCGATCCATGAGACATATTTTCACAAATGGGTTGAAATTACTCCACAACTGATTCCCTGCTGGCTGCTCAGCAACCAGTCTGCAAAATGTCGAATGGATTTCCTGAGAGTATTTCTCTCTCAATGAGAGGCAGAATAATGAAACTCGCCTACTTTTGGAAAAAGCTGTCCGCAGTTTTACAGCCAGCCTTCTTTTTCGGAATTTGCACATATTAGTATATAACTTACTTGCCTATAGGCAGGCGATTGTTAGAAGATCAGAGATTTTCAAGCCTCATATACAGTAAAATCAACAAAAAATATTAGAATAGTATTACAGCAAACAGTGCTCTGGTAACAATCGTTTCGTCACATATCCTGATTCATGTATCATAATCGGATCATTAAAAATGTGGATAGGTGTATTATTAATATTTAATACTAAAAAGAGAATCACTTATAAAATAAAAATAACACATTTTTGATAACAATTTGTGGATCTTTGTCTCTGTTTGCATAGTTCCTGGTCAAACGGGTTGTACTGCAGGACAACTAAGCATGGAGGCAGGTTTAAAAAAAAAAAACAAAAAAAAAAAACATTAATAGACATAACAAGGAAAACTAAACATACCGAGGATACAGATGGAGTGAAAATCCACACTACTAGGAGCAAAATTGGAGGAAGAGACGCTGTCGGGGGGATCCTACATGAGTGTGTGGTTGAAGAAACATGTTATGACGAAACATGATCGCAATTACTCCTATGTTGATGCTAAAAATAAAATAAGCTCAGTTTCCTGCGGAGTTCTAAATTATTATAAAAATGTGTATAGTGACTTTTTCAACAATATGTACTAGTAGGCCATATACTATATATTTTTAAACCAGTTACCGGAAAAATCTAATAGAACTAACATATTCAGAAAAAAGTCTTAAGGGCACAGTGGCACACAGATGAAATACTCTGGTTGTGTGGCATACTGACACGCAGTGTCCTTTGAATCCATAGTTCATTTGAAATCATGCTGGAGGCAAATTAGTTTTGCATTCTGTACTCAGGATGGGAGGAATAATTTCCATGGCTACAATCACTGTAATAATTTGAGGATTAGAAATAATCGGAGAAGAACCTAGGGGAAATATAACATTGTTTTCATTCAAGATACTAAGGCAAAAATATACATATTGATGTCATGTGACCGCTTTCACTCAGTTGGACTGATGCTGCAACTTACTGATATATATTTTCATTTCACAGTCCTCAAAGATAAGAACAAGTGGGATGATTGTTCAATAACTGAATGCATCTTCAAGTCAGAGCTGTTTGGAAAGGTCACACTAATATGTGTGTGTTACGTACTGAGAGATGCACTCAGGCCACAACAATCGCATTCAACTCTTTAAGCCGTTTCAAAAGGACATGTCAGCCTACAATGACGGTCCTTATGCTCTCTTTCTTGAGATACGTATGACTATAACAAAGTTGAAAAATAGACTCAGTGTTTCCCTGTTGTACAGTAGGTGAGATAGAGTGTATTTCATGTTTATCTTGTGCAATTCACCTTGTACATGCTCATATCTAAAAGCATTCAAGATTTTTTGGCCCTGTTGAATTACATTATGGGTGTGTGTCACCTGTGCATCATAAAAGCTAACACTCATTCAACACACAAATAATTCAAAACCTACATCAGCACAAGGTAATTTAAAACAAACACATGTGTGCCATTAGACTGATGGCTGCCCTCTACTGACCAAGGCCTTACTATATTTTTGCAATAAATTAATTAGCCATGATAGAAGGTTGATAGACACTGGTCCAATGCTACATAACTACCGAGTTCCAAGACAATCGGTCCACAAATTGCGGACAAACAGGACAAGAACAACAACGGCTAAGTGGCTAATTAACAGGCTGTCTGTAAAAAATGAAAATAACAATGAATAAATTAAACACAAAAAGACGTATATACAGTGCAACAATTTTATCCTGTATAACAAATCTATGGATGAGTCTGACTTGGGTGACCACCTGCCAGGTTTTAGGACAGACACTCAGCCCTCTCAGTTATGTGTCCGGCATCTGCCACAACCCATTAGCCGGACACTATTTGTCCGGCTTTTAAAGAAAATGGGCCACGGTTCAGTTTATGTGGTGAAACTCAACCCCATGGTTGTCATAACTGGTCTTTGATTGGCCAAGAGTGGTTTCAGTTAAAAATGTCCTATATCATTGGTTCAATGTAATGTAAACAAAGCTTCGCCAAGATTTCACCAGACTTGTTTAACGGTTTCTGCACGCTTTGCCGGTGTAACTTGGACGTAAGCAGCAGGGAAAAATCAGCCGTAGAACGTCTCGCGCAGAGCGCGAAACATAGAATGAGCAGAGTGGCAGGTGAGTCGACATTGAAAACATTTTTTTGAGAACCCTCATAACCTCTGGATAATAAAATAACTGCAGAGATTTTTTTTTTTTTTTTTTTTATGGTCGACGCTTGGTATGCAAGCGGGGAAAGCGGCACAAAGCCAAAAAAGCGCACCAGAGTGGCCAAAATATTGACTTGTTTCGACAATACAAAGGAGGGTGCACTGTTGTCTTCTGTCTCTTCAATGCCAAGTTTGGCTACACGTCGGCCGTGAATGAACACCTAAAGTGCCGTCATCTAGTTGTAAGTTTTGAAGACGACAGGAGACAATTACAAGCTGGCAGATCGTAATTCCATCTAACTAACTAACGACATGTTTTATTGAAGTTGCTAAGCCTGTCGCGATATGCAATGAGTCCATTTATTGCAACGTAAATAAAAACTATTTTCACGGCTGCATTTTATCGCCGCACGCGTGCGTTCGTGCTGATGGCACAGGAGACTCCAGTTCCTTTAACAGATGTTTATTGGTCACCAACATGCCATAGAATTAAGGATAACACATACAACATAAGGAAACACATCTATATTCAAAACTGTAAACGTTAGCATTGCTACATTGAGTCTAATGGGGAAAAAAGACAACCTACTTTAGCCTGCTATAAAGCATTGTCAGTCTTCTCCAAAACGCTAACTTGCAGTTAAAAGGTGACACTTCAAACATAAAAAATCGCTTGTTAACAGCATTTGCAAACGAAAAAAAAAAAAAAGAAAAGAACATATTACTGACAGCACATGCAATGACGAAAAGAGTTTTTGTGGAGTGTAAAGCTTATGGTTAGCGTTTTTTACAAACGTACTTCCGGTGAACATTTCAAAATAAAAGCACGTCATGTTCGTCATACAAATAACGATTTCTAGAGATAATCCCACGAATTTCAGAATTTAGTTTCTACACTAAGAATAGCTTTAAAATGCCACCCTTTATGAAAAATCTGATTGGCAATGAATAATTATTATACTACTATTATATATAGTAATATGCTATAATATTTATGCTCGATATTTTTTCTAAGAATTGTTTTGAATCATGTTGGAAAGGTGAAGTCAGTGTTCTGAATCTGTTTACATTCCATTCTTTTGTAGTTGTTAATGCCATCAGCATTTGACCTCATTGTTTGTGATTTATTGTTATTTATTTATTGTGTTTATTTGTACTTTAATAAAGAATTTAAGTGTTCCAAAATGTTTTTGTAAATTAATAATTGTCATCAAAAATTTCATTGCGAAATTATTTTAAAGAAAAAAAAAAAGGGGGGGGGGGGGGGGATTATTAGATTAGTCAACTAATTGTAAAAATAGTCTACTGACTAATCGGGAGAAAATTAGTCGTTTGGGACAGCCCTACTTGTACAGTGTACCCGAACATATTTCCTCCACACCCTTCTTACCTTTTTAACCTCTGACCCATTTTCATGCCTGTTTAATTGTTTTTTTTTTTTTTTTTTTTTTTTTGCAGTTACACAAATATGATCTATTAACCTGCAAAACTTTATTGTTGATGAAAATACATCGCAAGTCTGATATATTATTATTATTATTTCTTTAAATATGTCCTCCATTTTGACCTTATTGAAGTGGACACCCTAGTCTGACTGGTGATATGGAAGATGTTGAAACAAATTGTGCTTACACTGCTGCTATCTAATGACAGTCCAGACAAAAGAGTGTCTGAAGCACTCAGTTTTGCTCAAGGGTTGAATGATTCGCTAGCTAAAGAGCTGCCTTTCTGCCACAACTCATCATAGAGCTGGTGAGAGTAGTTGTCCAATATGGCTCTTACGTTGTCCTTTATCCCCCTCTCAGATCATCATTGACTGGTAGCTCTCAAAAGATCACATCCTTGTTTGTGAACTAAAAGTTCTTCCTTTCAAATGGATTTTTTTTTCAATTGACAGACAGGTACACTAGTCAAGCTTTAGCGGAGTAACCATGTCTTGGCAGCTTGAGCCTCTAGCCTATCCTCCCTTGCACCTGGGCTTTGATTGACATACATGACAACAAGTCAGACTTTGGGAGTCAAAATGCATGTGTGGTCAACCACACTTCTGGGTAAAAAAATGTGGGCATATATGGTCTTGAGGTTGTTCTAAATCTAGAGCAACCACAGAGATTGGCATTCCTCTCGACCTTGTTTGCGCTGATGATATTGCCGATATCCAACCAACACATCGTAGCAAAAAGGGTGTGGTGACCACAACGAACTGCTACAATACCTCCAAAACCAAATTGAAATAATAGTCATTGCAGTGTGAGGAAAGCAAATAGGAGATTAAAGGGAAACTCCAGTGGAAGTCAACATTAATAAATTACCATGATTTCGGCTCTAGGGATTGCACTGGACTATAAGCCACACAGCTCATATTGAAAACAAATTTTCTGGAAAAAAAAAAAAAAAATCAAAATATATATGCCACACCTTATTATTAGCTGCAGGTGCTTAATATGCGAAATTTATATTGATGTGAATATATACAGTATATTTTATTAATCAAAAATATCTTTGTCAACCAAATAAAAATCCATCAACATGCCGAGTTGTGTCCTCCTCATTAATATGAAGGGGCCTGTCACTTGGGGGAGAAATGCTAAACTCGTTTAGTCAAAAAAGAAAAAAAAGTAAATAAGCAAGTTCGTTATAAAAGCTGAAGGGTACAAACGGAGAGAAAAAAAGTAGCGACTTTTAGTCCGAAAAATACGGTAATTGATTGGGTCAAAGAAAAGAGTGTTGTTAAAAAGCCCGCTAAATCTAAATGAATATTTAAATTTATACGTATCTATTATTTTCAATTATTTTTCATTCCTGTTGTTCCTGTCTTTGTCATGATCATAGTAAACCAACAACGATCATTGTGATCTCTAGGGATGGGAAGTTTGACTAATTTTCCTGTCGATTAGGCTCATATTATATTTGCAACTAGTCGACTAGTCTATAAGCATGAAAACTTACAATTTAAGACACATATTTAATAAAAAGTTTAAAATGCAAAGGTTTTGTGCACTTACAAGCTATTTTAGCCCAAAAATGTAGGACAAGTTGTTTATTTCATTTCTCTCACTGGCTGCTCAGCCTGTTTACAAAGAGGCAGAGGCACGAAGTACAAAGCCCCTTTCAGACATATATCAGGCTAAATTCCCGTGTAATGTGACACGGGATTACCTTCATGTCATGGCTTTCAGACATTGGGAGATGTACCGGAAATTACCCGGGTGGGCACTTTCAGACTTGTTGGCCACTCATCGTTCTCTGTGCGTGCAGTCAAGGGACGGGATTTTAAAAACCGGACATTACGTCCTTTTTGATTGGCATCGGCAACAAAGTAAACCACACATTTCCAAAGATGGAAACACGGCTGTCCCTTTCTCGGTTCGAAGATTCAGTCGCAAATTAATTTCGTTACGTTTCCAGTTTAATTTTGCCATGTTGATAAATGTGAAAAAAGAGGAAATGACGATCATCCCTGACCATCAATGATATTTAAAGTGTATATGGCGTGACAAAAAACAAACAAAAAAAACCAAATAGCATTATTATTGGAATCAAAAATCATACATTGAGACGATTCAACTATAGTAAATACAACAATTTGACAAAGCGTAGATGACGAGAAATGCGTATTTAAATCTCCCGTTTAGCTCCTGCTCATTATAGCGCTGTGGCGCCTCCATCTTGGTGATGACGTCACAGAATTGAGCATTGAGCTCAATGGAGGATGAAAAGTTTTTCAGTGATTCTGGTTCAAGTGTGGATTTTTTTAACAATATTGTCGATCCGGTGGAATTATGTGCATTACAGCCATATACAGTATGTTTGAGTCAATTTGGAGGAGGAGGAAGATTCAGAACGATAAAAAGGCGACAACAAACATGAAGCTGATGACTAGAGCACACTGCATGGGCAACACAAAATATCATGATTGTTTTTCTCTCTACTCCAATATTTTTACGAGAAATTATTTGTATCTAAGTATTTTTCAAGATTGCTACATTGCTGGTCAAACGTATTGGCACCCCTGCAATTCTCTCAGCTAATGCTCAATTTCTTCCAGAAAATGATTGCAATTTTAAATGTGTTGGTAGTAACATCTTCATATATTTTGTTTGCAATGAAAAACACAAAACAGAATGAAAAAAAATAATTATCATTTCACATGAAACTCCAAAAATGGGCCGGACAAAAGTATTTGTACCCTCAGCCTAATACTTGGTAGCACAAACTTTAGACAAAATAACTGCGAACAACCGCGTCAGGTATCCATCAATGAGATCCTTACAGTGCTCTGCTCGAATTTTAGACCATTCTTCTTTGGCCAACTGCTCCAGGTCTCTGAGATTTGAATGGTGACTTCTCCAAACTGTCATTTCCAGATCTCTTCACAGGTGTTCTATGGGATTCAGGTGTGGACTCATTGCTGGCCACTTTAGAAGTCTCCAATTTTTTCTCTCAAACTTTTTTCTAGTGCTTTTTGAAGTGTGTTTTGGGTCACTGTCCTGCTGAAAGACCCATGACCTCAGAGGGAGGCCAGCTTTCTCACACTGGGCCTTACATTATACAGCAACATTTTTTGGTAGTCTTCAGACTTCATAATGCCATGCACACAGTCCAGTGCCAGACGCAAAAAACATCAGGGAACCTCCTCCATGTTTGACTCTGGGGACGGTGTTCTTCTCTGAAGGCCTCGTTTTTTTGTTTTTTTCCCCCCTGTACAATCTATGTTGATGCCTTTTCCCACAAAGCTCTACTTTAGTCTTCAAAAACATTTTTGGCTTTCTCAATACGTTTTGGCAAATTCAAGCCTGGCTTTTTATGTCTCTGGGTCAGAAGTGTGGTCTTTCTGGGTATCCTACCAAAGAGTCCCTTTTCATTCAGACACCGGCAGATAGTAAGGTTTGATTCTGTTATACCCTCGGACTACAGGACAGCTTGAACTTGTTTGGATGTTAGTCGAGGTTCTTTATTCACCATCCGCAGAATCTTTCGTTGAAATTTCTCAACAATTTTTCTTTTCCGTCCACATCCTGGGAGGTTAGTGACAGTGCCATGGGCTTTACACTTATTGATGACACTGCGCACGGTAGACACAGGGACATTCAGGTCTTTGGAGATGGACTTGTAGCCTTGAGATTGCCCATGCTTCCTCACAATTTTGCTTCTCAAGTCCTCAGACAGTTCTTTGGTCTTCTTTGTTTTCCCCATGCTCAATGTGGTACACACTAGGACACAGGACAGAGGTTGAGTCAACTTTAATCTGTTTTAACTGGCTGCAAGTGTGATTTAGTTATTGCCACCACCTGTTATGTGCCACAGGTAAGAAATTGGTGCTGTTAATCACACTAATTAGAGAAGCATCACATGATTTTTCAAAGGGTGCCAATACTTTTGTCTGGCCCATTTTTTGGAGTTTTGTGTAAAATAATAATGATTTTATTTTTTCATTCTCTTTTGTGTTTTTTTTTTTTCATTTCAAACAAAATAAATGAAGATATTACTACCAAAGCATTTGTAATTCCAATCATTTTCGAGGGGTAATTGAGCATTTTCTGACAGAATTGCAGGGGTGCCAATACTTTTGGCCAGCACTGTATAAATATTGTATGGTCATGACAAATAACAGTCTTGTGCTAAATGAAATATGAAATATTAAAAATGCATTTATTCAGTACAGCAGGACTAAATTACTACATAATGGTCAAAACTGCCCACTTCTTAAACCTCCCGGACGTTATTTTATGCCAGCGGAGTTAGTCAGGCTCTTATCATCTTCCTGCCAGGGACTCGGAGACGGAGGAAAGAGTGTAAACAAAAGAGGCGATGTGAGAGTTAGGATACATGCTAACCCTAACTGAGCGGATCTTCCAAGTCTCTTCCTCGCCTTTCGAAGACAAAAAATAACACAAAACTACCCCGACCCATGTCACACACGGCGGTCCGCGTATGTCTGAAAGGGGCTCAAGATGCATGATGCTGCATTTAATCGACTAGTAAAATATGAAACATTAATAATGAGTAGGTTAAACGATTAAACGACTAGTTGCGCACATCCCTAGTTATCACATAACCTCAAGCTGACCTAACAGACTACGAAATCTGGACTACATTCTGTGTCAGTAAACTTAATGAGATATGAACAAGACTGAAGGATGTGTTTTTCTCACTGCTATTAATCTGAGGTTCACAATAGCATCTTAAAACTTAGTGGAGTGGATCATTGCAGCAGATTCAAGAACCAGAGAGCACTGTTGCATCACATGCCATCATATACTCAAGGTGAATTTTGGAGAGGAGGATTAAAAAAAAGGTGTGGGCATGAACGATGGCATATACTATAGTGTATATACATATATATCACTTTTATATAACAGTTTTCTTTTACTTATTTAACTTTTAACTTGCAAAACAAAACAACTCTCATGTTTTTTCTGTATACATGTAATTTGTAGATCATTTTTGGGAGAGTGTGAATTTGTCTTGTATGTGCTTGATAAAAATAAAATATTAAACTACTGAACAATTGTACCTCTGATGGTATTGGGTCTGTGTGTGTGCGCGTCTGTGTGAGTTATGTTCTCTCATTTCTTCATTCATCATTTTGTAAAAGGCAGACCTTTGGCATGAGGAATGCCACAGATGAAAGTGGAAAAGTTCATCTTCATAGATCATCATCAAACCTTAAATAGGATGAGTAATACAAAGGGTCTCCAAACTGGTCCTCAAGGGCCGCTGTGGTTCAGGTTTCTGTTCCAATCGATCCACTACAGACAGTTGAACCAAGCAGTGTCTGACTGTAATCAACTGTTTTCACATTTAAGGCCACCATGAAAAGCTGTCCTCTTGATCGTTTGCAAAGAAAGCTGCACGTCCTGCAGCCCATTGTGAAATAATTTGGACATGCCTTGGGTCTAGCACCAGAGATCCTGTAATCTTGATGTCAGCAAAAAAATGAGCCATTTAATAATTTAGAATATATCTAGTTTGAAAATTGCAAGGCTTGTTCGGAGAGTCCGTGGCAACATTTCAAGCGTGGGATCATAAAATAGCATAAATAACATGAAAGCATGAACTTAACAGACTTTGTGTCAGGCTTTAATTACCTACCAAGACTTTTCACCCAACCACTTCATTAGGTAGTGAATGAAGTCTGCTTCACTAAAGAGACAATAGTCTGGAAATCTTGTGACTCGTGAGCATCATAAAAATCTGAAAATGAGCACACCTTAAATTTAAAAGGCCATGATTGTCATTCCACTGGAACCTTGACTCTTTCTTTCAGCTTTGCCCACCAATTTAAGACTGTTCAGAAGGAAACTCACTCATGGTCAGATTGTTAATTGTGCACCTATGCATAACTGTAGCATTTTTTCTGGCTTGATCCCAGAGGCCCCTTCTGCCCTGCCCTTCCTGCCTTTTCTTGCCCTGTCCCAATAATGATTGGTGTTTTGCAATAACAAAAAAAAAGTAAGTTTTGACATTATGATATCCATGGACTCTGAGTCTGTGCTGCTTAACTAAGAAACTCAGAGAATTGTTGAAATATAATGGGACAACGTTTGTGCTGCAGGTTGGCCTCACGTTATAACGGTGACGTTGAATCTGGAGAGCAAAGATGCAAAATTTCCATTGCAGGCTCCAAAGTGGAACAATTCAATTGTGGTGCTTGCTGCAGCAAACACTATTGCTGTGATGACATCACCACACTTTCATTTAAGGCATGCGCATTTTGGTCTCATTGTTTTATATGTTATAACAGAAGCTACATACAATACTACATGCACAGTGGGGCAAATAAGTATTTAGTCAACCACTAACTGTGCAAGTTCTCCCACTTGAAAATATTAGAGAGGCCTGTAATTGTCAAAATGGGTAAACCTCAACCATGAGAGACAGAATGCGAAAAAAAAAAAAAAACAGAAAATCACATTGTTTGATTTTTAAACAATTTATTTGCAAATCATGGTGGAAAATAATAATATGGTCTATACCAAAAGTTCATCTCAATACTTTGTTATGTACCCTTTGTTGCCAATAACGGAGGCCAAATGTTTTCTATAACTCTTCACAAGCTTTTCACACACTGTTGCTGGTGTTTTGGCCCATTCCTCCATGCAGATCTCCTCTAGAGCAGTGATGTTTTGGGGCTGTCGTTGGGCAATACGGACTTTCAACTCCCTCCTCACCCCGTGGCGTCAAAATGATAACAAGAAAGGGGAGCAAAAATCCCAGAACCACATGGGGGGACCTAGTGAATGACCAACAGAGAGCTGGGACCGCAGTAACAAAGGCTACTATCAGTAACACAATGTGCCACCAGGGACTCAAATCCTGCACTGCCAGATGTGTGCCCCTGCTGAAGAAAGTACACGTCCAGGCCCTTCTGTGGTTCGCTAGAGAGCTTTTGGATGATCCAGAAGAGGACTGGGAGAATGTGTTATGGTCAGATGAAACCAAAATAGAACATTTTGGTAAAAACACAGGTTCTCTTGTTTGGAAGAAAAATAATACTGAATTGCACCATACCCACTGTGAAGCATGGGGGTGGAAACATCATGCTTTGGGGCTGTTTTTCTGCAAAGGGACCAGGACGACTGATCTGTGTAAAGGAAAGAATGAATGGGGCCATGTATTGAATGAATGAATGAAATATTTGTCATCATCATCTGTGCCATTGACAATCATTGACAATTACAAATGGAAGGAGCCATGGAAGAATACAAAGGCAGACGGGAGGAAGCATATGCTTATCAGTTTCCCGTCCCCCCATACACCTAAAGACGCACAATCAGATATGGTACAGTTGTATAGATCATATGGTCACAAACTGTACAATAACACTATCAACAATCTGGGTTTATAATAACTAAGCGTCCAGTCAAGCAGCTCGATTGGGGTTGTTGACACACCAGTCTCTTGCACAAGATTAGTGGTCTGAAGTTCAGGGCGTACAAGGTTATGGGCTGGTCATGTCCCTGACAATCTAGCATCTATTTGCTGTGGGAACATTTTGTTGTGGCTATATGTGCGGCAAAAAGTGATTATGTGTTATCAAAGCTGGTGTGAGTAGCGACTCAAAGTGCTTTTCTTTTAAGTCTCTTTAAAGGTGTACATAGTGGCAACAATTGGCACACACAAAGATCACTGCAACAGTTTCATACATGAGGAAAATCAAACAACATGTTGTACATATTTTATCCCAAGATTAATGTCTCCACAACAAAAGACATGCTTATTGTTCATTTTAAACAGTATCTTTTCCATTTACTCAGTAAGCTGGACATTTGAATCAGCGGCTCGGTAGACACAGCAGATAAATGTTTTTACAATTGGGGATAAGGAGCTCAATTGTAATACATTCCAGGAGATTGTCAATCATAATTGCAACAGCCCCTCCCCCCTTAGATGCCAGATTCATTTGTGCCATGCTATATCTGTGCAAATTAAAGTCAGAGCCTTTGTTATCTTTGGTAGATAATCCTTAATGTGTTCAAAATTCTTGTAGAGGCTCCTGCCGTTGAGTTTCAGCTTACAGTCCACATCCAAGCTACTCATTTGGGTCATCAAGGCACTCTTCAATCTGTTCATCCAGATTTAATCAAGTGTGGTTTCAGATGTCATCATTAATTTTCAAGTGGGGTCAGCTCATCAAGACTTCTAATAGCTTTAATCTTCATATGAATCCTGCAACCCGAGACCCAGGTGTTGGCTATTTTCCCAGCTTTCTTGAGTTGATGTGCTTTTCTTGCAATTTCGGCATTTCGGCGAGTCAAGTTGTCATTCAAAAAAATCTTCAACCCTTTCAGGTGGCGGCGCTGGTTCAGCAGGGCAGTCTTGGTCTTGTGGTCTCCCAGCTTCATGAGCACCGTCGCCGGTCCTCTCCCCCAAGATGGGATCAGAAAGCAGCGACGGATGTCCAGTGGTTCCATGTTTATTCCATACTCTTTCAGCTTAGCAATTGCCAGTTGCGCCACTGTATCACCTGGGCTAGGCGTCAGTTGTAGTCCCGAAATGATGAGCTCATTTGCACGTCGGCACTGGTCGAGATCGTCAGCCAAAATTGCCAGCCTTTTGATGCGAGCATCTCTCTCCTCGACCGCCTGCTTGAGTTTCTCGTTTTCTGCGCGAATTAACTGGAGCTCTCTGACGATTTCTTGATTCTGGATTTGAATCAAGCCGGTCAAGGAGACCTCCAATTTCTGTATGGAGGATTTTATTTCATCCAAGTCTCCAGATTTCAAATTCTTTGAAGCCATACTGGGAGTCGAGCTTGCTGGCCCTGAGTTGGCCCTGAGCGCTTATCGGTTGATATAAGTGGCTCTGGGAGCGCGGAGGAGTGCGTCTGCACACAGCTTGAGCTGAATCAAGAATGTATCGAGAGATTTTGAGTGAAAATCTCCTTCCATCAGCAAGGGCATTGAAGATGAGACGTGGCTGGGTCTTTCAGCATGACAATGATCCCAAACACACAGCCAGGGCAACAAAGGAGTGGCTTCGTAAGAAGCATTTCAAGGTCCTGGAGTGGCCTAGCCAATCTCCAGGTCTCAACCCCATTGAAAATCTGCTGAGGGAGTTGAAATTCACTAGGTCACCACGTGTGGTTCTGGGATTTTTGCTCCCCTTTCTTGTTATCATTTTGACGCCACGGGGTGAGGAGGGAGTTGAAAGTCCATGTTGCTCAACGACAACCCCAAAACATCACTGCTCTAGAGGAGATCTGCATGGAGGAATGGGCCAAAATACCAGCAACAGTGTGTGAAAAGCTTGTGAAGAGTTACAGAAAACGTTTGGCCTCTGTTATTGCCAACAAAGGGTACATAACAAAGTATTGAGATGAGCTTTTGGTATTGACCAAATACTTATTTTCCACCATGATTTGCAAATAAATTCTTTAAAAATCAAACAATGTGATTTTCTGTTTTTTTTCCCATTCTGTCTCTCATGGTTGAGGTTTAACCATGTTGACAATTACAGGCCTCTAATATTTTCAAGTGGGAGAACTTGCACAATTAGTGGTTTACTAACTACTTATTTGCCCCACCGTATGCCGTCAGTTCAGAAGCATTACATAGATGCAAAATACTATTAAAGACCAAATGTGAAGTAAGGTTGGCCAACCATGTTTTTGAATATTATCAATGGCTAAACAATTATAAGCATATTTTCGTTATTTTTTTTAACGCAACCCTTGTAGATTCTTTGTTTAACCCATAGCAACGACCTTGACAACGAAAATGCTTTTCTTCGACAATCTTCGGAAATTACATCACACAGAGAACTGCAAGTATTGCTTCTCGGTAAAATGCCACGGCGGTGTGTGGCGATGTATTGTTCTCAAATATCTAAAGAAAAGTTGTATGAGTGGCCAAAGAATAGCAGGGCACGTAAATGGTCATCTTTCGTTCGCACGAAGCGAATTCATTTCACGCCATCATCGAGTGTTCTCGGCTACAAACACTTCGACGATGCCTACTTCCTCAACCCATCTGCTTATGATCAAGGATTTGCAAAAAAGTAAGTGTGATTTTTGGATAGATGACTGATGACCTTGTCAAACCAGAGCTGCCAACTGTTGTGGAATGAACACTTGAAGGTAGCGACATTAGCCGAAAGGTAACTCGAGGCAAAACCCCGATCGTGTTGTGGAATGAACAGTAGAAGCTAGCGACGTTAGCCGAAAGCTAACTCGTGGCAATCCCCGATCATAGTTGTATTGAGATCATTTTGCCTACACTTATAACTTTGTCAAAACTTTTCTTTTATCCAAGGCAATAGTAGGTGGTTTTCTTTACCTGACATGTTTTGGCAAACACTTCCGCCTTCGTCAGAGGGTCCAAAGGCGGAAGTGTTCGCCGAAACACGTTAGGTAAATAAAAGCTAACATAGCTAGCTTCTACTGTTCATTCCCAACATGATCGGGGATTCATCAAAACTTTTCTTTTATCCCAGGCAATAGTAGGTGGTTTATTTACCTGACATGTTTCAAATCATAAAAATAATAACAGCCTATATTTTACCAATCTTGTAATCTCGATGGGTCTTGTCTCCATTCCATGTCAGATAGTCTGGGCACATTGTTTGCTTCCTGATTAGCGTCTGGCTAATACATGTACGGTCCAACATAAAATTCCAACCTCCACTTCTTCCTCCAACTCTTCAAAAACTTGGATCTCCTCACTTGCGCTCGATCTATCGCTTATATCGCTGTTTGTATCATTGTTTGAGGGGCTTTGTATGGCGGCAGTATGGAGCGCTGCCATCGCTGTTCTCGGTGTGACGTATCACTTCCAGGTTCGTCCCCTTTCAGTCTCAAACTTCGGAAACGCGATTATTTTGTCAAATATACATCATATAAATTATTTCTTCATGCTTTATTTGTTGGACAATGTTTAATTACTTTAATTGTGACCCTATTTGGCATTTTATGAAATTACTTTACATTTGGTCTTTAATACTACCGATATTACAACATACCATAGTTGGTTAGGTTTGTTCTCGTGCTGTGCGAGGCTTTTTGGAGACACACTACTGAAGCCGAAAGCTGAACATCAGCGGGCACGTCTGCTCGGCTTACCCGGCTAGGCATGCTCGGTCCTTGACCATTACGGGCAATGCTTGAAGATTGCTTAGCCTAACTACTCCATCGTGGTGTGGGCTAACACACATTCATCGCAAAGGAATTCCCTTTGCCTCCTCCTCACCCTGATTCCCATTCGATCACGGTTGCACTCACGGATTGTCCATGGCTATTTTAAAACTACTTTGTGGATAAAATGTCCACTTTGAAAGCCGCCGACGGGACAATGAATGAATGAATGAATGAATCAAAGAATTAAACATTAGAAGACAATAAATGTTTTTAATGTCGACAGAGTCTTTAGTGGCTTTTTAAGAGAGGCCTCGTCAGCACAATAGAAATGACTCGATTTTGTTGGTGCTTTTGGGTCTATACGATTGTGTGGTTGCAAAACAAACAACTTTCTATTTTAATTCTTTTTTTACAAACATACACAAACACACCAAGAATGCCAAGTTAAGCGAAAGGTAGCGTATTTACAACTCGTACAAGAATAAACAACAACTGGAGTGTGCTGTGGATATTTGTGCAGTTAGATTAATGTGGCTCCCAGTCAACATTGTAACATTGTTCATATATCCATGTCTTGCAGTCCATTGTTGTGCAAAATACTAATTTTCCATTTGTCCAAACAGAAAACTGCCTGGTTGCAACAAATAGCATTATGGTGGGCGCATATCCACTGATGTAGAATATTTTTTGTGTATCCCAATAACAAATTACTTGACGAAGTAGCGGGAAGGTTCACAACCGAAGTAGAGCGCAAAGTAATACAGTATATACAAAGTCGGAAGGACTGGCAATGTGTTCAAAGCAGGCCAAAGAAGGACAAGGCTGGACTAATATGTGAGGATTTGTCAGGGCTAAAAAGAGCATGACTGCCTTTTTGTCACAAAGAAATGGGCATGTTTGTCAAGACTGTTCCCGCAGTGAAAATGCAGTGGGACTAGAAAAATAGGTGAGACAATTTAGCTGGTGAATTGCAGCATCAGACGTTAGGAGAGCAACAGGAGAGAAAATGACAAGGATACGATGGAAAGAGGATGAGAAAATGTTGCAGTGAGAAAAGAAAAGATGGAAAATTAAGGAACCCAGTGTGGCTTATGAGAGCACTCCTCTTATAGCATGTTGCATCACATAAAAATGGTCAACCCTTTCAGATTCCTTCTTCAGTGCAGCAGGTACAGTAACTGCCCCAAATATGAATAGATGAAACAAGACTAAAGACTGCTGACAAAAAAAAGCAGGAAACGTTCCAAATAAACTTGTGCTGAATGAGTAAAATTGTACTACACCGGTTCCTCCTCATGCCACAAAATGCTCTTGGCAAATTGCCCAGTTAAACTGAACCACGGCTGGACGTACACATTTCTTTAAAACGGTGCTTGATTTGTAAATCAAAGTACTGGAACGTAAAATACATATGATGGCCCAGGGATGACGAGACAGACACATACAGACCAACTAGACTTTAACATGTAAATGCCAGGTTGATATGCTGAGGGATTTACAAGCCTCAATCTCAGATAATATCCAATGGTGATACCAAACAAAAAATAGCATTAAATGAATCATTGCAAAAATAAAAAATAGAAATGCGGCAAAGCTGCTGGTCAGTAATAGGATGTTCAAACACAAAGTTTGTTTACAGGTCTTTGAAATCTTCACAACATACACTATAATGCAGAGCAAAATGTTGCACAAAACCCACCTCTAAAGTGCTATCTGGTATGTCTCAAGAAATATCCTATTAGAGGCATAATGAGATGGGTTTTACAATTACACAACACATAAATTGACATAATTGACTACATGCGAGGAAAATGTGGCTAGCTTCAGGCTTTAATATCTCAGGAGTGCACTAATTGTGATTTTTACCCTTCAATGCATAAGTGGGGTCAAAAATGACCACAAGGGTTGTTATTCTTCAAAATCCTTTAAATAAAAAATATTTACATTTTCTTATTCCAGGAATTCCTCATAAAACTTCCCACGGAATGATCGCTAAGGGTGTAACATAAAATGAGTCACACCTGTACAAGTGGACACAAATCGATTTATTTACACAAGCCAAATGAATACAATATATGAAAGAAGCTGGCTTCAGGGTAAGCCCGGGCCAAAACAACAAACAAAAGGAATCTACACTTAAACCCCACCCGCTAACTAAACCCTGATCGTACAATAAGAAATAGCAAAAAGACAGCGACTACCCTGGCTTCCTACATTGAACAAAACAGGAGAAAACGGGTTGAACAGAGATGACGGCTTACCCTTACTGCTTCAGTGCTCTTATTTACAGTGGTGAACGAGAACGATCAAATAATGGCAAAACACAAAAGACCTCACTGAAAAAGCGGGAGTGTAACAAACTAGCTATCAAATGCAAAAGCGAATGTATGGCGAGCAAAAAGCTGGCGAAGACGAACATGGCACGATAATGTTTGTGACATGACACCATTGCCATAAAAAAAAAAAAAAAAAAAAACATATTTTTAGGATATGGCAGTTTTTGTATCACTACCCCAGTTTTCCTTAAGTAGGGTAAAAAAAAAAAAAAAAAGACCAGAAATGTTTCCTATGGAATCTCAAGGGTTAGGACTAGTAACTGTCAGTAGACAGTCACTGTCACTTACACATCTGATACCAACAGTCTCACCACCCAGGAGCTAATTTTTACACAGCAACATATGTGTGTATATTACATTCACTTATGAACTTTATGTCAACATTCAAAACTATTATGTGATAGAGTATTATATTGTCTCCAAATTACCCTGCTTTGTTGCAAGCTAGTTGTCTTACTACCAACTACAAAGTTAGTTTAGGCATACTACAAATTAATACGTAAGAGAAATTACTAAATTATTTTCACGAACGGAAGTGTGTGTGTGGGGTGGAGGGGGGATTACAGGTAGTGTTGTAAATTTTTGGGAAATGGGGTTTGGTTTCCTGATGTACAGCTAACATATAAGCTCCTATATTTGCTATTTGCATGTTGATGGACTGGAAACGGGCATGTAAGATAAAATGGTTGGAAACTATACCTGCAAGCACGGGACACTGAGATGACCCATTGTATGTGGTACAACATGATTGATAAAAGCTGCTATCCAGCCACCGGAGGAACCGGGGCGGAAGCGCCGCCATCTTTGGCGGAACCCTCGGGCAGCAGGGCTCTCGAGGCGGGCACCTTGGGCGCCTTTGAAGTCAATTTGTACGACGGTTCAAAAAGTCTGAGGAGGTGCGCCTTGAGAGCCCCATACTTGTCCTCTTTTGGCGGAAAGACTACAAAGTGCTGAGCTTTGACCGCCATCGAGTACCCGAGTGCGGCCACCACGTGGTAGATGCGCATGGTATCGCCAGCTATACCGTGGAGAGCGAAATGCGCCTCCGTGCGCGCGAACCACGCGGCCGCAGCAGACTCGTTAAACGTCGCAAGCTTGAGAAAGATGGGGTCCGCCATTGCTTAAAATTTTTAAAAATCCCTCTGAGACTTCAGCGAGGCTCGTCGGGGTCACCAGTGTAGCGGTAAGATGTTGGATAGAGTTTTATTTGCCGTGCTCGGCGGCTCGTGTGTCTCTTGTCACTCGCTAGGAACTCTGAACTACTGTTGTATCGGTCGCGAACGATTCGTTCTTTTTGAACGAATTGTTTGGGTGAACAAGACCGAACTAATCACCTTCTGCACTAGTGTTGTATCGGACGCGAACGATTCGTTCTTTTTGAACGAATTGTTTGGGTGAACGAGACCGAACTAATCACCATCTGCACTGATTCATTCTATGAAGTTAGGGCTTGTTTAGCTGCGTGGGAGGGCGTTGAGCAAGCGGCAGCGTCTTCTGACATCGCACACGACCAATCAGACGCCAGCCTCATCGCGGGCAGGGGAGGGAGCGGAAACAGAATCAGGGCGTCTGTCACTCACTTCCACGTGTGGCCAATAAGCAGCCAGCGTGCAGGCAGGGGGGCAAGACTGAGTTATGTCACTTCCCGTTCAGTGACTTGGTCCTCCGGTTCCTGACCTAGCTTGCTGCTAACTTGACTTTCCAGTAATGCGGTGAACGAGTCAAAAAATGAAAGGAAATGACTTTGTCACATATTTGTTAATGTGGAGCCTATCATATGCTGCTCAAACAGACAAAAACACCACACAAACCTAGCGAGCATGGTTTAGTGTACTACTTTTCTCAACAGACTCGGGACTACCTACGACTACATGCTATCAAATTTACAGTAGTTTAAAACACGGGTAGCTACGAGGCAAGCAAAAGCTGAGCTGCGGTCGCGTGACGGCAGTGAAGGGGGCAGAGAACTGTCACTATATGGAGGCTTCATGGCAGCGATATTTACCTCATATGTGCACAGAAAAAAAAAAAAAAATAGTATGACCACCATAATACTGATTTGCAATGAAATTGTATATACATGTCATTTTTTTCCGAGTGTTTTATTTTTTTTCTCGTGTCAGAGCGTGGCGGGTGTTGGTTGGTTTGACAAATTATGAACATCCGTCCATCATGTGCTACTCAAGCGCCCAAAAACAACGCACGCGGACACGGGAGATGTCGCAATATGCCTACATTTTTCTTAACAGACTAATGAGAGTAGAAAGGCGACATCGTGAAGAGCAAACAATTATTTCTCGTCAGCATTTGACGATCTGAGATGAGGGGACGACAGGGGAGCTGACCGGATTATTTTAATTGTTAATACCAGTGCAAAAATTCAATACGATCATCTTAATACTGATTTGCAATTAAAATGTCAAATATCAAAATGTAGTATTGTTTTTATTTCAGCGCAGCACATTTGACAACTAGTTATTTACACTTTAGTTTTAACAATAGTGACCTAAAATAATAGTAATGAGGATAAAAACTAAAATACAACAGAGCGAGAGGTAAATATGATGTGTTGGTCGTTCCATATTTAGAAATTAAACTTTCGATATATTTTTATTTTCGTGACAGCAAGCATGCCGCGTTGGCTGGTAGCAGCAGCATTGTATATGTGATCAAGATCATGCTAAAGAAAGTCCGTGCGCCCCCGACCCCAAACCCCCACTCCCCCCACAAAAGGAAAATGTTTAACTGTGTCCTAAATCGAAATGCAAGCACGAGCCATGACTTTGAGCCCATACAAATACGACAGACGATGCGGAAGTTCTCCCTCGCTTTTGCAGCAGCGGGAGGGAGACAAGGCTGTGAAAGCAGAATGATATCGCCTGTCACTCATTTCTGAAACTAGGACGAGCGGCCAATGAGGAGCCTGTGTGCAAGAGAGGGAGGGACCAAGCAATGTCACTTCCCGTTCAGTTATACTGCGAAGCGGTCTTTGGTGATTCGTTCGGCAACGTCACTTCCCGTTCACTAACCGAACGATTCATTTGGGCGGGGAGGGAGATGAGGGGGGCGAACGATTCGTTGAACGATTTGTTTGAACGAGTCTTTTTACTGAACGAACTGAAATGGATTCGTTTCCTCAAGTGTATGGAGGTAGATTTGTGTCTTTATTATTCAATCCAAAAAAAAGTTGCTTCGATCAAATAAAAAGTTGCTTCAATCAAAATATATACTTTCAATCGAAGAAAACGTCACTTCAATCAAAAAAAAATGTGTTTGAATGCAAAAATAAATTTGAAACTCAAAAAAATATATTTGAAAACTATTTTTCTTTGATTGAATTTAATTTTTTTGATCAAAGTCAAGTTTTTTTAAATTGAAACACCATTTTTGATTGAAGTCATGTAATTTTCCGTTTGGACCACATTTTGGCTAGGACATTTGTGTCTTTATTATTCAATCAAAAAATAAATTGCTTCAAACAAAAAAATATATATTTTCAAAAGAAAAATCACTTCAATCAAATTTTTTTTTAAATCAATCGTAGAAAAAAAGGTTTGAATGTGAAAAAATATTTGAGACTCAGAAATTCGCATTTGAACACTTTATTTTTCATTCAAACTGTTTTCTTTGATTGAAGCAATCCTTTTTGTGTTTGAGCCATATTAGGGGTAGGACATTTGTGTCAAAATCATTCAATCGCAATAAAAGTTGCTTTAATCAAAAAACTATTTTTAATCAAAGAAAAAAATCATTTGCAAAAACTTTTTTTTTTTTAATATATTTTTTATTTGAAATATATATATATTTTTTTTATTGAAGTGTCACTTTTTTTGAAAAGCAAAAAGTTTTAAACTTATTTTTTTCGAAGTGGAAAAAGTTTTGAACACACTTTTTTTTTTTGAAGTGGAAAAAGTTTTGAAGGCACTTTTTTTCGATTGAATCATTTTGACACAAAGATTCTCCTTCAACGCTAGTTCCGGTGTGTTTGATTGGCAGGTAGCTGAGCCAATGACATAAAAGTATGAGGCAAGCATAATGGTCACCAGGGCTCCATCCAGCCATCGGAGTCTGTTGGAGTCTAAGCTGAATATAGGGCACCGGTACGGGCGTGTGACATCGGCATTTCACTGGAGTACGGTGCCCTGTTGCTTAATGTGATTTAACACGGCGAACTTCACCCGCTGCCCTGACGTGACGGTTGGCAATTGGTTCCAACCGGAGTGTCCGCGACGCGCCGGTACGGGAGTGGTCGGCGAGTGGCCCGACACTAGCCTGCCCAGTAAGCGAGTGGACTACCGGCGAGTCGCCGGCGTCCACGCCGGCAGCCCCATCGCTTCAGCTTTGAATGAGTGCCATGTCATTCGCGGGGCGTCCACTCGACAGCCGGCCTCCGCGCCTGGGGGGTGATATCGGGGTCCGACCAGTGTGCCACGACAGGGCACCGTACCGTTGCGGCTTGCGGGTACTCCGGTGAAATGCCGATGTCACACGCCCGTACCGATGCCCTATATTCGGCTTAGACTCCAACAGACTCCGATGGCTGGATGGAGCCCTGGTGGCCATTATGCTTGCTTCATACTTTCATGTCATTGGCTCAGCTACCTGCCAATCAAACACACCGGAACTAGCGTTGAAGGAAAATCTTTGTGTCAAAATGATTCAATCGAAAAAAAGTGCCTTCAAAACTTTTTCCACTTCAAAAAAAAAAAAGTGTGTTCAAAACTTTTTCCACTTTGAAAAAAATAAGTTTAAAACTTTTTGCTTTTCAAAAAAAGTGACACTTCAATAAAAAAATAGATATATTTCAAATAAAAAATATATTTTAAAAAAAAAAAGTTTTTGCAAATGATTTTTTTTCTTTGATTAAAAATAGTTTTTTGATTAAAGCAACTTTTATTGCGATTGAATGATTTTGACACAAATGTCCTACCCCTAATATGGCTCAAACACAAAAAGGATTGCTTCAATCAAAGAAAACAGTTTGAATGAAAAATAAAGTGTTCAAATGCGAATTTCTGAGTCTCAAATATTTTTTCACATTCAAACCTTTTTTTCTACGATTGATTTAAAAAAAAAATTTGATTGAAGTGATTTTTCTTTTGAAAATATATATTTTTTTGTTTGAAGCAATTTATTTTTTGATTGAATAATAAAGACACAAATGTCCTAGCCAAAATGTGGTCCAAACGGAAAATTACATGACTTCAATCAAAAATGGTGTTTCAATTAAAAAAAACTTGACTTTGATCAAAAAAATAAAATTCAATCAAAGAAAAATAGTTTTCAAATATATTTTTTTGAGTTTCAAATTTATTTTTGCATTCAAACACATTTTTTTTGATTGAAGTGACGTTTTCTTCGATTGAAAGTATATATTTTGATTAAAGCAACTTTTTATTTGATTGAAGCAACTTTTTTTTGGATTGAATAATAAAGACATAAATCTACCTCCATACAATTGAACGACAGATCCCGTCACTACTCTGAACTCAGCCGGAACGCGCACGGCTATTAAGTACAGTATATGTCACGTGACTGTGACGTAGCCGGTAACGCGCTCTGCCAAACGTACACACAACTTCCGTGGGTGAATTATGTTCCAAAATACAGGGTCACCACAGTATTCCTGTTTCAAATGATCAAAGCCAGAAGTAGGCAGTATTTAAAAGTTGCACACAGAGAGCAGACATTTGTGTGTGTAGAAGTGCGTGGACTGTGTTACATTCACACATATTTAAAGAGAAAGATGAATACAGAATAGGTTTTTATCCTGATTGATTGATTGCTTTGTTTCAAAATGCAAATAAAAAGTGATAAATGAATATGGAAGTCTAATGTTGATCAAAATACAATAAAAATAATCATCTTTACCCAATTTTTTTTTAAAAATTCTGAAGATTTTTGTAAAAACTCATTGATTCCAATAGGGGATATTTTTGACACCACTCATGAAAGAGTGTAGATATTGGTGGCTCATGCCTCCTCGGATTAAGAACGCATACAGAACTATCTATGTAACTGACTGTAAATAACTGTCCAAATGGCAGTTACTGTAAAGGGAAATAGAATGACTATGCTAGACGCTATCATATATTTGAAGTGGAAGAGAACAGATATACGTTCCTCCCCTTGTAAAGGTATTCATTTCTATCGTTGTTGAGGAAATTATTTACTGCTTCAGGGAGTTCAAACTGTGGGAAAATAGATTGGATGTTAATCAATTCTCCATCTTACCAGTCTTGGCAAGAAATTGATCCCTGAAAGGTGAGGCCTCAAGCCTCTGTCTTGCATCATGTTCTGGGGTTGGGGGTGGTGGTGAGGATGAGGGCCACAAAAAGAAAAAAACAACCATGCCTTAATTTCTGCATCTGTCACATTCATCAGGAATGATGCTTGTAAAAACTACAGCTGCTTCACTATGGTCTGCATATACTGCGACAATGTGTTGCTTGTCATTGCTGAATTTTTAATAAGTATATGATTCATAAAATAAGTACTATATTTTTCTAACTATAAGCATAAATACACAATGAAGAGGAAAAAGTATACTGTATATAAGTCACACTGGAGTAGAAGTAGCATTTTTTAGAAGATGTGTATTTGATCAGAGAAAGCAAACATTATACATTATATTGACAACAACAAAAGAGAAAACAGCAGGCTAAATAGGTGTAGGGTAGAGATGTCCCGATCCGATATTTGGATCGGACTGGACTTCGATATGGGCAAAAAAAAATGGGCATCGGTATCGGATCGGCTGACACGGAAAAATTCCGATCCAGACTTCCGATCCAGTTTTTTTTTAAGTCCGGTCCGGGTTTTCCAGCGCACCGATTTACATAATCCATTCCAGTTTTTGCTTCAGTTTCCCTAAAATCCGTTCCGTATTTTACGGCACACCTTCAACACACAACATTACAGTCTCCCAATTTACCTAGACTTTATCGGTAAAAATGTCAGCTGTGTGGGATCATTTCACCTAAAAGGACGACAAAGACGAAGAGGCAGAGTGCAACATATGCCACAATAAAATCAAGCATGGTGGTAAAGCTGTAAGAAGTTTTAATACAACCAACGTAATCAAGCATTTAGCGAAATACCACCACAAACAATATAAGAAGTATGTTAAGAAAAGCGAAGACAAAAAGAAAGGTCCTTAGCAACTAACACTGGCAGAAACTTTTGCTATGCGTGACAAACTGGCACTCGACAGTCCCAAAGCCCAGGGAATAACAAGAGTTATTGCCAAAGAATTCATTCTGGATGACGAGCCATTATGTCTCGTGAGTAAAGACGCACCATCCAACACTTAGAACCACGGTACAACATGCCCAGCCGTCATTACATCCTTGAGCAATTCGGCCGTGGAAGATTCGAGAACGATTCACAAACATCCAAATTTCGATAATTGAAATATGTCGAGTAAAGCGGAACTAATACACAGTGCGGTCTTCGGGACGCAATGAGAAACGGACCGCATTGCGTCCCGAGAGTAAACATAATGCTTGTCATAAACCCGGGTAATGCCAATGCTCAACTCAAGGCTTTAGCACAACTAATGCCGCTGGATAAAAACACAAGAATACCTGACTGCTGCTGACAGCCGCTACAAACTACGTCAACGTTGTTTTACTGTAGATAATAGATATCATATGTACATTGGGGAGAACAAGTATTTGATACACTGCCAATAGGTTTTCCCATTGGCAGTGTATCAAATACTTGTTCTCCCCACTGAATATAGAACTAGATGCAAAATGACAGACTCGACGGCGTTAGCTACATTGAAGTATGGAAAACTACATGCGTTGGTAAACGGCCGCCATCTTAAAGCAGGAGACTTCCCTAGTAGGCTGTTGTGAACCTTCCAAGCAAACCTAATTAACTTTTTATCTAAAATACTCCTAAATCGGCAAAATCTTGACTTGAATCTATCTTCAAAACAGTTTTAAAACTTTCACATGTCGAAAGTAGACAGAAGGGAAATTATGGAATTGTATTATGGTATTTCCACTGAGGTTGTTTGTGTGTTTTGCTTTTTTTTAAGACACTTTACAATATTATTTGCACATTTTACTGACTGACTGACTATGCCATTTCTGTTTGTTATTTATAATGTTTTGTGTTTGTCACTAAATAAACAGGTCAGTTTCTTGTTACCAACCGTTGTGTGTTATTCAAACTAACTAGTTCAGCCGGCTAGTTGTTATCAAGAGTACTAAAATTCTTTTCAACATGAGTCTGACAACTAAGTAAGGAGGCTAAATAACTTAAAACTTTAATACTTGCTCAGATAGGCCGGTATCGGTATCGGCCAGTATCGGTATCGGATCGGAAGTGCAAAACAATATCGGTATCGGATCGGAAGTGCAAAAACCTGGATCGGGACATCCCTAGTGTAGGGTAATGAAAAATATTAGCAGTTATTCAGATAGCTATAAATTAAACAACATAACATAAACTCCTTACTAAACTAGTACTAAACTACCAAATCCGTTAGTCTTCCATTTCGCTCTAACTTTGGAAAAACTCCGCCATCTTTAGAAGTAGAAGACATTCCTAGAGTGCCATTCCTTCTGGTGTGTATATATAAGTCGCAGCCCAAGCACAAAAACAAAAGAAAAAAAAAAAGGTGAGACTTATAGTCTTGAAAATATTGCAATTAAACTGGGCAGAAAATGTTTATGTGATGACTTGGTAGATTTGGTCAAACTGTTTCAGGTTCGCACATTTAAGAATTGTGCTTTTGGCTTCCATTTTGAATCCAAATGAATGTTTGTGTGTGTGGGTGGGGGCGGAGGGGGTGCTTGTGTGTGTTGTAGGTTATATAGATTGTATGTGACCTAATCAAGTGGAAAAAAGGATTATGCAAATGTATGCAGTTGTTTTGTGCTTGGTTGTAACTTTTCAAAAGAAGTATCGTACTTGCCAGAGCAGCAGTTTTCAAATTCACTACATTAAACAATAAAAGAAATAAATAAATGAAAAAAAATAAACACACACAAACACTGCTTCTTTATGTCTATGCTCAGTCCAATTCTAAAAAAAGTTATAGGTAGTGTTTGTAAATTAAACACACAAACGCGCACACCTACGCAAACAAACATTTTATCTTTGGGAGGGTGGGGGTGGGGGCTATATCTCTATGTTAAAATTGTCTGTATGACCTGAGACAAGAATAATTTTCAATCATCACAGCCCGGTAGTGATTTATGGCTCAAATTGTATTGTATATTTTTAAACCAATGTGGTCCCAAAGCTTGCCAGTCAGAAACATTAGAACCAACCTGTTCCTCTTATTTCAAAAGGAGGAGACAACTGAAGTTTATTGTCTTAGTTATTTAACTTCTGAAAGCAAGTTTAAATTAGGGTTGGCAATCTCTGGCATGAAGCCGATTCGATATGTATCTAGATACACAGGTTACAATTAGATTAAAAAACGATATATTTTTAAGGGCGAGCGATTCGATACGATTCGATACAGTTTAAGAACGATGCGGTTCGATACAGAGTGAAAACGATACGATAGTAAACATTTGTTGTGTGTGTTTGTACAGCATTTTAAACATATAAAAAGATTAAACAACAAAATTTCATACCAATGTTATGTTTTATTTTTACATGAAAAAAAAAAAAAATTTTGTTGGACATTTTGTTGGATGGGATTGATGGTAAAATAAAACTCCAGTGACAGACAACAATAAAGTGCAGTAATTTAATTACTGTATTTCCTGGTGTTTTGAACACAATAGGTAAGTAATTTAAGCGCAAACTTTCAACGTAAACATCTTACAAGCAAAAAATATTAATTATATGCAGCAGCTCTAGAAAAAAAGAATTAAACCTGCTAGTGTTATCATAAATAAATAATAAATTATGCTTTACCACTGGTATAACTGGGGGAATAAAAACATGGCATTTTAGACAGACAGGTCTATAATCATTACTTTAACCTTATACACATCAAAGTCATTCACTTATGCCTGTGCTTCCACATTTTTTTATTCCTCATCACTGTCTATCTTTTTTGAAGGGCAGATTTTTCTTGAAGAAGATCAACTGATCCACGTGTTCATGTTTAAGTACAGTAGACTGCGTTTCGTGGAAGCAATATGACGCCCTTTCCACCATTGTAGTGGGTTATTTTTCAGGGTTAAAAACTCACGACCTCTTTACCACTTCACACTTCACACTAGCTCTGTTCCATGCGAACAGACCTGGCTGCTTTCGTCACTTCAAAGTCTGACTTTTGTTTTCCGGGGTGCGTTGAAAATCAATCGCTGCATGTCGCTGGCGTGGTGCGCAAACTGTCCATTATTTTAGCATGTTGCTTCGTTCCCACTACTAGTTTTGTTTTGGGCTGTGAAGAAAACGCTACAGAACATGTGTTACGGAACAGTGGTTTTGTTAGCTCTCGCATTGTTATGACACGCCCGTGACGATCGGTTAATGACGGCGACTACTAGCGGTTCTGCCGAAATGAATGGGAAGTTGAGGCAACCACGACGGCGGTCACAATCTAAGTGCACTGTGTGGTGAATGACACAAGCGCAGCATGTGAGGTAAAAGCTAAATTATTATAATATTAAGCAATGCATTGAACTAGGCATTAGAAGCCGATTCTTGTGCTTGCGCTAGCCGAAGTGTATCTCTACAATCGGTTCATTGAATATTTAATGGCTAATTACTGTCGAATGGTAAGTTTACTATCGATACAGCTGTATTTCTCACCTGTAAAACCGGATATCCGGTAGTATCGGTTTATCGTTCTCAAGCTTAGTTTAAATTTAATAATTGCACAGCTGTTCCTCTCGACAAATCAAAAATAAATAAAATATAAATAATAGTGGTGTTGCACATGCACGGTTGCAACCACTGTATCCAGCGTCACTGTTCTCACTATTCTGTTCTCATATACTAATACTCCAAAAAATACAACTTGCTGTGCATGTAGATTTTTAAACTCGGTACATTAAATTGGGGAGAGATGGATTGGTGGTTGGAGGCAAATGACAGTAGAGCTACATATAAATCAGGAACCAGATGAGCTGGCTTGGGCATCAGAAAAGACTAGCAGCTTTAGCTACTGGCGCGCTGTCTTAAAGGCATCGGGAGGGAGGTTTCCCATGCAAGTTAACTGTTTAACTTTCAGACTGCTTCAGAAAAGACAAATAGGACTTGTGGTGTACGGCTCCCTTTGCAGGCCGCTGCATGTGTATTATCGTTTGAACATTGCCATCGCGATGGGCACATGCGTAATAGTCCCATCGCAGGAAGTGTGATTATTATCATTTATTTTTTTGAACACATATGCTTTTGTTTTGCCTCATAAAAGCAGCAAGTGTGCAGAAGCATAGCCTCATGGATCCCTTTTATATAGACCAATCTTCATTATTCACAGATAAACTCCCTTAGCCTGGATTAAACGCTATTATATGATACAATTATATATCGCGGTTTTGCAGGTTTTTTTTGCTTTCAGTTTTTAAATGAATAAATGAATGAATACAATTCAAGTAATTTAATGATAATGATAACTATACATTTTATTTCTGGAGCGCTTTTCAAGACACACAAAGAATTTTTACTAGAAAGATAGGAACATAATAGCGCAACAGAAATAACAAAGCAATCATAAAACTAGATTAAAGCAGGATAAGAGTAAAAAAGTATAAAAAAACTTTAAGGGGTAAGGATAAAATCGAGATAAGGATCATGGTGGGTAAGACAGTGTAGTAACAGGTGTGTTTTGAGTTTGGATTTGAAAAGTGAGAGGGTGGATATATTGTGAACATCGAGAGGTAGGGAGTTCCAGAGCTGTGGGGCGCAGTGACTAAAAGCTCTGGAACCGAAGGTGGCGAGACGGACACGGAGGACCGAAAGGTGGAGGATAGAGGAGAAGCAAAGTGAACGGGGGGACAGTTAATTCAGAGGAGATTGCATAGGTAGGGAGGGGCCAAGCTATGAAGTGCTTTAAAGGTAATTACAAGGATCTTGTAATTGATTCTTAGTTTGACTGGGAGCCAGTGAAGTTGACAGAGGATGGGGATGATGTGGTATGTGGTGGGGGGTCCGAGTGATGAGGCGTGCCGGTGAGTTTTGGAGGATCTGCAGTTTCTGAAGGGACTTATTTGGGAGACCTAAGAGCAAAGAGTTACAGCGTTCGAGCCGGGAAGTGACTAGACTACAGACAAGAGTGGAAGTGGTATGGCGGGTGAGAGAAGGGAGAAGGCGAGAATTTTGCGAAGGTGGAAGTAGGCCAATCTGGTGATGTCATTGATATAAATATGAGGATAAATGAAGAGAAAAAAAAGGGGGAGATCAGAAAAAACTAAAAATCTAATAAAATACTGAATGCAGTACACCCATACAAATACATGGCGAGTCAACCAGTCTTCCCAAACAAAGCTATTCAAGTCACCTGCTAAAAAATGTTCCAGTTTTAATATTGCAATATATATGTTGCAATATATCGCAATCCCCCAAAAAAGTCGCAATGTCATTTTTTCCCATATCAATTAGTCCTACCTACTAGCCATGTTGATGTTGATCTGGTCAATAAATATATTTATGGTCACATTCACACACGTGGTTCATAGTCAGGTGTAGCATATATTTTGATTTTTCTTTAAATTTTGAAAAACTTAATAAAGAAGGTGTTTACGTTCTTATATCGTTGGAGGGTGACTTAAATGGTGACAAAGGGTTTAATACAATACTATTACAATATATGAATGATAGTAGTAGTAAAGAGTGTCTTCTTCAGTTTATATTTGGTCATATTAAAACTTCTTGGATTAGCTTCATATTTAACCTCTTGGTGTCCACATACATTGGATTTTGTGTCATGTAGGCCACACTTGTATACCAAGTGTTAATACTGTGGCCCAAAATGTCACTTCCAGATATGTGGACCCAATCCATGGCCACTTAATATGGAGTGCCATATATAATGCAGGCTAAATATGACAAATGTAAGAAGACTATTATGAGTCATCTGGATGTTATGTTTTAACTAAATTGGTTTGCATTTAAAGATTAAGATCCATAATGAAGAAAAACTGAAAGAGGTGAGGAGGTTTAAGAGGAGAGGCTCAGGCTGTGACTGACTGATTAAAATGACATTCCGTGTGTCAGATGTGGTGCTGTAAGGAGATTTCATATCATCTCCTCTACACTCACCCACCACTCCTAATCGACAGGATTTATCAGCCTAATGTAGTTCACTGGACCTCGAAAATGGCAATGGAGATGGCTCCACTAAAGTGCATGGAAAGCAGAATGAAAGAAGTAATGAGGTGATGGATTCTGTTCAGTGCTCATCCATAAGGTTGAATATAATTATAATTCTCCCCGCAAACATTTTTGGACAGTTAGCTATTCACTGTCACAATAGTTGCCTTCTCTCACAAGAAACCCAGTTACTTCACTATAGATTATATAACTGAAAATGAAGAAGCGGAAGCATTAAACGTTGTCTTAATACTGTAAGTGGACAACATTGTTGTCTTAATACTGTAAATTGTATCCTGATATGTACTATAGAGCAAAAATATGCCATTTCGCTGAACAAATATATTATATACTGTATGTTAACTCAATTAACTGTGTGATGTGGAAATAGTCACACTATGGTGCAGCTACACACGTACACACACAGCTACAGACTTAATACCTATCCTAAATTTTTGACTAAGGTGTGTGTTCAGAGCGTCGACACACACATACTAGTATACATGACAAGTGTGCATGCACACACACGGACTCAGACTCGCGTGAATCCTGAGCGGTGTGTCAGCTGGCTTTTTCTATGCTAGTGGGAAATGAGCTGTGACAGACATTACTGCGGCACACACACTGAATAAGAAAGTAGTCCCTGTTCTTATGTTAGAAACACACTCAAGGTTAAAGTCCTTTGTGCTCTAAATACATAAAAGGTAAAGGACAGACAGAAAGACATAAAGACAGACAACACATTATTGAAACCTTGTGTGACGGACTGTGAGATTTCCTTTTATTGCATAAGTTGAGTAGGAGGTTTTATCTAAGGAACATTTCCAACTCATGACAACACGGAGTGCATTCTAATGGGAACAACTAAAGCTGCAGCTCCATCAGTGCTTCATTAACTCACAGAGCTGCATAACGTTGAAATCGTATGATAAAGCATGGTTCTCTCTTATAAGAGGCCCATATTACAAATGACCTAATAGACACATATAAATGCATAACACACAAGCCAGTATACTGAGCATACAGTATGGCATTTAAAAATTGAATAAATACAAACTACACTTATGATTTGATGCTTGTACTATGTCACCAGGGGATGAGACAGAAGACTAGAACTGCTTAGCGTGGCCAAACACCACGATGGGGGAGTATGAGAACTTTAGGATATGTCCCATTGCGAACATATTGTAATTAACATTTACATCGTATGTATATGCACTTTCCCACCAGGAAAGGCAATAGTTCACTTTCTTTGGTACAAAATACATTTTGTCTGGACTGTTTTGATGCAGTTACATTTCACATTACAATTTGAGCAAGCAGTTGGGATGAGCATCAGCACCTCTGTCGGGAAAATGTGGAATGCCCTCTCCGGGATGAGGTCCTTCCCCAAGTGGAGGAGTTAAAATATCTTGGGGTGTTGTTCACGAGTAACGGAAAAATGGCACGGGAGATCGACAGGCGGATCGGTGCAGCGTCTGCAGTGATGTGGACTCTGCATCCTGCATCGGCCGTCGTGGGGGCAAGGGAGCCGAGACGAAAGGCGGAGCTCTCTGTTTACCGGTTGATCTACGTTCATACCCTCTATGGTAACGGGCTATGGGTCTTGACAGACAGAACAAGATCCCGGATACAAGCAGTCGAAATGAGTTTCCTCCGTACGGTCTCGGAGCTCTCCCCTAGAGATAAGGTGAGAAGCTCTGTCATCCGGGAGGGGCTCGGAGTAGAGCCGCTGCTCCTCCGCATTGAGAGGAGCCATATGAGATGGTTTGGGCATCTGATCAGGATGCCTCTAGGGCGCCTCCCTAGTGAGGTTTTCCGGGCACGTTCCACTGGGAGGAGGTCGGGGGGCCGTCCCAGGACATGCTGGGGAGATTATGTCTACTGGCTGGCCTGGGAACGCCTTGGAAGAGCTGGATGAAGTGGGTGGTAGAGGAAAGTCTGGGCTTCCCTGCAGAAACTGCTGCCTACATGACCCGATCTTAGATAAGTGGAAGAAAATGTATGTCCTGTATGTATGTAATTTGAGCAAGCGACACAAGACTTGACAACAAACCTAAGCATGTGCTAAAATCATCCAATCAGTGGCACAAAATGGTCTGGGCATGGTAAAATGGTAAAAGAAGGAAGTAAACAATCCCAGAGCCTCAGAGTACTGTGAATGTGCTCATAATGACTTGTTTTATCCAAGTACAAATGTTTGCGGGAAATTTGGAGCATCAGAGGCTTTTGATGCCACAGTTCATTCAGAATTTTACAAGGACAGTAGACTTTCCGGTCCTCATTGCTCCACGTTGAACCCCAACTCATATTAGCTGACATACTGCTCGCTATAGACTGAGATTCTAACTAAACATTTCCTTACTATGGAAGCCTGTTACGTGCCAAAAGGAATGTGATATCAGCTACTGTCCAGACCACAGTGGGGTCACTTTCACACCTATAGCAAACCGCACCACGGTCCGCTTGGGAGCAAACTGAGACCACCTCTCCGGCGAGGTCCCGGACCGGCTGTTTGGTCTGCCCCAGAGTTCGCTGGTTTGTATTCACTCTAGCCCAAAAGGTTCACACCAAGAACTTTTTTGGTTTGGTATGGACCAAACAGGGCAGGTATTAATATAGCCTTAGACAAGGTCAGAAGGGCAGGGAATTAAACCGACAACCTCTTGGTTCGGGAACGACTGTTCTACTAGGTAGAGATACTCACTGTGATGGAAATATTTTGTAAATCAGGTCATTTGTGACAACTGAGTCAATTATCCATTAGATGAATATAACATACTTTATGACAGTGGGTTCATACAGTTGCTGTTGTCAAACTAGTGACAACATAATGACACAAAAATGTATTTTCTTCACTTTCACATCCACATCATCACTTCTTACTTCCAGTTATAAAAGGCTTAATTTGAGCCGTCAAGGGTGCCATGTTTGAGTAATTATACAGTGTCCCACTCTAAAGAAGGCATGTGCCGGCAAGTTTGTCAAAGCGTCTACAAGACTGTCACTGTACATAAACAGCTGCTCTAGGCAGAGCCCATGTGGGAAATATGGCATCATTAAGCAGCTGGGCAGCATCCATCTGGGACTTGGGGACAGGTAGAGCAGCTTTAATAAAAGAAGACATCTCCAGCCTGTGACACAATATAATACAGTGCAGTATGTGTGTAATCAGAGTGTGGAATCAAATCATTCCCATTTAGGAATCTTGAAATAGTGACACTTTCCTTCACACATCTCATTCTATTCTCTCTGGGCATTTTTCAGAAACTAGGCACTAATGGTTGGGTATGAGTCCCAATGGAGCCACTTGTACCCAGAAACACACTGCCCTGACACATTGGACTCCCTCTTGTCCAGTGAGCTCTGATTACGTCTCTATCATAAGTACTGGAGATAAATCCAAGATCTTCAGTAGAGCTTACCTGGAACACAGATTATTGATGCTTTAGTGACCATTCATTCTGTGTATCCTCACCTTTATTTTAACATATCAGTTTTGTTTATAAATTATTATTTATTAACAACATTAAACTTGAACATTTTCTAATTTTTATTATTTGATGTCTGCACTGAAATTGGACAAACTCTTCGTACAAGTACAATGTATGATGACAATAAAAGCATTCTATTTTATTCTATGTCGAAAATAACTAGGTTTTCTTTTTTTTTTTTTAATTAATTTTATCTTGAATGAGCCAATATGAATGAACAGAGGCATATTTAATTTACGCATGCTTTTTGTGAATAGAGAGCTAAATGGACAAGCTAACGTCTGCATCCAATGTACCATAGCAGTTCTTGCCATCTCACCACGTTGTTTGTGCTTTATACAAGCATCGCTTGAAAGTTGTCCTCTTCCTTTGTTTTATATTCATGAGCATTGTGTAGTGTATTGTATCTATATGTATATCGTTTTGTTTACATTTGAGATAAATTGTGGCAACATTTTTTTTACTTGCAACCTGTACTACAAATTGCTATTGAAATTGACTCATGGTGTATACTTTGCTATATTTTGTTATTTTCAGTTTTACAAAAAAGTATCAGTGCTAATTCAACTTTACTCCAGCATCTGACTCCTACTTGGCACTTGATTTATTTGTTTTATGTCAATTTGTGTACCCACACACAAATTGAGGACAGAATAAAGTGCCTTATTGGAACATGCACTTGAAGTTGATCCAAAAAACTGTTTTTTGCTGTTTTGATTTTATCAATAAAAATAGTGGTCCAATATAGGCACTTTTTCCTATAACTTCAGTTAAAGTTATTCTTATTTTTCAAAGAATGCTTATTGTGAAAAACCTTGAAGTTATATTCATCATTATTAAAGCATCCAGTGTGGGATCACAATACAGTCAGCCACAACATGTTAAGCCCACGACTGCATATATCGGTATCGGTTTGAGATCGGCATCTGATTTTTGGAGTTGTACAATATCAAGATATTGGGATATCAGTTGAAACGTCATTATTGGACAACTCTAGTGACATTCCATTGATGCATTTGTTGCTGTGAAACTCAAGGCCATAAACCTAATACGTGTGTCCTAATTGAGCATGGAGGCTGGAAGGTTGTATAATAAAGCAAAAAGACTGTGCCAAAAATACACGGCGTGACCTCTCCTCTGTCAACGTCTGACATCACTGCATCATGGTCAATGTGATATGTAATATCTTTTTTTGTGATACATTAGGGTCATGTATACAACCTAACTTCAAAAAGGCATCATTTCTAACCATATTACACAAATCAGTGAGCAACATTTGAAAATTAATATCATACTTGTAATACCTAAATGTGCTTTCTCTACATGATGTCGGTGCATGTATGGTACACCATTACCTTGGAAGTGTTGAGGCTGTTAGTGATTAATGCAGCCACTTCAAGTCAAGTTTGAATATTGCAGTCCACACCCTGCTGAGTCTGCCAGGCTTGGAGTAAAAAACCTTTGACAGATTAGCTGAAAAAAATACCGGTAGTTTCAGGAATTTATTACCGTTAGTGTGGGCTGAAGCTCCGTGTCATTATTGTACAAAATGTTCATCGGCTTTAGCCCATTAATAGGTAAGAAACATCCAATATAAGCAAAGCTAATATCTGACGCACAAGTTGTTTTTTCTCTCCCTGTCATAAAACCTGACACATTGTAATACAGGGCTCTCAAAAAGTCTTGATAGACTTTACTTTTTTTTCTTATTTGTTTCGGGTTGAATTAAAAGAAATGTTGGGTCAATATGATTTATTGTCCTATGCTTTTCAGAATTCGTAAGCATACCATACCATTGCCGGTGCTTTGCCAACTGACACTGGAGCGGGGTTGCAAAATTGCTGCCTTGTCCGAGTTCGCGACACGATTGCAATTCAGCACCAATTTCAGAAGCTTTATGGCCTTCACACTGCTCTAATGTGGACTACAATTTGTGTGCTGATGAGCTGGTGTTAAAATGGAATTTGCTTTTCACAAACAAAGTAGCAAAATTCTTGCTACTACAACCGCTGATCAAAACACAAAACTCCTACAGCAATCATTTGAGTAAATGTGAAATGTGTTCCTTATCTTTGCGTTCTTTTAATGTATGAGCTCTTCAAGGCTTGAGCTGCTTGAGCAGTGCATCAACTGACATACTTTTGGGCTTCTCAGAGCTCAGTTGGCACCATGGAACATGCATGTCCCTGTGGAGACTTGTCCCAAGGGCAACTGACTGTGTGTGTGTTTGTGCATGTGTGGGAGGGACCGTGGGATAGAGAAAGGGTATTTCTGACATTTTCAAACAGTTATCAACTGAATCAGAATATAGAAAGAAAAAAATCATTTTTCAGTTGGAGTGGCTACAATGAAGTGCTTGATATTTTAGATGCAGGACAGGTAAATGTACAACAGACATGCAATAATCTTTATAATTATTAAAGAAGAAGTGAGCCCAATATTTCAAAGAGCTTTTATTCCAAATGTACATGCCTTCTTTATCAGCTACCGTTTCCTTAAATGTATTCTAAAGAATATATTTAAAACATCGCAACCATTCACTTATTGTGGGTGCAGTTTTTAGTTCTTTCCATATTGTGACAAAAATGTGACATGTATTCACCATTTCTGCCGCTTTAAAAAAAAAAAAAAAAAAAAAAAAAACATTAAGCAAACCCTCGGCAGCAACAAGTTACACGGTAGAAAGATTCACTCACTGTCTGTATCTTGCTTGCTGCTGGTGGAATATTGTATATAGAGTATTTGCTGCCACTAACATCACACAACAACACACCATCCCGAAATCATTTTAAGTCTCTAAACTAATACACTAAAAATTGCTCATTACTCACACTGACATTGCTTCTAAATATAAAACATGGTGCAACACAATCCCCACCAGTTTTTTTTCCTCCTTTACAAATCCATCCATCCATCCTCTTCCGCTTATCCAAAGTCGGGTCGCGGGGGAGCAGCTACAGCAGGGAAGTCACTTTGTCCAGCTCTTCCAGGGGATCCCGAGACATTCCTAGGCCAGCCGGGAGACAGTCCTCCCTAGCATGACCTGGGTAAACCCATCGCTGACAAACAGCAGCCTTAGTACAGTGCTTCCCTCATTGGGAATAAATTCAATTTACTGCCAGCAATGTGGCCCAAACGCTGACACTCATCAAACAGCAGTACTTCTCAAATAGTGGGGTACGCTTCCCCAGGGGGCCGCAGAGCGATGCCGGGGTGGCGCATGCGACCTCCGGTAACATATTTTTTAGCTCTATTAGAATAAAGTGTAATTGCACATCTACTCAGTGGGTGGCAGTGGCGCTTTCATTTTCAGAGTGTGCGTTGTAGTTTTGAACCAAACAAGAGCACACAGCAAAGAGAAATGAAGAGCTGGGCTCACACAGCAGCGGCCCACTGTCTTCTCTGGTTCTCATGTGTCCGCCCAAGAAGCGCCATGTTCAGCTTGGGAGCCCTCACCTCCGCTTCTCCCCCTGCTGCCGAGAATGCACAGTTTTCGGGCCGTTTGGCTTTTTAATACAATGGGAGACAAGGAAAGACCACTCTGTTTAGTTTGTCTAAAAATGTTTGTAGCGGACAGCAGGAAGCCAAATCAATTAAAACATCACTTAGACTTTAGACCTAAAAACTCATTGATAAGCCGCTTGATTGTTTTTGAGCGAAAACATGCTTTGTCAGTGTTACATCAGTAAACCAGCAAGTACTGTTTAGCATGCTCAGTGCAAAATAACCCCTACACCATTGCAAAGGAGCTGATACTACCTGCAGCAAAAATAAAAGCAGTCCCTCTGTCGAATGACACTGTAGTTTTTGTTCTATTAATTGTTGTTTTTTTCAGTCAAATTGTTTGGCTTATTGTCCTCTTGAGTTAATGTTGCTAATCAGTTTGAATGTATTATTATTTATTGATTTTATTAAATTTTATTTTTCAGTATCAAATGGTCAAAAAATGTACCTTGAGTGTATTTTTACAGTTTGGATGTGCCTTTTGTTTTTTTGTATAGTTCAGGCAGATTGATGTGCATTAAGTCTTCTGTGCCAAATAAAACAATGTTAAGTTGATCTATGTTAATTTTTGTCTTTAATCGAAAAAAAGGACACAATCTTAAGCAGAGGTGTACTTATAATTTTATAGACACATGATCAGGGGTGCACATAAGTGGTCCGCATGCGCACTGGACGCAGACAAACGCGCTGGCCCTCAACGGGTTCCATACGCTTTTGCGTACCGATGGCTGACCACTGTATTTGCGGCGGACACGAGAAAATCACTTCTCAAAATGTCAAAGAGGCAGGCCCCACTGAGTAATTATTTCAGTGTTCCCCTGCTCCCGTCAAAAGACAGACAGACGACAGAGATGTCACTGGAGCTACAGGGGAAAAAAAGGACTTTTGCTGAAAAGTGGCTGCAGGAGGTACCATGGCTAGAAGCAAATGTTGCTCGCACGGAAATGTGGTGCAACATTTGCCGGGAGAATCCCAATGTCGTTAATAAGAGCAGCGCATTTTATGTAGGGTCAAAGAATTTTAGCCATCCAAACTTTGAATAGCACGAAAAAAAAACAGCATGTGGCAATTAAGCAAACTATCGATGTCACACAAGACCCCACTCGCCCTATGGACAAGTGGCGGAAAAAAGTTATTGAAGAACAGCGCCATGCACTGACAAACGTGTTTTTGCTCGCATTTCACAAAGCTAAACATGCACGTTCAATGAGCTCTTATGAGGAGGACATCCCACTTTTACAAAGGCTTGGAGTTAATGTGGGAGCCGCATATGAATGCCCTTTATTTTGAATTAGTGCTTTTATGTTTATTTCTTTACATTTCACTTCAAAGTAATGGCACTTTTTTTGTGCCAGTTGATGTTAATCAAGCGTTAATTGTTTATATAATTAATCAAAGGTAATTGGCTCTAAGTAAAGCTTGTCATAATTTTATCGCATCAGGCGGGTCGGCTCTCAAGCTCAATGAGGACCAAGTCACATCTCCAGGTCCTCCTCTGAGAACCTGGGCAAAAAAAATATGTGCACCCCTGCACATGATACTAGTTACAGTGGCGGCAGAAAGTTGGGGGGGAGGGCTGTGAAACATTTATGTTATCCTGGGGGGGGCGTAACAGAAAAAAAATTGAGATGCACTGTCATACAGGAACCAAACTGCCCGTTCCAGGGGATACGGTACCACATACTCTGAGACGACTCCCCAAGGGACATGGTCGGATGCCTTCTCTTAGTCCACAAAACACATGTAGACTGGTTGGGCAAACTCCCATGCCCCCTTAATTACACTGCTGCTGGGATACAGCCTGCCCACTGATCCACAGCCAGGATAACAACCACACTGCTCTTTCTGAATCTGAGATTCAACCTCCTGTTGGACCCCCTCTCCTCTCTTTACAAATTGATCTTATTAAAATGTGGAGTAAAAGCAAGCAAAATGTTTTTACGGCCACTTAACTAGATGGATTTTTATATTTTAATTTTTATTCCACTAACACAGATAACAATGTCTTGACCACTCCCAGAACCCACAAGGTATTCTTGATTTTTTATTTTCATTTTCTGAAGATGGGGGGGATACCCAACCACCTGTCCACGGACCGTTGCCAGTCTGTGAGCCACTCGGTAGCGTTCCATAAGAAAAAAAAGTATATTTCTGTTTTAAAACCCTCGTACATGAGTAAAGAGATAATGAGCCAACGGGTGCTGCACCTCAGGGTTGCCAGATCAGTCTCATAGTCAAAGTCTCCAGCCCAATCAAAACCTAAATATAACCTGCCCAATTACGCACTAACTGAGCATGCGCTCTTCACACAACAAACATGGTGGCACACTGTGCGTACGTTTTAGAAACACTTTCTCTTTTCGTAGCAGTGCCAACGGTGTGCGATAAACAGCACTATCGGCTCTCAGGAGCAGATGGCCTTGTGTGTGCCGGGGATAAAGGCTGTGCGATAGCAATGCGTAGTTGGCAGCACAGAAACCCATTTATTGTATACTGTATGCCGCCGGGTCGTTCTGTAAGTGCGCTTTCTTGAGATTTCCAGAGCATTGTGATGCTTGAAAAGTGGCTCTCAACCACATTCTCGCCAAAACTATAATCATTAAAATCTCACTCTCCTATTGAAATAATAAAAGTTGGGGCTTTTGTGCTTGTTTTGTTTTCCATCGTGTTGCACTTTGAACGCCCGCCCCACTCCCAAATAATAAAAGTTGCAACAATGAAAAATAAATGCATTCGTGCGTGTGACTTGTGCCACAGCAAGGTATGCCTTTGGACGTCATGCCCCTCCTCTGTCTTTGTTGCCGTGTCTTTCCCCGTTATCTGTGTATATTGGTCGAGAGGCTCCAATAAATGTGCTTTTTTGTGGCTTCGGAATGGTTGAAAAGTGGCTCAACCGCGTTCTCACCGAAACTACAGTATATGTTGCCCTCCTCCTTGAAATATTAAGTCGCAGTTTTCGTGCTTGTGTTTCTTTTGTAGTTGTCGTGCACTTTGCACCCCCTCCCACAACCCAAAATAACATGCGACTTTCGTGCAATAATAAAAAAAATAAATGCACTTGTGCTTGTGATTTGGGCTGCAACAATGTCTGTCTTATGCCTTCGTACTCCCCTATGTTCCCCCAGTCCATGAGAAATAAAAATAGCTTTACCGGTCCGTGATAACAAAAATGTTAGGGACCACTAATATAGAGCACGTGTCAATAGAAGGACTTAAGTGCACAGTTATGTGACCATCTAATTGAAACTCAAGGGGAGTTTTTCTTCATTGATTAAATCGCGAAATGAATTTCTCAGGGCTAAATAAAGAATGGTGCTTGTTAATCAGTGGAGCCATAGCTCTATTTTGGATTGTTTTAAGTTATCAGCAAAGCAATAATGTACTTCCTGGAGGCATCAAAGGCTTAATAATTTATGTAACACACCAATCACGTAGGGCAAGGCAAATCTGTCTTTTTGAGCTCCTTACCGCAAATTCTATGGATTTAACACAAATTTTGCATAATACTCTTAATGTTCACATCACAAACCAAATAGCTTCTTATTACTGTATTTATATAAGCTCAATGATTTAAGGTACCTGAGCCAGGTAGAAACAACATTTTACACTCATTTTTGTACTATGTACGCCACTAAAAATGGTAACAAAAATATCCTGACAAACCACATAAAAAATAAAAATGACACGCTCAGCTTCAATGATTGCTTTTCTCATTTTCTCGCAACTCTTTAACTTTGTATTTTTTCCATTACAGTGGTGATATAAAGTCACACCCCAAGGAGAATGAGAATAAATCCCACACGTAGATTTTTCTGCTCTAAATATGAAAACATGTACTGTACATTAACTATGTTTTTGCCCCAGAGGAAATAAAAATAAACAACTGAAATTATATGATTGCACAGCAGTCATGCCATTTTATAAATGGGACGCCATTGCTTCAGAATCAACATTAAAAACAATTCAAGACACACCACCTAAATGCTATAACCCCAAAAATATCGAGCCGAAATAGTAAGCTTTTCCTGATTATTCCATCCATTAATTTCTACATTGATTAAAATAATTCATTTACATATCATCTTGCTTTCTTGCAGTAGATTCAATGTTTTGTGTTAAGCGGTATTTGAAACTGTTCGGAATTCCCACTACTGTCCAAGGTTCTAGTTTCAGGTAAAGAAAATTAACCCGTCAAGCATGATGATTGTCAAGTTTTGCTCATTTTTCATGTCAATAAATCTGCCCAAACTTGAAAACATTCAACAATTGGTCAATTGACGAAATGGGAACGAGACAAAAATGTGCAATAGTTTCCGTCAAATGTTCACAATGTGTGACATTTTATATGTAGTTAGCCTGTGTTGTTAGCAGTGTCTTGTTGTGTCACTCATTTGACGTGCTGCGCCCCCCGCACCCCCAATTTCCCAGTGTCCTCTCCTCTCAAGGCTTGCGCACACGGTAAGATTTCTTATCTTGGCCAGAGAGAATATGCAATGTTGCTTCAGCCTCTAAAGGTATGTGCTGAGTGATCATCACATACTAAATGTAACTCTTAGCATTAACATAGCATTTACATTAGCGTAATGCTAACGGCAAGCGTCCTCTTAAACACTTGGGCAATTTTACATACAGTTCGTGGTGTCCAGGTGGGTATAATTAATTTAAAATAATGTACTGTTTTCCTGCTGAGTGTGTCATCAAGTTGGCGTCTTCCTCGTAGATGTTACAATATGTGCTCTTCAGTCAATGTCTATTCGAAATAGTTTGAAACCTATATTTATTCATTCATTTTTGGAGTAATTTTTTAAAAAATTTTACAGACGAAAACATTTTTCATAAATGTCGAGTAAAACGAGTTGAAATAAGTGTTGAGTTTTTAATCAACAAAAACTAGCCAAACACTTTTTGAGAGGACTAAAATATGACTAATAAGTAGTATCATCCAAAAAGACTAACAGCAAGACGAAATTTAAAAGGGCTGCCAAAAAACAACACTGCTCCACACAGCCTAATACACACAAAGACACACTTTGACAGTTTTCAAATACCTTAATCGCACAAATGTGTGTTCAAAAACAAAAACAATTGCGCTTCCGCATATTGCAATTGCGATGTTCAAACGATATATAGTACAGGCCAAATCCAAAACATTATTTACAATAATATCTGCCGTCTGAGATGTGGCCTTCTCTTAACAATCCTGTGCAATAAATACAAGCATCTTTCATGTAAAATAAGTTGTAAGGACATACCTGTGTGATTAGCCACCACCATTTTCCTTCATGTAAACACTGGCTAAGTTGCTGATTATGGCATTTTTAATGACATCTCTCCACACTTACTTTTTGCATTGGTTGCACTCATGCGCCTAACTTTTTTCTTAAGGCGCACCAGCACAAAATGTAGGCGCACAAACATTTTTCATTGCATCACCTTGATGCCATACTTTTAATCATTCTCTATAACATTCATATTATATATTTAAATTTTGAACTGCTTATCCTCATGAGGGTCGCGGGGGCACCGGAGCCTATCACAGCTAACTCCAGGCAGAAGGAGGGGTATACCCTGAACTGGTTGCCAGCTAGTCACAGGGCACTTATAAACACACTGCCATTCATGCACACTTTGACACCTACGCACAATTTGGAGTGTTCAATCAGCACGAACCCCAGGAAACCCAGCAGAGGCACGGAAAGAAGATGCAAACTCCACACAGTGAGGCCAGAGCCGGGTTCTTACCCACGATCCCAGAACTGTGAGGTGCACGTGCTCACCACTGTGCCACCATGCCGCCTTTATAATGTGAATTATTTTTAAACAAGAATAACTTAGAAAAATGCGTGTTATTTCAATCCTTCATTGATTGAGTCTATAAGTCTCTCACACCCCCCTCCTGCTCAGCCGTGCGACCAAACTTTTTTTTTTTGCCACCAGTGCAGCTGTCATTTGGCATTTAAAGTTAATGATGATTGACAGGCTTGTGGCTTTGATTCTGACCATTGACGACTGGGTAGCTCTACGATCATAGACAACTAATTCATTGGGTAAGTTAGAGGCTGTTCTTGGCAGCGTGAGCGTCAAAGCGTGAGTGAATTTGGGGTGCTGTATAAGCATGAAGCAGAAAAAAAATTTGCGTGTATTGCACATCCGTACATCGCGATGATGATGTAACTTATCGTTCAGGCCTATTAGACGGCTACCACTTGTACAAACAAGTTCAAAATCAACTACAACATCCCAGCTCGCTCCCGGCATCTCCTGAGCACTGGCTAGCACGGACCTACACACAAGAATAAGAGGACATTTACATAATGTAATTTATTAAATCTGAGACCCAAAAAAAAAAAAAAAAATCAGCCCATTAAGATTGAAGGATATACATCCCTAGAATATACCACATTCCATTGTGATGCATACATGAATAATGGAGAAGTACCAACTACGTACGCAATCAAATAATCTAATTAATGAACCCTGAAACAAAAAAAAAAATTATAATAATACATAAAGAATCTTGCTCAGATTATCGTTTACACCCCTAGAACACCCCTACTAAATTTCATTCTGATAATAACGGAGGAGTAGCAATTTGAGATGAGATCTCCCTCTGAATCATCTTGGTGCCTTGCCTATTAAAGTTTACAGCTTCAAATTGACAAGTGACAAAATGCAAAGGCCAGACAGCAATGCATTTAAAAATATATAAAGATAGTTTTATTGGTGAGAAGCAGCACTATAAATAATTAATTGCACACAGATAACTTGAGATTCGGTATTTTAGATGGGAAATGTTTTAATGTGAATGAACAAATACCCTTGTACCGCTTTGTAAGTCTCCTTGCAATCACCTGAAAACACTCAGTTTCAAAGCAGATCGCGATAAACATAATGTGTTACCCTTGCCACACAGACCTGGAGCCATTTGGAGTAGACACATAATTACATTTATCAGAATGCAGATTGTGATTGGTTTCTTCTTTACCATGGCTGTGGGCTATACAAATCTAAACAAGGAATGCAAGTAGCCTTGTCGACTGATTACAAAAACGTTGAACATGATCCAATTAAATGTGATATCTCTCTTTCTCTCTCTCCCTCCCTCCCTCCATTCCTCAGAATATCTGTCTTCACGTCATTGTTCCCCATTTCTTTTACCTTTCATTTGAGTTAGTGGTATTATCCTCAAACAAACAGCCTTGGGGGTAAACAGATGTATTGATGTCCACCTACCTTCAAAGTGAACTATTCATTGAAATAAGTAACAAACTAAATAAAAACAAATTAATTGGAATTTATGGCTAAATATAGTTTTACTGATGACACATATACAATGCTGCAAAACTAACCACAGAGGAGAACTACCAATATTTTTGAAGAATTTTAAAAGACGATTTGTTTGTAAAATGGACAATAATGACTGCTGCCCACTTAGGATGCGCAAGACAAAGTAATATACCATTACTGCACAGCCACAAGGGAAATGAGGATAGCCGTTGGTCGTTTTTTCCCCTCCAAGTAAAAACATGATTATTATGTACAGTATTTAATATACACAGTAAGCATCTATTGGTACTTTATAAGACATTAGCAGAGGTGCTTTAAAACAATGCTTGTGTGTATAATTAAATTTTACTATCCATTCATAAGTGGTTCAAAAAATTTATTTCTCAAGTGCATTATACTATATGCACGAGGTCTTTAAGAGACTACCAACTTTATCTCATCAGTGATCAGTGAATTAGTTTCCGGTTTGCTTCTGTTTAAATTGAATGGATGGAAAACGGTAAGCACTGAACTAATAGACAGAAAATAAATGATCATGAAAATATAAAAGAGTACTTCTTTGCATTCTCTTAAACGTTGACTCAAAACTGCATTACAATGTGGCATTTTTGGTACTTTTCAGTATCTCCCATCATGATGTTACCAACTTATGATATCCTGCAGTCACACTTGGTGTAAAATTGTCTTCACATGGTACAAGAAGGAATGCTCAATTAGAGCTATATTATTTTTTTCATTTGATTGCTCCAGTTTTTTTCTGGCTGAAAATGTTTTCATAAAAAATACTGTATTTAATATACATTTAGAGAAGAACGGCGATTTTAATGCACACTGTCAATTTTGGGGAAAAATAAAATATTTTAAGTGTGGGTAGGGATGGGAGATTAAGAGATAAGATTTTTAAGATTCTGATTCAATTATCGATATTGCTTAACGATTCGATTCTTTATAGATTCTCTTATCGATTCTAATTTGGACTAATGGACTGTATGAGGTTCTGGGTTCAATATGTTTTATGGTTCATTCGCCTCGGGGTGTCGGTTGGAACACCAGGAGCGGAGAGTGGAGTTGGTCTCTGGCACTTTTAATACAACTTGACAACAGGCACAACTATATACAGGCAATGCCACTTGATATGAGAATCACTCAATGAGCAGATGAGAACATGCGTGGAAAGATGTTGATGTATTTGTAATTTGTATTTGTGTGGAAGAAGACTGGAATGTGTAGGTATATGTGTGGTTCTTAAAGGAAAGAAAAATACATCATATTAGTGCTGATGCAATAAACAATGCAAATGGACTGTAAAGCAGTCATTAACACACAAAAACACATGACTCACACAGTATAATGAACGCAAAGGTAGTGGTGGTGGTGGTGGTGGTGGGGGGTGGGGGGGACGAGTGCTCGCGCACAGCCCGGACACACACTGATCGCACGTGCAGTCATCTTGGCCATAAAAGTGGTGAAAACTAAGCACTTTACACTCATATGGATGTACAACATCATCTTAAAATGCTAAACGAACACATTCCCTCTTAACACAAATGTGCAAAACGAATATAATGTAAACAACGCTCTCCTCGACGCAGCGAGGACGAGCGTGAGCAACCAGCCGACGTAACAGTAAAAACACTAAACGGTCAGGCAGATAACGGCCCTAACTTATCATAAGAACTTTATGACATGAAGAGGAAATACTTACATTCGTTCATGGACACTTCCTCGCACACATCTTAACATGTGGCCGCACTCTGCTCGAAATGCGCACCTTACGCCTATTCTTGTTTCCAGAATAGGCAGCACGTGTGACATAGGACAATAACAGCAAGTAACTGACTGGTTGCTATGGAAACGAACGCATACCTAAGGAACCTTTCTAACAGGAGTATTAAAATTGCTAATAAAATCATTTAGGATTATTTTAGATGATGTTATATTTATATTAGGGCTGTCAAAATTATCGCGTTAACGCGCGGTAATTAATTTTTTAAATTAATCACGTTAAAATATTTGACGCAATTAACGCACATGTCCCGCTCAGAAAGTATTCTGCCTTTTGGTAAGTTTTACAGCAAGGCATTTTGTGCTGTCCAACAGCGAACTCTTGTGGTCGCTTTGTGACATGGTTTATTATTTTCTTCTTTTCTTTCTTCATAATGGCTGCACGACGTCTCGGGCTGATAATGTTGTGCTTATATGATCCTTGGACAAGATTTGTCCGTAAGTATGGTTGTTGTAAAGAATGTACATATTATGTTAGTAAGCGAAATGTTATATTTTTTGTATGAGACGCTTTATGTTTATGTTTAGTGAACCTGTATAGCGTGCTAAGCTAACGTTGTTGCTAATGCAATGCTTGTATACTTTTATTTTGTAGTTTTACGACGGTCTAAAGAGGACAATGGTTTGAGGCCATTTTATTAATAAATCAGATGAAAAAGGAAGAAGTCTAATTATTAAGGCGTCGTTCACTGGCTGTATAGCTTTGGAAAAAGTAGACGCTTCGGAGTGAGGACAGCATAGACAGATTTAAATGACAGTAGAGTGAAATGCCCACTACAGTCCTTATGTACCGTATGTTGAATGTATATATCCATTTTGTGTCTTATCTTTCCATTCCAACAATTTATTTTACAGAATATATATATATAATTTACAGAAAAATATGGCATATTTTATAGATAGTTTGAATTGCGATTAATTACAATTAATTAATTTTTAAGCTGTAATTAACTCGATTAAAAAAAATAATCGTTTGACAGCCCTAATTTATATATTATAAATGTTATATTTTTCTTATAGAGTATTCGACGAGGAATACGATAAACCCATTAATATATTTTTTTGGGGGAAAAATCATTTCTTTAAGTAGTCTCATGAATAATGACCTGGCCTGTAAAATTCAATGCATAATTACTCGGCAACGACTCTTCAGATTATACTCGGTGAGTGGTCCCTCTTGAGTAATCATGTAGTCTTACATGCTGAATCGGATGTGGGTATCATGACTAAATTACGTGACGTAAATTGTGCTCGTTGGAATCTATAAGAGAACCATTAGATAAACTGCCAAACGATTCCATTGATTTGGAACACATGGAACCGGTTCTCGATGGGAACCAGTTCTCGATTCCCATCCCTAGTTACTCTAAGGTCCTCGAGAGCCCCTGTCCAGCTTGTTTTCCATGTCACCCTCCTCCAACACACCTGAATCGAATAATGAAGGATCATTGTCAGTCTCCTGCAATGCTTGCTGATGAGCTGATCTTTTGATTCAGGTGTGTTAAAGGAGCGGACTGTGAACGGACTGGGGCACCCCTGCCCTAACCATTCTGAAAAATACAGTAATTTAATCTAATTTTGGGTGCATCAGAATACTATTTATATTTTATAAATTTCATTTTTTGCTGAGCAGCAACTGAAAAGGGTAGACTGTATGAAACATTCCCTTCGTTTCCATTACCTTTCTCAGTTTGAGTTCATACCCCCCGCTGCCCCCCAAAAAACAATGTGTTCATTATAATAAAGCATCAGCAATGAAAGTGAAGGTACCATATGGAATTCTTTCAAAACAATCTACACGGATCTATCACCAACTTGGTGATAATACACACTCAGCAGGATAACAGTATATAATTTTCAACTAATTATACCCAACCGCACGGCACAAACTTACTGTATGTAAAAAAAGTTTTCCGAGAGTTCAAGAGGACTCTCACCCTTAGCATTAGCCTAAAGCTAATGCAAACGTGAATGCTATGCTAACACTACAAGTTACATTAAGTGTGTAATGAGAACTCAGCACAGACATTTAAAGGCTCGCTTGTCAAGATAAGAAAACAAATATTACTGTTTATGTCTCAAAACAAGTAATGGGGAGCCTGTAGAGGACATTAACACGTCACATGAGTGACACAACCAGACACTGCAACGATGCAGGCTAATGAAGACGGGAAAAAAAAAAATTGATTTTCTCTTTTACAGGTTCTTTTATTCTCTTAACGAACAGGAGATGACGACACACAATTCAGGAATAAAGATAGCAATAATCACCTAAGATAAATACATTTACTCTATTAAGGAAAGCATAATTAAAGCCTCTTTATGAAAAACAGTGAAAAAACACAAGAGTGAAGAAAATATAGACAAATCGGTGACCTTGGACTCTTTGTAATAAAAACAGTTCTCGTCTCCGGTATTCACAAAGCAGACAAAACACAGTGCTATGGGGACAATAAATGATTTTATGTGACAATGTGAAATGAACAGATATATATTTCCTTTTATTCATATAAACAAACTGTATACCTACACTAACTACACATAAAATGTCACACACAAGTGAACATGGGACGGAAACCATGGTGCATTTTTCATCTCGTTCTCGTCCTGTCAGACGAAAACTGGCATTCGTCTCGTTATGTATTAGTTTCCCAAGACAGGTTTTAGCTCGTTATCGTCTTGCCGTGGTCATGAAAAAATATTCGTCGACGCAATACTTATTTATTGTCATCGCTACTTTATCCTGTGGAGCGTCGTTCTCATCAACATTCTCCATGTCGTCAATGTCTTCATTATGGCCATTGTAAGCAAGTACGTTGTCACAGTGAAGCAGAGACAAGTTATCCTACAGGAATGTTTAGCTCTTGTGCACAGAACAAAGAACACATGATCTCTGTGGATATTCTGCTTGACTCTCTTACTTCCTTAAGGCTGATTTATGCTTCTGCGTTGCGGTGACGGCGGACCTATGCCGTTAACGCAGACCAGATTTACGACCGTACGCCGTAGGCTGATGCGTGCCACCAAAAAATTCCTGACAACGTGTCACATCAACGTGATTGATTTGATAAAAAAAAAAAAAAATCACAGAAGCCTATCAGCCTTTACAATTTAGCTCTTCTTGGACAAAACACATTGTGGTAAATCCATCAGTTTGCCTATGTTCTACCCTCAACATACAAAATAAAGTGGCACGTTTGGCAGACACGATCATGGGGGCACTCAGTTACTGTAGCTGATCTTCCACATGACTTTGTATGAGTAAATAATCAGTTTTAATTGCACCCATCATTGCACACAGAAACCTTCAGGAAATCAGTCCCTAAGAAATCCTCAGCTGTGTTAATGCATGACCACAGGGGCACTGAGCAAAGGAGTGCTAGTCTCTCAAAGCCTCCTGCAGACAAACAGACACTTTGTTGGTTAAAGAACTGATCTTGCAGAGTGTCCTCGGCTTGTCAACAAGTGGCACAGCCTGCATACATATCTGACAGCCCTGCAAACAGACCACAAACCAACACATTTGACAAATTAAATCTAGTCAAAGCATAGTGGTAACACGAGCGCTGCTGTTTGATGACACTCAATACACAAAAGCTAAGACCCGTATTGAATTCAGGTCATTTTAGTTTAACATCTGCCTTATTACACACGACAAAAAAAAACAAAAACAAAAAACTGAACAGACAAATTCAGTAAAGGGTTCGTGTCAGGATGATGGGGCATGCAAACTCCGTACCTCTGAGACCCCCAATTGGCCAAATTTCAAAATTGTCCGATATGCATGTGTGATACATCATTGGAAAGCTTAAAATCTCTATTTTCTGGAGGGAAAAAAATTGAACAGGAAGGCATTTCAACATTTTTAAAAAATTATTTTTAAACAGCAAAACCCTAACTGGAGACGAGAGCACGCGAGAGCAGAATTAAAGACGCCACGATTTTAACGATATATTATCGAGCACTTACCTTGTTTCGACCCAAAAACTCCATGTAGCATGTATCACCTAGTGTCAAGAAAGAGCTGTGAATGGCCACAGTCAGATTTTTATTTTATTTTATGGGTGAAACATGGTGATATAACAAGGGTCGCGATGCAGAAATCGCAGACAACATGGAGTGGTTGAGATTTTCTTTTTCATATAGTTACCCTTTTAAACGTTATTTTTCATTTTTTTCTTTGTTTGGATCAATTATTTATCATCTAACATATTGGGGAAAATGCGACAGTAACAGAAAAAAATACAATTAAGCAATGGTGATGAGGTAGATATCCGTGACTTTTTTACAGAAGCCAAATTTTTCATTGTGGCGTAATTTGTTTAAAAGTTAAAAATATGCACTTAAATTATTTGTTAAAGTCCTTTTTTTTTTTTTTTTTTTTTCCAAACTAAATATTAGACATCAATTAATGATTCTGAGCTAAAAATGACAGACACTTCGAAAAATAAATATAATTACTTACCTTCTTTTTATGGCTAGGTTGAAACAAAAGCGGTTGCGCGACGTCTGTAAACAGGGGTTTTCAGGGTAAAACAGACAAATTCACATTAGTTCGGAGGCTTAGTGCGCCATGAATCTGCTATGGCAGCATATAGGCATATTGTTCTATCAAACACAACTGTTCTTTTGGCTTATAATACAGCAGTTTATTTTAAAGAGGGGTGCAAGAGCAGAAACTGCTTTTTCAGTCTTGTCCGTATTTAAGTATTTAGTCAACCGCTAATTGTACAAATTCTCCCACTTGAAAATATTAGAGAGGCCTGTAATTGTCAACATGGGTAAACTTCAACCATGAGAGACAGAATGTGGAAAAAAAAACAGAAAATCACATTGTTTGATTTTTAAAGAATTTATTTGCAAATCATGGTGGAAAATAAGTATTAGGTCAAAAGTTCATCTCAATACTTTGTTATGTACCCTTTGTAGGCAATAACGGAGGCCAAAACGTTTTCTGTAACTCTTCACAAGCTTTTCACACACTGTTGCTGGTATTTTGGCCCATTCCTCCATGCAGATCTCCTCTAGAGCAGTGATGTTTCGGGGCTGTCGTTTGGCAACACGGACTTTCCACTCCCTCCACAGATTTTCTATGGGGTTGAGATCTGGAGACTGGTTAGGCCACTCCAGGACATTGAAATGCTTCTTACGAAGCCACTCCTTTGTTGCCCTGGCTGTGTGTTTGGGATCATTGTCATGCTGAAAGACCGAGCCACCTCTCATCTTCAATGCCCTTGCTGATGAAAAGCGATTTTTAGTCAAAATCACTCGATACATGGCCCCATTCATTCTTTCCTTTACACAGATCAGTCGTCCTGGTCCCTTTGCAGAAAAACAGCCCCAAAACATGATGTTTCCATCCCCATGCTTCACAGTGGGTATGGTGTTCTTCGGATGCAATTCAGTATTCTTTCTCCTCCAAACACAAGAACCTGTGTTTCTACCAAATACAGTGGTACCTCTACATACGAAGTTAATCCGTTCCAGGACCTTGTTTGTAAGTCGAAATGGTCGTATGTCGAGCAGGATTTTCCCATAGGAATACATTATAATTCCATTAATTCGTTCCACAGCCCAAAAACCTTCACTAAATCCTTAAAAAATACTGCTGGTACTATTACAAATGGCAATTACACATAGCAAAACAAATAAATTATAAATCAAAATCGTAATAATAATAATAATAATAATAATTCCTGTATTAATGTAACGAATCGGGTTCTAATGTGGCGGACGTTTTTTGCTGACCCTGAACGCACCGCGGTGCTGACGTGCCAGAGGCAGACCGGTGAGCTTGAGTTTCACTTTCACTTTGAATGTTTTCTTAACACCGTCAATTGCGGCAGACAGAAGGTGTTTTTGTTTTGAATAAGTTGTGAAATAAATGATAAAAACGTGGCGAAGTTGGCGATTTCTCTGGAGATGTTACCACAATAAGAATTGTCAGCTTAACTTATAAAGACTGGCGAACGATGGTCGGAGGAGGACCGTGGAGATGTATTGTTGAGCCATTTCACGGATGCCCACCCTACGCTCATATTTTTCTGTCATTTGCATCTTCATTTAGAAGGTAAGCGTCAACTTTTTTCCTTGTTTCACCACCTGTACCAACCTTTTCTGAAACCAGTGTTGATTTGTCACACAAGAAAATCCGCCGTGCATTCGTCTGCGGTGCTGCCATTGTCGTCGTATTTCGAGCATGTCGTCGGATGTAGAAACAAATGTCGAATCAAATTTTACGTGGGATGTCGAAAAGTTCGTGTGTCGAAGCGATCATATGTAGAGGTACCACTGTAGTTGTATTTTGGTTTCATCTGACCATAACACATTCTCCCAGTCCTCTTCTGGATCATCCAAATGCTCTTTAGCGAACTGCAGACAGGCCTGGACGTGTACTTTCTTCAGCAGGGGGACACGTCTGGCAGTGCATGATTTGAGTCCCTGGCGGCGCATTGTAGTCATTCACTAGGTCACCCCGTGTGGTTCTGGGATTTTTACTCACCGTTCTTGTTATCATTTTGACACCACGGGGTGAGATCTTGCATGGAGCCCCAGATCAAGGGAGATTATCAGTGGTCTTGTATGTCTTCCATTTTCTAATAATTGCTCCCACAGTTGATTTCTTTACACCAAGCGTTTTAACTATTGCAGATTCAGTCTTCCCAACCTGGTGCAGGTCTACAATTTTGTCTCTGGTGTCCTTCGACAGCTCTTTGGTCTTGGCCATAGTAGAGTTTGGAGTGTGACTGACTGAGATTGTGTCTTTTATACCAATAATGAGTTAAAACAGGTGCAATTAATACAGGTAACGAGTGGAGCCTGGTTAGACCTCGTTAGAAGAAGTTAGACCTCTTTCACAGCCAGAAATCTTGCTTGTTTGTAGGTGACCAAATACTTATTTTCCACTGTAATTTGGAAATAAATTCTTTAAAAATCAAACAAGGTGATTTTCAGTTTTTTTCCGCATTCTGTCTCTCATGGTTGAGGTCAGACCCGGCAGCATGGGCGGGCATTAGGGGGCCGGGCCCGCCCTGAGAGACTGCTGTGCCCGCCCTAGCTTGATTAAACTGTACTGTGTAATTTTTAAAAAAAATCTTCCACAAAAACACCCACGCGGAGAGGACGAGCCCTCTATTCCAGTGTTTTTCAACCGATTGTGCCGCCGCCGTGAGAGATCGTCAGGTGTGCTGGGAGAAATTATCCAATGTCGCTTTTTTTTAACATCGTCGGGCAAAGTTGCAGTAGGAAGGAAGGAGTAGGCAAAAAGTTCTCGGTTGTGTGCAGATGAGCAAGGCATATCTCGTGTTGCGTTTAAGAACTGCTCGGATTTCTAGTCATCAGCCACCTTGCTCTCCGCAACAATGTGGACCCCAGCACGTCTACTGTTCATCCTTTGACTAGTCAAGTGTCGATATACACAAAAGTGTCCTTTCCATTTTATCCATATATGACGACCGTCAATCCTCCCTCTGTGTTTTATTCCAACACATTATCGAGGACAGCAAGGTGGGTGATGGCTAGAAATCCGAGCAGTTCTTGAACGCGACACTAGCAGCTATCTAGCGCCATGGCGCCATACAAGCTGAAACGTCATATCCAAATGAACGCCCGTCGCTTCAGAACAGAAGATGGACTACTTTGTTCGCCTTCGTGAAACCTCAGAGAAATGGGCAACTTTTTTGAGAAAAACTACAAAGGTAAATAAGAAAGCCCTGAAAGTCAGTTACTTTGTTGCTAAATCCAAAAAGTCCCAAACTGTGGCAGAGACGTTAATACTACTTGCCTGCAAAGCCATTGTCAGCGAGATGACCACCCTTGATGTGCTTAAAGACATTGCTCAAGTCCCCCTGTCTGATAATAGTTTTTCAAGCCTAACTGCAAAAAAATAAAATAAAACATAAAAAAATAAAAACAGAAAGGCACTGAGAGCTGTTGAAGAAGATTCCTGCCAGTTTTTAGGCTTTGTGTTCATCTTAACAGGCTCAAGTTTCACACAGTTTCAGTATAAATACTGAGAAATTATTTTAAATAATTAAATATACTGTACAGAAAGTAATTTTGGAACATTTTGATGTGGTGTGCCACCAGATATTTTCCAATGTAAAAACGTCTCGTGACTTTATTCATCCCCTCTTGATCTGTAGTCATTCAATTCAACCCATCTGAGCACCAAATGAAGGCAATTTCTAGCCGATCACAGATATGGGGGGGGGCGGGCCGAGTAGCCGGCAATTGGGTACTGCGATTGGATAGGGATTGCTTCGGTTAAAGAAATGACGATTGAACGGCTCCTCCATTGCTAATTCAAATTGAAATGGACATCAGTGTTTTTTTCAAGAAACTAAAGACAAACTCAAGCCATGACAAAGACGCGGCCGAAAGTCAACGTGAAGCGATAGCGCTGCCACCTCCTGCAGTTTCACTGACTGACACCATCATCAGAAAATATAACGGGTAAAAACGCCACTGTTCAGGCTAAATTTACGTTGAAGAAGTGTGCCCCCTCCCAAAAAATTTAATGCCCCCCCTGTAATTTCTTTCCGCAGCTGGGTCTGGTTGAGGTTTACCCATGTTGACAATTACAGGCCTCTCTAATCTTTTCAAGTAGGAGAACTTGCACAATTGGTGGCTTACAAAATACTTATTTGCCCCACTGTATATCAGTAATTATAACTATCACATATGTAATCATTATTATATATAAAGCATGTAATATTTGTATTTATATACCAAAGACATTTAGAGACCTCTTTCCGTGTATCGTGACCAGACCTATTGTTTATAAAACAATTTGAATCTCTGAGTGCACCAACCAAAAATACGACATGAATCGATAAAAAACTTGCAGTTTTTGGCCGACTATGTCACAGCTTTGTGTGGCCATTCGTTTCCGAACACACACACATACTTGTCTCGGAGGTTCTTCCATTTTTATATGCAATCGCTGACCTCCAGCCCTGTACTTTCAGTAATCTCCTACCACAAATTCTTTGCCATTTGGCAATCCTTATGATGTCTTGACGAGACATTGTAGAGGTTGTCGTACTTCCGCACCTCTTCGATGATACTCCCGTCGGCTTGGTCCATTTTTGCATGTAGCACAACAATGTTTGAAAATGGCGGTGATTTCGCGTTGAACCGGAAACAACAGTCTGAGCGACCCAATCACAGTTCACTTGCGTCACGTCTCCACGTGTTGACGTGACACAAAGTTAGAAAATAGTGGAGATGCACATCAGGCTACGGCGATGGGTTGTAAATCGGGCCTGGTTGGCGGCGTAGGTCTGCCGCAGAAGCATAAATTAGCCTTAACGGTCTTACATTTGTTACATTAGATAACAAAACTATTTTTTGCTGTAACTTCTAACAGAACTCTTTACATTTTCTCATTCAATATCAATAACTGCTTTACAGTTACTGTACAAGCGTTACTGAAGTTATTTATTTTACGTGATCTAAGTGAAAAGTCTCCCCTTGCAACGCAGTGGGACATGATTGGCTAACATAGGGTAAGATGTCTGGGTAAGCCAATCAGAGACAGTCTGACAGAGTAGGGCGGGTCTTGCTGAGGATGTCTTCAGTTTATTTTTACTATTATCTTATTTCGTATTGCACAGTAACTTTTGTTTTGAAGGCAAGTTTATATAAAATAAGATGCCTGTCCATATTTCTGCACTTATTGTTCTGTTGTATTTCAGAGTGTTAGGAGGGAGTTTTCTTCTCTTATTGTACAACAGAACAACACAAAAGGTATTCAGATTTGTTATATATGTAGACATGTATTTATATATATATACGTTTATACATGTTTAGTTACTTTAAATACTTCTCTGAAAAGCAACTGAACTCCATACTTTTCAAAAGTATCTTGAAGCACACTGTTTATTTTTCAATTGCCATGATTGCTATATTTCAGATTGGAGAGGCATAAAAAGTATATTTACCATTCAGTGTTTTGTCAGTGCAGTAGCGCTATTACATTTTTTTCCTCCTCCATCTGGCCTGCTAAAATGGTAACATTACACCAAAACATTTCCTTCCTTAAAATCAAAGCGTCTTGACTGTAATTTCCACCGAAATACTCAAAGGCCATTATACGGATGTATATTGCCTGTCAGCTTATGTACTTATGACATAAATGCAAAATCTACCTAGGAGAATCACAAAAAAAAAAAGTCACTGCACAATTTCAATAGCTATGGATTTTGTAACGCTTTAACACTGCTTTTTGGAATGAAGTTAATACCTTTAAACAATCAATCATATATTTAGTGTGGGAAAATTAATGACAGTGGGACTTTAAATGTTGGCGACTCGATTCTTGCTAAGCACTAAATTTATTGTAACCTTACTCTAGTTTTAAATCACACACATCCACAGAACACTGACCAATATTTTTGCTGATCTCCATTTGCAAGAAACCCTCTGAGAAAAGTGTGGTTTATTTTTGACACCCTGCACACACTTTGACAAAACTGGATCCATTGGAGGTACATTTAAAATTCAGTGATGGGGCTACACACAGAAGCAGCTTTGGGGCTTGACAGTGCTTGAAAAGCAATTTCAGCAGTCCAAATTTCCATATTTTTTTGTCTGTACCATGTCTTCAGCCTGTCATCTTATGGTCACCAAGCTGAGGTCTCACAGACTTGACTGAAAACCTATTTAATCAAAATTTCAGCACCACTGTGCTAAAGGGTCAAAAGGTTTCGGTTGAAGGCGTCACATAGTTTTCTGTCATCAATTGTCTCAGAAGTGGAAATGCTGACTGCTCAAGTTAAACTAAGATTTATTCTAAATCTCTGATAAATCATGACTCATAAGTCTTTTCAGGAAACAAAATTGTAGTGCGAAGTGCACTACATCATTATATAAATAATGTACGGTGTATCTTATTCACCATTAAACTACTGTGGTTTTCCCAAAACAGACTTACATGAGTTGACAATGAGAGGAAGTTTTGAGTTTGTCTTAAATACTTGCTTTTTTTGGCATCTCTTAAAAAATGTATTCAAAGCATTTATAGATTAGACTTATGTAACTACTCTCCCTCATACCCCATCGTAACACCAATATTTTTCCACAGAGATGGTTGCTACATTTTAGGTGTGAAATTCCATACCGGATAAAAAGAGAAAAAGAAATGTCAGTAGCTCTCCTGAAGTATTCTGGAGAAGTCTCTGCAGACTTGTTACCATGTACATGTCAACATCACCTGTCAGTACACCAAGTACTTCCACCAGACAGAGATAACTGACCACGTTGGTCTTCTCAATTCATTAATATTTATATGTATGCACAGTGCACACACAATAGTTTATGCATGAGCTCTTCAGCTTTAACAAATTGAATTATTAAAACATTACGCTGCAACATTAAAAAAAAGCTCATTAGGGTACCGACATACCTCCCTGAATGATGAAACAAAGTTGGAGTCATCGCTCCAATTTTACTACATGCAGTCGGCCCCCCACCCCCCAAAAAAACAAACAAACAAATAAAAACTTTTTAGTATTCTGAGAAGGGATTTGAATCCGACCGGACACTAAACAACCAAATATGCCTGGATGGAATGGAAAAAAGTAATATAAAACTAAAATAGTCTAGCCCTAGAGTAGAAAAGTCCGCATATGATTCTGCAACAGAAAACTAACTCCTTTACTCTCTGCTTTCCAAATAGCACTGTTAGAACACAGTCATGATTAGTGGGGCCAATTAAAGGACATGGCTACTCATTGTGCAATTATAGAATCGTCCCCAGACTCTGATACCGACATTATTTATTGGAGAACATTTTGAGTTTTACCTGGTTGTTGAGATCCATTTGCAGTGTAGTAGTTTAGAAGCAGACGAAAAGAAAAACAACATTTTAGTAATCTTCTACTACTACATGAAGTAACTTATTACGTGTTTATCTCATTTTAAATTGTGAATCATTTAGTCATTCTGAGCCGTCAGTATCACAAAAGTGAACACTGGCACAGGTGGTAGAGTGTGTCGTCCTTTTGAATCTGGCTCCTGATTGTGCACACTGTCTTGTGTACTTGGGCAAGACACTTGGCCCCAGTTGCCCCCAATGAGTCTGGCACTGGCAACACCTTGCATGACAGTAGCATCTCATTGGTTTATGAACATGTGCGTGAATATAAGCACACATGTAGAGTGCTTTGTGAAAGGTGTAATATAAGAAAAGGTTCAGATGCTTAGCTTTGCAAACAGACAGCAGTTACATTGGTATGAATCATCAGATAAGACCAGACTTGCCACAGTGCACATAAAAGCGTCAAACAAGTGGGAGTTAACTATAAAATAAAAGTAGTTATTGCACCGACGTTAACACATTAGTTTCATTTTGAATGTTGGCCCTTGCAGTGTGTTGGCAGCATTTTTCATATGACTCTTGTGATCGAAATTCACACTTTCGTTTAATCGTGAAGTTGGCCCTCAACACGCTGTTGGCACAACTTCCGTACGATTGTTATGGCCGGTGTCAGAAAAAACTTAACTTGGCTTGCCTTGAATGCAGCTACGCTTGCAATATGCAAGGAATCCCTGCCCACCTTCACCCCCACACAAACACACACAAACGCAGAGCAGCCAGCACTGAGTCAGTGGACTTTGAGGATATTTAAGTCTCGCTGTACAGTGGCTTCAACGGTCACTTAAAATGGAGCTTTATGTGTTGTCCATTCTGCAAAAAAAGGGAATAGGGGACCACCTCCAGAGAGAACTGCAGTGCTACAACTGAGCTCAATCGGGTTAAATATAAATGTTGTATATTTGTCCTGTATTATTCTAATAAACAGCAGTTTCTGCAGCCATGGACTACAGAGATCCCCCGCAAATTCTTGCTTCGAAATTTGCAGTTTCAGTTATTTGCATATTTTTGTAGTACTTAATAAGGCTCCCTTGACATCTGTGCATTATCTAATCTTGGTCATGTTGGTCAAGATCATAATCATGATCATCATAATTATTATATTTGCAGTGCTTAAAAACTATAAAAATATACAGATACTTTTTTTGGGCGTGGCATGTTATATGTATCTCTTTCCTATGCTGTTAAAACATGAATAATAACATTGAACACAAAAAAGAACAGGAAAGGGTTATGGAGGAAAAGAAGAAAAATGAAACAAGAACAGAAAGAAAAACACAACAACATGAAATACAGGGGGGTGCAGCGCAGCCCATCCCTCCTCCCGCAACCCGGCAAAGGAGCCATTGTCACCTTCCCTGGATCCAGCGTGGTCCCCTTGGCCACCCGCGCCCCCATCAACCGGCCTTTAGGGATGGGAAGAGGGGACGCACCACCAACCCCACGCCCACCTCCACCCACCTGGCCCACGAGCCACAGCTGCAGCCCCCCAACCGGCACGGCACGGCACGGGAACCCCAGCGGCTCATCAAGCTAAGGGCAGGGCAGGGTCCCCTGCCGGAGCAGGCGACACCCAGCCGATACACCGGCGTGCAGCCATTCACCCGCGACGGAGCGCAAGGCGAATACTAGGGTTGGGAATCTCTGGCATGAAGCCGATTCGATATGTATCTAGATACACAGGTCCTTTAACACCGAACGTGTCGGCAGCGACGCATTTACGCATATCGTCTTTTAAGCTTCGTCACGCTGTAATTACATCACCCACGTGCCGCTGGTTGGTCTCATTTGAAAGTGCGGAAGTTGATGTCCACACCAGTTTTTATTTGAAGTCAATCGACCAAGAAAAACGGGAGATAATGTCATTTGAGTTTTATAGTTTTATTGCATTCATAAATATGCATTCAAACGCTGCATGGACCATGTATCTAGCTCCATATTTCCATCATTTCTTGTCCTTTTTCAAAACCGAAAGCAGCACAAAAGACCACATATCCCAAGAGCCGTTCTGATGTCAAGAAGGACGAACCGAATGTGATCATTTTTAATAAATTTCCGAACGAGGCGCCAACTAATGAAAGGGAGGCATGCGACGCAAGCAACGGCCGGTTGGTTTGAGCGAGCGACTTCGAAACGTACAGAATGAATATAAAAACTACATTTAGCGCAAGCTAATGCATTATTTCATTAACTCAAGGAAGAAGATGAGCCGTATTTGTTGTCTTTTTCGCTGCATGAGTCGGCGTCTCGGCGAATAGAAGTGACGACAGTGCGCAAACGGCGAAAGAGTAGGCTGTGTGACTTTGCGTGTGACGCAGCTCCGTCACCTGTTCAAGCTTTATTGAGTGCGCAGAAAAAAAAAAAAAAAAAAAAAACTTTATTGGGTCGCATGCCTGAAAATTTTAAATTGAACTGAACTACTTGTCAATATTTTTTAAAATACTTTTTTTCAATGTTATATATATTTTTTCTCTACTATAATCCTTTCAATTTTTTTGTAGATGTGTGTTCGAGAAGCTTGATTGCATGTAGGTATATACTTTTGATAAGGTGATGGGTACAACACCTAACTTCACAGAGACATCCTCCAAACCCTTTTTGTATTAGATGATATATATAATTTTTTTTTCTCACTATTTTGCACTGTATATAACCTGTTTTGACCATAGTATGTGTAAAGGCCAAAAACGCCTATGACCATACCTGCTGTTTGTGTTGAATTGTCAAACATAAAACTATCCAATCTTATTTTTTTCTATTGAATGTTTATCCTAACAAGTTGAATAAATAAGATCAAGCTTCAAAACGGTTGGTTGAGCATGTTTGGTTGTCAGTGGGACGTCAACATTACAAATTTTGAAAAAAAGATTTGGGGATTTTTTTGTCTTTTTGGGTCCAAAATGTGGATTAAAATTGGTCAGTGAAGAAAACAACAGTTTGGACATGAAGTTCAAGGTGTCCTAAAAAAAGGGACCCAACTTGGCCATTGTAAACATTTTTTTCTTTGAAATATAAAGGCAACATCAAATGCATGCAAATTCAGCCAAAATAAGCTTAGGTGTTAAAGGGTTAAAGCCGAGCGATTCGATATGATTCAATACAGTTTAAGAACGATACGGTTCGATACACAGTGAAAACGATACGATAGTAAACATTTGTTGTGTGTGTTCGTACAGTATTTTAAGCATATAAAAAAGACCACATTTATAACAGCAAAATTAAACAACAAAATTTCATACCAATGTTATGTTTTATTTTTTTATGAAAAAAATAAAATAAGGCTTACTATATGACTGTCATTTTGTTGGGTGGGATTGATAATAAAAACTCCAGTGACAGACAACAATAAAGTGCAGTTTTCAATTACTGTATATCCTGGTGTTTCGAACACAAGAGGTAAGTAATTTAAGTGCAAACTTTCAACGTAAACATCTTACAAACAAAAAATATTAATTATATGGTCTGGAAAAAAAGAATTAAACCTGCAACGTTATCATAAATAAATAATTATGCTTTACCACTGGTATAATTGGGGGAATAAAAACATGGCATTTTAGACAGACAGGTCAATAATCATTACTTTAACTTTATACACAGCAGTCTTTCACTTATGCCTGTGCGTCTACATTATTTTATTCCCCATCACTGTCCATATCTTTTTTTGAAAGGCAGATTTTTTCTTGAGGAAGATCAACTAATCCACATGTTAATGTTTAATATACTGCGTTTCGTGGAAAAAAAAAAAAAAAAAAGAACTCCAGAGGATCGTGGAGTAAAAACTCACAACCTCTGTACTGCTCCACACTTCACACTAGCTCTGTCCCATGCGGACAGATCTGGCTGCCTTCCTCTCTTCAAAGTCCGACTTTTGTTTTTCCTGGGTGCGTTGAAAATCAATCGCTGCACGTCGCTGGCGTCGGTGCTCAAACTGTCCATTGTTTTAGCATGTTGCTTCGTTGCCACTACTAGTTTCGTTTTCCTTTTGGGCTGTGAAGAAAACGCTACGGAGCGTGCGTTACAGTGGTTTTGTTAGCTCTCGCGTTGTTATGACACGCCCGTGACGATTGGGTAATGATGGCGACTAGAAGCAGTTCTGCCGAAATGCATTGGAAGTTGAGGCAACCACGACCGTGAGTTGTGCTTGTCCATAATATATCATGCGTGTGGTCTCAATCTAAGTGCGCTGTGTGGTGAATGACACAAGTGCAGCATGTGAAGTAAAAGCTAAATTATCATCCCATTAAGCAACGCATTGAACTAGGCATTAGAAGCAGATTCTTGTGCTAGCGATAGCCGAATTCTAGCTCTACTATCGGTTCATTGAATATTCAATGGCTAATTACTGTCGAATGGTAACTTTACTATCGACACAGCTGGATCTCTTACCTGTAAAACCGGATATCCGGTCGTATCGGTTTATCGTTCTCAAGCTTAGCGAATACCCAGGCAGAGAAGAGAGGTGAAGGCGGAAGCAGGAGAACGCCGAGGAGCCGCCGCGGGGGTATGCGAGATCGGAGCCCCGACCTTCCCCCACTCCCATGGCTGGCAGCCCAGGCAGAGGGGAGGCCACGCCCCAGGAGCCATGTCATAGAGGAAAAAGTTTGAGACCCACCTACCACCCTATTACTGTGGCTGCCAGGTCCCCGGCTGGCAGCCATTACCTAGCACCGTGATGGGATTGTGTGGGGAGGGTAGTGCAATGTATGCATTAAAATAGCTGAGCTCGGCAGTGGGACCGCTGCATGGAATTTCTACCCAGCTGCCTGTCCCGCCACCCTTTGCTGGAGCTCCCCTGTGGAGTATGATGTGTGTAGTGCATTAAAAAAGGTGCGGGAATGGCTTGGCCTGCCGTGAGGAGGCAAACATGAGCAACCCCTCTCAACAGGTCCTATCGATCCCACAACCTTAGTGTGTGATGCATTAAAATCGGGGGAGCCGGGCGGGACTGTACGGCCCTGGGCAGGGACTGTATGGCCCCGTCCCAACTCTCCCCGGAAGAATGAATGAGTATATAAGTGCCAGGGTGAAAGACATTTACAGTGCAAAGTGAGGAGTGCGTGAATTAAGAGGCAAGCTCCCGCAGGCATGGCCCCGTCCGGGAGAACCATCTGCCGCAGGGTGGGAGAAGCGCCAGGGCCTCGATTACCCCCCGCCCCAGACCGCCCCTGGCACACCTGCATCTGCCCACCCCATCCCCTGCCACCCGAGCACCCACCGCGCACCCCGAGCAGGCGCTACGCCAAGCACCGGAGACTAGGGGATATCCACCCCACCGGCAAGGTACAGCAAGCCCCACCCAAGGCCCCATGGGACCCAAGAGGCCCCGCCGACAGGAGGGCGGCAGCAGCCGCCGCCGTCCGGAGAGGCGGACAGGGCCGGAGACAGACCAAGGGGACTGAGCCGCGGCCCCCCCAACCCACCCCCGGGCCAGGATGGGTGCGCGTTTTGACACAAGGGAGCACCTCCCCATTACAAGGAGACGCGGCTCCGGCCGGGCCAAAGAAGAGATTTATCAAACACCCTTAAATGTGTGCCGAGGACCAGTGAAGTGGATTATTAAAACATAGTTTGTTAATTGTTCTGAATCTGGTAATTTATACAAATGGTGTCCCAGAAAAATGCATACATTCCCCAGCAGCTGTCAACCAAACGGTCTATGGGTTTCTTTGTAGGAAAAAAAAAACATTTTTTGTATATCCGCCTGTACTTAACAGATGTTTTATTTTCAGTTGGGGATGGGGAGGGGTCCCCATTAACCACGAAAAACCAGGGATCACTGTATGTTGGGATAGTTAGGAAAAAGAAAATTATAATTATTCAGTAATATATTCAGTGACATTTTACAATTAAACCACTATTTAGGCAACATTCACAAAAGCCATGTCTGCACTCATGATATGTTTTCCTCATATATTTAAGGTGTCTTGAGCACAATTTCCTTTTACCTGTTTTTTAGTCTTCCAAATCAGTGAAGGGCAAATTCTTCCTTTTCTGCACAAAATAAGAATGATGATAACATGAAGGCCACTGTCAGCGTTTAAACTATTCGATGAAAAATAGTTCCCAGCATGGTCGGAAAACTACCCAAATATAAATATATATACATACTAAAACATCAAAATAAATATAGTGCATACTTTACATTGTATTTGGACTTCATAAAGGCTATGAGGGAGCTAAGAGTGAGGCTGTATGGGACAGCCGGAAGGCCATACTTTGCCAATACCTAAACCCTGCCGTGAAAATAATGTCCATCAAGAAACAACAAATGAGTACCAAGCAACAATCTCTGGTACTAGTTTCAGAACCAAACCAAAGATGTTATGTGCAACCTTGCCCAAAGGGAAAAGGATATATTGTATACGTCCAAATAAAACTCATTTTTGAACTACAGCACAACTGACAGGCACTCACACTACACTTTAAATACAGTATATACTTTATATCATATCAGTTACAACAGCATACCACTCACATTTTGTGATTATACATTTGTACTGTGTAAACACACAGTATGCAAACACATTCCTATGAACACACACAACAAACAATCAAGGCGCAGGGTTTCTGAAGCAAGTGATAGCAGCATTTTATACCAAAAAGGAGCACAACTATCATACTGTATAGTGATCTCCTTTGTCTTACTCTTTTCCTTACAGCTTGTCATGTTAGAAGCTGCTGTAGCGTATCATCCTTTTCAATTTAAAGCCTATTTTCACCAGGCATTGAATCGATCTGAAACGAACTGTGCCGGTTGTCTTCAAAGACATTTGAACTCTCATCCAAGCAGGCTTCATCTGTTCACGCAACAAGGCTAAGGAATGAAATGACCTGGATGAATGACAATATTCACTGGCACGCCTGTCTCAGTAACCTTCTCTCTTCCACCAACTCCCCTCATGTCTTTCCTCCCTACATCTATCAAGCTTCAGTCTTCCTTGGGCTCTTTTGCCTGGCAGATCCATTGTCATCATTCTTATGCCATTAAAGTTACATTCTCTCCTCTGGATTTGTTCAAATCTTATAATTTCTTTCAAATTGGATTCCTTTTATCTGTGACAGACCACATACTGCATGCAATATAAAGATTAGTTTAACACCAATACCATATTTTGGCTCCCAACAGAGATTCCAGTCTGGCTGTGTGGTATCGGCCAATGTTGATACTGTTTTTTCAAAACATACAGTATGCAGGTAGCCCCCGGGTTACGAACAACTTCTGTTCTTACGCTGGTGACGAAGCCTGAGTTTCCACGTAAGTCGGAATTACCCTTTAAGTACCCCTAGATCTCAAAATAACTGTCCAAAAACATGTATTATACTTCATTGCACTGCCCTCGCCAAGATATTGGAGCCAAGTTTTAGCTAGACAGCAAGCTATGCTCCGAAATGACGATGTCAGACATCCGTGTGATTTGCTGTCTTTATTCATCTGCTCATGACATTAACACTTGCAGTATGAAACTAAAACAAACATTAAATTAAACCAGTTTCATCTTCAATAAAAGCAGTTCAAATTTGCGTTTATAACTAGCTTCTGATACGGCAACAACAATCCACACAAATTAATAGCATTTATCAGTTAGCGTCCTCACATCATCAAAAACAATCACACAAACTTGCCCAAGTTTCAACCATTCTTAAAAACACACAATAAACAGTACAAAAGGTGTCAAACTGTATACAGGCTGTGGATGCTTCACAAGCGACAAATGTGCGCGCAGGCATGAAGCATTAAACTATCGCCTCTCTCTCACTTGTCTCTCGCACACGAAGTCAATGTGCTCCTCCTCGTGTGTGTACGTGTGTTCTTCTTCGTGTGTACATGCGCTATAACTTGCGTGCGGAGGTACGACCTGGTCTGCGCTTCCTCCACCAAAATAAAAGCATGCATCACAAAACAAAAGTCAACAATTTTTTTTTCCAAACCAACTGGAGACAAAAGTGCGGACGAGACTCCGGCGTTGTAAAGTCAAAATCACATAAGTCGGGTTGGTCGTAACCCAGGGACTACCTGTACAGGACAATATATATCATTTGCCTTTTAGTACTAAATTACTGCATACCCACTTGAATGTTAAATAATTGCGATCATGGCTTGGTCAGACAGTGCTTAGCAACCTTTGTACCTCCCTGGTATGAGCGACAAAAAAAGAACACTCCAAAACTTGAGACTCTCAAAAGCAAGTGTTACTTAAATAATTAAATTATTTCATTTTACTGCTTTTTCAATTTGTTATCAAACCTGATACTCACACATGCACAATATGAAATAGAAATAGACAGATGTGGGTTTTTCAGAACCGATACTGATTAATAATAGTTAGAGGGGCCGATAACCGATTTTAGGAGCTGACATTCATTTGCAGTAAAACTTTAAAAATTTGCTTTGAAAAAAATTTAAAATAATGCAAACACTGAACTTCATTGAAATGCATAAAGCATGTTTATTGAATCACACAAATAGAAAATAAGAGCTCCAGAAGGGCTTGGATATCTCTTATAAAGTTGAATAAAAGGTTATGGGTTCCATTCTCCGCCTTAATGACCTCATTTAAGTATTTTTGAGAAAGATACTAAACCCCACGTTGCTCCTGGTGTTGCGTCACCAGTAGGTAGATGAGGATAAAGTGTGAAGCGCTTTGAGGGCCTTAAAAAAGCGCAACAAAAATGTTACTCCATTTACCATTACCATTTAACCATTCAGAGGACGGGGTGAATGAGGGATGCGTGGCTGCATCTGAGCAGATACCGATATACGTCAAATTTCCAAATATCGGCGCCGATAATCATCTATCTCTAGTATGAAAGTCTTGAGATCTCTGTTAAAGAAAAAAAAAAAAAAAAAAGTTCCAATGGGGAGGGGAGGAATCCTTCATTGTTCGACAACACTCCTGGAAAATAGGTAGCTATGCAAACACAAATCAAATGTACTCCTGAGATGCCCTTTGTGGCAGTCAATAGATGCACAGAAAAATAACAGGAGCGATTACTCAATGTACAAAAAATGCCATTACTAACCTAAAACAAAAGCAATAGCACAGTAAAGAATTTTACGGGACAATTCCACAGTCAGTGCCATTATACCATATATTAGCTCAGCTCATGTGGTAATCACTTTTGCTACCGGAGGACAGAATTTTGCGACCCTACATTTGTCCCCATTTCCTAACCAAATCAACATCTCTATAGATGCTCATGTCAATGTCAGTATTCATAAAACTTCCCAGTACGTATTACCATTTAACGTGTACATTTATCCACCATTTAAGCAGTGGTTCTTAACCTTACTAAAGGTATCGAACCCCACCGGTTTCACATGTGCATTCACTGAACCCTTCGGAATTAAATAATGAGGCTTTTTGGGTTTTATTCTAATTCCAAACTGATGAATCTAAGTGTTGGGAGTTACTGTGTTTAACGAATTATCTCATTTAGGCTATGTCATGTCTAAATGGTTAAGTTACATCTTGTTGAGAAATGAGGAGCAATTTTGGCTGACTGAAATCTAACACTTGTGGCAGTCATTTTGGCTCATTGTATGTAATTTGATCATTGTATGCAAATGTCTTACCATCCGTCCCAATAAACGGGGTTTTGAGAGTGTGAGCTCAGAGCCTGCCATGCCATGCCTCTGCTGAGTGTTTTTCTACACTTAGACATGAATTAGTATTTAACCTTAACACTGAGGTAATAAGCTAATATCTAATGTAAGCAAATGCCCGTTCAAATTTCTTCTCATTTTGACCTCCTATATTAGAACAGGTCAAAATGATTGGTTTGATATTTTTATCTTTACAGATATAGATATGTCTAAGGTATTCGCTAAACCCCTGGGGTTCGATTGAACCAAGATTAGGAACCAATGATTTGAAGGGTACGCCCGTACATCAAAAATGTGACCGCCAAATAAACATTCAACATGCAAATTAGGGCTGCAGCTATCGATTATTTTAGTAGTCGAATAATCGATTAACTATTTAGTTCGAATAATCGAGTAATCGGATAACGACCATAAAAAAAAAAAAAATCAAAATACTTGAGCTAAGCCTCAAATGGTATAAAAAAAAGGGTATCAATGTACAACAAAAGAACAGTTGGCTAACTTACATAGAAAAAGTCCGCTAGCTTAAATGCTATAAAATGCTAACATTTTTTTTACAATGCTTTTAATGAATGGTTCAGACATATATTCCCACAAAAAATGGCTAAATATACCAATAAACTAAATTCCGAATGCTTTAAAAAAAAACATTAGCTCAAACAAAAATTAGCTTATGTTGGTCTAAACAGGGAGCAGATGGATTCAGCCATGTGAAATGAGGTAGACTAGAGGGCCGTGTATCCACCCAAATCAATAAAACTAAATGCAAACACTTTCAAAACAAACCATTACAACGCCACTTTAATTAAACGAATACTCAAAGCAGCCAAATTTAATTCGAATCTTTTTTTCTAATCTAATACTCGAGTTAATCGATTAATCGTTGCAGCACTAATTCAAATACACTTGCTAGAATAAAACTCTCCTAAGCTAAAAAAAACAAAAAAACAAAAAAACACCTCTTCTACCTATTCAGCAGCGTTTGTTTCGGTGGCCATCTTGGCAAGGGCTGCAAGTCCTACTTATTTTAAATTGTTACTGGCAGTCGAGTACATACAGTGGTACCTCTACATATGAAGTTAATTCGTTTCAGGAGTCTGTCAGTCGAAATGGTCATATGTCGAGCAGGATTTTCCCATAAGAGTACATTATATTTCCATATATTCCCACAAAAAATGGCTAAATATACCAATAAACTAAATTCCGAATGCTTTAAAAAAAAACATTAGCTCAAACAAAAATTAGCTTATGTTGGTCTAAACAGGGAGCAGATGGATTCAGCCATGTGAAATGAGGTAGACTAGAGGGCCGTGTATCCACCCAAATCAATACAACTAAATGCAAACACTTTCAAAACAAACCATTACAACGCCACTTTAATTAAACGAATACTCAAAGCAGCCAAATTTAATTCGAATCTTTTTTTCTAATCTAATACTCGAGTTAATCGATTAATCGTTGCAGCACTAATTCAAATACACTTGCTAGAATAAAACTCTCCTAAGCTAAAAAAAACAAAAAAACAAAAAAACACCTCTTCTACCTATTCAGCAGCGTTTGTTTCGGTGGCCATCTTGGCAAGGGCTGCAAGTCCTACTTATTTTAAATTGTTACTGGCAGTCGAGTACATACAGTGGTACCTCTACATATGAAGTTAATTCGTTTCAGGAGTCTGTCAGTCGAAATGGTCATATGTCGAGCAGGATTTTCCCATAAGAGTACATTATATTTCCATATATTCCCACAAAAAATGGCTAAATATACCAATAAACTAAATTCCGAATGCTTTAAAAAAAAACATTAGCTCAAACAAAAATTAGCTTATGTTGGTCTAAACAGGGAGCAGATGGATTCAGCCATGTGAAATGAGGTAGACTAGAGGGCCGTGTATCCACCCAAATCAATACAACTAAATGCAAACACTTTCAAAACAAACCATTACAACGCCACTTTAATTAAACGAATACTCAAGGCAGCCAAATTTAATTCGAATCTTTTTTTCTAATCTAATACTCGAGTTAATCGATTAATCGTTGCAGCACTAATTCAAATACACTTGCTAGAATAAAACTCTCCTAAGCTAAAAAAAACAAAAAAACAAAAAAACACCTCTTCTACCTATTCAGCAGCGTTTGTTTCGGTGGCCATCTTGGCAAGGGCTGCAAGTCCTACTTATTTTAAATTGTTACTGGCAGTCGAGTACATACAGTGGTACCTCTACATATGAAGTTAATTCGTTTCAGGAGTCTGTCAGTCGAAATGGTCATATGTCGAGCAGGATTTTCCCATAAGAGTACATTATATTTCCATTAGTTTGTTCCACAGCCCAAAAACCTAAATCCTGAATCCTTAATAAATACTGCTGTTATCATCGTAAACAGACACGGCGCTCCCCATACGCATAACGCGCACTGCGCATAGGGCACCAACTTTGCCTGAAGGGGCACAAAAAAAAAATCAAGTTTGTAAAAAATCCTAAAAAATAGTAATTGTAATAATAACAACAATATATAGTATTTAAAATAAAACTTTGTAAAGCCTGATAAATGCAAGTAATACAAATATAAGTAACATAGGCTCATTATTTACACAAAAAAATAATCTCCTGTGCGGCCCTCTCGTCAGTCTACCTTTGGTCCCCCCCTCAATTCCCTAGTGGTTTGCTCCATTACGCTTCAGTCGCAAATTTGGCAGAAGTTTATTCTTGAAAGGAAATGTCATCGAAAAGACAACAAGAGTCGGGGGAGGAAAAAGCAGCGAGATGATGCCCGCGCATCACTTGCAGGTAAGAATGTTTTTTTATTTTTTTTATTTTAAATAATTATTTATTATCAGCTACGTTTACATGACTACAATAATCTGATACTGGGAATAACCAGGTAATGACAATAATGAGATTTGATGCATTTACGTGCACTTCAGTGATGTGATATTCAGGAAAAAACTGGTTTACATGTTAAGTCAATAGTTCGATTTCTTTCCAAGTGCATGACGTAAAACTCTTGGTCTCAGCATAGGCTTTTCTCCATGTTTACCAAAAACCCATGATTGCTTGAAGTTGTCCCACTGAACCTCTTCAAATGTGGGTGTGGCGATTGCGTTACACAAGCTCGCTAACTGCAGAGTAGGCCCATAGGCTGAAAGCAAATCAGTTTGGCGTCCCTAAGGCCTCTCTAGCGACATCCGTTTTTCCATTTGTACACATGCTCAGAGATGTAAAATAGCATTTATGCCTAGGGCACCAAAATAGCTAGCGCCAGCCCTGATCGTAAATAGCAATTACAAAGAGCAAAACCAAATAAACTATGAATAAAAGTCATAATAATAATATAGTAGTAATAATAAAAATACCTGTAATAATGTAACAAATCGTGTTCTGATGTGGCGGACGTTTTTTGTTGTATCTGAACGAACTGCTGGGCTGACGTGACAGTGAGATAGGAAGTAAAATAGAACCGCACTCTGTTTTAATGTTTTGATGCTGGCGTTGATGTTGATGGATTAAATGATTAGAAACTTGAAGAAGCTGGCGATTTCTTTGGCAATTGGACCACAAAATTGCCACCTTAACTTATAAAGACAGGCGAACAGAGGAGGCCCGTCATAAACCGTCTACAGCTGTATTGTTGAGCGATCTATATCACGGATGCACACATTTTTCTATCATGCCTATCTTCATGTCAATGGTAACGGTAAGCTTCACCTTTTTCCTTTTTTTCACCACCTGCACTAACATTGTTGAAACCCATGCTTTCCCTCACAAGAAAATCTATCATGCGTCAGTCTTGTGGGAAAACAAAGACACTGTGGGGCTGTCATTGATCGTCGTATTTAGAACGCCATCGGATGTAGAAACAAATGGCGAGTCAAATTTTATGTCGGATGTCGAAAAGATCATGTGTTGAAACGATCGTATGTCGAGATACCATTATACATATATATGGCGGAAAACACAGACAAGACTGAAAAAGCAGTTTCTGCTCTTGCACACCTCTTTAAAAGGAACTGCTGTATTTTAGGCCAAAACAACTGTTGCGTTTGATAGAACAATATGTCTATATGCTGCCATAGCAGATTCATGGTGCATTAAGCCCCTGAACTATTTTTAATTTGCCTGTTTTACCCTGAAAACCCGCGTTTACAGACGTCGCGCAACCGTTTTTGTTTCAACCCAGCCATGAAAACAAGGTAAGTGATTATATCTATTATTCAAAATGTATGTCATTTTCTTCTTAGAATTATTAATTGATGTCTAATATTGTGTTAAAAAAAAAAAACGACTTTAAAAAATTATTCACTCGCATATTTTAAACTTTTAAACAAATTACGTCACAATGAAAAAATGACGTCTGTAAAAAAGTCACGCATATCTACTTCATAACTATCGCTAAATTGTATTTTTTTGTTTTTGTTTTTGTTACTGTCGCATTTTCCCAGATATGTTAGATGATATTCAATCCAAACAGAAAAATTGAAAAAAAAAAGTTTAAAAGGGTAAATATATGAAAAAGAAAATCTCAACCACTCCTTGATGTCTGTGATTTCTGCATCGCAGCCCTTGTTATATGACCATGTTTCACCCATAAAATCCCCAAAAAATCCAGCTGTGGCCATTCACAGCTGTGTCTTGACACTCGGTGATACATGCGACATGCAGTTTTTGGATCGAAACAAGGTAAGTACGTGATAATATCTCGTTAAAGTCATGGCGTCTGTAATTCTGCTCTCGCGTGCTCTCACCTGCATATAGGGTTTTGCTGATTTTTTTTTTTTTTTTTTTTTTTTTTTTTTTTTAATGCCCTCCTTTTCAAAAATTTTCTTCCCCCAGAACATTGAGATTTTACGCTTTCCAATGATGTATCACACATGCATTTCGGACAATTTTGAAATTGGGCCAACTTGAGGGTCTCAGAGCGGAACTTCAAGTCACCTGAGTGTTTTCCGCCATATAAGTTAATATATACGTTAATTCTGAGTACTCGACACCTCCATTTTAATCTGGGCCCCTCCCAGTACTAAAATCGGTGCATCACTGATAGGAATACACAATTTAGTATTTAATAGGGGTGGCACTTAAGTGTATGGTGTTCTCCAACACCCTCAACACAAAACAAAGCAAAGCAAAGAACTCCTCACAGATATCCTGTGTAATTATGTAATCTCATTATTCAATTCTGGCAACTTTGTCCAAAAATAATCTATCAAAATGGCTTCTTATTGTCAGGGCAATGCTGTGTATACTATACTACATAGTCATCGGTAAAGAAATGCTTGTTAATAATGTGACCTTTTATTACAGCTGAGCTACCATCGCAATTTCTCTAGAAATTGCATTTTCTAGTTCATCAGTCAAGTTCTTTCTTTAAATTGCTAAATTTCTTTACATAACACAGTTCACAGCATTTTGACTCAGGAGACTTTCCCCACACAAGTTAATTTTTTTTTTTAATGAATATTGATCATGCCGACCTGTTCCACATTATTGACAGTAAAGAAGAAACATAGCATTGGTGACACCAGCATAGTGTTCGCCGAACTGACAGGTGGTCAATCCGCCGCCATGACAGTGAGCATGTTTTCCTCTCTGTGTTCGTGAAGCCCATATTTGGGTATTTGGGCAGTACACATTCTCTATGTCATTAAGATTATTTATTTGTTTTTAGATATATTGCCACTTAACGATGGTGGGACAGAAAGAATTGTGTGAATGTGAGACCAATTGGTTGCCTGTTTATTTACAGCAGGGGAAGTCAACGTCGGTCCTCGAGGGCCCCTATCCAGCTTGTTTTCCATGTCTCCCTCCTCCAACACACCAGACTCAAATAATCAGGATCGTTATCAGGCTCCTGCAGAGCTTACTAATGAGCTGATCATTTGATTCAGGTGTTTTAAAGGAGGGAGACATGGAAAACAAGCTGGATAGGGGCCCTCAAGGACCAGAGTTGGTTACCCCTGATTTACAGGTGGCAAACATGTTGGGGTTTAGTCGAACATTATTAGCTGGATAGCTCCAGGTCGCCATGAACATGGTAAGCAATATTGAAAATTTATAAATTGAAAAGTTTCACACTTTTATGGCATGAACACAGACTACTGGAGAAGTAGATTAGGGTTATCCTGCTATTTATCATTAATGGCTAGATTCAGGCAGGATAATCATTCAAAATATCAGTCCTCCCACTCACATCACTCTTCTGTGCAGGCAGCTGAAGCCATACAATCATTACTTCCCTTGGAATACCTAAGAATTTTACACTTTGGCTACAGCAAATGATAAGTGCAGCACCTGAATTTCAAGTAGATAATGATTATAGTCTGTCATCCATCAGTCCAAAGATAAACTTTTTGTTAGAGTCATGCTCATCTTTTTCAGTATTAATGTGATTGATGGTGCAAAAATTGAGCATTGCGCTCAATAAAACCAGAGGTTGTAATTGCTGGCTAGGTGGCTTCAATATAGTAAAGGTGTGTATTATCTTACAACTGATATTTAAGTCTGTCGTGGTCCTTGCCCAGATTCTCCTCTCCTTTTACTTTTTTAACACTTAGTGTTTTAACCCGTGACATTAGCTCAATCTTGGCAGGCTGGGTGTGACAGACCTGGGAGTGCACCTGTATCTCATCAGTAATCACCACAGCATTTAAGGAGCGGCCTGGGCAGCAACCAGTTTGCAGAAGAGTCTGCCAGTTACAAACGGTACATCAGTCGACTAAGGGCTGATTTATGCTTAGGTGTTCCATTGACAGCGAGGTGACGGTCGCAGACCCAAAGTCGTCATTGAGCATTTGAAGTTCTGTGTCCAGGGAACGCGTTGCTCTGTAATTCACTGTCAAGCCACTAGAGGGGTGTGGCTTTGTCTTTGTACGGTTTTGTGGTACTTTTGTCAACTACTTTTAGTTTTCCTCTGGTCATAGACAGCAATGGCAAAGGAGGTGGAACGTGTGTATATGCAGCTGCAGCTTATCAATACTGAACAACAAATGTTGTTAATACAAATGTTGAAGCGTAGGCGACACAAGAAGTTTGAGAATGTTTGAAAATGGTGGTGTTGTTGTGCTGAGCTGGAAACAACGTTCTGAGCGGACCAATAACAGTCCTTTGACATTCACGTCACGTTGACGTGACTCGTAGTCGGGATTTTTGAGAGGCGCACGTGAAGCTACGGTGTAGGGTCATATATCGGGTCTGCGTTAATGCCAAAGGTCCGCCGATACTGCAACGCAGAAGCATAAATCAGCCTTAAGCCGTATTGAAGAATACTGATTTTTGAAGCATTGCCTTATTTATGTTTTTGCCATCGCATTCACTCATCAAAGCCCTCAAAGTCTCCTGGAAGAAGCCACCTGCCACAGGCACTGACTGGCTCATCGCCCCCGACAACTGCTCAACACCTTATCTTTGTTAAATAAAATCCTTTCACTCTCCAGCTGCTTTATGGTCGCACTTTGGTCCGCATTGGCTTCGCCTACCCTGCCCTGATAGTTTTTCACTTTAAATTACTGTATTGGCCCGAATATAAGATGGTGTTTTTTGCATTGAATTAAGACTGAAAAAATGGGGGTGGTCTTATGTTCGCGGTCTAACCGTTATGCCCATTCACGACGCTAGATGGTGTCAGATATCATTGAAGCGACGTTCTGTCATGACGGATCTCAGCTACTCTCAAGTTTAACCAGCTTGCATTATTTTATTGCAATGTTTTTCCTTATTCAGATTTGTTTCAAAACTACAGTTACAGTTAGACTTCACTTTGATGGTTAATGCAGTTATTGCAATTTTGTTGTTTTATCACAATAGATTGGTTTATTTACATTTCAAAAACCAGAAGCCATTCATTTACAAATGTGATTGCACTTTAGTTTACATATTTAAATGTTCAGATATTAACATTTGAATGAGGCAAAATAACATGCTTTTTCTCTCAAAAATATATTTTATAATCATTTGTTTCAGATAAACTGTAATTATTTTCTGTATAAAAATTAATTTGGTGTTCAAAAAGTTTTTTTTTTTTCAAACTTGAGTCTTGAAAAAGAGGGGGTTGTCTTATAATCAGGGCCGTCTTATATTCGGGCCAATACGGTATAATAATTGATGATTAATTAAATGTTTACATATTACACTCATTTGGATGGCAAAATAAATAGGACATGTAAAATGTTTCTATTTTAAAACTACTCCCACATTTTTTTATTTATTTTTTTACATTTAGTGCTTGTTGTGTACGTGTGGGCAAAAATACCATCAGTTATCCCTCCATCAAAAAAATAAGCCAATAAATAACTCTAAACTTGATTTTATGAAAGACTTGTGCCATTTGTGTTTCATCTCATTATAAAAGGTTTGTTCTGCTCGATGAGCCATGGTATCATCAAATAAACTGTTAAAATAATTTTTACAAAAGGTTAAATTAAATGTTTGCTGGCTGCATATCACTTCAGTGCTTGTAAATGTTGCGTGTAAGCAATGATGGGATTTTCAGCTTCCTGACACGAAGAAACTAACATGTACAACTCAGTTAAACTACCTCATTTACCTGCACAATCAGCCTGGGGCTCGCTTAAGGCTGTCTTCTCGCCATTCCTGTCTCTCCACAAATAGCAGCATCTCAATGTCAGATTCCTGAAGTTTCTAGATGACATCATAGTCATTGTCCTCACCAAACATGGCTACTTGTGTGCATAACTACAGGAGGCAGAGAGGCGGATACTCTGGTGCATCCTTGGGCTTTACGCTCTCAAAATTGAAGATAGAATTTGTGGGATTAAGGCGACATCCTTTAGTATGGCAGCCTTTCCATCCTTTAAATTACTAAAACCTAAGAATTGGTATGTATAACTCTATTGGACTAATCCCACTTGGGCAGATCACTTTTTTCAACCTTTTCCTCTGGTAAAATGATTAAATTAACACCATACTATTAATAATCAGACACTCCAACAGCTTACATCCACTTTCCATTACCTCTTAAAACAGTTGTCCCATTGTGGAACTACTCTTAGGAGTAGAAAGAATTTGAAAGAAATTGTGAAGTTTTTAGTCCACACTTCAGTGAACATAGTTTAATTTACTAATAAATGATTAATTGATGACTGTCCTTTCCTTCAAAAACTATCACACTCACTCAGTTAACTTCAGTTGCAAAAACCCCACCTTATGAGTCTTTTATCCAAGCACATTTAGACACTCAACCATTAACACTCATATGCTGCCATACCCTTGCAAAGAATTAGAACCAGGGAGACAATGCTGCTCATTAACGGATTTTAGCAAGAGTTTTCTAAGATATGACTCAGATATGACACTCTGAAGTCGTCTGATTTAGGATTCGATGAGTGAATCTGATGCTGGGTACAGTGTAGGTACAAAGCGTAATATGGAAACTTTTTATGCTGGAAGAGGGATAACAGTTGAGAGAAAAGCTAATTGGATGTTTTCATTGGCAACAGTTATTTTATACAATGCAGAGGTCATTGACTGGCCAACTCTCATCTTTATTTCATCGTTATGCAGACGCTACGGTATATTGTTCTTTTTACGGTTGTAGGAGTGCCTTTGGGGAATTCAATGACAGCTGACATGAGGAGTTCAGAATTATTGTTAGCTGGAATTAGAGTGTGCCTTTTCAGAAAGCAGTGCATGGCAGTTATGCATTTAGAATATTTGATAGAATGTGCTACAAATGTCATAGAAGTCAAACAACAATTCTAAAAGTTGTCAATTTTAGAATCGAGAATCCATGAACTGTAGCGCAGAATGGAATGTAGCCAATCAACGAAGCACTCTGACTTGGGGATGAAGATGCACCTTTAAATAAAAACATATACTAGCTGTCTAAACTGGTGTGGTATTTTGTGTACATGTAGTAGATGAAAGGTTCTCTCTTGTTGGAAAGAAGTATTTTTCAAAGCAGGTTTCTTTTGATGACATTGCAATTCTACAACACCTCTGACTCTGGTCCCTACAAGTTGGGGTACCTCTGTTACCTGAAAATTTTCTTCTCACCTCAATACAGTGGAGGCAACCCAGAGGCAGCTTTAAGTCTCTTGTACTTTAGTAAACTGCTTCCAATGGCTATCTTAACTTGGAATTCTGTTGTATCTTTTGCAGAAGTGTTATAGCTTCATAATAAAGTTGCACCGATACCAGTATCGGCAGGGGGTGCCGATCCGGCGCGAATTGGTGGTATCGGTATCGACGAGTACCAACATTTAGGGCGCCGATACCATCTACTGGCATCACTTGAACGCAAATGTACTGTCCTCCCCACGTGACCTAACTTCCCAAATCCCGATGCTTGACATCTGTATGTCTTTGCCTCGAAATTGCCAAACAAAATTAACACGTTCGGCTTCAATATTAAAGATCTTCACTACAACGCATATCCGCTTTGTTACGCTGATTTTCTACCATGGCACTCACAAACGATTAGCATGCGTAAGCTAACGCCTGCTGATGTAGCGCCGATGGGATCAGAAAGGTTAAGACCGTGGGTGACTAAGCAAACTCATGGTTTCATGATGAACAATGAGTGGCAAATTAAGAGCGACGTACTTCAAACTCGCCCTGTTTATGAAAGTCGTTTGTCATATGCTGGTGTTGTGCAGTAATGAGCAGAAGTGATTTCTGTGGCCAGAAAACACTCAAGCGGCGCAGCGCGCACACTAGATATCATCAGATAGCAACCTAGATGTCCTATGTTAGGTCCCATGCCAACTCTCGCGCGCACACACTAGATATCATCAAATAGCAACCTAAATGTGCTGCATTAGATCCCATGCCATTAGCTGCGTGAGCCCAGAGCGACGCGTAGCCCATATACTACATTGATGAATTAGAAACAGCCATAACTGAATGGAAGTTAAGCAGGCCAAATCAATCCATACCAGTGACTTTAGATAATGCTGCAAATACTGTTAATTCAGCACATGTTACAGATGGACTCGGACCACAAATAGGATGTTTTGCTTATATGGTAAATATAGCTGCTAAGAGAGCTGCAGCAATCAAGAGTGTGCCCCACTCTACAAACAGTAAAGATTGTTCTCAGCACTTATATATAAAATTTCTTCAGGTCAGTAAGAAGCACACAAATATTATGCACTAAAATGCTTATTTATATGATGGCACTGTTATTTTTGCTTGTTAGCAAATTAAAAAAAAAAAAAAAAAAAAATCTCTAGTAATAATAAAAATAATAATAATAACAGTCGTATTTATGTTTCAGAGCACTAAATGTATTGAATTGTATCGAAAATCGTACCGAACCGTGACTTAACTGTATCGTTGCATCCCTTATACGTATAATATATATATATATTTATATATATATATATTTATATATATATATATTTTTTTTGCAAACAGAGTGGTATCGGAATGGTATCTATATCGGCCGATACTGCACAGCCAGGTATCTGTATCGGGCCCAAAAAATGGTATCGGTGCAACACCACTTCATAATACAACCACACACTTAAGCTCTGGGATATAACTGCAACGATCTGTGCACTTTCACTACACTACCAATTTGGAATAACAATAGTTTTTCAATAAAGTTGTTGAAGTAACAAAATTGTCCAGAAATACAATGACATTGCCAAAAGAAACAAAAATATTTACAATTTGTACTGCACAACACTCCAGTGGCCTGTACTACGAATGGATTTCAACCTCCCCACAAGTAACCCAGGGTACCAGCGGGAAACCGAGGTTGACAAAACCTAGTTACCTAGTTTGGGGTCAATCGGTGCTACGACGCTGATTATGAGGTTGATTTGTTGAATTTGTGTTAACCCAATCAGAGTTACTGCGCATTCACGTAAAAGGGGGCGGATACCAGAGTCAAACACAACTTTTGACAATTGCACAGGCACCTTATTTCACAGACGAGGAACGTGTGATAATTAAGCTCTTCAATCTCTGCAGCAATGCTGACAGCTCCTCCTGTAACGAGTCACGTGACATTTTGGAGGGAAAATAACAAGCAGTACTCAGTTTGGACATTTAGGGATGTACGTAGTTCCCATGCGGTGTACTGACTTTTGTTGCCAGGGGTTTAGATATTAATGGCTATACTTTGAGTTATTTTGAGGGGAAAATTAGATATTAATGGCTATACTTTGAGTTATTTTGAGGGGAAAATAAATTAACTATTATATAAGCTGCACACAGACTACTTTTCATTGTGTCAAAGTGTCATTTTGTCAGTGTTGTCCAATGAAAATATATACTTAAATATCTGCAGAATTGTGAGGGGTGTACTCACTTTTGTGATACACTGTATGTTTAGCTTGTGCTCTGCAAGAGCTTTTGAAGGTATACTGTAAAAATCAGAGGCTTTTCAACTGGTGTTTGCAACACTGTACATTGTATTTCCAAGAAGAAAAAAAACGGCAGTTAATATTTAATAAAGCAAATTCTATGTTATTGAAATTAAATAGCATCTAACTGTAACCATTCATTGTTGCAAAATTAACGACAGAATTAATAGCACATATATCTTTGAAGAAAAAGCAAACGTTGTGTGGTGGTTACAATAGCAAGCGGCTAGGCCAAGAGTTGACACAACTTCTTAAATGAACAATTTTGGTGCAGTCAAAGTACTAGTAATGCAATCTGATGAGACATTCTTTGAATAGAAAATACTGAGCACTCAGCCAGAAAGAACACGAAGAAAAAGGAAAGTGTTCAGAGATCTATGTTAGTCCATGCTTTTGGCTAATGATTAACAGGTAATATATTGAAGACAATTAAAAAATAAAAAAAAATTTAAAAAAAAAACCTTTTCAGTAAGTGCTTTCATACTCTAAACCAAGGCACAAAGTGGCGTGAATGAACTAGACGCCGTGTTGAGGTGCCTCCTATTGTTATTCAAATCACCACTTTAATTTTGGCAACAGCAGCATCTAGTCATTTAGTCTCAAGATGGTGATTTCCTTGACAATTTCTTCAGGATCCTACTATGAGGCTATTGGTTTTTATAAGGCTTTTTGAACACCAACATACGTGTGTACATCTTTTTTGGCTGTAAAAATACTCTGCATTCCTGTCCAGTATATATAGAAGGCTGGATCTCGTTTGATAGCCTACCCACAAAGATAATGTTAATTTGCACCATCCTGTTTATATACATTTGTGGAGTCACAAGAGTGCCAAAATTAAAAAAAATATATATATATATGAATGAGTAAATAAAGAGAAATAAATTAATTAAAATGTACATTTTGTCAGTTTCACGTTTTGTCATTAAAAAACACACACACAAAAAAAAACAATGACAATTTTTCTCTTTGCCTTTACTATTTAACTTTTCTATCACAATTGCCTTTTGCCTTTATTTTTACCAATTAAAAAAAAAAAAAGTTACTCCTGTGATTCCATAGTTCTCAAGTAGGCTTTATATAGTGTACTATAGTAGCCTTATTATAATGCATATTTATTGTACGTAGTTGATTGCTGTAACCACTTGAGCTGGGAATCTTTGGGCACCTAATGATTCGATTACGATTCAGAGGTTACGATTCGATTATAAAACGATTATTGATGCACCCCCCCTCCTTTTTTTTTTTTTTTTTTTTTTTTTTTAATGTTTTGTACATTAGTTCCAAAATTGTTCAAAAATACTCTCAGACTAAACCAAACTACTATTTCAGTATCAAGTTAACATATAACAGTAAACAAATATACAAAAATAACAGTAAATAAAAAACTCCAGTCCCCATTCTGTATCAGCAGCTTTAAACTACATTCAATTAATTTAATGTTGTGAATCAACCATTAAAGTTGTTAAAATTGCTCCCGTTATTCCATAATTTCCCTTTTGTCTACTTTCAACATGTGAAAGTTTTAAAACTATTTTAAAGATAGATTCAAGTCGATATTTTACCGATTTAGAAGTATTTTAAAAAAGTTAATTAGGTTCGCTTGGAAGGTTCGCTACAACAGCCTTGCAGGGAAGTGTACTGCTTTAAGATGGCAGCCGTTTACTAATGCTGCATCTAGCTTTTTGTAGATGTGCTGCTTACGCTACCGAATCTATATTGCATCTAGTCCTATATAAATGATATCTACCGTAACATTATGTGGATGTACTTTGTAGCAGCTTTTCGGCAGCAGTCAGGTATGTTGTTGTGTTTTTTTTTTATCTCGTGGCATGAGTTGAGCTAGAGCCGTGAGTTGAGCATTGGCATTACCCGAGGGGCCGGGTAATGAGAAGCATGATGTTTAGCTACTCTCGCTCCGTTCCTCATTGTGTCCCGAAGACCGCGCGGCGCGCTGAGTGTGTTGTACTTCCGTTTTACTTGGCATATTTCAATAATCGGAATTTGGATGTTTGTGAATCGTTCTCGAATCTTCCACGGCTGAATCACGAATAATGTAAGAATCGGAAATTTTGCACACCTCTAGTAACCACAGCACCATTGTTAATGAGACCCGGTTTCATTGGGTTCCCTGTGTAAGCAAATGCTAGACTTGAATCAAAAATCTGCCCCCCCTCCCCCCATCTACAGTTTGCAAAATCAGACACCACTTCAAACCTGTTATGTGGTTTTGAGAGAATGCAGGTGAATTTTGCACTTTGTGATGTGTTTCTGAATAGGTACTCTTCAAATAAAGTTATGGTTATGTTTATAATTATAATCATTATAAGAATTATTATTATTATTGCAAGTCTTTGCCGCAAACAGGGAGCATTTTACCAGGGGGAATGCGATTCTGCCAACACCCGCCACCCCCCCTCTAATTTCGGAGAAAAAGTCTGAAACATTTCGAAATTCTGGTGGCATTTTTAGCTGACATGATGGTACCCTACAAGGCACAAGTTTGTAGTTCAAACAGGGAGCATTTTAGCAGGCAGGAGTGAGATTCTGGCAACACCTGGCAAAATCACCTCATCAAACTAACATGTTTGCGTTTGACTGTGTGGTTACACTTGACAATAAGGTATGAAGTGCACAGTACCTTAAGCTGACTAATATACAGTATGTGTGCCAACATGTGTTATTCTGATATCTCTCTCTTATAGCAAAAAAAAAAAAAAAAAAAAAAGTTTGACTTTAAGGTGCCTGGAAAGGACATTTCAGATATATGACCAATCCGAGAATGGAAGAACGTGAACTAAAAGTTAACTAAGTGTTTTGCTTCAGTTGAACTCCAGGCTCTGCGCAGGAATTTAAAATGCAATTTCAAACACTCCCCCCCCCCCCCCCTTATAGTAACAAAAGAGAATAAAAATAAATCCCCTGCCAAAACCATTATCATTCAACCCATGCAAAAACTAAATAAAACTTGAAAAAAAAGCTGGTTCCTCCTGGTTTTTGTTCAACGTTAAAATTAAAGAAAGGATAAACGTTACACTGAACATGATTCTCCCATTGCCTCACATTTAATTAATGATTGGGAATGTGCAACCCGCAAGGCCTCTTTATTGAAGTTTTGGTTTATTCCTCTCTCTTAAACACCTACCCATTTGCTCAGTTAGATAACATACATTTAGATCTGATCAATAAGCATTTACGGATCAGTTCCACTGGAGCAAATCTGTGATAAATGTCTGTGTATTCAATCTTGTAGATCTTGGACATTGTTTTCCTCTCCCAAATAGGGGGAATAGAAGACCCGCTTTGGAGTTAGCACTGGAGGTGGGGTTTGATGGCGAGTTCCTGGTGGGGAGCCCTGCACGAACGGGACTCGGCTATCAGTATAAACAAGTCCACATGACATAACATGGGTCCCCCTTTTCATTGTTTCACCATCTCTTAGAGGGTCCAAGGGATTTGGCTCCCTGTTACTAACTGTTGGCCTTTTATGAACAGTGTTAGAGTGTAAATTGGCTTTGTTTCCAGCTATGGTTCTGATCATAATCTTAGTATAATTACTAGTTGAGGCCTTGAAGGTGGCCTCATTATCACATCTCTGATTTTTGCAAATGATGTGGTTCTGCATGCTATATCAAAATGGTGTCCTTCCCTAAGGGCTTCAGGGGCAGTGCCGGGCGTTTGGGATGATAATCAACACTTCCAGATTTGAAAATAGGGCCTCAGTCGGAAAAGGTTGTTGATAAAATCCTGCCAGAAGTGGAGGAGTTCAAAAATCCTGGGGGTCTTGTTCAATATTCCCGGAAGAATGGAATGAGAGATCCAAAAACAGATCGGTACAGTGTCTACAGGGATGAAGATTCTCAATGATCTACTGTATATTCTCATCCTTTTTTGGTCATGAGCTTTGATCATGAACAAAAGAACAAGAGCATTCAATCAAGAAAGGAATATTAGTTTTCTCAGGTTGTCAAAGCTTGCCTTTTGAGATTGATTGAGTTCTGTTATCCAAGAAAGTCTCAGAAATGCTGCTTCTTTGTATTGAGGAAAAAAGTGAGCTGGCTCAGGCATTTTATTTGGATGCTTTCTGAATGTCTCTCTGATGAGGTGTTCTCAGGATCCACTTTGGAAGTGCTGGGTAACGTGGTTTGGGATAAGATGTTAGATTCTCTGCTTCAGCAGGAAAAAAATAGTTACTGTATGTTCTAGTTGAATCTGTCCTCAAATGGTTTTCCTCCCCCACTCCCTCCACTGTTTCATGCAAAAGAATGTGCCACTCAGATGAAGTTTGTTGAAGTCACATCGCTTTGCAAAAGAGTGGATGTAAAATTACTGATGGTGTAATGTCACATCCCACCTTATTATACAACTGCCGCTTCATTCTTCCTCCACAATCGGTTTGACTGCTATTTTTTGGTTCTCCGACTTAGCCAAAACAAGTAGACAGCAGATAACAGAAGAAGTATTTAAATGTATACATTTGCATTTTTTGTGGTTTACGGCAATAATTTGTTCCACGACCCGTTCCTGTCTTTTTAAACAATTATTTTTTTTTTTGCACCCTCCACCGTATAATTGCCTGGGAGCCACTTCAGATGGCTTGCTGGTTCTTAGTGGAATCTTTTTTTTTTTTTATGCCCTTTGTCCATCTTCTCTGACAATAACCTGCAGCCCTGACATAGTGTGTGAGTGTGTCGGTGTCAAGTGATTGAATATTTTATTTTAGGAGAAATCTCTAAGCATTCTGTAATTGCAAAATGGGGAAGCCGTCGATCACTGAAGCATGTACAGATCCTTTGAGGTAAAATCCTGTTTTTCAATGCCCAACTAAAATGTGCTGACCCGGCACACCAGATTGTTTGTTCCATATATCCACTATGGATACATATCAATCTGGGATGGATCCAATTGAGACCTTTTTCACTGGGGGAACTTTAAAAAAAAAAAAAATACACGACTGCTCATTGGACGATGGCTCTTTTCATCATACTCATCAATTGATCAATCCCCATTACGCCATATTGTGATGTTTTGGTCAAGGTGAAGCAGCAAAACATTGTTTCCTGTTAAACACCTTTTGGTGATTTTTATTATTATGTAATTATATTTTAATTAAGTAATTAGGTGTATTTCTTCCAAAACTTGGAAATTGACCTATTTACAAGACTTGCTTTGCCCTCTGCCATTGTATTTAACCAGATAGTCACTTCTTGGTCACATTTGCAGTTCCCGCCGCTTTCTCCTGATTGGCTCTGTCATCAGATGGCTGCGAAGCGGTTAGACACTTGAGGTTGTCCAGACAGTACTCTACGATGAATGAATGAATCAGGTAGGAATGTCTAGCTTGCAAGGCTAGAAATGTATTGTTCTGGGCAACAAACAAACTGGCTTAATGTTATTCATGTGCCTTTTATCCCAGCAGAAGGCTCAAAGATCAACAAGCGCCGATTTGTCAACTTGAAATCAAATCCCAGTCCAGGCTTTTGTTTTGAATTTTTGGGAAGATTACAACACTTCTCTCCCAACACAGTGGCCATCATTGCTTTTCCTTTTTGGCAAGCTGCTTGCTCTTTGTCATTTGCCATTGCAAGAGGCTTTTACTGTCAAGCAGCTGGTTCAATGAGGGGGGCTCTCCTGACAGATGGGCAACTTCTTGCAAGATGTAGTTCTGTTGATATGCAACCTTGTCAAGAGATATTGTGTCTCTCTCAGTCTTTTCCTGTTGTGTTTTTTCACATGTAGTGGCTGACATCCAAAAGGGCAGCCTCGCCTGACACCTCAGTTTATGACAACAGACGTAAACAATAGTGTCTGTATAAATGTTATAATCTGATCAGCTTTTTGCTCAAAGCATTAAGCTACACCAATAAGAAATACTTATGTGTTCTTTTAACGGTCGAGTTAAAACTGTATGACCTAAATGTAGTATTAAAATGATCTTTTAAAAAAGTAACCCACTCTGGCTCAATTTCTGTCTTTAATTTCAAATTAATGTTTTATGAGTTGCTATGTCATTACAAAACAAACCAGTCTGAGACTGGACAGGACAAAGGCGAGGCAGAGGAATGTGTCAATCATTTGCTTCAACTGACCAGAGGTTGCTAAGTTATAGAAACTTAGGCCATGTCTACACGTAGCAGGGTATTTGGCAAAAAGAAATATTTTTTCCACAGTTTGGCCTATTATCCGCATGCAAACGCACATTTAAACGAGGGCTTTTAAAAACTGCGTCCAAAGTGAGGATGTGCAAATTCTACTTTTGTGGTGCAATCATATGGACACTGATAACCGAAGATTAAACTGTGGAAATGTCGCTGACAAACTTTGTCCCTACGTCACACATGACACCAATGTTTACATTTGGAGTAAATCAGACAGGTGCTTTTTTTGCTTTGATTTATGAACAAACTCTTGCAGTGCTTCATATTGAAAAGCATGTGAAGGATAGGGGTATTATGGACAATCATTTTTCACGCATTGTTATGTATGTACTTAAAAATGAATGAATGCAGTTGGAAGTGGAAGTGTTTTTTTTTCTACAAACATGAGGTAATTATTTTTTCCCCCAACTCATTAGGGCAGGATCCTCTATTTGAAAAAAAAAAAAAAACACTGCTAGGTGTAGACATGGCCTAAACGAAAAAGGGCAGATTTTATTATACAAACATACAGACATAAGATGTAAAGACATTCATACTGTACATGTGTGTGTTGACTCAATGAATGTGTTTAACAATTCTCAGTGTGAGCACCAGCATGCAAAGTACTCAAGCTGCTCCAGACTATCAATAATACATGGCCAATAATGTGTTGGATGCCTAGTGTGTTTGTATTTCATAAAGCTTTTGGCTATCACCTCTCATCCATCTATTCTAATTCAGACTTCTACCTCCCACATTTATCTCTTCCCCTGTTCATCAGAGAACTGGCAGCTTTCATCAGGTGATGCTGGACTTGACTCATTTCCGCTAGAAATCAATGACCACATTTAATCAACAAGCTGGAATCTAATGGTTTAGCAGGCCTCTAGGGGTGGAGCAACAGTGCTTTTACTGAGGTCACAATCAGACAGCAATGATAAATGAGTTGGATGTTTACCATAGTTTAAAGCAATTGAAAGGCAGAGAGGTACAACGCTGTTGACACTGAAATGGATGTTACAAATGTGCCTTGAATAAATGAGCAAGAGTGCATGCAAAAAATTATTCAATTTTGAGTTCAAACAGATTTTACTCTTTGGTGTTGATTTGATTAAATTCATTTCAAAGAGAAAATTGTGAAAAATAGGTTTTGTAGGATTAGGGAAACCTACAATAATATATAGGTTCTGTAGGCTTGCCTAGGTTTAGGCAGGAACTAAATGTTGTTTCAGTGATGTAGTTAGACAAATTTTGTAGAGGTTTGCACAGTACACCGGTCCCATATTCATTGAGTGTGCATAGTAACGATGTACGTGATAATGAAAATATTCAAAGTCATGTGGGCTGTGATGAAGTAGTTGTACCTAGTAGCCCCCTTGTAGATGAACACCACTCACCTCATATTGCTGACACATCCCTCCCAGAGTCAGCTACTGGTAATGCTGAATTGGTTAGTCAGATGAGCACAATTATTCAACAGTTGGGGCGACAAATAGCTGATAGCATTTTGTCACAAATTAATGTGTCAACCCCGGCAGCTGCTGTTCCTTCCAAGCAGGAAGTCATGCACGAGAAGAAAGACAATTCTCCCAGCCACACCCTGGACTTGTCCCACGTCCAGCTGGTCACTCAGAGAGCTGTTAAGGACCCACCTATTTTTCGAGGAGAGGATTCGGACACATTGTCGATTGATGAATGGGAGGAAGGAATAAATTACTACGTCCGAAAAAGTAATGTTCAAAAAGAAAACCAGGCTGAGGAGCAGTGTTGTTAATTTTACTTTAAAAAAGTAATTAATTACAGTTACAAATTACTTCTCCCAAAAAGTAATTGCGTTACTAACTCAGTTACCTGAATGTAAGAGTAATTAGTTACTTGGCAAAGTAACTAGTGATAATTTTCTTTTTTTTTCTCAAAAAAAAAAAAAAAAAACAGGTCACGCAATGTGAAGTTTAAAGGGTTTGGGGGACAATTGGCCCTAGCCCAATTTTTTACCCTCCACTTAACTAGACACAAGGGTATTGCGATAACTAGATAGTAACCTTTGCTGTATGTGGAAGTCATTTAAAGTTGTGAATCAACCGTTAAAGTTGTTAAAATGGCTCCCATTATTGCATTAGTTCCCTTCTGTCTACTTTAAACATGTGTACGTTTTAAAACTGTTTCATCATTTAAAGATAGATTTAAGTTAAGATTTTGCCGATTTGGGAGCATTTTAGATTTAAAAAAAAAAAAAAAAAAAAAAAGTTACTTAGGTTCGCTAGGAAGGATCTCTACATCAGAGCCTTCCTGAGAGGTCTACTGCTTTAAGATGGCGGCTGTTTACTAACGCATGTAGTCATTAAAACATGTTGCCAATGCAGCTGTGTCTGTCATTTGCATCTAGTTCCATAATATGATATCTACCGTGTCATGTGGGCGTAGTTTGTCGGCTATGGCTACAGTCAGGTATTATTGGAGCCACCTAGCATCGCGGTTGCAACAGCGTCTTCCCCACTCCTGCTCTGCTCTCTCGTCTCCGTGAGTCCGTTTCTCTAAGACTTTTTTTATTCAACCAACTTAGTAACGCATAGTAACGCACAACTTTCCTGCCTCAGTAACGGTAACGGCGTTGCCAAGATGAGAAAAGTAATTAATTAGATTACTAATTACTGAAAAAAATAACGCCGTTAGTAACGCCGTTATATTCTAACGCCGTTATTCACAACACTGCTGAGGAGATTCTTATGCATCTGAGAGGCAGAGCGAAAGATGTGGTCAGGTTTGGAATAAGGAATGGAGAAGTTGATGTCCAGAATAACTCTGAAACAGTTTATGGACTTTTGCGCAAACATTTTAGTTCAAGCCGTTATTCATCTGTGCCACTTGCTGATTTCTATTCAACATTTCCCTATGTTCTGGAGGATGCATATGAGTATTGGCTCTGGCTCAACAGAGCTGATGATGTTGCTGTAAGCTGCCTCAAAGATCAAGGAAAGAACCTTGACAACCCGTCTGTAGAAGTTGAACGCATGTTCATCAGGCATTGCCCAAATAGAGATTTAGCTTTTACGTTTAGGTCCAAGAAAATTGATAAGTGGTCATCTCGTGAGGTACTGTACAAGAGGTGCTGGATGAGTACCATCTTGGAAAAGGGAACATGTCTTTCTCAGGCCAAGCCAGCAGTCAGTGTAAATAAATTGGAGGTTTCCCTGTATAACAGTGGTGTCTCTAGTGCCCCTGAGCAACCAGCTGCTGTGAGCCAAGACACTGCTACTCTTGAAAGGCGGATGGGAATGTTAGAAAAGGTGTTGCTTAAAAACTCTTGTTACAGTCAAGCTAGACGAAATCCACGTAACAACGCACCTTCAAGAAATGAGGGTTTGAATGACACACCGGTTACAATGGTGCCGTGACCCGGATCGGCAGCGAAGGTTTCGGGGGTGGGGGGGGTAAAGGGCACACGCAGGTCCGTTGTGGAGCGTGGAAACCTCCCTGCCGATTCTTTCATTTAGGTGCGCTGGCGGCTGTTCCATTGGCTGGAGTTTTATGGCACAGCGTTTAACGTACTGTACATACCTGCCGAGTGGACGCGTCGTGTTCGCAACCCAGGCTAGTCAGAGGTGGGAGCGGAACGCGGGGCGGTGCTGACACACAGGTTACACATGCATTCATTCGTTGACTATAATTCATGTAGAATGTGTGTGGTTTTGCAGAATATTTGGAGTTTAACTCAGATGTAAGCTCAAATAGTAACATAATGAAATGTAATATCAAATTGTCATCATGTGCGACACCAGCAAATCACACAAGACAACATGTCATATCTCAGTTGGTGGAGCATGATTTTTTTTTTTTATCTTGTACCCAGGTTGGGTTTCACTTCATTTGAACTCTGTCATAAAAGTGTTATAATGATGACATTACACCTGTCATGAATATGAATGAGGGCTTATGACAGATGTCTTGAGTGTCATTTAGTAAATTATGTCGCTTTTGATGAAATATTAAAATATTCTCAAATGTCTTTGGGTGGGGATTAGAGTTTAGGAACTTTGATAGGGGTTAGGACACTTATTAATATCTGTCATAAGCATTCATTAATGTTCATATCATAATTATGACTGTTTTATGACAGTCTTATGACACAGAGTTAAAATAGTGTTACCCCATGTTGTCATTGCAAATGAAAAAAAACCTTGCCTGGAAAAATAAAGGCTGAATAAATAAATTCAATGTTGCGAGATTCCTGTGGTGAGTTCAGTGTTAGTGATTGAAGGCTTTTGTCCAGTCTCCAACAGTGCACATCTCATTTCCAAGGGCCAATAATGCTGCAACTTCCACCTACACAAAAACCTTTTGACCCACATCCCACTTCAAAGTGGGCAGAGCCTAAACTGCGGACACCTGCCCGCTCATCAGAGCATTTTCACCTCCTGCATGCCCTTCACTCAGACTTTCCTCTGGGTGTATTTTCTCTCTACTAAGCCTTCAGCTCTTGCAAACCTCACCTGTATATGGGTCTGTCTGTCAGTGTTCGGAAAGTTCATTTTCTACATGTTTAAATTGCAGTTCACAAATTTAAAAATTAACTGTTCTATTCATAGTTCATAATTCAAAATTTGGAGGAAAAAAAAAAAAAAAACACTTTTGCAGTTCTCTTCTTTTTTTTTTCTCCCCAATAATTGCTGCCAGCTATTATTCAGATGAAATAATAGTTTTCTATCCAGCATAGGTTTTTATTAATAACAAAACAAAACAAAAAAAACAATAGCCAAGTGCAAGTGATCACTACATGGTGGGTCTTAATGCTTCGTCTCTATTTTTGTTATCAATGGAATACTGTGTTTGCACTTCCTTGTGTATATCTAGTATAATGTAAAAGTTTTTCAATAATTAAAAAAAAAGGATGGTTATCAGACGTATTCAATTTGTTCTCTTTTTCATAAACAGCTATTTGCTTATAGTTAATTCATACACTAGTATGCACACGGAGAAACACTGCCATGACCTCTACGTTTTCAGTTGGAATGTATTTGCAAAGCTATGGTCCATATTTCAGGAGAAGACTTTTGTTTCATGCCTGGTGCTTTTTTGTACCTAACTTAACAATTGGATTCTGGCTGCTTTCTTGCTTTCAGGGTTCAGCCATACTGCACTTTTCCATGTGTTCATCATGCAATCAGTGGCAACAGTAGGTGTGTAGTTTGATATAAAATATGCATTGCATACCTAGTCATACTGCACCGATATATAGTTATAGTACTTGATGGAACATTGAATTATCAGACACCGCTAGCTATGCTAATGCTGTTCACTATTCAGATAAAATTGCAGTCCTAAAGGATATGATTGAGGTGGCTTACGTGTCACCTTGCATTTACTAAAATGGAGAACTGTGTATAGTGAAAGCACATAATGGAATATAAAGCAAAGTCAAGCCATAAGATGTAAAAAAAAAAAAAAAAGCCTATTACTTAAATATGCCATGGTAGGCTTTTATTTTCCATTTTCATTTCATGTTAGTTACATTTTATGTAAGCCTGCATTTTAACTTAACCGCAGCTTTTACAATTGAAAGCTCCATCTGCCATCCCAAAATTGGTGAAGTAAGAATTGGTGCATGGTGCACAGTACTATTTCTATGTGCTTGTTTAATGCACCACCATATTTCCGTGATCCAATTTTGTCATGATTTTCTCAACGTAACTGATCAAATGTGCCTAAATCAAGTCCTCTCTACTGTATCCAGACATACTCTTCTATAATTCAGATTGTGTTCTTTGGTTTTGGCATCACATTCTGGCCTGCCAACTATGAATACAGCACTACTCCTTAGTTGGACCAACTGTCTCTCAAGCTGTCTCTATTATTTCATAATGAACATTTTTGCTAAATTAAAAACATTCTTGAATATTGCCCTTTAAAATAAAATTACAAGCATATAAATGAAACATGAACTGTATGGTAATGAATCAGGACTGCAGTTTCAAATTTGCAACAATTAGACAGCTCTCAATAACCCGGTATATGTAGGGCTTCAATCTCTGGCACACTTCATTAGTCTCATTAATTAAAGCCTGAGTTGCAGTTTGCAGAACCTCAGAGCTCAATGATTATTTCGACAACAACCACCAGTCCATTCTCTGAAATGCTGATGAAAGCACATGAACTCATACACCTAGGACGTGGGTCGGAAACCGCATGCGGCTCTTTAGCGCTGCCCTAGTAGGTCTCTGGAGCGTTTCAAAAATGTTTGAAAGTAGAAAAAGAAAAATCGAAATATATTTTTCTTTTTAACATGGTTTCTGTCGGAGGACAAAAATGACACAAACAATCTTAACGTTTTCCAATGTTGTAAAAACGTGTACAATGATTATTACATTTTAACATTTCTGTCAACGAAGATTTGCGTCTTAGCCTGCGACGCACAATTCTATCAGCAGGGCAAAAAAAAAAAAACGGCGGCTATATGATAGGACATGGATTCCAACGAGGAAAAGAGAAAAAAAACTGAGGAGAACAGAGGATTCAACGTTTCTTTGGCCGAATCAAGACTAGGTGGAGGCTCTGTGAAACAACGCTTCTTTCGCGGGGATGTGCGGGGACATGCACAGATGCATCTTTGCCCAAAGTGGCCGACCCAAACTCTCTCTACTGATGGTAAGAAGGGCTTTTCGGGGCAGTCTCAGTTGAAATGTCAGGGTACTCATCAGTGGATTGGTTAAGCATGCAGGAACCAGAAAAGTATTTTAAATTAACTAAAGAGAATCCCTTTAAACAAAATATATCAAATCAACGTAAATCAATCACACATTAATTCTAAAGTATATTACATAAAAAATGCAAATCAAAGTGTTTCGCATAGTTAAAATCAAAACTGCGCGTGCAAACACACACGAAGAAAATGAACCAGTGTTTGGGTATTTCTCAGTTTCTATGATTTAAATAAATGTCATTGATGTGATTAAGAAACAGGCGAAGTGATGGCAGAGTGGTCATAGTACATCTGTCTCACAGTTCTGAGATTAAGGGTTCAATCACAGGCTGCGGCATTTCTGTTTAGACTTTGCAAGTTTTCCGCGTGCTTATGTGGCTTTTCTTAAGGTACTCCGGTTTCCTCCCAAATCCCTAAAACATGCATGGTAGGCTGATTGAACAATTCAAATTGTCCCTAGGTATGAATACGTGCATGATTGGCTGGCAACCAATGTGGAGTGTACCCCGCCTACTGCCCAAAGTTAACTGGGATAGGCTCCAGCACCCTTGTAACGATAAGCAGAACAGAAGATAAGTCCATCAATTAATAATTAAAAACAAAAACAAAAAAAAAGTAATCTTTTCTGAAGTTTCGAGTCATTGACAGCCGGAGCCAAAACTGGTATATTCATTTAGTTTTAGTCAAGCCCAGATACATGAAAAATAGTGACTCGAGTATTGAGAATTTCACACATCAATGTCATTTGATTGTACCAATACCCCATCAGTGACTACAGTACCAACCACAGCTGGTAAATAAAGGGACATTTTCTCTTACCTTGACAAACTTGGCCATATGTTAACTACCAGTAAAATATCAGTTTTTTTTTTTCATTTCTTTTAATAATCAGAATTTAGTGGTTAAAAAAAAGGCAGAAAAGATTCTCCTTAATTTTTAATTACTCTGAGGTCTGGAGTTATAAGAATCTCACTCAATCGGCTGTATTTTATTAACAACACTTTATTGGAACAAAAGTCTTTGAGGCTGGTGTGACAGGAGCTTTTCATATTACAATAATATATACGTATCAGGGTCCTCAAATACAAATCTTGAAGGTCCACAATTTATTTATTTTTTTTTCATACAAGCATTGGTCCATTTATTAATGTCGGTCAAGTACAAGGCAGGTCGAAGGTGGTAAAGGTGGTTTTCTTTTGACTAAACAAAAATACAGTTCAAATTCTGATTAAATAAAAATAAATTAACAAAACATTTGACTTAAAATAAAAATACAAAAGAAAAAAAACAAAAAAAAACATGCAAGTACAATGTTTACACATGTACACTGAATAATTGACAAGATCTGTCATTAAGGTGCAAACAATACTAGTAACTATTGACAGTACATTTTGTAACTGTAAAACACTGCTGGACAAAAAAGAAAATGTGCAAGTAGTACAGTACACGTTCACATGTACAGAACATAAATGACAAGCTCTGTCATTAAGGTACAAACATAATATTTTTTGACCGTAACTTTAAAGAGCATATGACACGAGAAAAAAAGTCTTAAATGGCATTATTATGTGAATTAGAATCATATTTTGAGACGATTCGACTATATACAACAATTTAGAAAAGCACAGATGACGAGAAATTAGTCTTTTAATCTGCCGGTTAGCCACGCCTACCATTATAGGGCTTTAGGTGGATGACGTCAGCGGTAGACTGTGCTCATCGGTTTTACTATTCAGCCCATTGAGGGGGAATTGTTCAGAACGAGGAAAATGCGACGAAGAGAGCCGCAAAATGTCATTGTTTCAGTCTGTCTACTCCAATATTTTTACAGGATATTCTTTTTATCCAAGTATTTTTCCCCAATAGCTATATAAATGGCTTGAGAAGGACCAGCCAGCCCGTCGAGGGGGAACTATTCACAACGAGGAAAACGCGACGAAGAGAGCGGCAAAATGTCATTGTTTCTGTCTCTTTACTTCAATATTTTTACAGGATATTCTTTTTATCCAAGTATTTTCCCCAATAGTTATATTAATGGCTTGACAAGGACCAGTCAGCCCGTCGAGGGGGAACTATTCACAACGAGGAAAACGCGACGAAGAGAGCGACAAAATGTCATTGTTTCTGTCTCTTTACTTCAATAATTTTACAGGATATTCTTTTTATCCAAGTATTTTCCCCAATTGCTAAATAAATGGCATGTTCATGACAAATAACAGTCTTGTGCTGAATGGAATATGAAATAATAAAAATGCATTTATTCAGGACGACATGGCAAAAATACTCCATAATGGTCAAAAATGTCGACTTCACCTTTACTGTCGCACCTCCCGAACGATATTTTATGACACTTAAATCGGACATATGTCATCTCCCTTCCCCGGCTTCGGAGAATGTAAACAAACCAGAAGCTGTGACAGCTAGCCGACATGCTAACCCGAACCGAGTGATGTTTCAAAGTCTTCGAAGTGGAAAATCACACATAACTATCCTGGATTATTTGACATGACGACCCGGTTGTCGATTGTCTTAATGGATCGGCAAACCGCCCGGCGGAGAGCAATTTACAGTTAGTTCCCCGGAGGAGGGTGGCTGGATTTGTTGTGCAGCTAACGTGCTGCTGCTAATAAGCATTAGGAGAGCTTTTTACATGCCTATCAATGATCAAACGTAAGTAGTCCTTCATTTAAAGGAAGTTTGTAGTGTTTACTTTGTAATCGCTGTATTCGTATTTGACATAATACAAAACAAGATGTTTACTCACTTCCTCGTAAGTCCAATGGTCCCACAGTAAATATCCACGGTGAATGGGAACCTTTTGAAACTCCAAAAAGGCGCATACGCCTCTCCCTCATACAGAAAGATTTTTCTGCAGCCGTTTGGCTGGCGTGATGCGAAAAATAAACGTATTAATCCGCAAAATCAGCTGAATCCTTCGTCCTCATACACAACAGTACACTGTAGCGTGAAGAGGACGTCTTCTACCGTACATGTCACAGCGCCCGCCTCCTCAATGCAAGACCGAAGCCGGAAGTCACTCATTTTCATGGCGCGGGATTCAAAAAACTAAATAAAAATAGCGATCGCTTCCACACACATCCAAGCGGCCCATATCATTCAGGGGCATAAAATACCGCGTGTATGATGAAATAAACATGCTTTTTCGTGTCACAGGCACTTTAACTGTAAAACACTGCTCAATGAGAGAAATGTCATTTGGGGGTCACAAAGCTGTTTACTCACATCATCAGCCAGTACTTCAGTGCGTCTTGTGGTTGATGAATCTGAGAGAGATTTGATTTTTGTTGTCATTTCCTTTGAACATTGCTGCCATCACTTAATTCATAAACTCTTTTAGTATTTCTCCATCAGAGAATGGCTTATGTTTGGCCAACACCCACGACACTCTGAGAGAGCACTCTGTTGCAATTTGTTGTTGTGTCATAGATTTAACAATAACCTTCCTTGACTCTTGATATGACTGCTCCAACCTGTTAATTTCTCCAGCAGGGCCGAAAACCAAAAGTGGTTTTTGCCATGTGGCAAAATGTTTTTGCCATGTGGCAATTTTTTTTGCCATGTGGCAAAATGTTTTTAATACCACTTTTGGTTCTCGCTGTCTCTCTAATTTCTTGCCTTCTCAATTCTGATTTAGGAGGAAACTTCTCTTCAAAAAAGCTCTTCTCTTTAACATAATGGCGTTTCACATTTTCACTTTTTATCAGAGCAACTGTCTTTCAGCATATTAAGCAAATATGTATTGTACTTTCAGTTGGTAAAATGGACACATATTTGTCATTCTATTCCTCATTGAAACGGCGATTTTCTTTGTCCACTTTTTTTCTCTTGGTCAACTTTGAGCATGCCATTTTGTTAGATTCGGTCTCCTACTGGTGGCATGTAAACAGATTGCAAAATGTCTGGTGCGGCTTGCGTTTCACACTGCTGCGGTCCGTCCATGCTAGCTAGCAGCATGCAGGCTCTCTCAGCCGATCAGCGCATCCATGCAAGCTCTCTTAGCCAATCAGCGCATCCATGGAGGCTCTCTCAGCCAATCAGAAGATATTTGACTAAAAATGAAACAGAATTTAGTGATAGAATAGTAGCACATAGCGATAGATAGGCGAGTCATACAAATAATATATGTTAAAAAAAAAGTATTTTCTTTTTTTTAAAAAGTGTGGTTTTATCTGGGTCCGCAGAGAGGTGTGCCGTGGTCCGGTCGTTGACCATGGTCCACTATTTGAGGACCCCGGATATACAGTATATTCTGTATACTAGTACATGTATAATATTTACATATACATCAGGGATGGAAATTTCGACTAATTTCCCAGTCGACTAGTCTCAGATTTTATTTTTGACTAGTCGACTCGTCTGTAAGCAAGAAAACCAAAAATTTAATACACATATTAACTCATTTACCCCCCAAAAAATGTATAAATACGGTCTATTTTTAATTGTTTCAGTGTCCGAAAGATGTATTTATACGTCTTTGACGTTTTTTTTTTTTTTTTTTTTTTTTAAAAAGACATCTCTCGGTCCTGATTCAATTTAGCTCGAAAGCACAAAGCTGAAAATCTATTTTAAAGTGATAAAACTGGCCACTGGAGGGCAGTAGCGCATTTGGACCCGCAACCCGATTCAACGGCAACGAACGGCCAAGCCGCATGGCCCGGGCAGCAGCGGAAGACGACTGAATGGATGTCAGGCGGCGGACGACTGAAAAGAACAACCGGTAGGACGCCCGGAACGTAGCGATGCCTTTGAGTCCATGCTGCTCGCGAAGCTGAGCTCAAGACTAAAAAAAATTCATCTTTATGTGACAGACGGCGATGAGGGAAAAGTTTAACCAGCTGTCGCGGCTTTCAGTTAGTTATGTGTAAATAAAATGTTACTTTGCTATCAAGCTCTATTTGTCTTGTTGTTTATCTTATTTTGTAAAAGGAAAACATTAGATGTTTGGGATGTAACTAAAGCAAAAAATAGCTGTGTATAAGTCAAAGTTATGTTTGAAATGTATGCTTTCACAAAAAGCTCAATTTCTCAGTTTTTTCATCAGAAATTGGAAAATTGCTGAAACGAAGCTATTTTCTAATGCTGATTTCCAAAGAATGGAAAAAGATACAAATTAACTTTTTTTTTTCTGCTGAAAGAAGAGAGTCTAATCTTTCTTTTCTTTTGGTTCCATGTCTATATACCAATAGAACAGAATTTTCTGTGGGCCTTGCAAAATCAGTCAAAATCCAGTAAAACTGCCGGGAGCGAAGGGCCTTGCTCCGGTGAAAATGGCCGGGAGTGAATGAGTTAAATAAAGCAAAGCCGTCAATCAATGGAGCATGTACAAATCCTTTGACGTAAAATCCTTTATTCAGTGCTCAATTGAAATGTGCCAACCTGCCACACTAGATTGTTTGTTCCATATATCCGCAACGAACACATATCAATCCGGGATGGACCCAATTGAGACCTTCTTCATTGGAGGATCCTTAAAAAAATATACGGCTGCTCATTGGACATTGGCTCTTTTCATCACACATTAATTGATCAATCCCCATTACGCCATATTATGATGTATTGGTCAAGGTGAAGCGGCAAAACAACGTTTTTCGTCGAAAAACCTTTTAGTGACGTTGTTTGCTCCTCTTTTAATTAGGAAATTAAGTATAGTTCTGCCAAAACTTTGAAAATTGACATATTTAAAAAAATCCTTTTGCGCTCCGACATTGCATTCAACCAGATAGTCGCTTCCTAGTCACATCTGCAGTTTCAGCTTCTTTCCCCTGATTGGCTCGGTCATCAGATGGCTGCGAAGCGGTTAGACACTTGAAGTTGTCAAGACAGTACTCTACAATGAATGAATGAATCAGGCAGCCTGTCTAGTTTGTTTTTTCTATATGAAAAAATACAAAAATATCGCGTTTCCGAAGTTCGAGCCTGAAAGGGGACGAACCCGGAAGTGATACGTCACACCAGGAACAGCGATGGCAGCTCCATACATACGGCCGACATACAAAGCCCTTCAAACAATGATTCAAACAGCGATATAAGCAATAGATCAAGCTCAAGGGAGGAGATCCAAGTTTTTGAAAAGTTGGAGGAAGAAGAGGAGATTGGAATTTTATGTTGGACGCAACATGTATTAGCCAAACGCTAATCAGGATGCAAACAATGTGCCTAGACTACCTGACATGGAATGGAGACAAGACCCATCGAGATTACAAGATTGGTAAAATATAGGCTGTTAATTATTTTCATGATTTGAAGATGCAGGCATTTGCACATGATTTTATGTTTTTGTCTATCTGATGACATTGTTAAAAAAATAATAATCAGACTTCATGTTCATTTTGGCAGATCCGGCAGCTCTCGTGCATATAAAATAATAATATAAAAACGTTGGTGGGAAAAGAAAGAGATGAGCCGTTGATGGCTTTCTCCACTTTATTGTGGCAACAATAAGAAAATAATAGCTGACTGCCGCCACATTCGACTGCAAAGTTTTGCTTCTCGCTGATCTCCTCCTCGCCTCCTACTACTCCAGCGTCTCTTAAACGGATCGTGCATAGTGTCTTGTTATGAGCTTTTTGTTTACAAATGTATAGAACACACGACGTGCTGACAACTTTGTTTCTTTATTAACACATGGAGCTAACAGTAAGAACACAGCTCGGCACAGCTCTCAGCAGGAAGTGGCGTCTAATGGCGTGAGGAAATGTAGTTTTTTCACACAAGCGAACAGATTACAAAGCACCACTTAAGTGTTGTCCCGAGACTACATTTCCCATGATTCACTGCGTGACTTAAGCCGCTCGCTGATTCGCTGCGAGATTGACTCAATGCCAACACTTTAAGGTGTCACCTGTCAGCGGCTCTCGCGAAACACAAACTAGAAGGCTATCAAGCGATCACCGTGAAAGAAATGCCTAAACGTACAAATGCAATGCAATGCTTGAAGCATGAAGGTGGAAATACATAATACAAATACAAATGAATGTGCACAAACTCACCGGCGGTGTGTGTCTCTTACTGCAACGTGACCGTGAATTACCGCGACGCCGACCCGCTTATATGCACATCCACACCCCTTTCCCGATTGACAGTGGATTAACCCTTTCGGACAAGATCGTAGATGACGCACAATTTAAACACGCTTAACCTAGCAAACACAACAACTATGATTGGGGATTGCCACGAGTTAACTTTTGGCTAGCGTCGCTAGCTTATACTGTTCATTCCACAATAGTTGGCAGCTCTGCTTTGACAAAGTCATCAGTCATCTATCCAAAAATCACATTTAGTTTTTGGCAAATCCTTGATCATAAGCAGACCGGTTAAGGAAGCAGGCATCTTCGAAGTGTTTGCAGCAGAGAACACTACTCGATGATGGCGTGAAATTCATTCGCTTCGTGCGAATGAAAGATGTCCATATACGTGCCCTGCTATCCTTTGGCCACTCATACAACTTTTCATTTGAGTGAGAACAAAACATCGCCACACACCGCCGTGGCATCTTACCGAGAAGCAATGCAACAAACAATACTGTTCTGTGGCGGACTTCCCTCGCACTTCTAGGTGTGACGTAATTTCCGAAGATTGCCGAAGAAAAGCATTTTCGTTGTCAAGGGCGTTGCTATGGGTTAAACAAAGAATCTGGAAGGGTTGCGTTAAAAAAAATAAAATAACGAAAATATGCTTATAACTGTTTAGCCATTGATATTATTCAAAAACATGGTTGGCCAACCTTCACATTACTGCTTTAAGTTCTAATGATGTAATATAAACTGACTAAAGGTAAACAATTGAAAGAGAAATACATTCCTGATACGTTTGCCAAAACTTCCCCAAATTTGTGTCACTGCCCCCTGCTCCTGTTTGTAGGTGTGTGTGGGGGTGGAGGGATTTTCTTTCAGACTTGGTAATCTCTGTGCATGGAGGGCTGGATTTTATCACCCGGACATTACATAATTTTTGGTCGGCATCGGGAACAAAATAAACCACACATTTCACACATAAGATGGACGATGGGCTGTCTCTTTCTCGGTTCTAAGATTCAGTAGCAAATTAATTTAGTTATGTTTCAGTTTCGTTATGTTTTCAGTTTGCCATGTTGATCAGGCATGAAAATGGATTAAGGGTTAAAAAGGTGAGAAGGGTGTGGAGGACATATGTTCCGGCATTCTGCCAAAATGTCCTACATCAGCGAAACATCCTATATGAGGCGAATTTGACACCTAAAGTACTACCGTGCGCTCTCAACTTGTTTTGTTTAGATGCATGCAGGCAGAACGTACTAAAAAATGCCTTTAGTTTTCATTATTTTGTATAATGAATTTGAAAGGAAAATGTGTTTTCTTTTTCGCAAACTTTTTCATGGTGCTAATCTGTTGAAGCTCCTCACACATGGAAAAGTACTTTTGTACAACATTTTAAATGTATCCGTTTTGTATATTTCAGTCACCACGATTTGAGAGCTCAATAAATTGGAGAAAAGTACGCCTTGTGTTTCGAGTATTTGTTTTTGGGTTCGCTGGAATAGCGTCACTGACACACACAGCAACAAACGAGAAGGGTTGAGTGCTGCCGCACCAAGCCACTTCTGGCTGCATTTTTGACAATACCGTACTACGGGAGGACGGGATTTTTTTCGTGAAAACGTGACGTTTTCATACCATGGGAAACCGGTAACTGGCACATGCCTACTCCCGACTGCACCCCCTACCCCCTCTTAAAATGTTTCTACTCAGATCTATACAATTCACCTAGGTCACCGTTTTTTACTTCAAAACGGCAAATTTTGCCTGAAGGTGAGAGATTTTTATGCCTGTTGATGATTGTGATTTTTATTTACCACTTTTCGTCTGACTGCAAAGAATGAGGTAATGACGATCGGTCCGCCATGATATTTACGTCATCAGACTTTGCGCGGTGACCGGGGATATCCCGGCTGCTTTCATGCATGCCGCATCCAGGTGAAGTCCCCGACAATATACTAGGACGTAAAGGAGTTCCCAAAAATCGATTATTACATGCATCGCGATTCAACACGTGACGATTCGATTACGATTCATAAAGGTTCAAAAACGATGATTTTCTCTCATAACTTTATGGCAGCCGCTCGTAGCGGAACGAAGTTCAAGACACGTCTGCCGCCCGGACACCTTTAACGGATGCACGCACAACGTTATGATGGATGCTGCCGGTTACTGAGCGAGAGATTTACTCCTTTTCAAAAGACTGGAAAATAAATTTGTGTATGAGACAGGCGGTCGCGCTTCTGTGGGCAACTTATTTTTTAGAGCAAAGAAGGAGCGAGGGGAAGAGAGATTGTTCGTTGCTCCTTGTCTTTCAGTTGTGCAGCAGTAGTTTCAAGTCATGTCAATTAAAAAAATGTCCTGAGTGTGTTGCTAAGACCCGTGTGCGTCTATAAGAGGTGAGGAACCCTCTTGTACTTTTTAGCCTTTATTGTTGCTGTTTTTGAGATGTTAATAGTTAGCGCCGAGCGCTAAGCTAATTAGCTAATTCGCTAATGTGTATTTCATATGCAGAATGTGTAAAACCATGATTAAGTACAGTGGTAACACTACAAACATGCAAAATAATACAGACATCAAGTATATTGGTTAAAAGAAGTCTTATTTCTAAAGACACTTTGTTTACAGAAAATGTGGAATTCATTCCACCTGTGTAAATTTTATTGTATTATTGGGAGAAATAAGTACTCCCTTTAAAATGGTTAATGTTTTTGCACTTTCTTGTAAAAATAAATTAAAAAGGAGCTTAAGGGCAGCTATTGTTGTATGGGCATGTGTCCATTGTTCCTGTTGAATCATTAAGATATTTTAAATAAATAATGGACATAACTTTGTTTGCCTACTTTCTTAATTAGTAATGTACGATGCATTGATAATTGTGATAATCTTGATCATTGTCAATACCGTGATCATCGTTCAATAATCGAATCGTAACCGAATCGAATCGTGGAGTGCATGAGATGGCACGCCCCTACTAAGGCGCGACCCGGTTAATGTCCGTGTCATTTCCGTGTCAGAACAACAAATTCTCTTTACAGTCAAATTTCAGGAAAATAAAATAAATAAATAAATAAATAAAACAATAATGGCTACAATCTAATAACGATGAACTCAGTTACGTAGAAAAAGGAAACATTTGGAAAAATAAAATTTCAAATGTAAAGTGGCATTTAGGTGGTGAAGTGACAGCTATTATTACAGTGTATTTTCAAATGGCAACCCTTATGCGATGACAGGTGGGTGTGTGTAGGGGTGTTCAGGCGGGGCGGAGTGTGTATGGTTTGTGTGTGTCCGACAGAGAGGTTTGACAGTCAAGGAGCAGAAGTAGCTGACAGATGAAAATAAGTTTGTAGACTGACAGCTCTTATGAAAACTTGTCAGACTTCAGATCAGAGACCTTCAATCTACTGCCCTATCAGACCAAGCTAATTACCAACAGCATGAGTTAACAGCAGAAATGTAGCTGTCACTTAATACACATTATACTTTCAAATGTCAGAACAAAAACTGGTATTTTCAGCCCAATGTAATTGACATTACTACATTGACATTACTACATTGTTACCTGGATTGTTCTGGAGGCTCGGATTTCTCATTGCATAGAGAAACAGCCCTCACATTGATCGTCACACCAATATTGAATTAGAAGTCCTCTGTTTATCTAAACCATGATTTAAACCATGTTAACTTTACTCAGGCAAGTGAACCCCTCATCAGACATTACATTTCAATCTATTGTATATTTGAGGAACAATAAAATGTACACAGTAAGGGATTATTTCATTTAAATTCAGTTTAAAAGGCAAAGTGCATATTAGTTTTTCTCAAATACACAAATTCACAAATTTCTCCTCAATTTTCCTCGATGTCGAAACACAACACTTTTTTACAGCTACAGTGCCTTGCAAAAGTATTCGGCCCCCTTGAACCTTGCAACCTTTCGCCACATTTCAGGCTTCAAACATAAAGATATAAAATTTTAATTTTTTGTCAAGAATCAACAAGTGGGACACAATCGTGAAGTGGAATAAAATTTATTGGATAATTTAAACTTTTTTAACAAATAAAAAACTGAAAAGTGGGGCGTGCAATATTATTCGGCCCCCTTGCGTTAATACTTTGTAGCGCCACCTTTTGCTCCAATTACAGCTGCAAGTCGCTGGGGTATGTTTCTATCAGTTTTGCACATCGAGAGACTGACATTCTTGCCCATTCTTCCTTGCAAAACAGCTCGAGCTCAGTGAGGTCGGATGGAGAGTGTTTGTGAACAGCAGTCTTCAGCTCTTTCCACAAATTCTCGATTGGATTCAGGTCTGGACTTTGACTTGGCCATTCTAACACCTGGATACATTTATTTTTGAACCATTCCATTGGAGATTTGGCTTTATGTTTTGGATCATTTTCCTGTTGGAAGATAAATCTCCGTCCCAGTCTCAGGTCTTGTGCAGATACCAACAGGTTTTCTTCCAGAATGTTCCTGTATTTGGCTGCATCCATCTTCCCGTCAATTTTAACCATCTTCCCTGTCCCTGCTGAAGAAAAGCAGGCCCAAACCATGATGCTGCCACCACCATGTTTGACAGTGGGGATGGGGTGTTCAGGGTGATGAGCTGTGTTGCTTTTACGCCAAACATATCGTTTTGCATTGTGGCCAAAAAGTTCAATTTTGGTTTCATCTGACCAGAACACCTTCTTCTACATGTTTGGTGCGTCTCCCAGGTGGCTTGTGGCAAACTTTAAACAAGACTTTTTATGGATATCTTTGAGAAATGGCTTTCTTTTTGCCACTCTTCCATAAAGGCCAGATTTGTGCAGTGTACGACTGATTGTTGTCCTATGGACAGACTCTCCCACCTCAGCTGTAGATCTCTGCAGTTCATCCAGAGTGATCATGGGCCTCTTGGCTGCATCTCTGATCAGTTTTCTCCTTGTTTGAGAAGAAAGTTTGGAAGGACGGCCGGGTCTTGGTAGATCTGCAGTGGTCTGATGCTCCTTCCATTTCAATATGATGGCTTGCACAGTGCTCCTTGAGATGTTTAAAGCTTGGGAAATCTTTTTGTATCCAAATACGGCTTTAAACTTCTCCACAACAGTATCTCGGACCTGCCTGGTGTGTTCCTTGGTTTTCATAATGCTCTCTGCACTTTAAACAGAACCCTGAGACTATCACAGAGCAGGTACATTTATACGGAGACTTGATTACACACATTTGGATTCTATTTATCATCATCGGTCATTTAGGACAACATTGGATCATTCAGAGATCCTCACTGAACTTCTGGTGTGAGTTTGCTGCACTGAAAGTAAAGGGGCCGAATAATATTGCACGCCCCACTTTTCAGTTTTTTATTTGTTAAAAAAGTTTAAATTATCCAATAAATGTTGTTCCACTTCACGATTGTGTCCCACTTGTTGTTGATTCTTGACAAAAAAATTAAATTTCATATCTTTATGTTTGAAGCCTGAAATGTGGCGAAAGGTTGCAAGATTCAAGGGGGCCGAATACTTTTGCAAGGCACTGTATATAAACACAAGCACACCTTCTCACTTCCAAACTCAAACTTTCACACCAAAAGACCAGCTTGAAGCTTTCAAAAAAGTAAACACTGTACACATCATTACACACTAAAGCAACACAAAAACACAATATTCAATTTGTGAGAAGGTTCTCTTTTTTTCAGAACAGTCATTGCATAATTTTAGAAACAGATGTTCCTAGAATAGATCACTGTAGAGGATTGGGCTTTTCGATTTGTGGGTTTCATATGAAGAGTATAAATCTATGGGGGAAAAAATCATATACAGTAGTACTGAACTGTAACAAGTTACACAACCGAATGCAAAAAAAGATCATTTATTGCCCACATCAGTACTCATTCAAAAAAATATATATATTTACTGTATTTTGGCCTATGGTAGTACAAACACGCATACACCAATGTGCGCGCAAGTGCACATACAGTATGCACTTGAGGAGACATGCGTGCACTCCCCCAACCACGGGTGCACGCACACACGCGCACACTTTACAGAATAAAATTGGAGCTTCTCTCTATCAAACCAACTACCAGTAATCAAAACGAAGAGCTATACGGCAAGTATATAAATATATATTTAAAACGATTGAAGATACAGGTTGATGTATAAATAAGATAATGGTATGAATAAACATTAGAGATTGACCCATATGGATTTTCAGGACCAATACCAATTATTAGTAGTCAGAGGGGTCGATAACCAATTTTTGGAGCAGATATTCATTTGGAGTAAAAGTGAAACATTGGCGTGAAAAAAACATAATAATGCAAACACAGATGTTTTCTGTCCGGAGCTTCTCACACAAAATCACTTTTCCTCTCACTCTCCAGTGTGAGTGAGGACAGCTTCTTCTTTGGAGGCTCTGCCAGGGGCTGTGGGTTTCATTCTCTGCCCTGATGACTTCATCAACAGTAGGTATCCTTGAGGAAGATATTAAACCCTACGTTGGTGCTGCATCACCAGTAGGTAGATTAGGATATAGTGCAAAGCGCCTTGAGGGCCTTAAAAAGGTCGAAAGTTGCAATACAAGTGTAACTACATTTACCATTCACATTTAACCAGAGAGGCGCGGCTGCATATGAGCAGAAATAACCCAGTTTTAAATGGATTTTTTCGTATCGGCAGGTCGGATTTAAAAATCGACCGATACATGTAGACGTCAAATTTCAAAATATCGGCACCTTTAATCGTCCCGGCTGATGATAGGTCTGTCTCTAATAAATACAGTGGGGCAAATAAGTATTTAGTCAACCACCAATTGTGCAAGTTCTCCTACTTGAAAAGATTAGAGAGGCCTGTAATTGTCAACTTGGGTAAACCTCAAACATGAGAGACAGAATGTAGAAAAAAACCCTTTAAAATCACATTGTTTGATTTTTAAAGAAATTATTTCCAAATTAGAGTGGAAAATAAGTATGTGGTCACCTCCAAACAAGCAAGAATTCTGGCTGTCAAAGAGGTCTAACTTCTTCTAACGAGGTCTAACGAGACTTCACTCGTTACCTGTACTAATGGCACCTGTTTTAACTCATTATCGGTATAAAAGACACCTGTCCACAACTTCAGTCAGTCACACTCCAAAATCCACTATGGCCAAGACCAAAGAGCTGTCAAAGGAGACCAGAGACAAAATTGTAGACCTGCACTAGGCTGGGAAGACTGAATCTGCAATAGGTAAAACGCTTGGTGTAAAGAAATTAACTGTGGGAGCAATTATTACAAAATAGAAGACATACAACACCACTGATAATCTCCCTCGATCTGGGGCTCCATGCAAGATCTCACCCCGTGGCGTCAAAATGATAACAAGAACGGTGAGCACAAATCCTAGAACCACACAGGGGGACCTAGTGAATGACCTACAGAGAGCTGGGACCACAGTAACAAAGGCTACTATCGGTAACACAATGCGCCGCCAGGGACTCAAATCCTGCAATGCGTGACGTGTCCCCCTGCTGAAGATAGTACACGTCCAGGCCCCTCTGCGGTTCGCTAGAGTTATGGTCAGATGAAACCAAAATAGAACTTTTTGGTAGAAACACAGGTTCTTGTGTTTGGAGGAGAAAGAATACTGAATTGCATCCGAAGAACTCCATACCCACTGTGAAGCATGGGGGTGGAATCATCATGCTTTGGGGCTGTTTATCTGCAAAGGGACTAGAATGACTGATCTGTGTAAAGGAAAAAATGAATGGGGCCATGTATCGAGAGATTTTGAGTGAAAATCTCTTTCCATCAGCAAGGGCATTGAAGATGAGACGTGGCTTGGTCTTTCAGCATGACAATGATCCCAATCACACAGCCAGGGCAACAAAGGAATGGCTTCGTAAGAAGCATTTCAAGGTCCTGGAGTGGCTTAGCCAGTCACCAGATCTCAACCCCATAGAAAATCTGTGGAGGGAGTTGAAAGTCCATGTTGCCCAACGACAGCCCCAAAACATCACTGCTCTAGAGGAGATCTGCATGGAGGAATGGGCCAAACTACCAGCAATAGTGTGTGAAAAGCTTGTGAAGAGTTACAGAAAACGTTTGGCCTCCGTTATTGCCAACAAAGGGTACATAACAAAGTATTGATATGAACTTTTGGTAATGACCAAATACTTATTTTCCACAATGATTTGCAAATAAATTCCGTAAAAATCAAACAATGTGATTTTCAGTTCTTTTTTTCACATTCTGTCTCTCATGGTTGAGGTTTACCCATGTTGACAATTACAGGCCTCTCTAATTTTTTCAAGTAGGAGAACTTGCACAATTGGTGGTTGACTAAATACTTATTTGCCCCACTGTATGAATGACTTATTGAGCATGACAGTTGTATGGCACAGCAATTGCATTGCACATGGTATGCCGAGTTTGTATGGCACGGTGAAAAGTTGTTTTACAAACTGCTGTTGTTTAAAGCAGTCTGCAAAACCACTGCAGTAAAATCAATCTCCTGACTCTGCCACCACCCGTTGTGTTCATTTGGGAGCTTCAGCAAACCGCACTCTGGATTGACTTTACAGGTGTGATCACATCATTTGGGTCAAGTGTCTTCAATTTTGAGTCTTGCGTTTAACAAGTGAAGGCAAACATGCTACAATATGTTCAAGTTTTGCTGACTCTGGTAAGCATTTTTCATTGTATGAACAAAGTGCTTTTGCAACTTGTGTTTTTGCAATGCAAAACATGTTTAGATTTATAAGAAAGGAGGATTGTGTTTTGTTGATTGGGTCTTCATGTGAAATGTGTTTGTGGTATTGACACATGGGGGCTAGTTTCATTAAATGTGTACTTTATACATACATTTTTTTGTTTCGTAATTGTGAAAAACGGTCATGAACATGTACATGTAAATACGTATATTATGGAATACGAATTATCCAAAGGCTGTTTTTTATTTACAGTCCCTGGTAAGTCAGGAAAAGTGGCAAATGCAAATTAAAGAAAGAAATCAAGGTAAAAAATAAATCAACAGTAAAAGAAATGCACAACTAACAATGAAGAGAAGAGAAAAAGACGTAGAGGATAAATTGGTTGCAATCAAGAATTAGGATTACACTACATTTCTACAATGTGTCTTTTGAATATGAATGAAAAATGTAGTGTGTCACATAAAAAATACATATACAATAGGAAAAAGTGAAAAGAAACAAATTTTAAAATATACGTATATATACATAGACTTCATGACCTATTGGCATGACACGGGAAACGGGGCCGATCCATTGGGGGCCTATTTTCAAAAACTTCAAATTCAAATATTTTCAAAACCAAAGCTGCTGCAGACCTAAAACCAAAACAGTCTCCATGAGCAGGGGCATAAAAAAAGAGTCAAAGTCGTTCCCTAATAGAATCCCAATTAATATTTTTTTGTGTAAGTATAACAAAACAAAATGGCTATAAAATTCTCAGATTTTACACTAGATGCACGAAAATCACCAAGTGCAGAGATAATCACCTATATTTTCAGGATCAATAGCAATATTTAACGTATCATAAACGCTTTTGCCCAAAATACCAACTTATTTCTCTTTTATTTACTGCATGTTTTCAACAGCTAATAAATCACTCAATTTTCACATCAGAAACTTAATACTTGAGGAAAGCATGTGGAAGCAATTATAATATGTAAATAGATTACTAATAAATTCTATATACAATTACAGTATTTTTATTAACAATAGCAATTATGTTACGTAAATATGGCAAATGTGTTGCTCGTCTTTAAAGTTCACTGTGGCGCTGCCTTACAACAACAAAGAGCTTTTTACGTTGAAATTCTTGTGAATAAATGCTTAAATCAAAATCAGTGAATTCTTTACAGATATGGACGTAAAACAATCTCGATTCTTGGTTAAAAGGAAAAACCGTTATTAGTTATTAAATTAGTTATTTTACATGAATGTGTGAATGTGAATGACGCCAATGGCTCCCATTGATTTTTTCCCGATGTTTCAAAATGCATGCATTGTACAAAAAATATAATAATTACCTTGAATCCTCGAACAAATCCCTCCTGAGACAATCCTTCCTGTTTGTATGCGGTACACCTTTCGTAGTTCTTCCAAAAATCCAAGCTTAAATCTGGCTTGGAAAGAGCGTGTGTGTGTCGTCTTCGGCTGATTATTACTAAATGAAGCTCGGCGGCTCGGCTCCAAAGGTAAAGTCTGACGCGAAGAATGATGAAGTGTCATGTCAAAAGGTAATGAAGTCTATGATATACAAGTATATAAAAATAAAACATTTTCCTCGTGAGGAAAAGCGGCATGGAAAATGAATGAATGAATGTTACAAAATGTACTGTTAATTTCACAACTACCATAAAAAAGCATAATAAAAAAGAAGACATCACGTAGATAGGTTGTGAGATTTTTTTTTTTTTTTTTACATCTTTTCTGTTTCTTAATCTTTAATTGCACATTCATCGACTGTTGAAGCGCTGCACTTTTGATTGTTCATTGTTTGTTTGGTTGACTTAAGACTGTCTTTAAAGCCATTTTTAACACTCAACACAAACTCCTATTATAATGTTTGAATGGCTTTTATGCTTCTCTGTCATCGTATATAACAACATCCATTTATGAGTCAAATATTTTGGGACTGTTTTCCAAACGACAAAAATTGCACACTGTTGCAAACTGAATTCAACACTTGGTGGGAAAGAGACTAATCATGCCTAATTTACCTCCCAACCTCAAGCAGGTTGCTTTCGTATTTATTATCTCACATTGCCTGGAAATGGCTCTAACAAAAATGTTATTCCTTGGTAGTATTTAAGTGATCCACCAAACCAAATTAGCCAGCATTACCTAGCCAAAACAGTTTCATGGCAGAAAATAATTTATTAGATGACAACATCATCTGAAGATCGGCAAGAAAAATGCTGCATAATGGCATTTTATATCATTAGTGAGATTTTCTTTCAGGCATCGGTTTGATAGTAGGAATAAAGCACACATATATCTGATCAAAGAAACACAGAATAATATAAATGAATTATCAATGACACACATTTGAAGGATTAAGTGGAGACCGAAGAGCTCAGAACAAAAGGAAAAAGAAGAGAAGCTGTTATAATACAGATTACCCTGGACTCTTCTACTGCTACAGATGTGCTCAATTTATAAACGCAAGGCACGTATTGAATGATGCCAAAGATAAACCCCCTTCTGATTCGGACTGAATTGAACTATTGAGCAGACGTTAGACAGAGAGGATTGCTTTTTAGCTATTTAGATTATACACTTTACCCTGCACCATTAGAGAGAGAGAGAGAGAGAGAGAGAGAGAGAGAGAGAGAGAGAGAGAGAGAGAGAGATTAAAAAGAAAAAAACATCACAATGTTTAGGAATCGCTGATGTTCTCCATTATTTTATTTGTTAATTTTTTTTTCTAAAAAATCAGCATGTTCGAACTCCTGAGTAAGACGATTCTTAATGTTGCTGTTTTAAACTTGAGATTTTTCTTTTCCTTATTGCTTTATCGCAGGCTTTTAACAGAAATTACAAGACACTTTCCACATGCCTAAATTTGATTGATATTGATTATATTTGATTAATTGATATATGTCTAAAAGATTAAATTGATTTTGCCGACTCAGTATTCAGAAAAAGGCAACATCTGTGGAGCACTTCTAAAGCACCAGTGTTGGGCACGTTACTTTAAAAAAGTAATCAGTTACATTACTCACTACTTCTTCCAAAAAGTAACTGAGTTAGTAACTGAATTACTCTATAGTAAAAGTAACTAGTTACCAGGGAAAGTAACTATTTCCGTTACTTTAAAAAGAACTTGTTGAATGTCAAAGAATTTGAAATTTTGTGAGCAGTATTCGAGTCAGTGGAATAGAGAAGAACAGACAGGTAGTTAACTTATTAGGTGCTTCAGCAGATTTGAATTGCTTACCACAGATGTCGACAAAAGCTTTGCCCCGGGACATAAATTACACATTACATGCAGGTTCTTTCCTTTAATTTCGACAAACTTGAAATAGTGTCTATATCTCCACCTCTTAAAGGACAATTTTCTTCTGAATGCTCTGCCATCCCGACCCTGTGCATCTGTTTTGCGTATGTGTGTTTGCCGCACACGCTGTTCCGGTTTGCTTGTGAAATCACCGGCTCTGATTGGCTTCACACGACACATGACTCTAAACCTTCAGCCAATCACAATCACTTCCATCGCATCTCTCTCGAGGGGCTGCATTTAGGTAGGCTCGTTTCCCGACAATTCACGTCACCTTCAAAGCGCCTGCCGTCCTCAAGATGGAAGCAGAATTATTGCTGGCTGACAGTGGGAGATGGGAACGAGGCTAGCATCAGGTGTAGCAAACACAGAAACGTTCCAAACTTTGGAAAGCATTGTCTAATTGAATGAGCAGGGACAAACAGCTTGGAGTCAGAAGCACGTGTGCTATTCTCGAACCTGAACGCACCTCAAGTCTTGGATGACAAATCAACAGAGCAGAGAGTCGACTCGACACGGCTGGTGGTTTCTTCAATTGATTCAGAGTAAGTAACGCACCGCTTTTGACCGTCAGTAACGGTAACGGCGTTGCAACGGCGGAAAAAGTAATGTTAGATTACCCCGTTACTGAAAAAATAACGCCGTTACGTAACGGCGTTACTCCCAACACTATAAAGCACACCAATGCTTCTGTTTGGGACGCTGTTTGGTTGCCATGATATGCAGCTGCATATGACAGATGAAGATGTGGTATATGAATGAGGAAGGTGCAACTCAGCGTGTTGATGTTAATTTGGATATTGAAGAGGTTTTTGATCAATCAAATCGTTCTGTGTAACATTTTTCGATGTAAATATCCCATATTAAAACGTTGACCCCTACAGTTTTTAGTCAGGTGTGGCTAATGTGTGCATTTTTTCTTGGATTTTATTTTGGGTGGTGCAGTTTATCGTAAGGTGCACGTTATGTTGCAAAATAATTTAGAAATAAGCTTGAGCATCTGTAACCAGTGTTGTGCATGAATGCATTCACTGAACGATCGTTCATGAACACGTTCATTTTTTGGGCGAACGTGAACTGAACGCATCATATTTTTGTCACGTTACTGCAGTGCTTCTCAATTATTTTCTCTAACGCCCCCCACCACACGAAGATATAAATGTTTCACGCCCCCACCCCAACTATCTGCCGCCACTGTAAATACTACCATTTGTTTCTAAAATTATTATCATATGTTCACCCCTTTCTACACATTGTGTCTTTTTTATATTAAAGGAAAAAACTAATATAGATCAACTTAAGATAAAGTATAACTTTATTAACATTGTCTTTTCTGTAACAAACAAAACAAAGTGTATCAATTTGCCTGAATTAAAAAAAATAAATAAAAAAAAAAGTCACATCCAAACAGTAAAAATATGCTCAAGGTACATTTTTTGACCATTTCATACTGAAAAATAAAATTTAATAAAACCAATCAATAATAATGAATTCAAATTGATTAGCAATATTAACTTACGAAGACAATATGCCAAACAATTTGACCGAAAAAAAGAAAACAAAAACTACAGTGTCATTGGAGAGACTAACAGTCGGACGGTCGCCAGACTCAATCGCTGGAACAGCTGAGAGTTCCAGGCTAGTGTGAACCCAGGGTGATCATGTGTCCGTATACCACATTCATGAGTTGAGAATTAGAGCCTTTCTGACTAAACTGCAGATGTAGGCTAAAAACACTATTTAAAACAAAAACAAAACAAAAAACAAAAAAAACACAAAATTAATAGCAGAAAATTATCAAAACCTGGCAACTCAAGCTGCCTGAGGCGGTCACGGCTGTATTGAATTAGCAAATATGGCAGCTTTTGCTCCCGAAGCTTTTATGGCGGCAAATTACCATTCTTTTACATTCTGTGGACTTTATTTAGCATTTTGGATAGTATTTAACCAAGTTGCATCATGAACACACTACTTGTGCAACATGAATACGGCGTAAATAAATGCTTAACAGCACTGGGAATACGCGGTGAGAGAGAACTTTCCTTCGTGTGCATCCAGGACCAAACGTAAGTGAATAATTCCTTTATTTATAAAAAGTTTTTGGTGTTTACTTTGGAATCGCTGCATTCACGGCCGTTTGTAATGTTGTGTGCATGTGCAGAACCACAAAGTAATTTCTGGTGGCGTACACTCGTATAGCCTGCAACTCCAGACTCAATGCTCTTCCAGCTATAGAGGCCGGTTGACTTTTAGCGGATAAAATCCCCAGGGCGGAGCAAGCCACAGCAAACAGACAGCGGAGTGGACCAATCAGCGACGGGCAGACGTGATGTTGGTAAAGCGACAAGGAACTAGCGTGAGGACGTACACATATGGGGAGAACGGAGAAGTTTATTCAGCATGGCTAGCGCGAGACAGACTGTTGGTTTTAGGGACTCAATGTGTTTTTGGTCATTTAAAACTGAATTTACCGCAGTTAGTAAACATATTCTCGGCTCTCCCGTTCGCCATCTGTGTTGTTGTGGAGACGACTTCCGACGCGCAACAGTGACGTAGATTGTTAAGCACGTGTCACGCAAATAAACAAATCTGATTGGACGGATGATTTCGTTCGCCTCGAGAGGCCATTAAGGAGCTGGGTCCCAGACTCTACAGCTGGAATAGCGGTGAGTCTGGAGTTAAAGTGGATAAAATATTTGCTGTCTGTGGTTCTAATGCGGTTTCTTCCCCAGGAATATTTTTACAACGCCTCCAGGGTCATAACAAGAACCTTTGGGTTGGGGGATGAATACTCAAATACTGAGCCATTCCAAACCACCCAAAATTACGTCACTTGAGATTTGTGAAGCCACAATTAATGCTGAAAGGTAGATACAGGTTTTGGAGCAACATACACTTATCAAAGAAGCATTATTTTTCAGGGACAAATGTCCCTTCTTATTTCAAGAAGACAATAGCCTTTTCACAAACACATATCCAGGGAAATTTCCGTAAAAGGTGACGCGGTATTTACTAGCGTCTTTGCTTTCCCGCATGTAGAGATGTCCAGAGAATGACACGGGTTGGACACTTTCACAGACTTGTCCCGTGTTGCCCATTGGCGCTCTTTGTGCGGGTTAATGGCTCGATTTTATAACCCGGATATTACGTCATTTTTGGTTGGCATCAGCTGTCACAATGTTGGTCAAATCGTGTTTTGTGCCAGAGTGAGCGTTCTCAACGTCATAACTGCAGCCAATTCGAGCTCATCAAGACTGTATTTAAACCCAGGCAATCCAAGAGGAGGGTGTTGAGATATTACTTGCTGGGCGCCATTACTCTGGCGCCCTTGTTTTGAAATCCCCTAACATGTGCTGGTATTTGAGTGTACTCTATTTGTTTTTTTATCTTATCGGCTCTCTGCCTACCGTTTAGGTTAGTGTTATTGATCACCGTCGACCTACTGTCACTGACCCATTGTGTTACTCCCCCTTTTCCGCGATCGCGTGTATTTTCGCATATATTTAATAAACCCTTGAACGCGTCCCTCTGTTGTTTTTTTGCTTTGAAGTACAATCTTTTTCTGCAGTAGTGGACCCAAACATCAGTAACAAAACAAACCACACATTTCCAAATATAGACGATGACTCACTTCCTCAGCTCCACTGTCACGGACTAATTATGTTATCCCCCCTTTCTGCAATCGCGTGTATTTTTGTTTGTTTCACTAAACCCTTCAACACTTCCCTCCTCTGTTTTCTGTTTTGAAGTACAACCTTGTTTCCGCAGTAGCGGACCCTAACATCGGCAACAAAATAAACCACATATTTCCAAAGATGGATGATGGACTCTCTTCCTCAGCTCTACTGTCACGGACCCATTATGTTAATCCCCCTTTTCCACGACCGCGTGTATTTTTGTTTGTACTTAATAAACCCTTCAACGCATGCCTCTTTTTTTTCTGTTTTGAAGTACAACCTTGTTTCCGCAGTAGCGGACCCTAACATCGGCGACAAAATAAACCACACATTTCCAAAGATGGACGATGGACTCTATTCCTCGGCTTTACGATCCCGTAGTAATTTTATTTCGTTATGTTTTCATTTTAATTTAGCTATTTCACGCTTGCTATGTTGATAATTGCGATGTTTGTTCACCGCTTTTCGTCTTACTGCGACGAAAAAGGAAGTGACGATCAGCCCACCATGATATTTACGTCATTAGCCATCGTGCTGTGACCCGGGAATTTAACGCCTTCTTTCATGCATACTGCTTACCGGGAAAGTCCCGGACATTATACTAAGATGCAACCCATAATATGTCCGCATAATCGCCGTGTCAGTCGACCCAGGAAATTGTTTTTTACACATAAGGGCTAACTGTTTAAATCCCGCGATTTTCACGGTATTTAGGTGTGTGTGGAAGGGGCTAATGTCTACTATAGCCACGACATACTAGCACATTTTGCATGTAGTAGAACAGCGTGGCTTTGTAGAAAAAAACTAGAATGGCATTCCAGTTGTCCAGACTTCTTTCCCACTGAAGACAGTGTTTCTTTCTCTCTTTTTCTTTCTTTCAGCCATAAAGCATGCAGAGTCTCTAAGGACAAAATTCACAGTGCCACTTTATGCATGAGGAAATCGTTGTGCATAGCCCATAAAATATCCAACTCTCCTTCATTCTCCATCGTGTTCTCTATTATATCTATTAAATAGAGTTACAGCTGCCAGGGCAATCTGCTCTCTCCTTGAAAAATGCAGCATTTTTTTATGTACACACACATACACGCACACACACACACACACACACACACACACACACACATACAAAACAGGACTGGACAGTACAGTATAGTATATACTGTATGTGTTCCAAAAATGTCCTTTCCTGAATTTTCAATGTAAAGCAGATGTTCGGCAGTCCCCGACTCAAATATACAGCTCTCTTGCTGTTCAATGGAAATGGAAATACATTTCTACACCAACAACAGGTGCCAGCAAACTTTTCCACATAAGCGCCATTTAGACATAATGTCGACAGAAAAAAGTGATATTTAAAATGAAATAAAATTGCACAAAACTGTTTTTCTGCCTTTATGCTAATATTTAGACGAATATTGTTGAGTAGGCAGAACATGTATTTTTTTCTAACTATCTTTCCATCCAACCAAAAACACAACATTCGAAATGTGTTGACAAAATAGATTAAGTTCGGACTTATTTTTCAATGTCCATGCACAAAGTCCGATCGGAATCACTGAAATCTATTAGGGATGCTGTGGAGTATACAAAGCATACTGACACTGTGGATCAGGGGTGTCCAAACTTTTTGCAAAGTGGGCCAGATTTGGCGTGGTAAAAATGGGGGGGTCGACGTCCTTTACGTAGAACAATATATTTAAGCAAAATTTAGCAAGCCATTCAGTGTGTCACATCTGCTATATTAATTTTTTAAATGAATAATTTCAACAATCTCCCAACTAGCCTTTGTGGCATTCTCTTACGACTCTTGGGCTCTTGCGAAATACTACTGCTGTGAAATTAAACTAGCTTTAAGTTGCTTCAATTCTCACTGCGTATCTTCCCTGTAATCTTGTCGTACATGTCAGCGTGTCTTGTTTGGTAATATCGCCTCACATTGAAGTCTTTAAAAACAGCAACTGTCTCTTTGCAAATGAGGCAAGACACAGTTGTTGCATATTTTAGTAAAGAAATAGTCCAATTTCCACCTATCCCCGAAGCGTCGGCCGTCACAACTTTTTTTTTGTTGATTGTCGCCATTTTAGTAAATGGAAGTAATGGGTCACACGGAGTAATGTTGCTTAGCCCTTAAATACCTGCAACATGAAGCAATTATCAGAGAATCCCAAAATTTTAAAAATAAGGTCCTAATGAAACCTTTTTTGTCAAATTTGTAAAACGAAATGTCAAAATGAATATGTGTAATAAGCGCTGTAATATCTATAACCCATGCTAAATCATGTTTTTTTTTTCTCATGGAACCTGCAGATGCATGTGTTGACTTGCATCCATCATTATTTTTTCAAAAAGAAATGTCAAAATTCTAAATCTCAAAATCATGAAATTTTAGGTGTATCAAATGTGATACATTTGGCGATAAAGGGTTAAAGTGCTGCTGCCTTTTAGTGGGTAAATGAGGAGCAGCTTTTCGTGTGGAAGCTACTTCATATGCTGGTTGCAGTACTGCTGACCAATTTATTAAGTCTGTGTGCGGGCCAGACGTTATTAGGGCCCGAGCACTAAGCGTGCGAAGGCCCTATTGTTTTGCAAAGGATTATTATTATTAGGGCCCGAGCACTAAGCGTGCGAAGGCCCTATTGTTTTGCAAAGGATTATTATTATTATTTTTGTTTTTTTCAGGGCAAATGAAAACGGCCAATTTGGAGGCCTGAACATGCACGAAAAGTCACCAAAATTTGCACATACGTGCGGAAAATTGTACATTTCGATAATTTTGCAACGTTGCAAAAAAATGTAACAAAATGGCTCAGTGGCGCCCCCTTGAAATTTTAAAATTGGCCTATAACATTAGGGTCTGTCAGCGTAGAGCAATGAAATTTCGGGAGTCATATTCCAAACCCAACAGGAAATCGGTTATTTTGGATCGAATATGAATTTTTTATCGATTTACAGGGTGCACATTGGAGACCTTTTCGCCAAGGGAGTTAGTTGGATCATCTTCAAAATTGGTGAGACTGTTCAGGAGACATATGAGATCTTAAGTTTTTAAAATGGTGCGTTTTCATTCACGGGTCTGACCTGGGCGTGGTGCCAAAGTTGGCCATTTTTTCGGCAAAATGACAAATTCAGTAAATGACTAATAGCTCCTTGACACAACATTCAATCTTTTTCATATCTGGCAAGGATGTGCGGTATCCCACCCTTAACACGAGTGCATTGAAATATTACCCATTAGGCCTAACGCCCCCTAGTGAGAACAGGAAATGCCTTTTTTTACGAGACAGGTTCCTCCTCCAAGGGAAAAACATCTGTTGACCTCAAACCTGCATCAGGGGAGCCTTAAGACCTGTCTTCAGGTGCCTGATGAAAAATATTGAGGTTTCGTTGAAGTGGAGGGGTCCAAACAGGAAAGTGAAAATGACCGTCAACAATTTGTCTCTCAAAAAACTTTGAACAGTCATAACTCAGCAGATATACAACATATCTGCGCCAAACTTCCCGTGCTTGTCATTTGCATCAACTCTACAGTGCCAACTAGTGGCGACAGAAAGGAGTTTTAAAACAGGCCTTTCCTATTGGGTTTTTTCAACGTAGAGCAATGAAATTTGGGGAGTCCATACCTCATGCAAAACTGTTCCAAAAAGTCTCTTGCACCCATTTTCCAAATCCAACAGAAAATCGGGTATTTTGGATCAAATGTGAATTTTTTATCCATTTGTAGTATAGTTTACATTTGGAGGCCTGAACATGCACGAAAACTCACCAAATTTTGCACATACATGCGGCTTTGCTTGGATTTCAATAATCTTGCGACGTTACAAAAACATGTAACAAAATGGCTCAGTGGTGCCCCCTTGAATTTTTCAAAAAGGAGTCCCCTATTAGGTTTTTTTAACGTAGAGCAATGAAATTTGGGGAGTCGATACCTTGCACAAAACTGCTCCAAAAAGTCTCTTGAACCCATATTCCAAACCCAACAAGAAATCGGGTATTTTGGATCGAATGTGAATTTTTTATCAATTAACATGGTGCACATTTGAGACCTTGTCATAGAGGGAGTTAGTTGGATCCTCTTCAAAATTGATGAGACTATTCAGGAGACATAGGAGATCTAAAATTTTCAAAATGGTGCGTTTTCATTCACGGGTCTGACCTGGGCGTGTTGCCAAAGTCGGCCATTTTTTCTGCAAAATGACAAATTCAGTAAAAGACATAGCTACTTGACACAACATTCAATCTTTTTCATATCTGGCATGTATGTGCGGGATCCCACCCTTAACACGAGTGCATTGAAACATTACCCATTAGGCCTAGCGCCCCCTAGTGGGAACAGGAAATGCCTTTTTTTTTTACAAAACAGGCTCCTCCTTCAAGGAAAAAAATATATTCACCTGAAACCTGCATCAGGGGAGCCATAAGACATGTGTTCCGGTGCCTGATGAAAAATACTGAAGTTTGATTGAAGCAGAAGAGTCCAACAGGAGAAGTGAAAATGACTTAAGCCATTTCGTCTCACCACAAGTTTTGAACAGTCATAACTTCTACAACATATCTGCGCCAAACATCTCGTGCTTGTTGAGTCATACTCTGAAGGGTCCTGTAGGGGTCATTTGCATCAACCCTACAGCGCCAACTAGTGGCAATAGAAAGTCACTCATTTTTCTAATATATGTCCAGTTCTTTTCAGGTTGGTCATTGTAGTTTCAAGACCTTTTGAAATACTTATTTTACGGCCCATGTCCACATGTCTCTGTCTGTTGCTGTGATGACCCTTTATTCGCTCCTTTTTTGTAGTACTCTCTCCAAAAGGGGTTTTTATCTCTTAGGTGTGTGAATGCAAAGAGGCGACTTTCGAGCATGTTAGGTTCTAATGAGATGATTAGAGAGGACGATCTGCCACCACCCTGACCTGCACACTGTCCGAGTTGCGCTAGATTGCGAGGGCCCGTTCAGTCCTGCTTGCAGGCCTAGTTGATTTTATGAAAGAGGCAGGGGGCCAGATGAAATTTGACCACGGGCCGCATTTGGCCCCCGGGCCGGACTTTGGACATATCTGCTGTAGATATACAGTGTTTATCATTTGCCATTGTCAAGCTGACCCTTCTCACGGCACATACACTTTTGAACTATAATTCAGAGATATAAGTCAATTTTCTAGAAGATCCTTGTGAATGATTGCATTTAATTAAATCACCTAAAGAATGTAATATGTTTAGCAAAGATTCCCTACAAGCACTGGTACAGGGCTGCAGACTATTTGGAGTCAGGCAGAAAGACGGAAGAGTCTTCTTGCTAGCCAGACAGCTTGCTGTTGCAACTTGCAAGGTGTTTGCTTAATCGCTCCTGGAATGGGTGTGTGCCCTGCTAACTGATCGTGGAGTGACTGCCAATGAAGTGGCGGACTATGTGGAAGGATGTCTGGGTTAGAAGTCTTTGGCCAGCAACTGTGAACCATCGGGCCAAAAGGGTCATTTGCCCGAAAACTGAGGCTGGGTCGATTGATGGGCCCTCTGATGGCAGGTGCCAGTCGGTCAAAACAAAAAAACATTTTATTCATCCTCAGACTGTAAAAGAGATGCTGTTGTAAAAATCAGAATTAAAAAAAAAAAATTAAAAAAAATTGTATTCACACCAGGAAAGGCCATAGTTTGCTTTCTTTGGTCTGCACCAAATACATTTGTTAAGGACTTTTTTGATCCCGTGTGTCTGCCTGTTCCTCTTTATTAACTGTCATCTCGGCATAAAGAGAAAACAGTGAGCCCACAAGCTAGCAAAAAGTATGTCTACATGTGAAACTAGTGCAAAAAATTTCAGACTGCTGTGTTACGTCAACACACAATATAGTAACTACAAGTAAATTACTCCCTATATGTACACATCTCTTCTCATGTTACAGACTTTGCTTATAACCTTACTTATAATCGTGAACCCCAATAATTACCACACTCAGCATAGTCGATTTCATTATGCGATTTTCTGTATAGTTGCTATTAGAGTTGATGACTGTGCTCAATTCAATTAAATACCTTTATTGAGGGAAAGAAGTGTTTTATTCTAACCAAGAAACATTAATTATGATAAGGTTTATGTGCCGATTACGGTGAAATGCATCTTAGAACTTTTGCAAATCTTAAAATATAATGCTGAGTAAATGTGTAGAAACTTGAATAATTTCAATATATTAAGTCCAGAATAACAGTAATTAAAATATGGAGAGCAGTCATTTAAAAAAAGATGCATTAGATCATAATTTATAATGTGCTTGTATGAGGGGCCATATAAGACATTTTTCATTCTGGCCCTCTAACACACATATATTCACTCTTACAAACATATATTCTCCTCTCACATAAATATATATTACTGGTGCACGATAATTATTGGTCCGATGATTCCGATAACATTTATAATAGGACCGATAATATGTACTGTTCTGGCTTTACACACTAGTATGGGAAATCAGTTGACCATTTGCGGGGCATTGCTCCCACCTGCTGGTCAGAATAATTCACTGCATCTAATTTTTTGTTAGTAGTTTGGTTCAATCACTTACACATTGCGGTGTCTAGCGGTAGCATTGACAGTCGTGAATGCTTTCTGTTACGGTGCCGCCTCGGAAATATATGTAAGTATTTTATGTTTACTATAATATATGGATGTGCAATATATGTTTACTTCTGTGGTGAAGGGTCATATGTACAGAACTTCATAAGTTGTGTTATAGATGCCAGCCAATGCTTTAGTAGCTCAAGCTAGTGTGCAATGGTATATATAGAATAGTTGTATATATAAGTGTATTTTGCAGTTTGTTGTATATTGGATATTGAATATATGTATTTTTCTGTTGTACTTTCACAATATTAAGACGAGTGTCTTCCCATAAAAGCAAGAAAAGACCAAGCCTTGTGGTTTATCGAAGTGCATTCATTCTTAGCTGGCTGTCGGGCAGTGCAGAAGTGAAACACACTGTTTTGTTCATGTCATTATAAAAAATCTGGTGAGATCAAAGGCAACTCTATGTTGAATCCACCGCTATTTTTTTTTTTTTTTTTTAAACCTCCAGGTGTTCAAAAACTCAGGTTATTCATTTAAGAAATTATATATTTATTTTCGGTTATCGATATCGGTATCGGCTTTGAGGAGCAGGAAGTTATCGGTATCGGTTTCAAAAAATGGATATCGTGCACCCCTAATATATATTCACTCTCACACTTATACATTTTCACTCTCACATTCATACATTCTCCTCTCTCATACATACATTCTCCTCTCACATCCATATATTCACTCTTACACACACATATATTCTCCTCTCACATCCACACATTTTCCTCTCAAATACATATATATTCACTCTCTCACACAAACATATATTCCCCTCCCATATCCATACATTCTACTGTCACTTACATATATATATATATATATTCACTTTCTAACACACTCATATATTCCCCTCTCACATCCATACATTCTCCTCTCATATACTTATAAATTTTACTCATACACATACATACATTCTCCTCTCATTTACATATAAATTTTACTCATACACATACATACATTCTCCTCTCACAACATATATTTTCATTCTCACACACACATATGACATTGACTAGCTTCAAACTTTAATAGCTGTGAGGTCTTTTGACCTTATGACCCCAAACCAATGCAGGGTTGAAGTAGTTTACTTGGAGATCAAGGCACACCTCTTAGTTTTCCAATGTATCTATTCATAATGTTTTTATGATTTTTAAATTTTATTTAGTAACTTCAAACTTCAATAGCTCCTAGACCATTTGACTTTTTGATCCAAAATCAGTGCAGGGTAGAAGTGCTTTTCTTTTTAGGTTGGAGGACACCTCTTAGTTTTCCAATTTAGCTCTATTCATTCATTTTTTGACTAGATGTTCATTTGAATAGCTAATTGGTCTTGAGACCTTTTTAATCATTATCAGTGTGCATTCATAGAACTCTCCTTGCTGTTTGTGGAACATATTTTTTATCATTAAGACAGCTAGACATTTTCCATTTGTTGCTGTAAATCCTAGCACAAATAAAATATGCTCTTTTGAAATACTTACACAATTATAGAAAGTGCACGCTTGATTTTACAATAGCGTCTTAATCAGTCAGGCAGCCATCATGAATTTTTTTATTTAGAAAAATACAAGTAAATAAATGTAGGTCTCTAGCGTGGTTCGAACTCACGCAGTCCAAGCCACAAACAACCAATTTTACCACTGGACTATTCTTCTGCATGACATGAGAGCCATGATTTTTTTTATCCAACTGAAAATAAAGTGCGAAATCAGAAAACGCGGCTCAGTTCACCGCAGTGTTTCCATTGCCGGGAGTTTCAGTTGCCAAAATGTTGGTGCGTCTGATATCGCAATTACTGCCGTGACGATCCTCCAGTTTGGGCAGGTGTCACATTGGCTCCCGCTTGGACTGCTTAAGGGATTTGGGAGTTGCTAGGTCAGAAAATTTCTCTCATCTCACTTTCAATCGCGTTATTATGAGTGACGCTGGGTGCAGCTGATCCTGTCCTCTGCCGCTCGAGACAGGATGACAAAGATGTGACCTTTTCAGAGGTCGACAAAATATTTCGTAATAGCCCAACTGCTTGACGAAGTGCTCGCGTCTCCTCTTTCATGTTGACCCGCCTCAACAGGAATTGCTTCAGCTTCTCAGCCAATCAGAGCTAGCCAATCAGAGCTGCCTTCCGTTTCCACTACACTTTCACTCACACATACATATATACTTTCACTCACACATACATTAATACTTTCACTCACACATACATATATTCTCCCCTCACACAGATATATATTCACTCTTATACCGATATATTATTCTCTCATTTACATATATTTTCTTTCTACATACATACACACACAAAGTGAAAATGTATGAATGTGAGAGTAAAAATACATGAATGAGAGTGTAAATGAATCAACGTGAAAGTAAAAATGTATGAATGAGAGTGAAAATATATGAACGTGAGAGTAAATATATATGAATATGAGAGTGAAAATGAATGTGAAAATAAAAATGTATGAATGCCAGAGTGAAAATGTGTGAATGTGAAAGTAAAAATGTATGAAAGTGAGAGTGAAAATGTATGAATGCGAGAGTGAAAATATGTGAATAAATGTGAAAGGAGAAAATATATATATGAATGTGAAAGGAGAATGTATGTGTGTGAGAGGGCCAGAATGAAAAATGTCTTGTATGGTCTCATATGCTTGAAATATCTTGTATTTATTCCTAAATGGTTCAGGAGAGAAATAGCATTACATAAACACGAACTTCCAGGTTGATTAAAAATGTCACTCAGGGTGTGAGCAGCATGGGGTCTTAAAAAGTGTGAAATCAAAATAAAACTGAGTCAGAAAGATGCTTGCTGGTTAATCGCAATCACGACTATGTCTAATGTGGTTTGAATGGGGTGAACATTTGAATCATTCTTCCAATTTTTTCGGACTCTCCAGTGAATGGAAGTAGAGAGGGGTTTGGTGGGGTTCATGGCTTGTGAAGAATTAGTATTCGAGTCAGGGCGTATCACACCAGGAAAGGCCATAGTTTGCTTTATTTGGTCTGCACCAAATACATTTGTTAAGGACTTTTTTGATCTCGTTCCATTTCAGATTGCAATTTGAGCAAGCGAGCCAGGATTTCAAAACAAACCGATACATGTGCAAAGATCGTTCAATCATTTGACACGACGGGTGGGGGTGGGGCTAACAAAGTAAAATAAGGAAGTAAACAATCACGTAGATCCAGAGTACTGCAAACGTGCTCATACTGATTTATTTTATTCAATTGTAAGTGTTTGCGGGAAATTTGGAGCGTCAGAAGCCTTTGATGCCACGTTCATTTTACAAGGACAGCAGACATTCCGCCCCTTATTGCGCCACGTTGAACCCAGACTCATATTAGCTGACATACTGCTAACCACAGACTGTAATACAAACCAAACATGATGTCCTTGCTATGGAAGGGTGCAATGTTTGGGATTTCAGCTATGGTCGAGACCACAGCGTGGTCGCTTTCACACCTATAGCGAACTGCACTACAGTCCACTTGGAAGCGCACCAAGACCATCTCTCTGGCGAGGTCTCAGACCAGCTGTTTTGTCAGGACCAGAGTTCGCTGGTTTGTATTCACACCAGCCTGAAAGGTGCGCACCAAGAACCAAACAGGGCAGGAGTGATACGCCCAGATTAGCCAAAACACAGTTAGAAATTTGCAACAACGATAGCAATCAGACAAAAATAGTAATCATTCTGGTGTTCTTTGTACACACATAATATTTGGGAAAAATTAAATGGTATTTATTGTGTTGTATTGAAGCAATGCCTGCACTAACAAATATTTCTATAATCAATTTGTTGATGATTTTTTTTTTCTTTTTTGGTTTTATTCTTACTGTTGCTGTGTGCAATAATGTCAGAATAAGAACACAGATGTTTTCAAGTTCTGTATATTAACAGAATAAAAATAAGATAAATGTTTTTGCATTAATAGAGGATGATGGAAATCTGAAAATCCAAGAATTTGGAAAATTTAAAATTAAACATGGTCTATGAACAATTAAAGGATTATCAAAAAAAAGTTGTCAATTATTTTATAATGCACTGTTTTCTGACTAACGTTCAATAATATTGTCATAACATAAAACATCCTTTATAATTGTTATTGCTTTATGTCAGGGGTGTCAAACTCAATTTGCTTTGCGGGCACATTATACACACACTCAGATAGTTGCCAGAGAGAAAAAAAACATGTTTTACCACTGCTAGGCACACTAAACATGCTGGAGTTAACCCTCGTAGCTGGTGGGAAATGTTCAATACACTGTTTACTCACCTTTACGTTTTTCATGTCGGTTGGCCCTCCTCCTCTATTCCACGGCCGTCTGTAACTTTTCTGTAGCCCAAGTATTCCTATACCAGCGATTTGGTTTTCTTCGATGGTTGCTACATCGTGTAGCACAGTTTACTCACTGACACTGAGCAGTAACTGGTGGGGGAGGGTTGAGCCTTGCAGCTACAAGCTACAGATTTTGCCATGCATCTTTGAGACTTGAAAAATAGCTAATACCTTAGAGACAGTATGACGGAAAATTTTTGCGGTTTTGAAACCTTGACATTTTCATACCATTGTTTACCTTGAAACCGGCTAAGTCTACTGACAGCACTAGTATAAATGGATTTAAATTTATGTAAATTTCCACATCTATCTTGAAATCTTCTACTTGACTCATCACGCCCTGCCAACCGAAAGCCTATACAGTGGTACCTCGACATACAATCGCTTCAACACACGATCTTTTCGACATCCGACGAAAAATTTTACCCGCCATTTGTTTCTACATCCGACGACATGCTCGAAATTCGACGACATGACAGCACCGCGGACGGACTCACGGCAAATTTTCTTGTGAGAGAAATCAACACAGGTTTCAAAAATGTTTATACAGCTGGTCAAACAAGGAAAAAGGTGACACTATTGAAATGAAGATGCAAATTATAGAAAAATTTGAGCGTGGGGTGCGCATCCGTGAACTGGCTCAACAATACATCTCCACGGTCCTCCTCAGACCACCGTTCGCCAGTCTTTATAAGTTAAGATGACAATTATTATCGTGGTAACATCGGCAAAGAAATCGCCAGCTTCGTCAAGTTTTTAATTATTAATTTCAGAACTTATCCAACACAAAAGCCTCCTGACCGCCAAAGTTGACGGTGTTCTCAAGAAAAGATTGAAAGCTCTCAGCCGCTCCGCTCCCTCTGTGTCACGTCAGCCACGCGGTGCATTCAGGTACAGAAAAAAACGTCCGCCACATTAGAACCCGATTCATTACACTATTACGAGAATTATTATTATCATTATATTATTCCGATTTGTATTTATAAATTAGTTTTGCTATGTGTAATTGCCATTTGTAGTAGTACCAGCAGTATTTATAAAGGATTTAGTGTAGGTTTTTGGGCTGTGGAACGAATTAATGGGATTATAATGTTTTTTATGGGAAAATCCTGCTTGACATACGATCATTTCGACTTACAAACAAGGTCCTGGAACAAATTAACTTCGTAAGTAGAGGTACCACTATATATACAATTACTCCTACAACTCCATAGCTTACATGTACTTGACCTACTCACTGGGTTGCACAGCACCTCTTTGTAGGCTTTGTGCCAGATCTGTCGTGAATGGTTCATTTTGTCACGCGCGTTAGGACTGACTCATCATTCCCCGGCCGGCTTCACAAGTCCGCCATCTTTAAAAACAAAAATGTACTAAAATACTGCATAAGTGCATCTTCATGATGCCAGCACTAAAAAACAACAAAAATGCACAAATGTCAGCTAATTTCTGGCGTGATATTTCCACGGCAATGGGTTTGACAGGCATATGAGTGCCCTCGAGGGTGGAACTCATGATGAGGGATAGCTATGTGTGTATGAAGAGGAGAATAGGCAGAAGGATTGGAGAACTTGGCGGCCAGATAATCCTGTTATATTTTATTGGTGATATAAGGGGTGTTGTGCATGTTGATGAAAGAACACTGTATTCCTGCTACTGGGGATCTTGTTAAAAATGAGGGTTGCATGGATTCCACACAATATGTTTCAACAATACATCAACCGACAATATTCCTCAAAATCTAATCTGGCATCAAAGGAGTAAATACAATGTTCTAGGAGGACCACCACAGGCCTGAATATTGTTGAAAATCTGCCGGATGATCGTGAGCAGGCTGTCATTGTAAGTCACAAGAAAGGTCCAGAAACTGTTATTTTGGTAAAAGGAACACCTGCTGAATATTGATTATTTTTTTCAGTTATGGGTGTTTTCATTTTTATTTTTTATGAATAGTTTTCAAAACCCAGTGATGCACCCAAAGCGAGTGTTTACTGTTAATACAAATGAAGTTGCTGATCCAAATACCCAATGCTTTATTAATGGAACGGATGGAAATTGCCAGGGGTGCCCAAACTTTGTCATACCACTGTACTGTATCCATATTTACGGTTTAAACTTTGAGGAAGTAGGTAAAGCAGCATCACTGAATTGGATGCTGATGATTGTATTGTGTACTACCTGCTAAACCATTGGCACACAGGATTTGTGATTACCATCACTTGACCCTGGTTATGCTGATGATGACAATGACAATAAATTCATTCATGCTAACTGCAATTGCTGCAAAGAATTAAATTTACCTCATAACATTTTCTTAAAGCTTAAAAACAATGGAAATTCATCAGTTGTATATACAGTATTATATGTTGGAATTACAGATTAGAGGAAGCCAAATTTAAGGAGGAATGTAAGAGCTGAACACAAGTAACCTATTAAATACCTTTAATCTTGTAAACAACCTTATATCTTCAGCAATTCAGCCATTTATTACTTAAAAATCCACACAAGAAATGATACTCATTAAATGTGTGTTAAACAACGAACAGGAAGAAACACCTGTTCATGATATACTGTACTGTATATGCCACTGACCATATTGAAAATCCGAAACGGGCCACATGATTGTATACCAGAGCACAACCAGCAAATGTCTTTAAAAAATAAAAAAAAAGGCTTGCTTTCTCACATAATTTATACAAAAATGGTCCCCTTTCCTCAAAAACTATGTCAACTTAATAAAAAAAAAATTTTTTTAAACATGTTGAAAGTGCACCACATTGTGGTAATGCAAATAATGAACTCAATATCTACATGTATTGTTATTATTATCATTATAATTTTATCTTAGCACTGGACTTTTGCAATACAATGCAGTATACCAAAACACAAAGGTCTGTATCTGAACAACATTTATCTTAAAAAAGAAAAGGGCTTCAAACAAATAGCTATTTCATCAGATGAACCATTCCAATCGCTGCGGTGCTAATAAGCATCATAAAAGCTACTTGACAAAGACTTGAAGGCATTCTCAGCACACACATTGTCATTAACATTTCATCAGAATCATAGATGATCTGGCATAGCGTTTCTACTTCAGAGCGGCAGGGCTTATCTAAAGTAACGACCTATTTTCCTCGCACAGTGCAAACGTGACAAAGTGTCATTGTGTAAAAATTCAAATGGCTATTTTACATTCAAATCTCAAATGTGCTCATTGTCCAAGCTGTGAGTTGAGACAATACTGAAACAGAGTTCTTGCACTATTTTACGTCAAATTAATGATTTTTAAAGACATTTTAAGACTATAAAAATATCATTTAAAATCAAAATAAATTTTCTATCAATACAGAACTGCTGCCAGAGGCTGGTGGTGTTTTTCTCTTCTCATGTGCGACTCGACAGCTTTGACCCCTATTGTCCCTAATGAAAAGGTATTTTGGATGAGTTTGCACAGGGCACTGGTGCTATTTTCACCAGGGGCCAATGACCTCTTAAATGAACCATTTTCCATCTATTTTTAATTAAATTGACTCTTCCCCTTCTCTGCATATTGTCACTCACTTCTACCACTGTGAATAATCAGGAAATGGCATCAACTCAAGTCACTGATGTACGCTGTGGTTGCGGACATCGTACTGAATAACATATATCAATCCCAAACTCTCGTATTTAACGCTTAACCACAAATAAAACAAATACACACCATTAGAAGTTTTACTGCTGACTACAGTGATTTCCCTGGCATTAAATGCATCATCTGGAAATTTAATACCTATTGCATTTTTCCTTTAAATTTAAAACAATTTAAGACCTCAATTATCTGGATTTTAAATATAAGACATTTTAAGACTTTTTGAGGACCTGCAAAAAAAAGTGACATTTATGTGATCAAATAATCGTTTAATTAATCGTCCGATTAATCGATTATGAAAATAATTTTTGGTTGCAACCTTAGTTACTATACTAGAATGAGAGATGAAACTGTATCAAATATCATATAATTATATCAGGGGTCGCGTTAACCGGATATTTTCCGTCGTTGACCGTTTTTTTAAAACGGTGACGGAAAAAACTGAAGTCCGTCCGTCATTTTGACAGGTTGCAATTCACACCCCAGACCACAGGGTGGCGAGTTAGCATATTAATTAGCTATTGTCTCTCTTAATGCATGACGTCGTTGGCTCTTCTGTCAGAATATTGTAGCATCACCGGGGTCTGGCGGCGGCACCGTGATTGACACATCAACGCGAGGTTCTTATTGGTGCACCCTGTGTGCCAGCGCGTCATCCAATTGATGGACAAGATTGCCGCCTGTGTATAGACCCTAATCACATGACGTCACAACTCCACCCCCCTGACCGGAGCCGCCATATTGTGTGTCAGCTCGTCATGTTTACACATTACCGCTACGTACATGCCTCCTATTACGGCGTGTTTTTCTGCTCGTTAATATTAATAATCAAAATGGTGAAGGCGTGTGTGGTGGTTGGTTGCTGTAACAGAGAAGATAGACGGAGAGACTTGAAGTTCTACCGTATTCTGAGAGACCCGAAGATGAGAGCGAGATGGACTGCTGTAATTCGACAAGAAATCTGGGCACCAAACGATCACCACAGACTATGTAGTAGTCTTTTTATATCTGGTAAGATGCATTTAATATATAATTAGAAGATTTTGGGCTGACAACCACAATTAAGATCATTGTGTGACGTTGGTGATTGGGGTCTATATCGTTGCCTCTTTTTCTTTGGGGGCGGAGTTGTTGGCGGTAAGCAGAGTAAAAAGGGAGAAAAATACCACGACTTCCGTGTCTAATTTTTCGACGCCAAGCAAGCGTTACAATATTAATTAAAAATGAATGAATACTAAATACTATTGAATATGTCATCATTATCATTTTAAAAATTTAAGTGACGGGTAAAAATAGACTATGACCGGATTTTTATGACCCTGTCAGTCAAAATGACAGACAACGAAAATGTCTAGCGCAACCTCTGAATTATATCAATATTAGTTCTGTGAAAAGTACTGATGAAAAGGACCCGGGAAGTCCTCTGGTTGAAATTCCACAGTGAGACAGGAGATAGAACAAGGTAATAGGCTGGGCGAGGCTGCAATGTGTGCTGCCAATCACTTCACGAGATAAATCCACTCTAATTTGTTCTATGGTTTGTCGATCAGCATTGGGGAGGCTGCGATGGTACGCATCTAATCAGCTCATTGGATAAGGTCACTTTTATTGGCAGTCTCATCGGTTGGAGAGGCTGCAATAGTTCTCACTGGTGCTCTAATGTGTCAATCTCAAAGCAGGAACCAATCACATGCCTTGTATGAGTGCCTTTGGGTATGTACATATCCTCTGAGTCATGTTTGCCTTGCTGTGAAACAATGTCTCCTGCACCTCAAAATGAAACAACGCATATTTTTTCATGTTTATTTTTTGATGAATACTTTTTAAAATCCTGCAATTCCCTTAATCCGTAAAACATGAACAGCAAATTCGCGAGGGATCACTGTACACGTATGTATGGTTCTGTGGAGTCAGAGTTTACTATATAAAGTTAGGCATTGGTACTGGGAGAAACTCAAAGTAAGACAGTGGCACAGGCAGAAACCCATTAATTTATGTGGCCCAATAATTGTGGCTTGCACTGGCCGTGCAGTAAAGAAAGCCATAAAGACGATGATGTGTCTAGGCAATGCACCTTACCAATAGCAATGTAAAAATGTAATCTGACATTTGATAGTGTTACTGTATTAAATGCAACCATCCATGAAAGTTGTATCTAAAGTGCAAATTGAAGTTGGACAAAAATGTTTTCCCTGCCTTTTCTCATAAACACACCATTATAATTTAAGAAGAGAGATTATCACAAATTGTGTTAAGAGTAATAATCATTTTTTAAGACAATATCAATACAGGATGTGATATTAAAATTGTAACAATTATGTCTGAAGTAACTTGTTGAAGCAAAACACTCTCACACATGCCATAAAAAGCTAAAACACCTAAGCAAAAAAGTAGTGTGGAATCACATTTATTGCTGGAGTTTAATTGCAGATTATTGGGAATCTACTATAGCTGCTTCATCACACTACAACAACAACAAAAAAAAGAGCAAAAGGAAGGGCCTTTGCAGACAATGACACAATCTTTAGTCAATGAGCTGGCTTATGGTTTTTCTTAAAGATTGGCTGTCTTAGTTCCAGTGTTGTCACTAACACATTGCTGTTATCTGATTACTTTCTTTTAGTAATGATTCATCTAACGCATTTATTATTACAAACCAGTAATCTGATTAAAGTTAGTTCCCTTAGTGTCTATGCGTTGCTTTTTTGTTATTGACTCATAATGTATGTAAAATGAAGAATATTGTAGTTTTGTAGGAAGATCATTTTGAATACAATATATTAGAAAGGTTCTCGCTACGTGTTCGTTTGCATTGTAACCTCTCATAGTTCTTCCTGTTTTGGTCTCGAGTCACACGCGTTAAGTGTTTTGGGACGGACGTGTGCCAGGTGTGTGTGCGGGCGCACATTTGAGCTGAGTGCAGCCACCTAGGAATGTTGATCAGTGTGCGTCCATGAATGAACATGATTTTTACTTCATTCTGGAGGGTTGCAGCGATAGGTTGGAGCCGGTACATGAGCGGCCATCCGCTCATCCTCGCGAAGTCGGAGACCATTTTTTACATCATATTTTTGTTGTACATTTATGCTGTGAGGTTCCGTGTTCATTTAGCATCTTTGGGACGTGTTGCAAGTCCGACTGAGTGTAAAGTGCTTAGTTACCGCCACGTTTTGTGGCCAAATTGACCGTGTGTGTGCGGTGTACTTCCAGGTTGTGCGCGCCTATCCGCGCACACCCCAACGTTTGTGTTTTTTGCACTGTGCAATTAATTTGTGTGTTGTTGATTATTGTGAAGTTTATTTGCATTGTTTTATATTGACACTGATATGCTGTTAACACTACCCCCAAATCCCCAACCCAAAATTCTGATTTTTATTTACATTTACATTACATTTATTTGTTAATTTCATGGGCTCCAGAGTGGCTAAGCTAGCGCGAGTCAGTTGGTGTTTGAAATCAACTCCATCGACTAATTGAACCCCCGCTAACTCGAAGATTAAAGCAGTAATGTGAAGTAAGGTTGGCCAACCATGTTTTTGAATAATATCAATGGCTAAACAGTTATAAGCATATTTTCGTTATTTTTTTAACGCAACCCTTCCAGATTCTTTGTTTAACCCATAGCAACGCCCTTGACAACGAAAATGCTTTTCTTCGGAAATCTTCGGAAATTACGTCACACCGGGAAGTGAGGGAAGGGCGCCATAGAACAGTATTGTTTGTTGCATTGCTTCTCGGTAAGATGCCACGGCAGTGTGTGATGATGTTTTGTTCTCACTCAAACGAAAAGTTGTATGAGTGGCCAAAGGATAGCAGGGCACGTAAATGGACATCTTTTGTTCGCACTAAGCGAATTCATTTCACGCCATCATCGAGTAGTGTACTCTGCTGCAAACACTTCGAAGATGCCTGCTTCCTTAACCGGTCTGCTTATGATCAAGGATTTGCCAAAAATGAAGTGTGATTTTTGGATAGAAGACTGATGACTTTGTCAAAGCAGAGCTGCCAACTGTTGTGGAATGAACAGTATAAGCTAGCGACGTTAGCCGAAAGTTAACTCGTGGCAATCCCCGATCATAGTTGTTGTTGCGTTCGCTAGGTTAAGCGTGTTTAAATTGTGCGTCATCTACGATCTTGTCCAAAAGGGTTAATCCACTGTCAATCGGGAAACGGGTGTGGATGTGCATATAAAGTGGTCGGCGTCGCGGTAATTCACGGTCACGTTGCAGTAAGAGACACACACCGCCGGTGAGTTTGTGCACATTTATTTGTATTTGTATTATGTATTTCCACCTTCATGCTTCAAGCATTGCATTGCATTTGTACGGTTCGCCGTTTCTTTCACGGTGATTGGTTGATAGCCTTCTAGTTTGTGTTTCGCCACTTCGCGAGAGCCGCTGACAGGTGTCAAGTGTTGCTTTTAATGTCTGCTGGCAGCGAATCAGCGAGCGTGCAGGTCACGCAGTGAATCATGGGAAATGTAGTCTCGGGATAACACTGAAGTGGTGCTTTGTAATCTGTTCGCTTGTGTGAAAAAAGTACATTTCCTCATGCCATTAAACGCCACTTCCTCCCGAGAACACCCCCGAGCCGTGTTGTACTGATTAGCTCCATGTGTTAAAAAAGAAAGTTGTCGGCACGTCGTGTGTTCGATACATTTGTAAACAAAAAGCTCATAACAAGACACTGCACGATCCGTTTAAGAGACGCTGGGACTGGAGAGCTGTGAGTAGTAGGAGGCGAGGGGAAGATGAGTGAGAAGCAAAACTTTGCGGTCGAATGTGGCGGCAGTCCGCTATTATTTTGTTTTCTTATTGTTGCTACAATTAAGTGGAGAAAGCCATCAACGACTCATCTCCTTCTTTCCCCCCAACGCTTTCATATTATTATTTTATATGCACGAGAGCTGCCGGATCTGCCAAAATGATCATGAAGTCTGACTATTATTTTTTTTTAACAATGTCATCAGATAGACAAAAACATAAAATTATGTGCAAATGCCTGCATCTTCAAATAATAACAGCCTATATCTTACCAGTCTTGTAATCTCGATGGGTCTTGTATCCATTCCATGTCAGGTAGTCTAGGCACATTGTTTGCATCCTGATTAGCGTCTGGCTAATACATGTTAGGTCCAACATAAAATTCCAACCTTCTCTTCTTCCTCCAACTCTTCAAAAACTTGGATCTCCTCCCTTGCGCTCGATCTATCGCTTATATCGCTGTTTGAATCATTGTTTGAAGGGCTTTGTATGGCGGCCGTATCTATGGAGCTTCCATCGCTGTTCCCGGTGTGACGTATCACTTCCGGGTTCGTCCCCTTTCAGGCTTGAACTTCGGAAACGCGGTTATTTTGTCAAATATACAACATATACATTATTTTTTCATGCTTTATTTGTTGGACAATGTTTAATTACTTTAATTGTGACCCTACTTGGCATGTTATCAAATTACTTCACATTATTCCTTTAAGCCTTATGTGAAAAATTCTGATCTTCCCCTTTACATTCAATTATCGGAAAGTCAATTACATGCGATGACATTTTTCTGTTGTCATTCTTATGGAGTAGCTAAACGAGAAAAAGTAACTGATAAACTACTTTTAAAGTTACTTAGATACTTTGATGATAAAGTAATTAGTAAAATAACGATCACTTTTTTGAGGTGTATTTATAAATCATAGTTAAATCAATTTTTAAATCATCTGTGACAACACTGCTTAGTTCACAAATCAACAGCTTTAAACAAATGTATGCATTTGGCTAGCTCGCTTGAACTGTGAAATACTAGTGCTGTCGAACTCAGGTTACCCACAGAGTAGATCCATCTACAGCGAAAGAGCAAAGAAGCGGATTTTTGCATGGCACATCACATCATTGTCATTTCTGACAAGCAACATGGAGCCACGCCTATGAATATGGAATGGAATGGAATGGAATGGATTGGTCAATGGAAATTTGAGGCCCATCTCTAAACACATGACAGTTACTGGAAATTCTTTGATTTTGTCTATTATATATTACTTTAGGTTTGGGAAATTGTCTCTATTAAATTGTGTTTCTATCATATCCGAACTCCTGTTTCTGTTACCATTTATCAAGTCTAAACTCCAGCCACTATCCGTCAATGTGTGTGCCTGTGCCCCTTCATTACTCTAGTGATGCTTTCGTATGAGTAATCGCTGACATTTAATTACACAACCAGACAAAGACCTTTAAAAGATTCTAGCGTTATTCATATTCTGCAGACTGACATTGACTTACCTATTTAGCAATGTACAACCGCAAGAGTCCCAATTTACAGAAAAGTAACTGACTTGTTTCCCAAGTCTTACAGGGTCATGTACGCAGGTGTCCTTGATAACAGTTTGGTTCATTTTTTTTTTTTTGTGTTTGTTTTTTTTTTTTTTTAATTTGCATAAACTTCAAACACAGCCTTCAAATCCTTACTCATAGACAATATGAATGTCTCAAAAAAAAAAAAAAAATGAAAATAAAAAATAAATGTCCTGAGAATACAGAATGAGAAGGTGTTATCAAAAAAGAAATAGACATCAATAAGGCAAGGCACGCTATTGTAATTAATGAGATTGGCATAAACAAAAGGGGCTTGCTTGTTAGTTGCTAATTCTATTGCAAATTAAGACAAACACTTGTCAAGTTAACACTTTGCTGCTGTTTTGACTCTCCTCTTGTTAGGTATAGCACAATAATGTCAAACCAGTGTGCTGTAGTACATTTACTGTATGTGTCTTGAGAAATCAGGTCCTGTGTAAAATTATTCCGTTTCACTCGTTTGGTCCAAACCTTATTCATTCATGACAGATAGTTTTTGATAGGTTTGACAGATAGATTGTTGCTCTTCTGTTAAAAAGTGATATTTAGTGACATGAACAATAATTAAATGCACTTCAACTAGAATATATTTGGAATCAATTTACCTGTTGCCATTCCTACAGTATTAGAGAATGATACATTAGTTCCGGCGTTCTAATAAACAGGGCAATGGTTCACATAAACTGGATTCATACTGCAGGTCTTAATGCACAAATGCGATTTTTTCGAGTTTTTCTGACTTGATGGTGTAAATGGCACAGGTCGTATAAAAGTGGACCATTTCAAATCCGATCTAGATCACTTTCGTATGTGGTTAAAATCAGATCTGGGCCACATTTTTTCAGAATGGGGCTAAACTCTTAAGTCTCCTAAATTAGAATTCATGCAGCAATGACATCAGCAAAGAGTGAGAGATTCAGGTTGACAACAGCAATGGAGCTATGCATTAGTGTTCGCGCTGAGATTGAACTTGGTTTTTAGGGAAGAGGCGGACTTGACAACAGGAATAAAAAAATAAACCGGGAGGGGATGAGCCTGATGATGCTCGGTTTTCTTTCTGTGTGCCAAATCAGCAATATTTCAATATTGCTTACATGGCTGAGAGTTGGGGCAAACTGCTGATATACGTATGTGTGTGCATGCTCGCACAGTGTGTGTACGGGTTCTATCAATCCATATAAACTTTGAATATAAGACTAAATGAGAAATATTTATGTCTGTTATTTGTGTTCTCTTTTTGGAAATCAAGATATGATCACCCTAGAATGACGTACATCCAGCATGTGTGGTCATTTGTTTTGAGGGTTCTGCGCATGCGGTTCAGTTTGTTCAGAGCGTGTCGGACTGCGAGTTAGTGCACATCCGTACTATATTTACGGGCTCAACGGAAAAAAAAACATATGAAGAAAAATTGGATTTGTGCAATAGGAGCTGCAGTATGAACTAGAGCTGTCCCAACTAGTCGACGTTGTCGATGTCATTGAATACGTAAATGGGTCGACGGGCACAACATACCGCCGACGGGTAATAACGGGTTAAAAAAAAAAATTCCACGCGGATAAAGTTTAGAATGGCGGACGCTCGCCATGCAAGCGGTGAAAGTGGCATAAAGCCAAAAAAGCGGACCACAATGGCCAGAGCCTAGAATTATTTCAAGGAAAATATGGAGGGTGCCACCGTGTTCTCTTTGCCAAGCTGAGCTCGCATACCACAGTAAAACGTCGGCTATGAATGAACACTTGAAGCGCCGTCCACGCAGGTGTAATTTTGGAAGATGAGAAGAAACAACAAGCTTGCGGACCGTAAGTCCATACAACTTTCTAATGATTTTTTAAAAATTGAAGTTGCCTTTATGTGCGTCGTCTCAACATGGATCATTTTTTTCCCCCACGTACTTCACGTTTTTAATCTACTCTGCTGCTGCTTCCGAAAGCTGTAGATCTGTGCACAGCATGCATATTGTATTTATTAGGATCATGGAAGCTCCCACTTGGGGAAAAAAAAACAAAACAAAAAAAATATATATACATAATAAAAATAGTATATATGGAAACACAGCGCTGGCCTGCTTACTATAATCCATGACTGCACTAATGTTAATTACTTTATATTATAACATATTATTGTGTATATGCATATTGGGGTATACTCTAAAATTAATATTATATATTTAATTTTTGTTACTATGACTATGTGCGCCTTTGATTCAAAATAATTGTGGTCATATTTAAGTATGCCTAATTGTGAAAGAATATATTTTATTCATGCTTATAAAACACATAACTGCTGTGATACTACATTCATTTGTTAGACCAGGGGTTCCCAACCTATTCCACTAAGGCACACTGTGGGTGCAGGATTTCATTCTTACCAAACAAGATGACAACACTTTTTCCCCAATCTGGTGTTTTACAAGTGCAATCAGTTGATTGCAGTCAGGTGTGGCTTGTTTTAGCAGAAGCCTCATTGGTTCAACTGTCTCTGCTGGATCGGCTGGAACAAAAACCAGGACCCACAGTGTGCCTTGAGGACTGGGTTGAAAACCCCTGTGTTAGACTATTCATCCAGGTCCGTGTGTTGTATTTCTTTGAACAAAATACAAAGATGTTCTGTTGACCGTCTCGCCAGATATTAAATCCCTTTTGGGGCCAGCCACGGCCAGGTTCTCAAGGTTGTAAGTCATGATATTTTTCTGTGGAAAACCACCGGAGTTGATACTTAAATTTCACTTTCGTTTTCATAGGTATCGTTTCACAGTAAGCATCCAGTTTTGAGAAACTCCAAATAAGGAGAAGCAGTTAGAGCTGACTCACTCTGAACTAGCCAATCATAGCGCATCACACACCCACTGTTATGACGTTTCTTACCAAGTGACTTTGTCAGCTAAAAAGGCGCCGATTTGACAGGTGGGGAGACTCTTGCGACGCTGGGCCTCGCATCTGCCGAACCCCGTGTGCACGTTAAACCCCAACATAGACTGGAGTGACTTCTGATACGGATGTGAGATTTCCTTCACCTTGTGACTGTCTTTAGAATAGAATACTTTTGGTTGTATTTTATTTCCTGACAATTTTGCTTTATCTATTTTCAGGTTAAAACAAACAAAAGTTGAACAGTTTTCACCTCCCCAAAAAATGCGCACACCAGAAAGAGCATCTGAATTTACACAAAGTATTCTGACATTGATTGTCCCGGACATGAGGCCGATTGAAATTCATTTTAACATTTAGAACAATATAGACATACCACAAAAAGAGTACGAATTGTTTTGACTCCTGTTAAAAAGGTGAAGTCAAAGTGTTTCCGTTTACATTTTGTTTTTGCACTAGTTAATGCCAGCAGTATTTGACCTCATTGTTCGTGATTTATTATTGATATTTATGATTATTATTTATACGTTTTAAAGAATTTAAGTGTTCCAAAATGTTTTTTGTGAAATAATAAGCTTTTAAAAAAGCATTATTAAATTAGTTAAAACATAATAAGAATTTATTAGATTAGTCAACTAATCGTAAAAATAGTCGGCTGACTAATCGGGAAAAAAATAGTCGTTTGGGACAGCCCTTATATGAAGCTAGCCATAGAGAAAGAACTCTTGGGCATAAATGAGAATTTGGTCATTTTTCAGGATGTCTACTTTTTTTTTTGGTGTGTCGTGCATTTTGCTCCTTGGCTCAACATGAGTTAAAAACAGTTGGTTTGATATCACACATTTTTTAGACAGCGTATTACTTATGTTATGTTACTTAACACCATAACACCATGTACTTACGTATGTATATGTTTTTACTTTTAATGACATTAGAGGTATATTATCTTCAGACATCAGGATTACTAAATAGAGTGTTTTTTTTTTGGGGTTAAATTAGAATGCTCAAAAAACAACTTCAAATAAACGACATTATCAACATCTTTTCAGTGCAGAGACATGATAAGCACATCCAAAGAGTGCACATGCCCTCTACTTGCTAACTTGGAACATACTACAACAAAAAAATATGTATTTCATGAAATATAAAAATAATAATAGAAATAATAAATAAATAAAAACAGGCTCCACGGATTGATGCATATAAATCCCTTGAATTAACTTGAAATTTCATTCTGATGTGTCCACGAATAATGTAGAAGTAGTTATTTTAGTTAGTGTCCTCACCAAGAAAAACAAGAACAAAGCGAGAGAAATCTGGAGCCTCCCACCAAGAGGTCTAATAATAGAAATTCATACTTAAGTTTTTTTTTTTTTTTTTTTTTTTTATGGATGCCATATGAGTCCATTCATTAATTTACTGTCTCCTCTCTGCGTCTTTTTTAGACAAAACGGCCCTTGACATGCATGACATCCACTCCTCTGATAGTGTAAATGCAACTCCACACATAATACATTACATTGTAGACTTCAAGTTAAGTGCACCTGAATCTGCAAGTCTATTCGCACCACAGTCACGCACACAAACACACGTACACACTACTACTATACGTGCGCAACTTTGTTGTAGCCAGTCAGCAGCTCAACATAAGCTGATATACAAAATAAACTGCAGTTCCGCCACCGCGACTTTCTGACAGGTGTTTACATCCCCCGAAGTCACTTATGCATGATATTACCTCGAATCACGACCAAAAGACAACATACACGATTTTTTCCACCCTCAAACAGTAGTTCATGCACGCCGAAAACGCCAAGAAATCAGATGCAAACAGTGATTACAAAGCAAAACGTTTTCTTGCCTTGAAATCCAAAGAGGAACACGACCCCGGGAATCCATACGGTGTGTATCCACAAGTAAGCCATGATGTGTACTGGTCCGGTCCAAAAGCTCCACGCTCAACACGAAGATGTTCCGTCCTCAACGGGTAATTTCCAGCAGAGGAGAAAAAGGTGCTGCAACCAGAGCCGAGAGAAGCTGAGACAGAAAGCCCAACTGGACGGAGACTGTCACTTGTTCATGAGGTGCCTGCGCACACGCTGAGATATTGGCGACCTCTACCGGAGTCAGGTAGTTTTGGGGCTTATGTGTGAGTTTATGAGTGGAAATGATCACTTTCGTTTTGCTCGTCAAACGTTTCATCATGAATCTATAATCATCAGATCACAGATAAATGTATAACTTCTGGGGCTGTATTGCACAAAAGTAGGATAAAGACATCCAGGATAAACGCAAAGACGTGGCTTCACTGAGCCTTCTAGGCGCTTTCTAGATGAATTGGTGACACGTTTGCCGAGAAAGGATGAAGAGACGCTGTTTAATGAACAATCAAGCCAGGTGTGGATGTTTGGGATAAGTGCGTGGGCACAGCATTCTCAACAGGTCCTTGAAATTGATCAAAGAATCACCCCTGGAACAATGGAGAACGTATTCGCTTATTCATTCACTCCTGCACAGAAACACATGCTTTTGAAAAACAATATTATGAGCTAAAAACTGGTCTTTGCAGAAAAAAAAGAAAGAAAAAAAAGCAAACATAAGTGCTCTAAAATAAATAAATAAATAAATAAAAGTAGAGAAATCCTGGCATGCATACAACTGTGGACTGGTTTAATCCGAAAGTAGCCCAAACATGTAAAATGTACTCCACAGGTCATAGGACCTCAACTGTCACTACAAGTTAAAGGATGGAGGTCTGTCACTATAAAGGATGCGTGTCTGTGATGACTTTTCCACTATCAATATGTGTTTTTTCTTTTATGTGGTTCATAGAAGTGTTGCTATGTCAAGTATTAATGAGGCACCTATAAATCAAACCTCTGACAGCAATTCCGCAAGCATAAGCGGATTTTAAGGGGGGCAGCCCCCACGGTGGCCGAAAAGTGTCACTGCATGAAATTGACTTTCCTATATATATATAACAGTTGTAAAGCAATAAAACTGCAACAAAAATGAATGAAATGACCAAAAAAAATAATTATTTTTCGAACAGATCATGTGACTAGCACCTTAGACGGTCATTTGCTTTGCATATAATTTTCAACAACAACAAAAATACCGAGGGCAATTTCATTTTTCAAATGATTTTTTTTCTTTCATTGAAAATATTTTTTTGATTGAAGCAACATTTTTTGGGATTCAATGATTTAGACACAAATGTCCTACCCATAATATGGCCTAAACACAAAAAGGATTGCTTCAATCAAAGAAAACTTTATCAATGACAAATAAGTGTTCAAATACAAATTTTTCAATCTCAAATACTTTTTCGCATTCGAAAATGTTTTCTAAGATTGAAATTTTTTTTTTTCGATTGAAGTGATTCTTTTTGAAAAAAAAAAAAAAATATGAGTTCCAAATTTATTTTTGCATTCAAACACATTTTTTTAATTGACGCAACTTTTTTTTTTAATTAAAATATATATTTTGATTGAAGCAACTTTTTTTTTTTTTTTTTACTGAAACAACTTTATTTTTTTTTGATTGAATAATAAAGACACAAATCTACCTCCATATGGCTTTGCCCAGGGCATACTATTTTTGACTGGGGTAACTACATTGGCACGACACCGGCGGGCGTACCATAATCAATGGATGACGATCTTGGCAAAAAGTATTGCCTAAGCAGCCTGATTTAGAATTCCCCTCAAGAATGATGGGAAACAAAAAAACGCTCATTGTCAACTTATTATTATAAATATTCTTGTAAGTTAATTTTATTGCTGACACTGCGTTTTGGTTGTCATCAGCATGTTGTGCCCCCCCGCCCCAAAAGTCAAACTCTGCCTATGTCTGCAAGCCATCTTTGTTAATATTCATCATAACGCTAGGTTATAACCAAATGAATGAATTGAACGATTGTTGAAGCAAAGTTAACCCTTTAAGGGACAGTGGGCACTGCAGTGATCATCCATCCGAAACTTAACACTTTAAACCTTGAACTCTATTAGAGCACGTGCCTATTTTAATCATTACAAAACTTCAATACAGTGGTACCTCTACATATGACGTTAATTTGTTCCAGGACCTTGTTTGTAAGTCAAAATGGTTCTATGTCGAGCAGGATTTCCCCATAAGAATACATTATAATGGCATTAATTCGTTCCACAGCCCGAAAACCTACACTAAATTGCAAATAGCAGTTACATAGAGCAAAACAAATGAATTGTGAATAAAAATCGGAATAATAATATAATAATAGTAATAATAATACCAGTAATAATGTAACAAATCGGGTTCTAATGTGGCGGATGTGCTTTGCGTGGTGTACCTGAACGCACCGTATGGCTGACTTGACAGAGTAAGAGACGGACTTTTTACTTTCACTTTGTTCAGCTGCGGCAGACAATGGGCATATTTTGTTGCACTAGTTCTGAAATAAATGATTAAAAACCTGACGAAGCTGGTGATTTTTTTTGGGCGATGTTACAATCACAATAATTGTCAGCTTAAGTTATAAAGACTGGCGAGTTCTGAGGAGGACGGTCGAGATCTTAGATATTCTACAGCCGTATTGTCGAGCCAGTTCACGTACACCCACACCATGTGCATATCATTCTTTCATTTCTTTATTAATTTCAGTGGTACGCGTCACCTTTTTTTCACCAACTGCAATAACATTCTTGGAACCCATGTTGGTTTCTCTCACAAGAAAATCCGCCGTGCGTCCATCTTGAGGGAAAACAAAGAAACTGCGGCGTTGTCATGAATAGTCGTTTTTCGAGCATGTTGTCGGATGTAGAAACAAATGGCGAGTCAAATTTTACGTCGGATGTCGAAAAGATCGTATGTCAAGGTACCAATGTATTAGCAATTAATATATTGTTTCATAATATCAATCATTATTTATTTTTGCATTATTCTTTATGATAATAACACGTCTAGTAGTGTCAATTTCAGCCAATGAGTTCATTGAAAGGTTAAAAAAAATCAATTCGTGCATGAAAGGGTTAACATAATGCAAGAGTATGTGAGGAATATATACAGTGGGGAGAACAAGTATTTGATACACTGCCAATTTTGCTGGTTTTCCCACTTGCAAGCCATGTAGAGGTCTGTAATTTGTATCATAAGTTCTCTTCAACTGTGAGGGACGGCATCTAATACAAAAATCCAGAAAATCACGTTGTATAATTTTTAAATAATAAATGTGTATTTAACTGCATGAAATAAGTATTTGATACATTACCAACTAGTAAATATTTCGGCTCTTAGTTCTTTTTTGAGAACCCCTCCTGTTCTCCACTCATTACCGGAAGTAACTGCACCTGTTTGAACTTGTTACCTGTATAAAAGACACCTGTTCACATGCTCAAACAAACAAACTCCAACCTCTCCAAAATGGCCAAGACCAAAGAGCTGTGTAAGGACATCAGGGATAAAATAATAGACCTGCACAAGGCTGGGATGGGCTACAGGAAAATAAGCAAGCAGCTTGGTGAGAAGGTAACAACTGTTGGAGCGATTATTAGAAAATGGAAGAAGTTCAAGTTGACGGTCAATCTCCCTCGTTCTGGGGTTCCATCTCATCTCGTGGGGCATCACTGATCATGAGGAAGGTGAGGGATCAGCTCAGAACTACACAGCAGGACCTGGTCAATGACCTGAAGAGAGCTGTAACCACAGTCTCGAAGAAAACCATCGGAAACACATTACGCCGTCATGGATTAAAATCCTACAGCGCACGCAAGGTCCCGCTGCTGAAGCCAGTGCATGTCCAGACATGTCTGAAGTTTGCCACTGACCATCTGGATGATCCAGAGGAGCAATGGGAGAAGGTCATGTGGTCGGATGAGACCAAAATTGAACTTTTTGTTCTAAACTCGGCTCGTCGTGTTTGGAGGAAAAAGAAGGATGAGTACAACCCCAAGAACACCATCCCAACCGTGGAACATGGAGGAGGAAACATCATTTTTTGGGGCTGCTTCTCTGCCAAGGGTACAGGACGACTGCACCGTATTGAGGGGAGGATGGATGGGGGTATGTATTGCCAGATCTTGGCTGACAACCTCCTTCCTTCAGTGAGAGCCCTGAAGATGGGTCGTGGCTGGGTCTTCCAGCATGACAACGACCCAAAGCACAGAGCCTAGGCAACTAAAGAGTGGCTCCGTAAGAAGCATCTTAAGGTCCTGGGGTGGCCCAGCCAGTCACCAGATCTGAACCCGATAGAAAATCTATGGAGGGAGCTGAAAGTCCGTGTTGCCCGGCAGCAGCCCCGAAACCTGAAGGCTCTGGAGAAGATCTGCATGGAGGAGTGGGCCAAAATCCCTGTTGCAGTGTGAGCAAACCTTGTCAAGGACTACAGGAAACGTTTGGTATCTGTAATAGCAAACAAAGGTTTCCGTACCAAATATTAGGTTCGATTTTTGTGATGTATCAAATACTTATTTCATGCAATTAAATGCAAATGTATTATTTAAAAATCATACAACATGATCCCTCACAGTTGAAGAGAACTTATGATACAAATTACAGACCTTTACATGCTTTGCAAGTGGGAAAACCAGCAAAATCGGCAGTGTATCAAATACTTGTTCTCCCCATTGTATTTTATATATTATTTGGAATACTTCACATGGTCCATGCCAACGTTTTATAGCGCGGTGTTGTCAATTTATCAAGTGATTTTTGTGAATGTTTTCAATGATGGGACGTCAACATCAAGAAACTATTTGTGTGTAGACTGAAAATGTACTGTATCAAGTGTACGTCAGGCTTCCTCAAGGATACTAAAACATGAAAGCAAACATAAATCCCACAAGAAAACTTGACCCACACTGCTTTTGAATAGTCCAGTAAAAATAATGTATTTGGTTTGTCATGCTTGCAATGTGTGGACTCATTCGTGATACAGATGAAACAATAATCCCTCCAAAACCTTGTAATTTAATGTGCATCTTAACATGTCATCAGTCTTTGGTCTCAGTGTGTGTGTGTGTGTGTGTGTGTGTGTGGCCGGGGGGGTGTGGGGGGGGTGATTGCTTTCTCTGCAAATCATTTATATGAAGACTGAAACAGATGTAAAAAGGAAAATGAGTTGGAATCATAGCTCTTGAGAGGTAAATTCCTTAATATGCAATACTTTCTACTGATGATTGTGTGTAATGAGCACTTTATTGTGGCAGATGGCAAATTTAATGCATTTGTGGAAAATGGTTACTCATTAACTTGTGCCATTAATAGTTTTGGAAGACACGAGACACTCATGCAAATGTTGAGAAGAAAATAATCATGATACAAGAAATAAAGAAAACATTTTCTTCTTAATCCAATCGTTTAAATATTTTTAGAGGGTGCATAATTGTTCTCGTATTTATACAAAGCTTAGCAGGGAAACATCGCCATTCATTTCACAGAATGGGGCGCGTTTAAGTCTTATACTGAACACTAAAGTTCAAAGCTCCCAACTGCCATGTGTCTTCATTCAATATTAATATTTTTCTTTCTCTGTTTCAGTCCTCCAGCAAAACCTTGCATGTCAGTGTGAAGCCTCAAGCAGGCAAATGTGGACATAAATCCAAAAATATAGATTCAGTCCACTGTCTCAAGAGTTGTGTCATCGTGTACACAAATGAGCAAGTTTATACGTAAATACCGTGGTACTTCGCTTTGACACATGATCTTTTCGACATCCGACGTAAAATATGACTCGCCGTTTGTTTGTACATGTGACGACATGCTCGAAATACGACAATTTATGACAGCGCTGCAGTTTCTTTGTTTTCCTGCAAGACAGACGCACAGCGGATTTTTTTTGTGAGAGAAATCAACATGGGTTCCAAGAATGTTAGTGCAGGTGGTGAAAAGAAGGAAAAAGGTGACTCGCATACCTGCCAACCTGTACGTTTTTGCCGTACAAAGTACGGTTTTTATGCAATTTAAGATGTGTACGGCGTACAAGAAAATCGGTACGGACAATCGCAAATTTGCCAATTATGGGTACCAGCCGGTATGCACTGAATATCAAGTAACGGTAAATCAAAAGAGTTCGCCGCGGTATTGAAAGGGTGTTTTCACTCGTGAGAACAATCAACACAGAATACAGAAAGAGCATGTCAGAAGATACACTTGTTGCATATTTGTAAGTGAGGATGAACTATGATGGTAAATGTTGTGACTTTGCCCCATCAAAAGATATGCTAGTTTCAGCAGAGAAGGCAACAGTAACATAGAACAAAGGGCACAGTAGTAGTTAAAGCAACACTTGTTTAATTATCTTTATTATATTTTACATACCTGCTTAATAAATTATAATTTATTAAGCAGGTAATTTGTGTGTATAGAAAAATATATAATATTCTTTCATTATATTGAAATTAGTGTAAAATAGAAAAATGTTAATCTGATTATAATTAATAATGTCCAACTAAGTACATAAATAAACGCATTTGAAAAAAATATATGGTGTAAGTTTTTTTTGTATTTTCTAAGGAAAAATATGGCGGTTTGTTAAGGCCATGGAGCCTTGGAGGTTGACAGGTATGGACTCGTACCATTGAAATGAAGATGGAAATGAAAGAAAAATATGTGCGTGGTGTGGGCGTCTGTAAACTGGCTCGACAATATGGCCATAGAAGGTCTACAATCTCGTCCTCCTCCGACCTCCGTTCGCCAGTCTTTATAAGTTAAGGTGACAATTATTTAACATCGCCAAAGTAATTGCCAACTTTGTCAGGTTTTTAATGATTTATTTCTGAACTTGCGCAACACAACACGCCTACTGTCCGCCCAGCTGCCGCCACCAGAGAAAATTAAAAGAGAAAGTAAAATCTCTGCCGCACCTATCTCTCTTTTTTGACGCCAGCCATGCGGTACATTACTCAAAACACATCCGCCACATTAGAGCCCGATACGTAACGTTATTACAGGAAATATTATTATTGTTTTTATTATTATTTTTATTTTATTTTATTCATAATTCATTTGTTTTGCTATTTGTAATTGCCATTTGTAATAGTACCAGCAGTATTTATTAAGGCTTTAGTGTAGGTTTTTGGCCTGTGGAACGAATTAATGGAATTATAATGTATTCTTATGGGAAAATCCTGCTCGACATACATATATACATATTGGGTAATTACATGAAGTACTTGAAAATTAATAAAAGGCAAACTAACCACAAAACTACAGTACTGTAGTATATTTGTAAAAATCAAAACAAAAACAAAAAGAAAGAAGAACGAAAAAAAACTGTCTTTTGTGCTAGCCTAAAATATTCATGGTAGTCTTGCTCTGTGTCAAGAACTTGCTGCTTATTTTACAGGACCATGGACAGAGGAAAAACATATTGTATGATATCCCCAGTGAGTCATGGTCTAGTCCCATTCAGTGAGTCCAAATTATTCTCTGTCTTTTGACGCGCACTTCAACTGATTAGCAAACATTTTAAGGTGTAGTCCGACTTTTCCCCTCAGTCAGCTTGGATAGGCTCCAGTTCCCCGTGGCCCTCAAAAGGATAAGCAGTAATTAAAAATCTTGAATCCTAAAAATAGAAGTAACAAGAATGTTTTTGAATACTTTATTTAGCAAAATGGTCTATTCTATTTTATTCTATTTTTTAAAATCACAAATGACATGACAAATAATTGGAAAATATTTGGAAACATATGTGGCCTAAAATGCATCTTGAAGAATATGGTATTATCATGTATGATGTTTGCATTCCCGTCCTATAAATGGTATAATGTATGCAATGAACAATGCCTTCTGAGTTTACATTTATTTAACATTGGATTACTGCAACATGTACATTATTATAAAACAATATTAACCCCTATTCTAAAATATACGTATATACTATATTCACTGTATACATATACACACTGCAATAGAAACGGTAAATGTTTCCACATACTGAAAGAAAGCTGAATGGTATTTTGAGACACCCGTGAAGGTCACAAATACCAATAAGTTAAACCTCTGGAGAGTAAGTGGTGAACTTCAGACCTCTCTAATGACTACTCCTTTTGCAAACAGCTGTGCTGGCCAAGCTCAGGAACTCAATTATCTTTATACTTGGTTTGATTGAGATTGTTGAGATCAAGTGTTGGGGTCAATCCAATAATATCATACACATCCTGAGCTCACAACGAGACACTTAGCCCTCATTAAAAAGGGTAAACAACACTGTGTGATGAGCACTTCCAGAAAGAGATACTCATAAGTATTGTATAACATATCCTCTGTCTACTTGTTTGTCATTCATTCATACAGGGAATTTGGCCATAAACCATAATACTTTGCCTTGAGATAACATTGTTGTAATTTGTGTGTATGTTATGCTCATCACACAAACCCTAAACCTCTGATGTTACCTCAAAAAATGGATCCTACATGAAAGAGTGATAAGTAATTCAGTGCTGTTACTTTGTTAATGAGTCGCAGGTCTATTTTTTTCATTGCACTCTGTCCCCAATAAAAAAAAAAAAAAAAAAAAAAAAAAAAAAAAAAAAAAAAAAAAAGCTTTTCTATTTCTAGTGACTCCATCCCAGAGGTTTTTGTCCCACCCGACCCACAGCTGATTATCTTAGACTCTTCTGAGAGCGTTTGATTTATGACTGTTTTCCTCATTATGCTTATGCTCTCAGCACTAACACGTAACACTCACCTGTAAAAATGTGTGAATGTTTCCCGAATTAATCTGTTTTAATTAAAAGGGGGGGAAAACATGGACCAAGTGATGTACAGTTGGGAGCATTACCGTACCAGTGAAACACAAGGGTCTCCTTTATTTGGTCTATTTCCCTATATTGAACAATATTCTATTGTAAACAATAGCTTCAATATTTAATTAGAGCAAACATTTATTGTTACATAAAAACAGCATGGTTGGAGTGGCCTTCGACAAACGCTACAGTTTCCTATGTAGCCCCTGTGGAAGATCACAAACTCCACACTAATTGGTGGAGTAGCTTAAAAAAAAAAAAAAAAAAAAAAAAGAAATAAAAGTTTACATATTTTAAGAAAATACTGTTTGTTGAAGAACTTTTTTGTGGTTATTTCCAGCCCATCTCAATGCCATAAGTGCATTCAAATTATAGATGTGTAATGAACTGTTTTGCTGTCGTAGAAAACGAGCACTATATGTTTATTTTGTCGATCTATTCATTCCAACCAAAGAACTATCTGACTTTTTACAGGCTGATAGTAGTTGTTGTTCTTGTTCGCCATGTAAAGTCAAACAAAGGTAAAACTTCAAGAGCAAACCAGTGAATGACGTTTCTCTACATGTGTACTGTCAATAACTTCACAAATGTTCACCACCCTGGCCGTTTTCGCTCATGTCAGTGCACAAAAATTCAATTCAATTTTTTTTGTATAGCCCTATATCACAACAGGTTTGTCTCAGAGGGCTTTACAGAGTCATTTTGATACACAGTCAGATACAGTAGATCAGTGGTGTCAAACCGATTCCACTAAAGGGCCGCAGCGGGTCCTGGTCTTTGCTCCAGAGAGTTCAACCAATGAGTTTTTATCTAAAATAAGCATCACCTGACTGCAATCAACTGATTGCACTTGTAAGACACCAGATTGGTAAAAAGGTATTCATCTCGTTTGGTTGGAATGAAATCCAGTACCCACTGCGGCCCTTTGAGGACCGGCTTGACACCTGTTCAGTAGATGAATAAGATGAGTCCATGTCCTGGGCATCGCCATCCTTAGACCCTCCATGGCGGCAAGGAAAAACTAATAAAAAGCCATAGGAAAAAAGAGAAACCTTGGGGACAACCACAATCAGGAGATATCCACTACCAGGACGGACAGGCTATAGATGCACCAGGACTAATGATGGGTAGTAGCAGAAGGAGTTCCAGTTTGTAGAGATGCAGTGGAGTAAGGGAACATGAGGAGGTCCATCTAGCCAGATGAGAGGAGGGGCAACGAGGACGTCCATCCAGTCAGTGGTCAGGATAGTCAGGCGGCTGCGGCTGAAAAAGTAGCCCATCCCCGCTGGGTGACTAGTGATGAAAAGACTAGTCAACTAGATATTAGAATTAGAAAAGAGAAATAAAGTAAGAGCAAGTGATAAGTAGAGTGAAAAACGGGGGATAGGACTCAGTGGCTGTACTTCCCCCAGCATTATAGCTCCTAGGGCAGCTTAGACTGAACTGTGAGTCTAGTCTATTTTCAACTAGCCTGACCATAAGCTTTGTCCAATAGGAACGTTTTTAGTCTAATCTTAAATGTACAGACTGTGTCGGCCTCTTTAGTATAAGCTGGAAGCTGATTCCATAAGACAGGTGCTTGGTAACTAAAGGCTCTAGCTCCTACTGTACTTTTAGAGACCCTTGGAACTACCAGTAGACCTGCATTCTGAGAATGAAGTGTTCTGTTGGGGTGATATGGAACCAGATCATCTGTGAGATAAGATGGCCACAAACCATTAATGGCCTTGAATGTAAGAAGGAGGATTTTAAATTTAATTCTAAACTCGACTGGAAGCCAGTGAAGGGCTTTGAGCACAGGGGTGATGTGCTCTCTTTTATTAGTTCCTGTTAAAAGTCTTGCTGCTGCCTTTTGGACTAGCTGAAGACCTTTTAGGGAACTTTTAGGACAAGCTGCGTGTAAGGAGTTATAGTAATCCAATCTAGATGTAACCAACGCGTGAAGTAATTTTTCTGCATCGCTTTTAGACTATTTCTAATTTGGCTATGTTGCGGAGGTGAAAAAGGCTGTCCTACAGGTTTTTTTTTTTTTAATATGAGCTTTAAATGATAGGTCTGGGTCAAATAGAAATCCCAGGTTTTTAACTGTGGTGCTGGAAGCTATACTCACAGTGTCCAGAGTGACTATCTGGGAAGTTAGAGAGTCTCTCACACTTTTAGGGCCTATGATAAGGACTTCTGTCTTTTCAGGGTTAAGTAAAAGATAATTAGTGCTCATCCAGGTATTTACATCTCGGACACAGGTACTTAGTTTATCCACTTGCCTGATCTGATCAGGTTTAATTGATAAAAACAATTGTGTATCGTGTGTATGTTTTCTGATTATATTGCCTAAAGGCAGCACCACAACTGACTCTGGAATACGGTGATGATTGCTGGTTTACATTGACAAACTGATACCTATTAGATAAATATGATTTAAACCAGCAGAGGGCTGTTCCTCTAATGCCTATGTCCCATTCTAGTCTCTGCAATAAGATATTATGGTCTATTGTGTCAAAAGCTGCACTCATGTCCAACAGAACCGGGATCGAGACTAATCCATCGTCAGAAGCTAGTAGGAAGTCATTACTTACTTACAAAAATGTAAACATACCTATAGAATGTTGGCTTTTTTTTCTGGTTATAATGCAACATTAAACATAGAGTTGAAGGGAGGTGAGACAGAAATGTGAAGACTAAACATTAGGTGCATTCAGTTCAAGTCAGCATTCTATATCCTTTAATTGTTTTTGTGCCTCAAGCGTTCAGTATTCCAAAATACAGTGCATTTTTGTTTATACAGTATATAAGGAAAACATTTACACACACTGTTTGTGTGGAATGGTGTGTGTATTTGTATGTATACACACAGAGGATCATTTTAGGTTGGCTGTTTGAAAAGTTTTTCACAAAGCAAAAAAGTGCTGGTGTATACTGGAAATAACTACAGCATGTAAATAACCATGCAACATACCATCCTTATTTAAGCAAGTGAATCTTCGTGAGAGATGTTTGTTTGATCACAAATAATATATCATTACTACTTAGCTTCCTCCCTGCAGTGCCTTGACTGAACGGAAAGAAGGATACCTCTCTTAAGGATTTTCTAGTTAGGTCTCTGCAGACTTGTTAGCTCTGTTCCTTCCATTCGTCCTGTCAGTAAAAAACCCCAACAGAGATCAACTTGGCTGATTGTTAGCAGTTTTGATGAAATATACTGGATTGTTTGGTGATCACTTAGTTATTTTGGATTCCATTTTCATTCTGTTAACAATTTGCTATTATTTGAAATTACTGTAAATGTAACTATGAATGTGAAAAATAAATGTACCATACCTATTAGCTGGGGTGAAAGTGCGCCGGAACAGTCTGTAACACCGGTATAAAATTCGGGGGCGGAACGGTGCTGTGATCCCGAAAATATGATGGCAACTGTGAAACCTCCATGTTAAAAAATATAAAACTGTCAGGCTGCTACGCACGCATTACCAAGAAGAAAACAATCTACGAACGTCAGCTTTAGAAACACAAGCGTTCACATCAAGCTTAATAAAGTGCTTGTGTTGCGTCATCCGTTTCCGCCTATATTTATTATATATTTATTCCATGGAGTACCACGAGTTCTCTTAGGTTGTGTATCTGAACGGACAACCTGCACTCAAGTTGTCCGTTCAAATGGCTGACATACTTACATGTGATCAGCATGTATTGGTTCAAATGCAAATGTTTCTTGGACAACAAAAAAGGGGAAAAAATGAGCAAGCCAGTTGAATTATTGCAAAAAAAAAGAAAGGAAAGTTGATCATATCTTTACGAGAAAGGAAATAGTTGAAGAGGCTTATTTTATTTATACAGATTCAGAACATCTTCCATGTTATAATGCCTGACCCCAGAAATAATGAACAGAAAATTCAGATTTTGAAAGCTTTATCTGGTTCTTACACATAATATAATAAACATTTTTTAAATTAATTTGTATCTTTTCTATAGCACTAAAATGGTGGTATCGGTATCGGTGAGTACCAACAAATAAGGTGCTGATACTATTTACTGGTATCACTTGAACCCACCCTTCTTTCTCCTGACTCATTACACTCTGTGTTGTGTAATGTAATCACTTTGCATGCCAAGCAGCTATCGCTATTGGCCAATAGCCGCTCTTTGGTAATGCAGGGGCAGCTTTTTCATATGGAGGAAAAACAAACTAGGAGAAGAAATGTCGGCAGTCTGGAAATATTTCGGCTTAGAAACTATGTCTAGTACAATGGCTGCATGGAAGATTTGCAGCCTGAAAGTTTCGAGAGGTGGAGTTAAATCTGTCATGTCCCCTGCCTATCTGGTTCACTCATTTACCTTTGCCGCCTCTCAGCTGGGCACAGCTGCTACCAATCATCGTTTGGGGAGTATTTAAGCGGCAGACTCACTTCACTTCACTGTCTGATCGTTCTAGCACACAGCTTCACGTCCTGAGATCTCATTCATGTGATATCCTGCCTGCTCTTCTTGACGGACTCACAACCACGCCTGCTCTCAAGTAATCTGGTTTGCATCTTGCTGCTGTTCCTACATTCTGCTGCTGATTGCAATAAACGGCCCCCTGGCCAAACTTTCAAGCCTGTTGCCGAATCTGCATTCTGGTTCCAACCCTCACCTGACTAATCCTGACAGAACGATCAGACCAAAACATGGAACCCGCAGATTCAAATCCGCTTCACGTGGCCCTCCGAACCCAGGGACAGCAAATCCTGCAGCATGAGGAACAGATTTCCTCCCTCCATGCGTTCCTGAAAAAGACAACCGATCGACAGGCGTCAATGATACAGAACTTGAACTCTTAGCTCGCAAACATCGCTCTTCAGCTTCAACCAACAGCCCAATCTGTCAGGCCGGCCTCTGCTCCTGTGGAGCCGCCCAACTCGCTCTTAGAGGGTCCAGCGGGGGCTCCTGTCACACAGGTGAACTTACAACTGTCCCGCCCGGAACGCTTTTCGGGTGACACGGGAGACGTTCACACGCTCACCTTCTGATCTTGCCAATGTTCCAGGTTGTTATCATGACCTCTCAGAAGTATCCAGCAAAAGCAAAGCTGCCTCACTTACCCCATTCAGAGACATTAATTGTGCTATCGAACTTTTGCCTGGTACCACCCCTCCACGAGGCAAGCTATATTCCTTGTCGACACCTGAACGTCAGGCCATGGACTCGTACATTCAGGAATCCCGGGCCGCAGGCCTGATCCGTCCTTCCTCATCCCCGGCCGGGGCCAGTTTCTTTTTCGTAGAGAAGAAAGACAAAACATTAAGGCCATTCATTGACTATAGGGGATTAAATCAAATAACGGTCAAGAACCGTTATTCCCTTCCGCTAATATCTACCGCCTTTGAGTTACTCGAAGGGGCTAAGATCTTTACTAAACTAGACCTGCGTAATGCATACCATTTGGTGCGAATTCGGCAGGGAGATGAGTGGAAGACGGTCTTTAACACGCCTTCCGACCATTATGAATATCTTGTCATGCCATTTGGACTCACCAACGCATCTGCCATATTCCAGAACCTTGTAAATGATGTTCTTGCGGACCTGTTGAATAAAAACGTATCTGTGTATCTTGATGATATCTTGATCTTCTCCCACAACCAGGAATCTCACCAGCAGCATGTACGGGCAGTGCTCCAGAGACTGCTACAAAACCAGTTGTATGTCAAAGCCGAAAAATGTGATTTCCATAAAACCTCCGTCCCGTTTCTCGGATACTTTCTCGCAGAGGGTAAGGTCAGAATGGATCCTGACAAGATATCAGCAGTCCTAAATTGGCCCATACCAAAAAACCTGAAACAGCTACAACAATTCCTGGGCTTTGCAAATTTCTATAGAAAGTTCATAAAGAATTATAGCACTATTGCCTCACCCCTGCATTCTCTCACTTCAACCCATAGACGCTTCCTGTGGAAGGAGCCATGCCAGAGGGCGTTTGATCTGCTGAAGAACCTCTTCACCTCAGCTCCCATTCTCTCCTTGCCAGACTCTGCTCACCAATTCATTCTGGAAGTCGATGCCTCAGATGTTGGAGTCGGAGCGGTGCTCTCCCAAAGAAATCCCAAACATGGTAAACTTCACCCCTGCTATTTCATGTCCAAGAAACTGTCGGAAACAGAGAAGAATTATGATGTTGGGGACAGAGAACTCTTAGCAATCAAGCTAGCCATAGAAGAATGGCGGCACTGGCTTGAAGGCGGTTCCCAGCCCTTTTTGATTTGGACTGACCATAAGAACCTGTCATATCTCAAAACGGCTAAACGTTTGAATTCACGCCAGGCCCGTTGGTCTTTGTTCTTTAACCGGTTCCAGTTTCACATCTCATTTCGACCTGGGTCAAAGAACACTAAACCTGATGCTTTGTCCAGGATATTCGATTCAGGGAAAAACCCCTCTGAACCAAAGCCAATTGTAACTGAAACCTGTTTCCTGTCTTTGCTGTTGTGGGATATTGAAGCCAAAGGAAAAAAAGCTCTCGAGTCCACAGAGATCCCATAAGAGTGCCCCAAAGAAAAGCTATACGTGGTGCCTGATCTTAGAGGTCAGGTTATCCACTGGGCCCACACTCTCAGGACCTCTTGTCATCCGGGTATCACCAAAACAGTTTTTGTCATATCTCAGAGGTTCTGGTGGAAAGCCATGCGCAAAGATGTGACCGAATATGTCAACGCCTGTTCAGTATGTGCCTCTTGCAAACCATCTTCGCGCAGACCAGCTGGTGGGCTCCATCCCTTACCTATACCATCTAAGCCATGGTCACGTATATGTATGGCTGAACAATGGAGCAAAACGTGTCGAGCTCGTTCCCAGGTCCGACGGCATCTATGGATCAAGGCAAGAGCCGAGAAAACTGGAGAGTTGTTATCAAGAGCAGGAAAGAGCGAGGGCTGAAAGCCATGTACAACATGGAAGGGTGAGAAGCCCGTCGCTGATGATGGAAGAGTGTTATGTTTACCCCCATCCTCACCGCAACACCGTTGTTCTCACAGTTGTAGACAGATTTTCCAAGATGGCACACTTCATCCCATTACCCAAATTACCTTCTGCCAAAGCTTTGGCACACGTACTCATGTACAATATATTTCGCGTGCATTGCTTCCCCTGTGATGTGGTTTCTGATAGGGGACCACAGTTTATTTCGGCTTTCTGGAAAGTCTTCTGCAAGATGATAGGGGCTACGGTTAGTCCCCAGTCCAACGGTCAAGCGGAAAGGCTGAACCAAATCCTGGAGACTGATCTTTGCTGCCAGGCGTCCCAGGGACCCCTCCACATGGAGCGAAAAGCTGATGTGGCTGGAGGTGGCACATAACACTCTTCCATCATCAGCGACGGGCTTCTCACCCTTCCATGTTGTACATGGCTTTCAGCCCTCGCTCTTTCCTGCTCTTGATAACAACTCTCCAGTTTTCTCGGCTCTTGCCTTGATCCATAGATGCCGTCGGACCTGGGAACGAGCTCGACGCGTTTTGCTCCATTGTTCAGCCATCTACAAGACCGCTGCGGATCGCAAGAGGTCTGCTGCCCCGACATACGGTAAGGGTGACCGGGTCTGGCTGTCCACATGACATCTGCATTTGAAAGTAGAGTCGAAGAAGCTTGCTCCCAGGTTTGTGGGTCCATTTACGGTCTCTAAAGTTATTAATCCTGTCTCCGTGCACCTGCAGTTGCCAAAGTCCATGAGAGTCCATCCCACATTTCATGTCAGTCAGCTGAAACCTGCCCTTGCAAGTCGTCTTGTCCCTCCGGCCAGACCCCCAACCCCCGCCCGGTTTGTGGATGGCGGCCTGGTCTATTCTGTCCGGCGGCTCCTGGCGGTGCAGCGTTGCGGCCGGTGTTTCCAGTATCTGGTCGATTGGGAGAGGTATGGCCCGGAAGAGCGCTCCTGGATTCCCTCCCGGTTCATCGTGGACCCTGCCCTCATCCGTGCCTTCCATGCTGCCCATCCTGAGGCGCCTGGGCCGTTGGGTGCCGGCCGTTGAGGGGGGCCCTGTCATGTCCCCTGCCTATCTGGTTCACTCATTTACCTGTCCCGCCTCTCAGCTGGGCACAGCTGCTACCAATCATCGTTTGGGGAGTATTTAAGCGGCAGACTCACTTCACTTCACTGTCTGATCGTTCTAGCACACAGCTTCACGTCCTGAGATCTCATTCATGTGATATCCTGCCTGCTCTTCTTGACGGACTCACAACCACGCCTGCTCTCAAGTAATCTGGTTTGCATCTTGCTGCTGTTTCTACATTCTGCTGCTGATTGCAATAAACGGCCTCCTGGCCAAACTTTCAAGCCTGTTGCCGAATCTGCATTCTGGTTCCAACCCTCACCTGACTAATCCTGACAAAATCGGACAGTTTCAATACCTCAAACCTGATAAAACATTTGAAGACGAAACATGTGAACGAACACAAATAGTTTGAGGCTACAACAGCAGGACAGCTATCCAGAGGAAGGGGGCTGGACCGCAACAACAAACCCTAGTCATTTCACTTTGTCTACTTTACTTTTATTGTCTTTCACAGAAAGAAATGCCACAGTAATTTGAGACCTGTTTCAAGTAGGGTTGCCACCTTTCAGAAATAGAAATAAGGGGCGACCCCTCACGCCCAAAGCAGTACAGGTGACGAAAAAAAAGGGACATCCCCAAAACTCCTAGAATGCATAGAAATGTATAGATTTATATATATATTCCGTATTGGTTTAATACGGAATGCAACTTTTACTTTCCAATTCGGAACGATTCCTTATTTCAAAGGGCGGGTGGCAAGCCTAAGTGTTGTAGAAGTAAGCAAAGTAAGCTAGGCTAAATGGCTAAATTGTGTGTGTCAGAGTGAGAGAGTCACTCGTACGCTGCTTGCATTTGTGCGTTGCAATAAAGATGGAGTTATGTTGCTGCTGGTGCACAAAGAGGGAGACTGATAGAGGGACAGGTTGCTGTGATCAATTATTATTAAATTATTATTATTATTTGTCACCCATACCAGGTATGCAATAAAAAGTTGTACTAGATTCACTTTGTATTAGTCATTTTCCTGTTTCACGAAGGTAAGCAGCAGCCTGACAAAGCCATGATAGCAATGATTTCACATTTGGTCGATACTGCACAGCCAGGTATTGGTATCGGGGACAAAAAGTGGTATCAGTGCAACACTACTAATTAGGGTATAATTACTCTAAGATTCACAGCAACTGCACTAATTGTTTCACACACACACATAAATACATATATTTTATTTTAAATGACTGCCACCCACTCTCTTTCACTTAGAGAGTTGGAAAAAAATAATTTGAAAAAGACTATTGATCCCTCAGTGGGCAAAACCACCATTTACAGTACAGCAGTAATAAAAATTAACACATCATTAAATTAAACCAGTTGTGATAACAAGAAGTTTCAAAAGCATCATGTTAAAAATAAAAAAATAAACCCTGTCTAAGATGTTTCGCACAGTGTGTGTTTTACAGGATAAAAAATTGATTTGAAACGTTTACATTGTGTGTTGGCTTGTTGGTGTGTGTTTGTGTGTGTGTCATGGGTGCTGTATAGCTATTTAGTGCTATTGAAGTCTTATTTCAGTGAACAGAAATGACCAGCGGTAAAGCATCAAAACACTGCTATGTGAAATATCCCCCCATACTGGCTGTTTCATTTAAATTCCTTAAATGAAAGGATTATGTCATGACTTGGTAAATATCGCATAATCCTACTTGGTTTCCAACATTTAATTGTTAACTTAAAGTGAAGGAACATGGTTAGGTAAACTTTGGTACATTTGTCTGTATTTGTATTTGCACTTTCCTCCAGTTTATACAGCAATGGAGTCTCAGATGGTGTCATGGTTAGCTCACCTGCCTTGCAGGCAGTGTAGGTTCAGTGCCTACTCTGCGACAATGAGAATGTGAAATTAAATGGTTGCATATTGCTATACTCTCTGCGCCGAATAATTCATTTGCGACTGCTCCATGGTGTAGCACGTCTTTTGCAAAAAGTCAGCTGTGACAATGTGAAACTTCCCCGTGACCCTGTCAAAAATAGATAAATTAGACAGCATTTAAACATTATGGAGTTTTACAGTTTAGGACATGCCTTTGTAAAACCTGAGGCATGTTGAGTCATCATTAACAATTGATGTTGTTTGTCGTGTTTTGGCGTGTTTGTTGTCGGTAAGTTTCTCATCCTGCTTTTCTGAGCAGAGGTGTAGTTCATATAACTTAGACAAACACAAAGTTGTGCTGAGTTGATTTCAACACAATTCGATAAAAAAGTAGACACCGAATGTTACTTTTATTCACATATATATTCACGTTAACATGATATATTATATTTGTATTTCACAATAATGTTTTAATTCCATTTTCAAAGCAATCCAAAGGAATCAGACTCAGTTCAGCTACAATTTGGTTGAAAAGCGCGAGTTGTCTGATTTTGCCTCTGAGACAGCAGAGCGGAAAGGTGGAGCACGGAAGGGGGTGGTGACGCTATTGCAAACACGATGGTGATTGGCTAGGTGGGCAGATCATTCCCTGTTCACTGCATTTTGGCAAACACAACAAGACAGCTATAATGGTGATGGGCCAGGGAAAGGTAGCGTTCTCAAACTTGAATTATTTTCAGTATTTAGTATTGTTACTTTATGGAATATTTAAGGCTAGTGTTGCAGGTAGTGTGCAGTAGGCCTAGCATACAGTTTCAGAGACTTGCACTGGTTAATGGTCAGTTTACATTTTTTTTTTGTTTTCTTAACAGACTAATATATTTCATCCAAATGAAAACCAAATGTTGTAAAATACTGTATATAGTGTTTTTTTCTTCAATTAGTTAATATAAACATATTGATGTGAAGGATGTAAGAGATTTAATAACGTGTAGAACATGAAAAGTAATGTCAGTTACTTTGCTGCGTAACTACTCTTAAAATGAGGTAACTGAGTTGCTAACTCAATTGCATTTTGGGAAAAGTAATTTGTAACTGTAACTAATTAATTTTTTAAAGTAAGATTAAGAACGCTGGTGACAACAGGCCCCGAATTTGGATAGACGTCACTTGTTCATTTGTCTTTTAAGAATAAAAGATACTGTAGGTATAACCACTGTATTTTATTTTTTAAGAGCATCATACATATTTTTAAAAAATATACTAGTTTTAGATTCAGACAGAGTTGAGCGCTTGAGCTGTGTGTAAGCAAATCTTTCATCTTTTGCTAATTGGTTTGAGTGGAGGTTTGGTGAACATCTAGTTGAAGTTATATTTGGCATGTTCATGGCCTACACAATCCAGCCTTGTAATCACAAAACATTGTGCTATTATACAGTACAATATACTGTATATTATCCATCATGTGGGAAGAACTTTGCCATTAAAAAACAAAAGAGAATCACGGATAGGTTTTTTTTTCTGACAATAAGGGGTGATAGATTCCAAAATTAACGTTCACAATTAGTTGAAACTGCGAATACCGGACCACAGGTACGTAAGGGTCAGCAAACTATATTGGTATTACTGTATTTCATTTTCACAAAGAAGGAACGCAACACACAGGTTAGAGTGCATTGCAAAGTTTTAGGTAAAGTATTGTTCAAGAAAAATATAACTAAATTGTTGCTCTAAAAAAAAATCTAAATCTAAATACAGTGCTTCCTCTACATATGGATTTAATTCGTTCCAGGACCTGGTTTGTAAGTACACACATACATACTGGACTGTCTCAGAAAATTAGAATACACAATATTCTAATTTTTTGAGACAGTCCTGTATGTGCTCATGTACTGTATGTACATAGAGTTTTTGGTCAAACAATATTTGTAAACTAATTCCTTCTTAACAGACCCCCCCCCCACACACACACACACAAAACTAACAACGAATCACTCATGTTGTTGAGTGACAACTATGATCATACACTTAACCAGTAGGAGGTACCGTGCTCACTTTTGAGGCTACGAGAAATGAACCCTTTTTAGATACTCGAACCAATTGGCCAGTGTTCGGTTGGTTGTGCTCATCCATGGTTTGTGGCCGTCGTGGGGTCCTCGGGGTAAGTTTTCATTGCTGCGGCTCCTAGCCATACAGTACCTTAGTCCATGCCATTGGTCTCGCTATGGGTGCACAGGAGCTAGCACCCATAGCGCCGCCTGCCTTAGTTTCCCTTCTTTCTGCTTCTCGGTCCTCCTCGTTTGGCCGTCAGGCCTCTTAAAAAAACGGTCACAGCCAATCATATCCAGATAGGGTGTGGTCCCTCATTCAATCAAAATCCCTCAGGCAGCCAACAATCAAAACACATCACTAAAACCAAGCCAATTTAAGTACTTGTAAAAAACACACACAAAAAAAAACACATGAAACCAGATTATTTTAAAAATCACACAATTCTAACTAAAACCATTAAAATATACCAGCTAAGATAAGAGCAGGGCCCATTGTCACACTTCTGCTGTAATGGGATGACACACACTCACACACACTCTCAGCCCGGGGCCTAACAAGTTAATAATTTAAGTAGGAGTTGCTGTTTTTGTTGTTTTTTTAACCATTCCTGTTCCTCTGCCTGGACACGCAGAGCAGCAGAACGGAACACCTTTTAATGCTGGAGCACTTTTGTTGTGCCTATGGGGACTTTGAAATACTCCCTTTATGTTTGCCTTTATTGTGGAATGTAGTCATCAATCATGATGAACTAAAATCGATTTACTGGGAGACAAAAAGTACAAACAGGGAATAGAGATACAGAAACATGACTTAATATACCTATACCTGGTATGGGAAAATGAGTTGAAAGTTGCACAGGAAAATTCAAAGATCAAAAGCAAAAATATTTCACAATATTTTCGAAATGGTCATTCCCTCAATAAATAAACATAAACATGTCTAATATCAATTCAAAATTTCCTTATCACTGAATGAACCTTCTATGTGTTTAAAAAAAAAAAGATTCAGAAATGATTACAAAGTACTGAGGAAAAAAAGATATCCACATTTCCTCACTGTTTTAGTAAACCCAGACAGGGAGACCTGTTTTAATAGTTCTATAACGATATGAGCAAACATTTAGCAGGGAACGCTTACAGATTACATAACACTTGCAGTATTTTTACCATAAAAAGAGGCTATTCAATAAACTGACATGTGATTTGTCTGCTGCCAAGTACTTATACCATAAATTGATTGACGTATTGGATTGGGGATCCTGAGTCTGGTTGAACAGCAATATATGTGACTGTTTGAATAAAAACAGATTAATTAAGAAGATTTAAAGGCCGGATGGAAGGAGACAGAAGTTGCTGACATTCTGAATCAGCTATCGGCTTGCTGTTTGGACGGGGTTGTAAATCCACACAAACCGGCAGTCACTTGATGTGTTTATATAAAGTCATTATGCAGGTTAGGGTCAATATTCCAATTTATTAATAATTCAGGCTTACTTATCTACATGCCTGAGCATAAATGGACAGATCTTTGTATTACAAAACGACCCAAGGGTTAAAGATTCAGGTTTTTAATAACATGAACATTATCTTATTCAATTTCTGAAAAGGGCTATTTTTGTTTTCATATTTGTTCACAACTTGTTCATTCTGTTCTGGGATATTTTTATTTACCTATTTCAAATTTATTCTGGTGTAAGTTTAAAGCAGTCAAGAAGCGGTGTGAAGGTTGTATGACTTAATTATTTGTCCTGTATTAAGAGGACAGTCAATGGAGGTCAGTTTGTGGCTGGATTGTCTATGGGAAGAGCTTTGATTGGCCCCAAGGGAGCAACTTTATCTGTCTTTGACAGAGGAGAAGCAAATCGAGAAGATAGTTGGCTAGTTTTTAATATGGAACGATTTGAGAGGCCAGAGTCAAGGACTGGGTAAAGAGGATTTTAATTATACATCCATTTTATTTCTATAGGGGACTAACATTGTGGCTGTACATTTTGTTCCATACTATGTTAAGATATCAAAAAAGAGGACTAATATTAACAACCAACCAGTGTTAACTACATTTTGGTGAATATTGTTTTTAATATATTCTACTACATTCATCAGATATTTGCTCTATTCGAGTTCAGACCAAGAGAGTCTCCTCACCACTTCCACTCCTCTACCAGATAACTCTCACAAGTCGCACAGTCTGATTAAAAAAAAAAAAAAAAAAAAAAAAAAAAACATTCATAATTACATATATGTATAAGTTGGAGTAAACCAAATATGCTATTGTATTTCAGGGAAAGCAAAAAAATGTAGATCTATTGACGTGATCAGGTGTGATAAAAGTTTCATATACAGGACCTCTGGTAGTCTCACAACATTGTAGAGAAACATTTGCATAATTTGCAACCCCCCATCTTGCAAGAATTTCAAATGTATGGCACAAAATTGAAGTTGTTGACAAACTTAAAATGATTCATCTCAAACTCAGTGCCAGTGCCAGGCTATCAGATGTTGAGGTAAAATAGCATTCTTGCACGTGTTTAACACTGCCTAACTGTAGCTGCTCTCAATTCATCAAGAACTTTCCAACATACCAAAGTATGCGACACACCGTTCTTCAAGTGGAAGTAACAAACTTTGTGCACATTGATGCCAGAAGCTGTGTAAGATTGTGTTCTAGTGCAACTCTAAAACAGAGGACAAATAAGTATCCGGTTTAAGGGCTGCCTGGATGCCAGACAAGGCACTTATACTTTGGACTGTTCAGCCTAAGTCCAGATATTTGACCACCTTATGTGCATTTAAGTTAACAGTGGTGATAGTGATAAACAAACAAAACAATAGCATACTCAACACTTTATTAAATGTGGTACAGTAAGTTGGTAATTTTTGCAGCTAAAGTACCAAATGAGAATTGAATCATTTTGGTTGGCCCTGTGCCAAGATCTAAGCTCTCCAAAGGTTTGTTAAATGAACAAACGTTAAATGAACTAAACCCTAACCGGTGGAAAAATCTTTAAGCTCTAGTTTGAATATTTAAACTTCTGATAAAATTTAAAATGTAACAAGTTGTTTAGAAAGATTTACTGAGCTGTCCAGGCTGAATTTGACAAGCGGAAAAACAAATAGAGGAAAAATAATAGCACTCAGCCATACTTTGCAAAGGATATGCACATTCTTTACACTCTAAAAGATAAACATATTCATCCTCACAAGCACAAGTTTTCAATCTCCCTCATTCAGATTGTCTCTGTCACAGCTGCCTCTGTCTGTGGGATTTCTCTGTGCCACTTTGTTTGTCCAAACAGAACAGTGATAATTAGATTCTGTCAAGTGATTTGTCTGCAGACTGACATGCACACATTCACACAGACACACATAGTGCTGGACATCTTTTACCTACTTTGCTGTTGTGTAAGAGCCAAGTAAGGTGAAGAGGTGTCTCAAACATTGATTAACTCATCCTTTCTGTCTGGTTCCGCCCCAACGGTTATCACCAACTCCTCATAAGAGAGTTTAAGCAAGGTCCGACATGATCTGAAGCAGAGGTCTTAGCTGCTCATGCGGAAATAAACAAAACGGAATGCTATACTAGAACATCAAAACATAGAAGAAAAATGTTTACAACATATTTTGCTGTTTGCTTCAATTAAATAATGGAATTTCATGTACATTAAACATCGTCTTTAACTGTATGGTTATCAGTCCATTCATTTTCTGTAGCCTACTGCTTTTTCCTACTTCGTTAACGAGTGTTTTGGAGCAGGTTTTAGCTGACTTTGGGTAGGAGATTGGACCGTTTATCAGTCAAAATTTAACATGTACTGTATATGTTAAAATTTTTATTGATGAGAAGGTAACCTTGACTTAAAATAATCATTATACAATGGACCCTCTTGATATGAGCATCACCACGAGAGAAAATGAGTCATTTTGTAAGAAAATTTTCACCATATGAGTGCCAGTGTCTCACTTGGTGTGTCCGAGTGCCTCAGGGTCTCGCTAGGTGGCGTACGAGAATGTTGCATCTACAGAATCCCCCCTCTGTCCACCTGCCACTCGCTCTCGTTGTCACTGGTAATAGAAATAACAAGAAAACATGAAGGGAGTGTGCGTTTTAAAGATCTTTGTAAAGAATATAAACTCGCCTGGCTCGTACTTTTGTTACCTCGCTAGTAGGGATGGGAATTGATAGGATTTTTAAGATTCCGATTCCATTATCAATATTGCTTAACGATTCAATTCTTTATCAATTCTCTTATCGATTCTAATTTGGGAAAAAAGAACAACAAACGGCATCGAGTTTGTTTAATCAGAAGTCACAACCTTACAAACTCACAACGAGGTCAAAGAGGCCCAAAGCCTCAATATTAACTGTGGCAATAAGTGGCAAATGCACAAGAATGTGTGACATTTTACTGAAACATTTTTCTAATAGAAATAAAAAATATTGGTATATATTGGCATATAAGTTGTTGTTCTGCCGTTGGCAATATGTGTTAAACTTGCAGGGGTCCCCAAACTTTTTCCTGTGAGTGCCACATAACTTTTCCCTAATCTGATGAGGGGCCGGGGTCAGTTTGTAACAGAAAAAGTGTGACTAATGCAGGAGTGCCTAAATGTAAAAAATTTTTGTTTTTCAGAAAGCCACAATCAAATAACCCTTTCTGGATTCTTCACGGAACAAAAGTAAAAACAAATATAATAATAAGAAATAATAATAACACTATTAATCAAATAGATAATAACCAAATAACCCTCTCTGAGTTCTTCACAGAAAAAGGCCAGAAAATAAATAACAATATTGAGAAAAAAAAAAAAATCAAAATGCTCTCTGGTATTGTTCAGGGGGCAGGACCAAATGTGGGGGCCGGCCGTAGTTTGGGGACCCCTGTTAAAGTGTATTATTTACCAGTATATTGAAATGCATGCCTTTTAGTTTTTATGGTGCTTTCACGCTCAAGTAAGGGGCGCCCTCGCACTTCCTCACGCGAAGAAGAACGCGCTCACGCGAAGAAGAAATGCCGCATCCAAGCGAGTGAGTGAGTTAGTGAGAGAGGGAAACACTGCTACAACCCTACATTCTTTGTTAATGTTTGTAAAATATCTACAGAGGCAACGCCTGTATGTATCATCTTTTGTGTTGTTGTGTGTTTCCACTCGCGATCGGACACTTAAATCCAGTTGTTTAGTGGTTTGAACGATGTGCTAATGCTAGCGAACGCATACTAACCGTATTGTTATTACTGTATTAGCAGCTAATCATCGCTAATTTATGTTGATGCAAACCTGTTTGTTATTGGGGACGAAATTGATTTGTTTCATTTCTATTTTTAGTTTCACTCTTCAAGTGATGGTTGAATAAAGTCAGCTATATACCAACGTCTTCTGTATCGTCATTTGGGAGTTTAGCTAGCTGTATAGCCAGGACTAAGCCTTAGCGTCTCGACGAGGACAGTGCAGTCGTATTCCCTCCCGATGCAGTTATCTCCACCTAGCAATGACTGCAAGTCGTTTTGTTGTAATTTTTCCTCGTGAAGTGAAGATACACTTTCGAGCGTTTCAACCTACGTGCTGTCATTGTTATGTTTACGGCTGCAATGCTCGTGCTAAACCATCGTAACCTTTCATTTTCACCCTCTTACCTGGTGAAGTGTAGCCAAACTTTGGAGCGGGTGGTTCTTGGCGCAATGCTAGTTTGATGCGTCTGGAAAACAAGACACGTCACGACGCAATATGCGTCTTTAGGAATTGTTAAAGGGATCTGTAAAGGCCCAAGTACACTGCATGCGTGATCGTTGCATTTCCGGTCCGACTCCGGTAAAAAATAGCGCCAGAGCCAATCCGTTCCCATTATATCCTATTGTTCAACGTATACCGGCCGCGTCAGTGCTCCGGCTTGACTGCGAACCACCTCCGGCGTGCCACATGCCCGCCGGATGGTATAGGCTATTTTCTATTTTTGCCGGACACGCGTCCGGCAAAATGGGCGGAGCTGGGCCTGGACGTAACAACCCAGGTGCCTAATCACGGTTTAAACACGAGCGAAGATGGATGATGAGCGCTTCATCATGGAGGTGGAAACCCACAAAATCATTTATGATGCAGCAGATCCTTTCTATAAGGACAATATAAAAAAGGAAGCTGCAAGGTGTCCTATTATGTGTGTTTTTCTGTCCTGATCTCATCATGATGCAGTCATGTCTGTCTCTTAATTCCAGACTAACTAAAATATCAATATGCAAAGAAAATATGTGCTCTCTCTCTGCTTCTCTGATGAGTATAGACTCCGTGTGTTTTTCGTTGTTTTAAATGGCACATTATCGCGCGCGATCACGCGAGAGCTCACGGGGGGGACGAGGTTGGCGGACCGCAGCCGTGCAGCAGCCAGTATGATTTGCCTGTTTTTGACGGACTGCGTGGCACGCAGGCAACACTGAACCGGACCGGAACCGCAACGATCACGCATGCAGTGTACTTGGGCCTTAAGGCTTTTTCATTGTGATGTCGAGGCCTCGAAACATTAGGAACCGGTTCAGAATTTGAATCGGATTTCGATTCCCTCCCTACTCGCTAGAACAGTCCAGCCCTTTTGGTAAGCGCTTGTATATAAAAACATTGGTTTTATCCATTTATTTTACAGAATATTTAGCTTTGAAAATAATGCCTTGACTTATTATTTAGAGGTAACATGGCGGTCATGGGACGTGTTGCAAGCATTAACTGGAATTCCAATTATTTTCTATATAGGCAAGTTTCTGAAGTACTTCTGCTTCACTTGCGCATTTCTGCTCGCAACTTCCATTTTACAATTTCTCCATCCAAAACAACAATAGAGCTGAAGTAACACGACTCATCAAAATCCCTTAAGAAGGCAATTTGGAAATACCGCATCCTTCTGCCATCGTCACGACAAGGGAGGACATGTTCATGAAGGCAGATATGGACTCAAGCTCGTACCACCACAAAGATCGGATGTTTTTGTAGCCATGTTGGCGCTGTGTTCTGGAATGTTCTCCTATCCCTGCATTTTCATGTGTCCGGTGCTCAAAAAATACTAAAGCTAAACTCTTGCGCATGAAAGAACTTGTTGCCTTTCATATTGTTATTACGATGACGATTGTTATTATGATGATGTTTAATATTCACTACAACTACTGTACTGCTGTGGCTGCTAGCCTGTTGCTAATCAGTACGTGTATGATGAAGTTTTTTGTTTGTTTGTTTGGTTACAGGTGGAAAATTCTGTTAGGCAAGAGAAAACAAATTCATGTGCCACACAAGAAGACTTACTGTACGTTGATGGACATGTGGTTGGGGCTGGGAGATGGTTATTTGTAACTTTACCTCATTTTGCTCAATCAAGTGGCTGGTGTGTTAATCTACACCTCACGTCAACACAGGCTTACAGGTTCTTATAATTTTGTCCACGAATTATCAATGAAGTAATAAGAACAATCATACAATCTTTTAGGTATATCCTGAGGTTTAAATCACGTCTTTAACTTCGTGTCTGCAGCTGGTTCAGATTTAAGGCATATGGCAAGGTAGCTTTGAAGCTGGAGGCTCTTCAAAACATTCCACTTCAAGCCATATATATGGACGATTCCAGGAGTTCAAGCACAGCACAGAAAGTCTCGGAGTCTCATCTACGTCGTTCTGAATCCATTTTTGGAGATTCTGTGGGTTCCTCTGGTTAAATTTTGCAGTTTTAACTTTGTCAACACACTGCTTACGTCAACCGCAATTCATGTTGTTCTTTCTAAACCGAATGTTCGAATTAGAAATTTTCCAAGATGGCACCGCCCATGTTTCACTCAGGAACCTTGTCTATAGAGAAAATAACAGGACACCAGCACACCCATGTAATGAGCATGGTCATGGAATGGATTGTGCATGTGTCCTGAAGGTCTGTTGTATAGTAGATGTGTGAATAATAATAACACAGATTATTATTATTTATATTACTAACATTGTTATTATTATTATCATTATTATTATTCATAAATTACAAAATAAGTGCTCTTAAAACTGTCGTATGATTGGCATATTAATGGCAGGAATGGCCACGACTTCTTTTTTTTTCAACTGAATACTCTTAAGAAGCCTCTAACGTTATGCTATCAGTTGCAGACTTTTCACTTTTGCTTGAATCATTCCACATTTGGATTTTATGTTTAACACAAGCAGAACCATAGATTAACGTTTTTCCTAATTTTAATGATTGTTGTCAACACAACTAGTGTGAACACTGGCACAAAGACAGGCGTTATTGTTTTACTGCAGCAAATGTTCTAAGAGGAAGAGAGCTCCAAACCCAAGTTGCCACCAGCATGTGCAGGACTGCATTCTCCTCATTGTCATGGATGATGAGCTCCATGGGTTACCAAATATCCTGTACTTCTCCATGAATCAGTTGATTAGCAATTGTAACTTGAAAGCAGCCTTTCGCAAAGTCAAAACTGTAATTAAAGAAACAAGCGGATGGATAGAAGTTTCTCTACCTCCTCACATGTGTATTCACGTATACCTGAGAGAAATGATCTGGAGACAGAATAGTGCCAAAAGAAGTGAAGTTGTAAAATGAAAATTTTCCCCGTATAATGACAAATTTTAACTTGTAAAAAAAAAAAAAAAAAAAAAACATTTTTGCGTTGTAAAATAAACATGAAAAAAAACAATGTAATAAAATGTTCTACAAGTTGTTTTTTCTGTTTGCAAGGGAGTTTTTTGTTCTACAGATGTTTTTTCTTTGCTACAGGTTAAAAGTTACCAATTACAAGAGCACACGTTTTGTCACATGCTTGTCGAGTTTTGGAACCAAAAGTTAACTGTAACCTAGTGTAAAATGACTAATTATAACTTTAAAAAAAGAAATAAAAAAACATGGAAAAAATACAATGTAAAAATTGTTTCTACAAGTTGTTTTTTTTTCGTTTGCAACTGATCACCCTTGTCACATTTTTAGATACAAAAGTCACGTGTAACTACTGATTAAAAACAACTTCTTGTACATCCAAATAATCTGCTGTCAAACACAATCACAAAAATATTACTCCAAGTCGTGGTTAAAAAAAATAGACGTTAAAAAAAAAAATCTAATGAATAGTTTTTCGGGTGTTTTTTTTTAAGTTATCCACAAGTGTTTTCTGAGCATGTACAGAAGGATTTCTGGAGAAACACCATGTGTGGCATTTGTGTGCCAAAATTCCAGCCAATCAGAATGGCAATTGTTTAACCATTCAAATGGAGAGGAGGGCGGGACACACCATTGGCGACCTGCTGGCTGCTGCTTCTTCATTATGGCAGATGATAGAAATGGCGAAACACGCTTGTGAACGGAGTCTGCTTTGTTTTCTCTTGGATATCATGTACTAAAAGGATTTATCAAGCGGCAATATAATCACTATTTAAATATCAGTTAATTTTGCATTTAAAGTAGGGCATGAAAATCGATGGTGAGCCAATTCGCTACGGTTAACTGTGTTGACTTCTTGTGTTGAGTTGATACGGTGTTACAGGCATAGGGAAAACTCATGAGAAATGACAGGAAAAACGGCAATTAACAATGACGTTCCGTCGCCAGTGTGATAGATTCCAGAAAACCAGAGATATTATCGTTTTAATTTGAGAGTATATAAAATGTTTTTTTTTTTTTTGTGCATGAGTGAACACTACAGGGCATTAATGCTATTGGGATGGGGCGTCATTTCTTTATATATTGCAAGTCGAAATTGGATAATTTAGTTTTATATTTTTTTGTGTAATATGGTAATATAATAGATCATTGTGCAATAATATTTTATATACCGTAATTTCCGGATTACAAGCCGCTACTTTTTTCCCTCATTTTGAATCCTGCGGCGTATGCAATGATGCAGCAAATTTAACAATTTTATAACAACCGCCAGGTGCGCTGGAGCATAAAATGTAAGCGTAAAACACGTGGAATATATGTGTCGTGGACGACGCTAGTTTGCACTCTTACCCGTATTTTAACTTTGTGCTTTGTGCACGAATAAAAGTAGCCGTAAAATCATGGGTGCGCGTTATTCACGGGTACAGGGACGGAGACAGAAAAATTTTTCATGATCATCAATTTTCAAATCATCATGATTTATGTTCCATTGTAAGCATGGACCAGCACAATATTACCTAATCTGAACGACAGCGATATAATAATCAAGTTTCATGTGGTAAATAATTGTTTTCATGATATTTTTCACATGTAATAAAATTAAACACATTTTATTATTTACCGGTACATTTTTCTAACCTTTGCTTTGCAACATGCCATAACACGGCGAAGTTGTCTTGAAGAAAACGTATACGACGATCCGTTTCGTATACATGTTGACCGTGTGGCGAGCTAGGACAGGAGTCTGAGGAAGAGTGTCGAACCACTGAGCCAAGCCGCGTTGCTTTATTTACATTGAAACTCACAAAGTAACAACGTACGTCTTGCACGCAAATCGCGGGACATTTGTTTACTTCCGGCTGTTTCCTTAACTAAACTCTTCACAACTTGCCAACATTAGTTCCGCTGTTGAATTCTGTTAAAACTCGCTACAACTCCTTACTTTGTGAAAATTATTATCGTATACTGTGAGCAATTTTACCACAGAAAATTAATATTCTATTTAAAAAAAAAAAAAATTAACAAAAGGATTAAAAAATGCTGCAACCGCGTACTTTATAAAAGTTCGAGACACGAGACTCACATTCTTTGGTGCAAAAATTAGGGTGCGCTTTATACACGGGTACAAGAATTTTCCCTAGATTTTACAGTTAAAGTTGGGGTGCGCGTTATACACGGGTGCGCCCTATATTCGGGAAATTACGGTATGTTATTAAAACTCAGAAAGCTCTGTGTATTTCTTCATAAATATTTCATGTTACTATGTGGGCACACGCGGCGTATAAACAGGAGAGGCTTATTTATGTACAAAATGGTTTTTCCTTTAAAAATGTACTGGGTGAGGCTTGTAATCAGGGGCGCTTAATAGTCCGGAAATTACGGTAGATGGCGTTGTGCTGAGAAAGTTTAGCAAGCAAGACGTGAGATTTTTACATGGTATAGAATATAGTAACATTATGTATATACATTATGTATTTAAAAATATAAATGTCCAAGAAAATCCTCAGTTAATATTTTGATCTTACAAATGTAATGCTTTATATTACATATGTAACCATTTTGTTTTACTTTGCATTTGGCAATCAGCTATTGCAAATTAAAATATTCTGAATTACCATACCTTTTTATACAGATGATGATGAAAACAATCATTGTATATATCATATTGGGATAGTTTTATTTAAAGAAGATTTTTTTTTCATATATTGCCATAGACTTCACCATCTGATAGTGAAGTTTATGATAGGTATGCGATCGGGACTCAAAATCAGGTGAACTGACACTTGGGTGAAAAAATTTGCGATTGAGACATCTCTAATTGTAATCTTGCAATTGAAAACTTACCTTAAAATAGTTTCAATTCATATAATTTGTTCATTTCCTTCTCAGAGCCTCAAGACACATTGAAACAATTGGTGAAATTGGCTGGAAGATTCCATTGGAAGATATGCAAGTGGAGCTAGTTGAAGCAGAGCATCCCACATCTTCAACTTGCCTCCCTTTCCTACAATTGCCCAGTCACTACACTACTCAACTTTTGAGGACTTTAAACAGTGTTGGAATTATTGCATTGCATCAATAGATTATGGACTTGGGAATTATAGCATATTGTTTTTGTATAACTGAGTATTACAGCTAAACAAAAGAGAAAAAAATGCGACTATGAGATTTAAGTCGTGGTATTAGTACAAGAAAAAAAGTCATAACATTACAAGAATAAAGTCATGTATTGCAATATTAAGAGGATAATCTCGTAGTCCTACTTTTAAAAAAGTATTTGTTTGGCCTTAACACTGTTGTACTAGATCAGGAGTGCGCAAGTCCAGTCCTTGAGAGCCCCAATCCAGCTCGTTTTCCCATGTCCCCCTCCTTTAACACACCTAAATCAAATGATCAGCTCATCAGCAAGCTCTGCAGGAGCCTGGTAACAATCCTGATTATTTGATTCAGGCGTGTTGGAAGGAGACATGGAAAACAAGCTGGGTAGGGGCTCTCGAGGACCGGACTTGGGCACCCCTGTACTAGTCTGATTTTGCTAGGGTGCTGCTCTTCTTCAAATATTTGACAATGTTAAAACAGTAAATGTATTATATGTACCCTGTTCAATATGGAGGTCAAAAGCCACCAAAATTAAAAATGTTATTTTTACCTTGATGTATTTCCATATCTGTCATCTTTGAATCTTATGTTTCAATCATTGTCATTTTAATTTTCACTTTTATTTTCCCTTCATTTTTAATGTTTGCAGCTTTGGTCTTTGGTACTATGGAGGACCTCCACAGTTCAAAAGGTATGTCATTTTTCCCCAAATTTAAAAGGTGTTTAATGAAATTATACATATTCAATGTACATGCATCCCAGTGTCATAAAAAATGTCTGCACCAAGATTACTTGATGTTAGTGGGTCCAAAGCAGCAGTCAATCAAGCAAGTTCTGTAGTTGTGAATTGGCATTCAATATGTGGTATTAAAATTCCAGAGTTTGGCTCACTTGTTTTCCCAATCAATCCGGAACCTGTAGATCCTGTTAAAATAATAATACACCAATTTAAGCAATAACACAAGAGGGAATATATGAGCATTGTGACATATGGTTAAGTTGCAAGCAAAGTGCCAAAGACAACCATGATAAAATTTAGTGCAAAATCATGACAGTCATATTGCTTATACTCAAAAGTTTAATATGTACCAAGGAAATCATTGTCTTTGTCAATGATGTATTTTGCATTAGTTGCATTTTTGAGTAGCAAACTAAAACACATGCCAGGCAATGTTTAATGAATGCAGAAGAACAGTGGAATACCTGTGTGTGAAAAAGCTTAGCGAGCTACGGTACGCGTCGTCGTTAGCTACGTTTTATAAAATGTTTTTCCAGCTTTTTCCCATCCTACGCGTACGTACGTGTCACCCAGGACCTTACCAAGTTGCTGTCCGTGGCCATGCCTGCAACACCGTATCAACTCAACACATCAAGGCAACATAGCTAACCGTAGCTATTTGGCTCGCTACAGATTTTCGTGCCCTTCTTTAAATGCTAAATTAACTGATATTTAAATTGTGATTATATTCACTTGATGAATCCTTTTAGTACATAACATCCAAGAGAAAACAAAGCAGACTCCGTTCACAAGCGTGTTTCACCATTTCTATCATCTGCCATAATGAAGAAGCAGCAGCAGCCAGCAGGTCGCCAATGGTGTGTCCTGCCCTCCTCTCCGTTTGAATGGTTGGACAATCACCGTTCTGATTGGCTAATTTTGGCACAAAAATGCCACACATGGCTTTTCTCCAGAAATCCATCTGTACATGCTCAGAAAACACTTGTAGATAACTTAAAGGGTATTAAAACACTAAGGGGCTATGAGATATCAATACAACCGTTATGCGGCAAGATAACAAATATTAACAAAGTTAACACACAAATCAATCACATTCACGGGCAATTATTGAAAATAGTTCGAAAATTACGAACATTTCCGAAAGTATTCCGGAAACAGGCGAATGGGGCGGAGACGTCACAACAAGGAAACGAAAGGTCGAGGCAGGTGCCATCGTTGTTTATCGACGAGAGAGTTGCGTTCGTGTTTTATCAAAAATCGCTAAAATGGTTCAAACCTGTCATGCTATGTGTTGTACAAATAGCCATTTGTCGCACTGAACATGAGTTCCCGAACGCGAGAAAAAGAGCTGGACTACGCAGACAATGAGTAAAGTTCGTCAGTGCTAAGAGGGCTAATTTTGCAGACCCAGGCTCCGCCACGGTTTGGTGTTGTGCGCATTTTACACCTGAAAGCTATTCGAACTATGGACAAAAGAAATTAGGTTTTGCTAAGAAATTGCTGCTGAAAGCAGATGCGGTGCCCACCTAAATGTCCCGAGATATCAAGAAAGAGGATGATGACTGGCTCTGATGAGACCACCCCACCACCCCAGGCAAAGCAAAGGAGGGAAATAATAGTTTTTTTTTAACGTCTATATTTTTAACCACGACTTGGAGAAATATTTTTGTGATTTACAACAGATTATTTGGATGTACAAGAAGTTGTTTTCATCACTGGTTATACGTGACTTTTGTCTCTAAAAACGCAACAAGAGTGAGACAAAACTTGTGATTGGTAATTTTTAACCTGTATTATTAAAGAAAAAACACCCGTAGAACAAAAAAAAAATCATTTGCAAATGGAAAAAAACATCTTGTAGAAACAATTGTTACATTGTGTTTTTTTTCATGTTTATTTCACAACAAAACATTTGGGAATACAGGTTTTTTTTTTTGTTTTAAAAGTTAAAATTTGTCAGTATACAGGGATTTTTTTTTTTTTTTTTTACAACTAGGTTACAGGTAACTTTTTGGCTCCAAAACGCGACAAGAATGTGACAAAACTTGTGCTCTAGTAATTGGTAAATTTTAACCCGTAGCAAAGAAAAAAACATCGGTAAAACAAAAAAACAAAAAAACTCCCTTGCAAACAGAAAACAACAACTTGTAGAGCAATTCATTACATTGTGTTATTTTTCATGTTTATTTTACAACGCAAAATTTGGGAATACAAGTTGGGGATTTTTGTTTTACAAGTTAAATTTTGTCATTATATGGGGAAAAATTTTCATTTTACAACTTCCCTTCTTTTGGCACTATTCTATCTCCATAAAATGAGGTCCCATTCAGTTCCCAAATAGCAACAATGCATGCTGGAAATCTCCTGCTATTCTAACCTTTCTTGCTTTAATCCTGATGCCTGACACACAACATAGTCTGCATATCTTCTTTCATTTATTGCGTATTGGCCGATTTATTGGTTCAGCTGTCAATCGTTCTGGGCTCAAGGTTTTGATAAAAATATTTTCAGCTCTGAATGAGTAGCCGAAAGGCCTCAAATGCTTGAAAACCCATCAGAAAACAGGTGAATCTCCACTCAACATTGTATGGAGCAACTAGTGCTGCGAGCGATCAATGTTATGCAAAACTTGCACAATTCCTGCTATAACAGGGATTGCAACCTCTCACTGAGATTAATCCTGTCCTATGACATGAAAATGACAACATTATCAATGGACTTTTTTGTATGTTTGCTGACTCAATGTAATGTTATTTCAAGGGCGTAGATTTTTAAAGGGAAGGTAGGGACATAACACTACCAACTTTTCAGGATACAACCTTATTTGCATTATATAATGAGTTCAGTTATATAGGTAATTTAGATTGCCTTCACGTACTGTATGTAGTAAGGATATTATTGACCCTACCATTGTTGAGTGAATTGTTTTCCTTAAGTTCAGACTTACATTTACCCCTTTTCATTGCTGAATGTGCCGGTCCATTTTTTTTTTTGTCCTCAAATGCATGTTTGATTGGCTGATGACTTGGACCCACCCCCACACTCAAGCACAGCCCCGACACAATGTCATGCCGCCTCCTCCGCGCCCTTCGAAGAGGAGGGAAATTAGATTTTTTTTTTTTTTCCGGCCAGCAGCAGCAGCAGCAGCCACTGTAAGTAATGAAAAAAGACGTCAGTTTTGTCAAGATGGACAACCCACCACTAATTTTGCCACTGGAAGTCCGTCCTGCAACAGAGTTAGCATACCTCAAGTAGGAAGCCGCGTGTCCTCCTGTATGTCTTCGACTGTTAACATTAATTAAACAGTGAGAAATGTAGTGAACTCTGCTGGAAACTATAGAACCAGAAAAATGTGAGCAAGAAGCTGCTTAGAGAGAGAGGTCCAAAGTCTGTGTGTGTCAGTCAATTTTCAATTGTATTTTATTTATGTGGTCTGAAAGCAACCTAAAGGAGCGTTCATTTTTTGTTGAGTTTGGCTGTGTTTGTGGACAAAAGCAGTAGTTTTTTACCAGAAGGAAGGCCCCATTTTGTTTATTTTTGTTATTCCGTGACAAAGAAAATTTTCCAGTTATATTTAAGTTATTTATTTAGACATACAATGTTGAGTCGTCCTAAGATTCTTAATTTAAATTTTTTTTGCATGCCCAGATAAGAGTTTGTATATCTTGTGAATGTAAAATAATTGATGTTCAAATATTGCAATTTGCAAGTTGCCGATCGGCGAAGACAATCGACAACCCAGTTGTCATGTGAAATGATCCAGGCTAGTTATGTGTGATTTTCCGCTTCGAAGACTTTGAAACATCACTCAGTTCGGGTTAGCATGTCGCTAGCTGTCACACCTCTTGGTTTGTTTACATTCTCCGAAGCCGGGGAAGGGAAATGACATAAGCCTGACTTAAGTGGTATAAAATATCGTTTGGGAGGTGCGACAGTAAAGGTGAAGTGGACAGTTTTGACCGTAATTTTGCCATGTCGTCCTGAATAAAAACATTTTTATTATTTCATATTCCATTTAGCACAAGACTGTTATTTCTCATGACAATGCCATTTATTTAGCTATTGGGGAAAAATACTTGGATAAAAAGAATATCCTGTAAAAATATTGGAGTAGAGAGACTGAAACAATGACATTTTGCGGCTCTCTTCGTAGCGTTTTCTTCGTTCTGACTAATTCCCCCTCAATGGGCTGAAAAGTAAAACCGATGAGCCCATTCTCCCGCTGACGTCATCCACCTGTTGGGGACGCCAGAGCCCTATAATGGTAGGCATGGCTACCCGTCAGATTAAAAGACTAATTTCTCGTAATCTGCGCTTTGCTAAATTGTTGTATGTAGTCAAATCGTCTCAAAATATGATTCTAATTCACATAATAATGCTATTTAAGACTTTTTTCGCCTGTCGTACACACTTTAAACTTGTGTTAAAATTTTGAGTATGGTTTCAGTGACTTCAAAAACTGCCCAAAAAAGCTCACAACCAATTTTTAATATTTGGTTTCTGTTTGTATTTTAATCAAATCACCTTAAATAGTAAGATTTTATCTCATTTTAAATTAAGGTTCATTACACTATGATTGAGGTATATTAGGTTTGATAAAAATAAAAAAAAATCATCACGTTAATGTACTCTAAACATCATAGATGTGCATGTACCTAAAAAGATACAGAGTTACTTTAAATTAAATCTTTAATTTTAAAGTTTTTTGGGTAATTAATCAGGTAAGATTATTTTCACAAAAGGGCAATAGTGATAACAAAGGAAGCAGAAACTAAATAAACTACAAACAACAAATAAATAGTGGTTAGTGCACTATTAGCAATGCAATACATCCACCATCAGAACACTCGCAATGTCCTGTGCCTTTTTTTCATTTTTTGCAAGGCAAAGCTTAAAAAAACATAATTGAAAAACACATTTCTGGTGCTTTATTCATGGTAACAAAAACACAATGGGTTTGAAAGAGAGAACCCATCGCAGGGTTCAATCTAATGTGAAATGCAATTCAGCTCAAGCTTTGCAGGTGACCCTGCAGTGACACCCTCATGGTGAGACCTTTTCAACACTCCTAGTCTAAAAGGATTATGAATGCTGCTGCGTTGAATGAGAATCATATTACCCGTCATAAAATGACAGAAAAAGATTTTTGTTGAATTTGTATCTTTTGATACATATTAAAGTTGTTAGGAATTTCATTTTAAAAATACTTCTACAGTATAAGGTTGCTGTTGATGAATATTTGCTAGCTGCATACTTTCCTTAGTAAATAAAGTATGCACCATCCAACTTAAAGCAATATTAGTTGACTTTCCAGTTTTTGTTGATTTTAGCGATGCCGCAGGACAAAAGCGGTAGTGTTTTGCCTTAAGGAAGACTGCGTTTCACATGAGGACCAGAGCTGTGTTTCCCATGAGTACTGGCGCACACCCGCATAGTGTCATAAAATCGTCTCCATCTTGCCTGCAAATGGATTAAACAACATTTTTGTTTCCAGTGGTTGTGTGAAGGATGTATAGTAGTAAGGTAATGAATCCAGATGTGGCTTAACAACAGGCAAGGCAAGGCAAATTTATTTATATAGCACAATTCAACACAAGGCAAAGTGCTTTACATCACATGAAGACCATAAAAATAACATTTAAATCAATACAACGTAAAAACCAAGACAATCAAAAAATAAAACAAAAACTACTACTACTAATAATAATTGAAATCAGCAATGGAGATAAGCACAAGAGGAACAGAAAGCAAGTAGTTTGAAATATATAGACAGTTATGGATATGCAGTGCTAAACAAAAGTGTTTTTAGCCCTGATTTAAAAGAGCTAACAGTTTGAGCCTACTTCAGACGTTCAGGTAACTTGTTCCAGAGGTGAGGAGCATAATAACTAAATGCTGCCTCATCCTGCTTGGTTCTTGTTCTTGAAACATGCAGAAGACCGGTTCCAGACGACCTTAGGGGTCTAGATGTCTCATAGGAATCTAACAAGTCAAGCATGTATTTTGGTCCAAGGCCATTAAGTGTTTTGTAGACGAGCAGTAGTATTTTATAGTCTATCCTTTGACTCACTGGAAGCCAGTGTAGCGATTTCAAAACCGGTGTAATGTGGTCCAGCTTCCTTGGATTTGTGAGGACTCTGGCTGCAGCATTCTGTACTAGCTGCAGCTTCCTGACTGATTTTTTATCAAGACTCGTAAATATACCGTTACAATAGTCCAATCTGCTGAAAATGAATGCATGCATAAGTTTTTCCATGTCTTGTTGAGTCAGAAGCCCCTTAATTCTGGTTATATTTTTTAGTTGGTAATAAGCGGATTTAGTGACAGACTAAATGGCTATCAAATTTTAGGTCTGAGTCAATAATTACGCCAAGGTTTCTGACTTGATTTGTAGCTGTAAGTGACATTGTGCTAAGTTGCCTTCTTATCTTTGACTAGGGATAGGAATTGATAGGATTTTTACGATTCCGATTCCATTATCGATATTGCTAAACGATTCGATTCTTTATCAATTCTCTTATCGATTCTAATTTGGGGAAAAAGAAGAACAAACGTTTTGATTGGCATCGAATTTGTTTAATCAGAAGTCACAACCTTACAAACTCACAACGAGATCAAAAGAGGCCCAAAGCCTCAATGTTAACTGTGGCAATAAGTGGCAAATACACAAGAATGTGTAACATTTTACTGAAATATCTATCTAATAGAAATAAAAAATATTGGTATATATTGGCAGATAGGTTGTTGTTCTGCCTTTGGCAATATGTGTTAAAGCAGGGGTCCCCAAACTTTTTCCTGTGAGGGCCACATAACTTTTCCCTTCTCTGATGAGGGGCCGGGGTCAGTTTGTAACAGAAAAAGTGTGACGATTGCAGAAGTGCATAAATGTATAGAATTATTGTTTTTCAGAAAGCCCCAATCAAATAACCCTTTCTGGATTCTTTATAATAATAATAATAATTAATAATAAAAACGCTATTAACTAAATAGATAATAACCAAATAACCCTCTCTGAATTCTTCAAGGAAAAGGTCAGGAAATAAATAACACGATTGAGAAAAAAAAAAAAAAATCAAAATGGCCGGACCAAATGTGAAGGCGGGCCGTATTTGGGCCGCGGGCCGCAGTTTGGGGACTGCTAGGTTAACGTGTATTATTTTACCATTACATTGAATTGCATGCCTTTTAGTTTTTGTGGCGCTTACACGCTCAAGTGGGGGCGCCCTTGCGCTTCCTCACTCGAAGAAGAACGCGCTCATGTGAAGAAGAGCGCGCTTACACCCAAAGAAGAAATGCCGCATCCAAGTGAGTGAGCGAGTTAGTGAGAGAGGGAAACACTTCTACGAGCCTACGTTCTTTGTTAATGTTAATATCTACAGAGGCAACATCTGTATGTATCATCTTTTGTGTTGTTGTTGTTGTGTTTCCACTTGCGATCGGACACTTAAATCCAGTTGTGTAGTGGTTTGAACGATGTGCTAATGCTAGCGAACGAATGCTAACCATTTGTTATTACTGTTATTAGCAGCTAATCATCGCTGATTTGTGTTGATGCAAACCTGTTTGTTATTGGGGACGAAATTGATTTATTTCATTTCTATTCTTAGTTTCACTCTTCAAGTGATGGTTGAATAAAGTCAGCAAATTATACCAACGTCTTCTGCATCGTCATTTGGGAGTTTAGCTAGCTGTATAGCCAGGACTGAGCCTTAGCCTCTCTGTGAGGACAGCACAGTCGTATTCCCTCCCGATGCAGTTATCTCCACCTTGCAATGACTGCAAGTCGCTTTGTTGTAATTTTTCCTCGTGAAGTGAAGACACACTTTCGAGCATTTGAACCTACGTGCTGTCATTGTTATGTTTATGGCTGCAGTGCTCGTGCTTACCCGTCGTAACCTTTCATTTTCACACTCTTTCCTGGTGAAGTGTAGTCAAACTTTGGAGCGAGTGGTTCTTGGCGCCATGCTAGTTTGATGCGTCTGAACAACAACACACGTCACGACGCAATACGCGTCTTTAGGAATCGTTAAAGGGATCGTTAAGGCTTTTTCATTGTGATGTCGAGGCCTCGAAACACTCGGAACCAGTTCCGAATTGGAATCGGATTTCGATTCCCATCCCTATCTTTGACCTTTCCTTTTTTGGCCCAAAAATGATCACCTCTGTCTTCTCCACATTTAACTGGAGAAAATTATGGCACATCCATTTATTGATTTGATGAATGCATTTACTCAGGGAGACTAAGGGACTATAATCATGTGGGGACACAGAAATGTACAGTTGTGTGTCATCTGCATAGGCGTGATAGGAGATGTCATACTGTTCCATTATCTGAGCTAACGGAAGCATATAGATGTTAAATAAGAGTGGTCCAAGAATTGACCCTTGAGGGACTCCACACGTGAATTTGGTTCGTTCTGACTGATGGTTTCCAATTGACACAAAGAAATCCCTATCATGTAGATAGGATGTGAACCACTGAAGAAAAGTGTCAGTAAGCCCTACCCACTGTTCCATTCTGCTGAGTAGTATGTTGTGATCAACCGTGTCGAATGCGGCGCTGAGATCCAATAGTAACAGAACAGATGATTTGCCTGTATCGGTATTCCGATGAATATCATTTAGGACTTTGATAAGCACGGTCTCGGTGCTGTGTTGTGGCCGAAAACCAGACTGAAATGTGTTAAAAAGATTGTTTTGCATCATAAAAGTCTGGATCTGTTCGAACACAACCCTTTCGATAATTTTCCCCAGGAATGTCAGATTTGATATTGGCCTGTAATTGCTAATGGTGGAGGCATCCAGATTAGGTTTTTTTAGGAGAGGTTTTATTACTGCAGTTTTTAAAGTCTGTGGAAACTCTCCTGTTTGGAGAGAAGTATTTATAATCTGAAGTATGTCTGGGGCTATGCAATGAAAAACAGTTTTGAAAAAGTTTGAAGGAAGGATGTCAAGGCAGCATGTTGTGGGCTTTAATTTTGACACAATTTCTGTTAAAGTGGCATAGTCCAAGAGGCTAAACTGTCGAAGATTGACGTGGGGGACATTTTGGGAGGCATTTAGTATAACAATTGTTAATCTGGAGTTGCACACAGTCTGTCTAATCTTTAGTACTTTGTGTGTAAAGAATGCTGCGAAATCATTACAGGACACCTCAGATGCCAATTCCTGAGGTATTAATGCTTGTGGGTTTGTCAGTTTGTCAACAACAGAAAATAGTAAAGATCTGATATTTAGCAGAGCCAATTGTAGATCCCAGACTGGATTCACTGGTGAGTTTTGGGAATGACATACTATGCTTAACAGGTTGGCAGAGTTGATTGAACGTTTTTTTTATTTTTCACCAATCTAGTCATTTTTTTGTTGTTTATCACCACTGGGATTGTTGAGCATACAGACTGTACTCCATAGGGCCCTGGCTTTTGCTGGGACAGAACAGTCTTTGTAATGTTGTCACAGCCTGGACCTGGTGCGTATCATATTGGTGTCGCAAACATGGCTTCCTCGATAGAAGGATAATACCCTGTAGTTCCTGAGTTGTAGTGCTTTGGCTTTGCCCCGAGAGAATTCCAGGGGAGGCTGGTTGGTTTGTAGCCATCTTCCCCTGGCACCTGTCGGGTGAGACAGGTACAGGGTGGAAGCGAAGACATGAGCTTGAGGAGCTCAAGAGACTGGTTAACCTTGGTATTTAGATCCACGGAGTCCCAACCAGGTCGACTCATTATTCCATCCAAACTAAGTCGTCGGCGGGGTGGCTTCTGGGACTGTGGGGATTTAGGCCTTGATGGGGCCTTAGCCTGACTGAGTCGGCGGCGTGGTGGCGTCTTGGAGTGTGAGGATTTAGGGCTGGATGGGGCCTTAGCCTGGAGTCGGCCGCGTGGTGGCGTCTTGGAGTGTGAGGATTTGGGGCTGGATGGGGCCTTAGCCTGGAGTCGGCGGCGTGGTGGCGTCTTGGAGTGTGAGGATTTGGGCCTGGATGGGGCCTCGTCAGCAGAGGATTGCACGGTCGGGTGGTTTTCCTCCTGTTGAGCTGATGGAGCCACTTCTTGGGTCTTGTCTGAAGGGGGTCGATCACCTGCTACCAGGGTCTCCTCCCGTTGAGGCAGTGGAGCCTCAGCAGAAGAGGGTTGGTCACAGCCTGGCAGGGCTGGCTTAGTCACTTCCACTTCAGCGACTGTAGGCTCCATTTTTGGAGGAGACGTTGATACTGCGTGCTCAATGTCTGAGTCAGCACTCATCCCAGCCTCCATGTTTATCATATGTTTTGGGACAGCTTGCCTCCTTTCCTCGAGATAAGCAGACTGTCTGTGCCTCAAGAGATAAAACATGCTGCTGCTTAGTAACCGCACTCCTGACTTATTTAGGTGAAGGCCATCGTTCTTAAAGAGATGCCTGCACCCTGAAAATATGTTGAAATTGTCAATGAAGTTCATCGATTGTCCAGCGCATGTAGCCTTGATCCATTTGTTGAGCATCATCACTCTGCTGAAACCTTCATCCCCCAGCCTAGGCACGGGTATGGGTCCACTGAAAAACACCTCAGTATTTAAAGTTCCGACTTTGTCAATCATCCATTGAAAGGGGAGGCATGTTGCTGCTACTTAGCTTCCGTTAGCCGAATTCCTCAGTTCCAGTCGCGATTAGGCAGACTTGTGTTCCAGTAAAGACAAAAAAAGCACTCTAAAAGGCTCAAAAATGCTCAAAAAGCCTTTGTTTAAATATAAACAAGATTAAAAGAAAATTCCAAGACTTGCTGAGTAATTTAGAGATGATTAAAAATGATTAAAAAGATGATTGAAGCTTGAGGAGCAAAGCAGAGAGACGTCTGCACAGTAGCGAAGCAGCAGCAGCAGTATTTTTATATATATATATATATATATATATATATATATATATATATATATATATACATATATATATATATACTGCTGCTATATATAATAGCATATGTGGCTTAGTGTTGCCAAATCCCCCACCCCACCTGAACTGATCAGCGCTGACGAGTTTGGTTATTTAGCTGGTGGGGAGTTGAGGGGGTCATGCCAGCGAGCGACAACAGGGCCAATGTATTCTGTTTATCCTGGTAGCCTCCCTTTTTTTCTCCCCTGACAAAACTTTTTGTCTCTTTTGTTGCTCTGCCATCTTTGCTGAATTCGCGCAAACGCGTTGGCATCGACTTCCGTCTTAACAATGAATGGGGAAAGAGGGAAGTAACCTATGCTGTAAAGCAGTCTTCCCTTTTTTTGTGGCAGGCAGGGTTCCTGCCACCCTCCTCAAAGTTAATTTGTGCCGGTGAAAGCGATACAGACCCCTCAAGATATAAAAGACGTGTCATTCAACTAGTTGTCAATCGACATATCATCACAAATGTTAAGAAAATATTGAATAAAGTTTTAAAAGTTACCTAGTGTTGCTTTGAAGTCAAATTTCTTAGGGATGAAACATCAAAGGATTATGGTTGATATGTCATAGGCTGAGACCGTACATTCCATATTATGCCAAAACCTTAATTTTTTTTTTTTTTTTGGGGGGGGGGGTTAATGTGACTCATTTTGCTGTGCCAGGTAGCATATCTTATTTTAATATTTGTCATAGCTAATGTAAAAAAAAAAGTCACTCTGAACAAGTGAAAAAAAACAACTATAATAACAACAGTGTATCACAAAACTGAGTACACCCCTCGCATATCTTTCTTCCGCCCGTCTAATCAGACCACGGGACATGGTTCCAGTAATCCATGTGCTTTGTTGACTTGTCTTCAGCAAATTGTTTGCGGGCTTGTGTACCGTCTTCAGAAGAGGTTTCCTCCTGGGGTGACAGCCATGCACACCAATTTGATGTAGAGTGCGGCGTATGGTCTGAGCACTAACAGGCTGACCCCCCACCTCTTCAATCTCTGCAGCAATGGAGAAAAATGACAAGCAGTACTCAATTTGGACATTTAGGGATGTATGTTTTTTCAAAAGGGTGTACTCACTTTTGTTGCCAGGGGTTTAGATATTAATGGCATTATTTTGAGGGGAAAATAAACTCTAATATATAAGTTGCACACAGACTACTTTTCATTGTGTCATAATGTCATGTTGTCAGTGTTGTCCCATGAAAAGATATACTTAAATATCTGCAGAAATGTGAGAGGTGTACTCTTTTGTGATACATTGTATCTTAATAAAAATGAACAATGCCCTTCAGCAGCCATTGGAGGTGCAGTGTAAAACACAAAGACAGGTGTTGATGCATATTTTTGACTAAGGTTTTGCACCTTGTTGAAACATCAGCTTTTATTACTTCTCACATTACAAACACACTATCTAACTGTATTCATAGGAGAGTTGAAAAGACCAGTATGAGTTCTGTGCGAAACACAAACTGATAACAGATGTGGGGATAAAATGGAGACCACATGAGTCAAGCACACGTCAAAGAGTTTTTATCCACCCCTCCCCTTAAATAACTGCTGAAAAAATCAGCATGTTCATTGTGCGGACAAATAAAAAAAATGTGAAACAATGGAAATAATGTTCTTACTTCTGTTTATATTTTGAATATTTTCCAAAATGGGCAGCTATTTTCATGGGCAAATGTAATTCTGAGGTGGTGATATCTCCATTTGTGATTCAGCTAAGAAGTTAACTTTTGACCCCTTCACATAAATGCTCCACCCACTCAATATTTTAATAAATGAGGTAAAGTAAAATGTGGTTTTCAATGAATAATACAGGCAGTTTTGGAATGAACAAGATGGGTGCCATAATTTTCCTGTGTCATGTACTGTATTTACTGGACAAGATACTGTAGGCTATGTCATGTTTATTTTATTTATTTATTTTTTGTTACTTTTATACATACTGGTATTTGAGTGACCATCAGTGGGCAAAAACAAATCTGACAGCTCAAACTGAAGTCATCCACATTCCTCTTATATCTAAATATAATATATAAAAAATAATTAAAGACACTTCGAGGTCTATAAAGCAAACAGAAACAACATTAATACAAAATCAGAATATAGAGAAAGAAAAACTACAGACACGAATGTCAATGCCTGCACAGTTCAGAAGTTACTCTAAAAAAAAAAAAAAAAAAAAAAATTATCCATGGTGAGAAATAATTGTGACAATGTCATTTTCAGTCAGGTTGAGTCTGCATATAAATTGTTAATCAGATTGAAAAGTACACAGAGCAGAGGGTACCCCAACTCTGGCAACCATATGGCTATAGTCCTCCAGCTCTTGGCTATAGTGCTCCAGCTCTAGTAGCTTTTAAGCTATAATCACATGCTGTCATTATAGACCCTACTCACCTACGTCACAAAATGGGCGTGTCGCTGTTTCCGGCCGCCATATTGTACCTCTTTTTCAGACCTATTCTCATTGTTTTCAATTAGTCGAGCAAGTTATAGAGCAATTCATGGAAGCCCCGGTGTTATCTGACGCTGTAAACTCATTGGATCCGTTGCATAAAAGGCGTTACGTGGAAAAGCTTCAGTTTATCCATTCGCCAGATCCGTATTTGATGCCTAAATCGATGTTTTTCGACCCGCTGGCTTCGCCTGACATCTGATATCCTGATATTTACAACTATCTTGTCCACACAAAATCAGCCTATTCTCACGAAAGTTTGAAAAACTTTAAGAGCTTGGAGGCTTATAAATGCTACGTTGCTGGTTGGGTGAAACAGGTCCTCGTACACGAAAATTCGGCAGGAATCTTGTGCTCGGAAGGTGAGTTACGAAATTTTCAATTCAAAATCTTTTGTTCTTGCTAACATCCACTGTCAAGTCTAATGTATTTCATATCATTTGTCAATGGAGCTAGGGCTTTTAATGTTTATATGGTTAAGGATAGCACTCTCACTGTATACATATATAATACGTAATAAATATGAAGTGCGATAGCACTACTCCAGATTGTCCCTAGTTGAATTTATTTTTTGGCTTTTGACCTCAATAGTGAAATTGTAAATTAATTGTATGACAACTGTCTGATTATCCCCTTATAATTATATATTTTCAGGTAGTTCATTCACAACGTCTGAGTGTATGTTGTTGGCGATTAGCCTAGCAATGATCTTAATTGTGGTTCTCAGCCCAAAACCCTCTAAATATATGTTAAATGCATCTTGCCAGATATAAAATGACTACTACGTAATCTGTGGTAGTCGTTTGGAGCCCAGTTTTCTCGTCGAATTGCAGCAGTCAATCTCGGTCTCCTCTTCGGGTTTCTCGGAATACGGTAAAAATTCAAGTCTCTCCGTCTATCTTCTCTGTTTTTGCAACCGACCGCCACACACGACTTCACCATTTTGATTATTAATGTTAACGAGCAGAAAAACACGCCATAATAGGAGGAATTTACGAAGCGCTAATGCATTAACATGACTAGTATCCGGACAACATGGCGCGGGGGCGTGGCTGTGACGTCACGTGAGTAGGGTCTATAGTCCACTTTGAATCATCATCACCTCAGTATAGTAAGGTGTACAAAAGATTTAAAATAGAACTAACTCAAAAGGAACAGAACCCAGACTAAATTTACAGCAAAGCACATTTGCTTATGTGCATTTGTGGGATTTTCAATGTGTGTATTTTCAATGTGTGTGTGATTTTCTCTACTGCGCTCAATGAAGATGGCATTTCATCATTGCAATAAATGCAAAGCCCAAAAGCTGTTGTAGCTCAGCAGTACACTAGATACCATAGTTAGCTAGTTAGTTAGTTAGTTAGTTAAAGCGCGTATGACATGAGAAAAAAGTCTTAAATATGATTATTATGTTTATTAGAATCATATTTTGAGACGATTCGACTATATACAACAATTTAGCAAAGCGCAGATGACGAGAAATTAGTCTTTTAATCTGCCGGTTAGCCACGCCTACCATTATAGGGCTCTAGGGTCCCCAACAGGTGGATGACGTCAGCGAAGTCACGATTTCATCTGTTTTCGTATGCAGCCCATTGAGGAGGAATTATTCACAACAAGGAAAACATGACGAAGAGAGCCGCAAAATGTCATTGTTTCAGTCTCTCTACTCCAATATTTTTACAGGATATTCTTTTTATCCAAGTATTTTTCCCCAATAGCTAAATAAATGGCTTGAGAAGGACCAGTCAGCCCGTTGAGGGGGAATTATTCAGAATGAGGAAAACGTGACGAAGAGAGCCGCAAAATGTCATTGTTTCAGTCTCTCTACTCAAATATTTTTACAGAATATTATTTTTTTATTCAAGTATTTTTCCCCAATAGCTAAATAAATGGCATGTTCATGACAAATAACAGGCTTGTGCTAAATGGAATATGAAATAATAAAATGCATTTATTTAAGACGAAATGGCAAAATTACTCCATAATGGTCAAAACTGTCGACTTTACCTTTACTGTCGCTTCTCCCGAACGATATTTTATGCCACCTAAATCAGGCTTATGTCATTTCCCTTCCCCGGCTTCGGAGAATGTAAACAAACCAAGAGGCGTGACAGCTAGCCAACACGCAAACCCGAACCGAGTGATGTTTCAAAGTCTTCGAAGTGGAAAATCACACATAACTAGCCTGGATCATTTCACATGACGACTGGGTTGTCGATTGTCTTTGCCAATTGGCAAACCGCCCGGCGGAAAGCAATTTACAGCTGGTTTCCCTGCTACTATGGACAGGAGAGCTCGCTGGCCGGGAAGCAGCTGGACAATGACCGCTGAACATTTACGTGCCAGTTCAAGATCAAACGTAAGTAGTCCTTTATTTAAAGAAAGTTTGTAGCATTTACTTTGTAATCGCTGTATTCTCGGCTATTTTTAACTCAAAGTTGCAATTTCTGATCGGTCGGAAAATTTGACTGAACACCGGGCACTTGAAGAGGGGAATGAGCCGAGTATACTGGTAGTGCTCTCCCGGCGGGGGGATGTGCGACAAGCGGCCGGTCGTTGGCCAGGGGACAAGGAGCATGTCACAAAATGCAAGCCACCTACATATTAAAATTATCCCAGAATTTGACATAAGACAAAACACGATGTTTACTCACTTCCTCGTAAGTCCCATGGTCCCACAGTAGTAGGGCTTGTTTTGGCCAATATCCACCGGTGAATGGGAACCTTTTGAAACCCCAAAAAGGCGCACACGCCTCTCCCTCCTACAGCAAGATTTTTCTGCAGCTGTTTGGCTGGCGTGATGCGAAAAATAAACGTATTAATCCGCAAAATCAGCTGAATCCTTAATCTTTCTTATACAACAGTACGGCTGTATAGTGAAGAGGACTCCTTCCTCTGTACACGTCACAGCGCCCTCTTTCTCAACTCCCAGCTGGGATTTCACTCTGCTTGAAATCAAAGCTTTTCCCAACATCACACTCCAACTTCTTTAGTGCAACTTTTAAACAACAGTAAATAAATGAAGCCCAAACAAAGTTATGCTGTTTGGCCTAATATATTGTGTACTATACTGATAAGTGAATTGTCCAAGTGCTGAAATAAATGCAGAGAAAATAGTGTTGCTGTAAAATTGTAAGTTGATTGCTTGGAGTTTGTCCTCCAGATGTGCCTGACAGATGTGAGACTACAGAACAAGCAGCTGCTTCTTTGATATTAACTGGAAAGTTACATGAGCAGATATGCTGATAGATATGTCCTATGATAAGGTGACCAAACGTTCTCTATGTTCACTTTTTACATCCTGTCTGGAGCGTCCGAAGCGGTTTTATAAATTCATGAAAATGTCTGGTTGTCATTATTTTTCACGGGACCAATTAGCGTGTGTTGAAATTGACCGACACTTTGCACAGAATACTATGGTACTATGCTGCCCAGGATTTGCTCCCAGAGAGCCCATCTAGTGGTTGGTTCTTCTGTGCTCAGTAACAGAGAAAAAAGACACAGGAGCAGTATTTCATTGTCCCCCAAAGTGCTAAAACAAAAAACAACTGAAGACTAAAGTGATATTTTTGGTTTTTTTCTTTGTGCTAAATTAGTATTGTTATGAGGCTATAATCTGATTTATGTTATTTAACTGGGAAGAGAAAAGAGCTTTTTGTTAAAACTGGATTTTCTACAAAAGAGTTATTATTTTTGAACATTATTTCAGAATATTTTTCTGTGCAGTAAGAATTTCCTGACAAATAGCAGCATCCGGGAGTGAAAGTGGCTTGAATTTCTTGCCAGAACTCCCTAACATAAAGTTCGTTCCTTTTTTTTTTTTCCTTTAATTGTTTGGCGGGGCCGTGGTTGGTGCTTAAATCTCCTAAAACCACTGAAATGCTAAAACTGCTTTTGGCACAGGTATAAATATAACACACAATATAACATGACAGGTTTCACAGTGGTTAGCACATTCCCCTCAAAGTTCTGAGATCAAGGGTTCACAATCCTGGGCTCCGGCCTTCCACTGTGGAGTTTGCATGTTCTCACCATGCATGCGTGGGTTTTCTCCTGGTACTCTGGTTTCTCCCCTCATCCCAAAAACATGCGTGTAGGCTGATTAAACACTCTAAATTGTCCATAGGTATGACTGTGTGCGCCTTCTTGTGCCCTGCAATCGGCTGGCCACCGATTCAGGGTGTACCCCATATACTGCCCATAGTTAGCCGGAATTGGCTCCAGCGTCCCTGTGACCTTCATGAGGATAAGCGGCTCAGAAAAAGAGTTAATGAATTAATAGATTTTACACATGCATTAGGCTGCTGCGTTACACTGGAACAAGGCATAAATGAGACATTGTTTTCCATTTAAAATGGTATTTTTCATTGATTTACAAAATTTCATCCAAAACTCCATCTAATTTTTATATTTCTTCAAATCTAAATTAGGGCTGTCAAACGATTAAAATTTTTAATCGAGTTGATTACAGCTTAAAAATGAATTAATCGTAATTAATCGCAATTAATCGCAATTCAAACCATCTATAAAATATGCCATATTTTTCTGTAAATTATATATATATTCTGCAAAATAAATTGTTGGAATGGAAAGATAAGACACAAGATGGAAATATACATTCAACATACGGTACATAAGGACTGTAGTGGGCATTTCACTCTACTTTCATTTAAATCTGTCTATGCTATCCTCACTCCGAAGCGTCTACTTTTTCCAAAGCTAGACAGCTAGTGAACGACGCCTTAAAAATCAGACTTCTTCCTTTTTCATCTGATTCATTAATAAAATGGCCTCAAACCATTGTCCTCTATAGACCGTCGTAAAACTACAAAAAAAAGTACACAAGCATTGCATTAGCAGCAACGTTTGCTTAGCACGCTATACAGGTTCACTAAACATAAACAAAAAGCGTCTCATACAAAAAATATAACATTTCGCTTACTAACATAATATGTACATTCTTTACAACAACCATACTTACGGACAAATCTTGTCCAATGACCATATAAGCACAACATTACAACGTAGGCGCCAGCCCGAGATGTCGTGCAGCCATATTGAACTGGCAAGAAAACAATAAACCATGTCGCAAAGCGACCACAAGAGTTCGCTGTTAGACAACACAAAAAGCCTTGCTGTTAAACTTACCAAAAGGCACTGACATGTGCGTTAATTGCGTCAAATATTTTAACGTGATTAATTAAAAAAAAATAATTACCGCCCGTTAACGTGATAATTTTGACAGCCCTAATGTAAATGCAGAATTTTTAACTATTCAAGAACATAGCATGTACTCTAAAATTGAAGATTATATAAATACTTTTTTTTTTTTTAATAATAAAGATATAACTAACATACATTTTTAAAAAAGTACAAATGACTTACATTATGCACATTGAAACTGAATATAGTTTGAAGACAAAGCAAACATTGACTTTTTAATAATAAGGAAATAAAGAAGTGACCTTACATAAATGAACAAAAATAAGTTCAAAGTGCACATTAACATTGAAGATGTTCTGAACCACTCAAATAAAATCAAATAAAATCAACCTCATTCAACACTTTCCTTTCTCTTAAGGATCTGATCAATTTTCCGTTGCATTGCCCCTGTGCACTATGAGTGGCGATGCGACATCAGATACAGAGAGAAGATGGGAAGAACTACGTAGAATAAATAAATGAGTAATATCGATGGAAACGAATGACTTTACACAAGCTCTTTATTAGGCTTGTTGTTAACACTTGTGTATGTAAATCTGACGTTAGTAGATCTAGTTCTTATTAGAGACGCGTGTGTGGCAGGGTAGCAGTTATTTTTTTAAACATTGAGTTTTGACAGTTGCCGTCATATTTTCGGGATCAAAGCATCGTATGCCGGAACGGCGTTCCGCTTTCATACTTCATGACTGAACGCCGATTCGGCGCGTTCCGGCTCACTTTCACCACTGGCAGCATCTTAATACCAATGAATACGAACTTATTGACTGCCTCAAAAAATCTGCACTATTTCACCTGCTCCCAAATCTCCTCCTCCCCCCTAAAAATAGTCATGCTGATCAGGAAGGAGGTGGTTGTGAAAGCATACTTCAAAGGAGAAATCTTTTGTTTGGTTATGTTTATTTTTTGTGTTACAAGTGACGGTGAAGGTGCACAGATGATGAGCAAGGAGTAGCTGTGTTTTGACAAGTTTATTTTCATCATTTTGGATGACCAAGAAGTAATCTTAAATATTATTTGAAGAATGCCGGAGGTCAACTGCTCCGTCCTTGGCTGTGAAATATGCGGACGCTCAAAAGGTATAGGAATTTTTCAGCTTTTGCTCATCGAGTGGCACAACAACTGGCTTTCAGGGAGCAGATCAAAAATGACTAAGAGCACACATGTAAGAAACAACCAAAAAAAAAAAACAGTGAGGGGGAATTATTTTTTGACTCACCTGACAGGCCGCAAAAATGTAGACAAGTCCGGGGAAAGGAGAAGGTTTGGTCACCGTACTGATGAGTCATTGACGGGAGGACATGCATATATAAATACAACTGATATATTTTGCAGTTTTAAGAACTCCAGTTACTTGCTATGCCACAAATATGTAAACAAGCGAACATTTTGTGTCGGTAGCAAGTTAGACTCGGAAATAGCACAATTTGAACTGAGCAGTTCGTAGCAACAACAACTATATGTCCTGTGTTTGATGCTTCACCAACTTCTAAAATTACTTCAAAATTGTCGCCCTAAAGAAAAAGAATAGTTTAGAATAGACATAACAGGTAGGTGGAGAGGTGGAATAGTTATATAGAAAGAGTAAACTAGAATACAGTGGTTCCTCATTTATTATGGGGGTAACGTCCAAAAAATAGCCACGGTGGGTGAAATCCGTGATGTACAAAGACAATATTGGTTTAGTATTTGTAACTGTTTTCCCACCCAAGTTTGAAATGCCAAATTTTGTGAGTAGTTTTAAAATGCCTATTGTGTGTCGTATCTAGACCTTTTCTTTTTGTATTTCTTTCATAACATTGGCCGTTTGTACATTTCGGTCCACAGTTGTGCCCCCTATGGTTTGTTGTGTGTGAATATCAAAGGACAGTAATGAATAAACCATTTAAGTGGATATGAGTACATGTTTTCTAATCCCGCTGTACCTTGTTTGCCGTGCTAAATGTCTAAATGTTTTATAGGCTGTAAATCCCCTCATCACACACTTAATACATTCTCAGACAGGCATGAACATTTTTCAAACATTTGTCTCGTTTTAATCATCTCAAAGTTCAAATCAGAGCAAAATGCATGCTTGCAGTTACCGTTTCCAGCTTCGGTGGACATGGCTGTGGTATGTAGGAACGAGGGGAGGGGCACTTGCAGTCACATTGAGGTTTTTCGTTGTTTTCTTTTGTTTACCGGCAGAGTACACAGCGGTATGTAAAGAATGTATTTGTTTCTATAAAGTATCTAACTATGTATGAAATGCACACGTCACAAGGGGCGACTGCAGACCCGGCGGCATGGGCAGGCATTAGGGGGCCGGGCCCGCCCTGAGAGACTGCTATGCCCGCCGACTATATACTGTGTAGTTTTTTGCTGTCTCAAGGCCTGGACAACTTGCAATCATTAATGGAAGAATGAATTTAAAAGTTTGTCAGGATGTTTTGCTGGAAAACCTGAGGTCGTCTCTCAGACAGTTGAAGCTAAAAAGAGGATGGATGCTGCAACAAGAAAATGAACCAAAACACAGAAGTAAATCAACTTCAGAATGGTTTCAGAAGAACAAAATACACGTTCTGCAATGGCCAAGTCAAAGTCCAGATTTGAATCCCATAAAGATGCTGTGGCATGACCTTAAGACATCCCAGGAATCTGATTGAACTACAGCAGTTTTGTAGAGAAGAATGGGCCAAGATTAGTTCTGATTGATGTGCCAGACTGATCTGCAGCTACAGGAAGCTTCTGGTTGAAGGTATTGCTGCCAAAGGAGGGGAGGTCGGGGGGGGCACAAAATATTAAATGTGATGGTTCACTTACTTATCCCCCCCCCCCCCCCCCCTGTCATTATTTGCATACCTATCCTCATAAAATATGAAAACCTATAAATGTTTGGGTGGTTTTAGTTAAAGCAGCTGTTTTTTTCATCTGTCTGATTTTGACAAAGATCAGATCACATTCGATGGTGATTTAATGCTGAAATGTGAGAATTTCCAAAAGGTTCAGATACATTTTCATACCACTGTATGATTGTGATTGGAGAGTCTTTAAGCATCCATGTTTTCTTCACAAGGAGGCGGAGATGCATCTGAGCAGCTCGTTGACTGCTGACACTAGACGAGAATCACACCAGACAATCGTACCTAATATAACCCAAGCACCCCCTGATTTCCATGAGTCATCAAATAGCCCAATTTTCAAGTAACTGGGGTTGCCACCCGTCCCTTGAAAAACGGAATCATCCTGTATTCAGAAACACCCATCCCGTATTGAGCTTTCAAGGGACGCACTTACCAATGAGGTGTCCCTTATTTTTTTTTTTTTCCCCACGGAATTGGAAACACTACAAGTAACATAAGAGCACCCTAAGAGTTGTTTGTACAATGTGCCTTAAACCTAAAAACAAAATGGAGATTGAAACTAACAGTTGAAAGATAAGTACCAACTTGGGGAACATTACCGCTGCTCATGCAATATAATCTGCAATGGTGGTTGCGTTTTCTTTGTGCAAGAAATGCTCACTTCATTCTCTGCAGACCTGTCACGCTTTTGTATTTTATGTTCAGCCAAATACTTATTTTACAGAAAAGTTACTTTAAGCTTAGCAGTTATAAAAAAGTAGGGAAAGCATGTACTCTATGGAGTGAACAATCCTTGAATATTTTCCAAATAGTATTTTAAGTTTCTTTCAATTGTAGTGTTTTCTGTATGGAAAAATGTGTAATGAATGAGACAAGTGCTATAAAATAAAACTCAAATTCATAAAATAACATTTTATCTATGTAATCAAAGCATTTCAAAGAATAAGCTTTGACAAGCTGGTCTAAATATTTTTTTTCTTTTTTTCCCCCTCATCTTAAAGGTGTGATAGTTCAGTTACCGTACTACCATCTTAGCAACTAATCGATCTCAAAGCAGCATGTGCCGCCACTCCATTAACACACTTTTACAAGTGCTATTTAGAACTGATGCACTTACAGTCTGGAGCACATCATTACTTACTGCTGGCATTTAATTAGAAAGGAAGGACTGAAAAAAAATGTTTGGTGAGTAACTCTATTACTGGGTAAGACACGTTCATTTTTCAGCCTCAGAATCCTCCATTTTTGATTACTATTGGCTTTTTTATTCTGCTCTGTTACATTTAGCTGATACTGGTTTCTACCTCTTGGTTTATTGCCCAAGTTTCTGTGTTCTATCTCAATTTGTTAGATAATCATATTTCTGGGCATAATAGCAGTCATTGTAGTAGAAGCTAATATAGTACAGCAATGATGTATGAAATAAAATTAATTGTTTTTAATACCAACAGTGAATATATTGAATTAGAAAAATCTATACATTCCAGATCAACATAACCAGCCGAAACGTTCTGTACTCTATAACTATAGTGAAACCTCAAACGAAAGAAAGAAAGAAAGAAAGAAAGAAAGAAAGAAAGAAAGAAAGAAAGAAAGAAAGAAAGAAAGAAAGAAAGAAAGAAAGAAAGAAAGAAAGAAAGAAAGAAAGAAAGAAAGAAAGAAAGAAAGAAAGAAAGAATAGATCACTTGAGAAATTTATTTGTAGATTATCATTTCAATCAACATTTGATGAATTTGGAGGCAATGTTCAAATTTAAGTTTGATACGCACTGTAATGCAACTATAAAAACAAGCAAACTGTTAAAATAAATGTACATGATTTAAAATAACAGAGGCTCCAATCTACCTACAAAATTTATGTATTTATGACTATTTAGAAGATGGCCTCCACGCGAACCTATTATTAAAAGATCCCCACAATTAAAAATAACATGCTCCAATTGACGTACAAAATTTGTGTATTTGTGATTATTAAGCGGATACCCCATGGCCTCCACACTAACCTATTCTTTAAAGATACCCACTGTGCATATTGTTTACATGTGTTACTTCGTTGGCCTTCTAATTTTCAAAACTCTGTATCTGTCGCTTGGTGTTGTCAAGTTTCCAGTCTTCAGTACCTCATGTGCACCAAAATGAAGTCATGGCATATAACATGCCACAGCAAGCTTTTGTGGCCGCCACATTGTAAACTAAAAGGAAAATGTAGGTGAATCATACAAGCTTGTCATTGCTGCTCCGTCTTTTACATGTGGAGGCCCTCATAAAGGTTGCAGTACACAGAAATGTTCGGGGAAGACGGCACATAATTGCAGCAAATCCAGATTCACATTTCAGACGTCAACATATTAATGTTGGACAGTGGTGAGGCTGACATTATACAGTATATGAACCGTATGTCTCCATATACCTTGTATAAACTTAACATCTTTTGTCTTCTTAACACAACAGTGGGTACATTTGTTGTAAAAGAAAAAAAAAGACATTATCACACAAACCGACCACTGATTAGATAGCGAGCACTGTCTCCAGTTTCTGTCTGGAATGGAAGATAACCCCCAACATCCCATAGTATGATATCTTGTTCACACATTATGCATTTATTAGATTAAAAGGAGTGTTAAATAACTTATATATGATTTTACTGTAGCCTACATATTGGTAAAAGTGATCCTACTCCTTATCTTTTTTTTTTCCTGTCTTCTTAGTAGCTAGCAGTAGTACGCTAGCAATTACTAGGGGCGTAACGGTACACAAAAATCTCGGTTCGGTACGTACCTCGGTTTTGAGGTCACGGTTCGGTTCATTTTCGGTACAGTAAGAAAACAAAATGCAAAATATAAATGTGCTAGTTGTTTATTACACACCTTTGTGCTTTCAACAATAGGAACATTAGCCTATACAAAGCTAGAATTCTGCTCAAAAAGTAGCAGGTATTTAAAGATAATCCAACAACAATTTGCCTTTCAGACCCCGTGTATTGGTCAAGAAAAAATAAGTCCTGTGCTAAAGAGAAAAGCAATCCCAATGACAAAGATTTTAACATGTATTTTACAAATGAAATGCCTCAGTGAATCATTTTTTTTCTTATGAACGGTTTTCAAAAGCTTCAGTGAGGGATTTTCTCAAGTTAAAGCGCCACACAGAAATTAATAAATTTAATTGTGTAAGCAGGATGTGTGTATTATTCTTTTTTTACAGGTATTTTATTTAAATGGACTATTATTTATTTTGTGTTTATATTTTACAAATGTGATGTAGTATTCATTTATATTGTATATTTTATGTTGTATAACTTTAGTTTCTATGTGAATATTAGTTCCTACTTGTTTTGTTGTGGTAGGAGGGTTTTGTATTGAACACGGGGCCATGTTGGTTATTATTATAGCAGAGAAGACACCAGTAGATCAACAAAGACAAGTTTACTGTGCCCCGATCTACCACTCAAGATATCTGATTGACTCAAAAAGTGGGTTACAATTGCATATTAGTTTGAAAATCGACCGGATCCACCGTATTTTTACACGAGTGACTTCCGGTCTGCCCAATCCTAGCTACCAGGAGGGTCGCATCAAATAATAAACTCTTCCGTTCTTTTCGCATGCGTCGTGTTGAGCCGCTTCTGGGACGCGTCTAACACGTGGCCGCACTGCGACTGGTGTGCATTGGCTGATTGACTTTAACGCCCGCGTTTCACTGCGTTCTCGCGGCGGCCACGTTGTCGCAACATTGATGTTTCTGGGTTATACTGTCCTACCGTGTTGGTCCTCATTATAGTAGAGAATACGTAGTAAATATAATCTACACAAAGAAACTGTAACCCGATCGACTCACAGCCTTGAAAAGCAAGGTTTACAATACGTCAGAAACTCGTTCGGTATGCCTCCGTTCCGAACCGAGCACCACGTATCGAAACGGTTCAATACAAATACATGTACCGTTACACCCTTAGCAATTATAGTGTAGTCTAAATTAACACTGAAATAGAAATATTTATAATTGTACTTATAAAATTATTATTGTTTGTAATGACACTATTAAGTTGTAGTATTATTTTGAATAATTACATGTGTGAAAGATATACTTATTGAAATTATTCCTATAAAAAGGTAAATGCCTAATTCTATACTTATATATAAATTGAACTTTGTGTGTGTGTAGGTGGGGGTGTGCGTGTGTGTCTTCATTCCATATGGACTCAGAAACTGCTGGGTGAATTTTGGCAAAATTTTACACCGTTGTACTTTATTTGTCTCGGATTGTTCTTGGATGGGTTTGATCTATGTACGCCTTCAATTAGTGCGGGAAGTTAATTCAAAAGTCAAAAATTAGCGTAGAAAATGCGACCTGATTGTGGAGACGACAGTGCCATTTTTTGGGCTAAAGACTCTTGCGATTGCAATGTCTCAGTTGGCTTTCAAACTTTACAGTTTCATGCACAAATTCAAATGTGATGATATATTGTAGCTTTGAGTACTCCACAAAAAGGCGCTGGATTAAAAAAAAAAAAAATCCTGAATATTAATAAGGGATTCACTTCGGCCTGATATCTTAATCTCTATAGACAAGTTTCCATCTTTGGCATTTTCTTTTACGGACTTCCAGTTTAGACAGAACAACATGAAGTGCGGTTGAAGTAAGCAGTGTGTAGACAAAGTTAAAACTGCAAAATCAAACCAGAGGAACCCACGGAATCTCCGAAAAAGTATTCAGCTCAACGTAGATGAGGCTCCAGGATTTTCTGTGCTGTACATGAATTCCTGGAAGCGCCTATATATATGGTTGGTAGTGAAATGTTTTGATCAGCGACCAGCTAGCAGCTACAAAGCGGCAGTGTGGATCTACCTTGCCATTCGAGTTAAATCAAAACCAGCAGCAGATAATATGTTAAGTATTTACTTTAACCTAAAGGATCCACCTAAAAGATTGTATGTTTGTTCTTATCACTGTGTTGATCATTCGGGGACAAAATTCTAACAATCTGTGCGTCCTGTGTTAACATGAGGTGTAGATTGGTACGCCGGCCACTTGAGTGATCAAAATGAGGCGAAATTACAAATAATGTTACTGTTGCCAAATGCAGATGGGCTGAGCAGATTTTGTTGTTACAAGGAAATGCACAAGGTATTTTTTTTTTTATCTGGTAAGGCCATAGTTATGGTATTGTAAGCTCATCACACATGTACATATAAATATAAATAGTATGTCTTTCTTTTTTATTGCAGATATTGATCACAATAAAACTTTTGGACAACACAATTCCATTTCTTGTTTTATTTAAAACAATTGGTGTATTTGCAAAACTGGTCAATAAATCACAAGGTGGAGCGTGAATTGAGCCTTCCATTATCGTGGTAGAATGGACATAGTCTCGATATATGTCCATTACCATAAGAGTTGTTGTGAGCCACATCAAGTTGTCTTCTCTTGCCAGCATTTTCCACCTGTAAACAAACGGACAAAAAACATTTAACACTTGCACATATGCATGTAGAGTAAAAAAAAAAAAAAAAGCACGTGTATGACTTATAGTAGATGAGTGTTTGTTTTCCATTTCTTTCTCATTTCTCGTTTGGTAAGAGAACATGGAATACTGAAGTCTCGAGCAGAAATGCAGAAGTACCTCGAAAATGTGTCTATAAAAGACAAGTTTGTCTGTGTGTGTGTTCGTGTTTTATGGACGCAGAAATGACTGTGCGGAATTTGACCAAATTTTACAAAGTTGTACTTTATGTGTCTAGGAGTGCTCTTAGAAGGGATTGACCTCTGTAGGCCTCCATTTTGTGAGGAAAATTCATTCGAAACTCAAATAATTAGCATAGAAAATTCAAATTTTCACTTTTCACCCGAGCAATACGAGGCCATATTGTTTGATGACTGCATCATACATGCTTATGTTAAAAAATAATAATAATAATGAGGAAGCCCCGATTGGTTTCTTAGGTGCAGCTTTAGCAAACCTTGACTCCAACAACCCAGCACATGCAGTATGCTCAGCAATGCCGGGCCATAGTGCTAGTTTATAATAGACAGAGGCTCAAAGGCAGCTGAAGTGAGTAATTCCTAATTTTCTATTAGACAAATAAATCAAATAATTCAGACGTCAAAGACAGGATCATGCTTGATTTCAGATTGTATTGTATAATGCTATTATAATTTAGCTTGAACCATCGTAGTAATAAAACAAAAATTATAGTGTCATTATGCAATTATAGTGTCTGCCGATGACAGATTTTGCTTGTTTTTGACAACATCCCCATATCATGGATGCTGGTCCACGGAATAAAGTAGACCATTTGTTACACATTTTCAGTTCCCTGCTGTGTGACATTATGGTACAAAATGCCACAGTGTTTTACACTGGCATACAAACGAGAGCCAAGATGTATTTAGTTGTCATTGCCAAGAGACAATTTGCTCTCAGGCAAATGAATGCCCTCATAAGCCATTTTTCTTTGCAAAAAATAGCCAGCACATTTCCTAATATATTTTACGCGGTCTCCTTCATAAAAATAAAATAAGAATAGTAAAATTAGAATTTGACACTATAAATAAAATGTGTCGTTTGTGCAAAATAACATTTGCACAACTGTCTATAAATCTTACAAATTGGTCTAAAAATAAGGCTTATTAAATTAAAAAAATAAAACAACTAAAATGTATATATAGTAATATTTAGGGCCTAAACTCAAACTGATACAATATTGTCACTCGATTATAGTGTTACCTTAAACACCATCAGCAATTCACACCAGTGAGATATTAAAATAATCTTTTCAGTCATTCTCACACACGCTCACACACACACACCCGCACACAGCGCAGGCAGGCTACACAGCCCCAAAACAGACGCAAGGCCCGAGAGGGTCAAGCCAAGACTTGATGCTATCATAGATGTCAGCAGATGGTCAGATGCTGAGGTTACTGTGAGTTAATCCAGTCAACAGAGACTATTCTTAAAGGGGACGAATAGCCTATATTCAAATTCAGGGATGGCAGAAGTGACACAAACGCCCACAATAACAAAGCCTAGTACAGTTGGAATACGACCCTTTCAAACGGCAGATTGCACCTTCTTTTAAAGTGCCCTCCGTCCCCTGTGTCTGTCTCCGGCCCTGTCCACATCTGGGTTGCTGGCTGGATGCCGTAGTGTTAGGGTGTCACTTGCTCTGGCGGGGGGCACTGCCCTGCACTTGGGCCATTGGGGGTCCCGTGGTGTGTCTTGCCGGTTGAGGGGCTGCGGCTGTGGCTCGATGGGCCGTGTGGGCGGGCGGGGGTGAGTGAGGGGGAAGGTGGTGCGTCCCCTCTTTCCATCCCCTGGTGACGATGGCCCCTTTGCTGGGCCGCGGGATGAGGGATGGGCTACGCTGGCTCACCCCCACACCCCTAGGTGGGGGCCGTGGCCCTGAGGTGGCGCCTACGTGGCATCTCCGCTCATCTGTGTGGCTATCGCATGTTTGATGGGATTCGCGCATGGCTGGATGTGATTGGGCGCTCGGGTGGGGGACCTCGATGCCGGGTTTAGCGATGGAGCGGCTTAGGGTCGGTTGCCAACGGGCTCACACTCACAAGGGATTCACAGGATTGCTGGGTTCTAGGGCACAGGGCTGATTTGTGTACACTCCACCCCTCCCAATCAGTTATCTTCTAGACTCTCCCCTCCCTCTCTTTCCCTGGTTAACAGGCCCCCCACATGGTGTCAACCGGAAATACATCTAGCTAATGATAGCACCAACATATTCATAGTTAGTGTAGGCGTTCAATGTATTCCTTGTTGTTGTTTGTGTTTCTTTTCTTTCATTTATTGTGTTTCTTTTCTTCTGGTACCCCCTAACCCCTTCCTGTTTGCTGCTTTGTCATAAAAGACGAGGTATGAATGATCACAATGGGAGTATGTCATATGTCAATGTGAAACATTAAAACTGTTCAGACCATCCGGACTCTTAGACTTCCATTCTCCATGTCAAACAGCTGAACAGGACAGGTTTAAATCAAAACCAAAAAAAAGGGAAAAAAGAGTTGGGGGGTGGTGAGGCAGATATGCTTTTTGAATATATATAATAACAGTATATACGCACATACGATTTTGTGTTGTTTTTTTGATACTGTAAAAGGCCATGTAGCCTACTTGTTGTGCTGTTCTTTTGGTTTATTATTCTTCATATCGGTTTGGATGGACTTCAAAGTAACCTCTTTGTTCTCTGTGGGCATGTGTATGTTGAGAAACGATGTTATGATATTTATGATGAACTTTCGGGAGCCAAGTCATGCCAGTCTTCCACTGCTGTTTACTGTTACACATTGAGATTTAAGTAAATGAGCAATTGCTTGAATTATTGTAAATCCGTACTAATTTACGGTACACTCAAATTTAATGCAGATATCCTAAAGTTGAACATAATTGCGTACAATCAGGGAAGATTGCTGAAACTAGTACCAAGAGGTTCATGGTTTTATTTGAAAGGGAAGGCAAACCTTTTTCTAAATTTCTGTCATGCAGGGAGATCTTTTTAATCCTGAAAAATTTCACTTAATTCCTTTATCCCGTAACATTTCATATTCTGTCAGAAAAATAAGTGCTTGATTCATTCTTCTCTTTGTCCAGTCATCTTTCTGTTAGTGTGCCTGAGCTGATTGGTCTTACAATTCTTTGTTTTACAATATATAGTAGGTTAAAATTGTACAACAGTTTCAAAACCTGGATTTCTCCTTCATAAATGTATTTGTAAGTCATGTCCCCACCTCTGTCAATCCCTTAACAAAACGCAGTAAAAGTAAAACTGTGGATTCAGCTCAAAATAGAGAGCTGAAAATGGAATGAAACTTACAAAATGTTACTTGGCACTCTGTTGGTCGGTATTCCTAAATCGTCTTTTTGATCTTTATTTAAACCTTTTCAGTTTACATAATCTGGATTTAACATTTATTTGGAATTTTTTTTCACCTGACCAGGCATGCGTCATGTCTTTAAGCATACTTTATTCATAAGTGGCACAGAAGGGGAATGAATAAATGTTGTTTATGATTCTATAGTTCCGACACTGAATAAATGATGAAACCTAAAGACACAGTACACATTCCTCCTAATCCTACAACAAAACAGCTGATGGCAGTTAGGCACCATCACCACACACTTGCATGTGCATATGTGTGTGTGTTTGTGGGGTGGGGTGGGGGGGGGGGCTCCACTTCATGTCAAGAGCAAACAAATTGTCCATGGTATCACATGCCAAATGTCCAATCAGTCTTCGATGATGTAATTCCCCATCCTACTCACAACCACGGCGGCATGCCCCAAGACAATACACATACTGTACACATTCCACTGCCACATACCTTCCAATGTGCTTTATAAACACCTCCTGTCTCCACCACTCCGAAAAATGCACCGGACCTCTAAGAATGCAGACAATGTAAAGAGATAAAGTGGTCATTTATCGATTGACTACTATGCAAACTGAAAAGATGGTTTTGTATGATTTGGGGAGCGGTGGCGCTCCCCCCCATTCCATCCCTGAAGGCCGGTTGATGGGGGCACTGATGGCCCGGGGGACCACCCTGGATCCCTGGTGGATAATGGCGGCCCTCTTGCTAGCACTTCGGGAGGAAGGATGGGCTGTGCTGCCTCGCCCCCCAATTGGCTGGGGAAGGGCCCTGGCCCTGGGGCAGCTCCCGCGCAGCATTTCCACCTGTCTGCAGGACTATCACAGGTCTAATGGAATTCAGGCATGACTAATTGCAATTAGACCAGTACTTCTCAAATAGAGGGGCGCACCCCCCCAGGGGGGCGCAAAGCGATGCCAGGGGTGGCGCATGTGACCTCGGGGAACATGCTTTTTCTTTTTTTTTTTTTTGTCGTACTAGAATAAAGTGTACTTGCACATCCACTCAGTGGGTGGCAGTGGTGCTCTCATTTTCAAAGTGCGCGCAGTATTTTCGAAATAAGCAAGAGCACACGGAAGAGAGTAGAGACTCATGAAGAGCTAGAAAACTGTGCGCCGTTTTCGAAAGCAGTTTTCCGGCCGGTGTAAACCTGACTCACGCAGCGACCCACTGTCTTCTCCGGTTCTCACGTGCCCGCCCGAGAAGTGACATTTTCGGCTTGGGATCGTCACGACGACCGCCCTCACCTACGGTTCTCCCTCGGCCGCCGGGAATGCGCTTTTTTTGGGCCGTTTGCCTTTTGGCTTTGACATTTAATACAGTGGTAGATGAGGAAAGACCACTGTTTACTGTGTCTAAAAATGATTATAGCGGACAGCCGGAAGCCAAATCAATTAAGACGCCACTTAAAGACATTAGACCCCAATCTCATTGAGAAGCCGCTTGGTTGTTTTTCAGCAAAAACGTGCCGAATATTGCCAACAATCGTCCTGCTTTGTCAGTGTTATATCAGTAAACCAGTGAGCACTGTTGGCATGCTCAGTGCAAAATAGCCCCACACCATTGCAAACTGGAGGTGATACTGTGAGCAGCGAGCAGCGAAAATAAAAACTGTCCTTCTTTCCAAAGACACTTTTTTTTTCTTCTATTCAGTTTTCTTTTTCGGTCAAATTTTTTGGCATATTGTCCTCATGATTTAATGTTTCTAATCAAATTGAATTTGTTATTATTTACTGATTTTATTTTTCAGTATCAAATGGTCAAAAATGTACCTTGAGTGTATTTTTACAGTTTGGATGTGACTTTTTTTTTATTTTTTAATTCAGGCAAATTGATGCGCGTTAAGTCTTTTCTGTTACAAACAAAACAATGTTAATAAAGTTGTACTTCATAAGTTGATCCATTATTTTCTCTAATAGAAAAAAAAAGGATACAATATGAGGCAGAGGCGTACTTATAATAGTAATATTATAGACAAAAGATACTATTTACAGTGGCGGCAGAGTTTGGGGGGGCACGAAACATTTACGTCTTCCTTGGGGGGGGGGCGTAACAGAAAATAATTGAGAAGCACTGAATTAGACACACTCAAGTACAGAAACTGTGTCATGATTAGTGTTCAGGCAACATAGAAGAGGATGCCAACATAACCGCACTCACAAGGGTTTCACACAAGTACTGGGTTCTACACTTCAGGAGGCTGATTTTTGTACGCTTCACCCCTCCCAATCACTTATCTTTCTGACCCCCCACCCCCCTCTTTCTCCTTGGTCATCAGACACATGGTGTCAACCGGAAATACAACTAGCTAACGATAGCACCAGCATATTCATAGTTAGTGTTGGCGTTCAATGTATTTCTTGTTGCTGTTTGTGCTTCTTCTGTCTCTCTCTTTTTTCTTTTGTCCCTCCAAAACCCTGTCCTGTTCACTGCTTTCTCATAATAAATGAGCCACCTTGAATGATCACAATTGGAGTATGTCATACTCCCATGTGATACATTAAAACTGTTCAGACCAATCGGACACTCAGATTCCCATTCTCCGTGTCAAGCAGCTGAACAGGACAGGTAAAAAACATTTTTAAGCCTTAAAAAATGATGCCTCGAATTATTATTAGGGTCAACATGCAGGGTCATGTGAAGTGTTGCATGCATTCACAAGAATTCAATTTTTTCTTATGGAGAAAATGCATTCATAATACGAGCACATTGGCATTGCAAGCTTGGCCGTGGAACAGATTGTGAAGTGGACCCTCATAAGTACATTCATTTGGAGAGCATCTTGGTTGCTTTCAGTTTCATGGACGAACACATTAAATGTTCAGCCCCTGTAAGAGGAAAAAAAAAAAAAGGTTTTGTGCATAATTACAGTAATAAGATAATTAACCACATTTGACTGAGGTTTTCAAATTACTTTGGGTCATATGGTCCAATACTCATAAGAGAAAAAAGGTGGTTATTGCATTAATTTCTAGTTGTGCAGATTCTCCTGTCAACTTATGTTATAGACTGGCCTTCGCCACAAGTCTGGTTGGAACAATGCCTAAATGTAGACCCATTTTATATTTCGTTTCTCTCTCTCTTATGTTTAATTTCTATATTAGGAGCATGAAATATAACAATTTTGGCATACAGTACATGTATACATTGATTTGAGGGCTCAACTCTTCAGCCAGACTACTCACCACCATGACTTAAAGGAATGATAATTAAACTCAAAGACTGAGCGATGGAGTCCCCAAACACCTTGGCCGCAAAGAGAGACTGAACATTTGATTTGGTTGACCAAAGTCAAAGTGAGTCGGTTATAAAGGTTATGCACAACCAACTTGTGCAAAGGAAGAAGCAGTTCCTTCCATTTCAAGTGACTTGCAAGCCCTCCTGGGCTCTCTTATAGATGACAGGAAGGTTCTAAAGCACCTTTATGAATGTTAAATGTCTACAATTTCTTTTTGTTTTCCTTTTTTTTTCTCCTGCATTTTGAAATCACCTCGTTTTATCTCACCTGTGCCTTGTTCTTTATGGCCTGACTTCCATTTCCTTTTATCCATTCTTTTCTGTTTTTTCTGTCCAGTCTTTCTTCCACTTCTCTTATCACATTGTATCAGATGGTGGACCACGTTTCCACCTATCTGTTCTTGTCATAAATACCAATACCAAATGCTTCACCTTCATCAAATGAATATGTTTGCTGTGCTATGTTTGTACTTCAATATCTTTCTCCATTCAATCACTTCTTGCCATTTATTGTCCAACTAATAAGGAAAAGGAAAATAGATTCAGCTTCTTTGAAAAAAAAATGTTTTGGGTAACACATTGTGTCTGACAAGTGCAATTGGTTTTGGAAAGTGTCTCAAACAAGAATTATTACTGTGTCTGGGCGACTGTGGCAAAGTTGATAGCACAGGTTGTTTCTGAGACTGAAGTTTTGAGGTCCTATTCCTGACGACTGCCTACTGTCAAAGTGTTCTTGGACCAGACACTGAACCTTAATTTGCTCAAGAAGTGGGTTGGCAGCGCCTTGCAAGGAAGAATGTGAGCATAACATGCTATAAAAAGCAATTTTGCATGTTATATTTGACTTTTGATGGAACACTTCTTAATAAAGTAAAACCACCATGAGGATATGTACCGCAGTCATATCTGGATGTGTTATTTGAAAATATGCCATAATTTTAGGACCGCTATTTTTTCCTCCACTTGGAACACTATGTCATATACTGTACTCCAGTGCAGTTTATACTGTATATGGATTTTTACGGGTAAATGAGGTGTATGTCTTCAGTGTTATCAAAAGTATCGATACTGAAATGTTATGTCCAGATACAATATTTGATTGCAAAAGTACTGATACTACGTTTTTGCACGACCACAGGTCAACAGAATATTTTTTGTTTAACTATATAGAGTTGAAAAATTTTCGTATCGTGACAACAGTAGCCTTAATCTGTAAGTTTGAACATCCTTTTTTAAAGGGCAACTGAAGAGCTTTTCGGATTTCGTTCTTGAGTGTTTTACTTGGTTGAATTGTATTAAATGCATCATTCGCTGTCTCAAAAAGTCACATTAAAAAAAATAATAATAATTGACCGCGTAGTTTTTGAGTTATGGCCATAGCAACACCATAGCAACAAGGGACGTGCCGCCCTGCCCACCGCTACCTGATGACGTAACTTCCAGGGAGCCTCGCCACCACTGTGAACATGGAAATATACTACCACGTTATCCTCGCCATATATTCCAAATATTTTCTGGGTTTTACTTGCAAGATTCGTCATGCCATCTCGATATGTAGCGATGAATTGCTCACAGGAAGACTCGAGACTCTATGAGTGGTCCAAAAAAACTTCTCCTGCAAAGGTTGGACCGTTTTTGTGAACATGCTTACATGCCCCCAATCGGCTCATTGTTTTCATCATTTCAGCGACGACAGCTTTGAAAACCTACAACAATGCAACCTTGGTTTTACAAAGACGTAAGGAGACCATTACTGGCTTTTCTTGATAAACGAGGGGGACTCCTACTGCCTGTTTGTTGAAGTGCGACATTTATTTGTTGTTGCTGTTGGCCTGTCATAAGTAGATAGGTTTGCTGACAGGTCGTCTACTCATGTGATGTTATTACTATATCAATAGGTATTATGTAAATTCAAATGTCCCCAGCACCAAATAGGTCCTGGCCTCGTTGTTTTTTGGCCTGTCACAGGGTAAATATAAAGCCTACAGTATATATAAAACAACCCACCTGCCAGGCCCTAATGTACCAAATACACCTCAATAAAACAAACAGTATTGTACTACAGCATCAACATCAAGGTCAAGAGGGAACAATAGCATCAAATAGATGCTGCTTTGATTATTATTTCATCACCAAGAAATTATTAAAAATTATTAAATTAAATTAGGATTTATCCAATATTTTCATGCTGCTGTGATTTTTTTTTTTTTTTTTTTCCAGGAAGCCAAACATAAAAATATAAGCGGCGGAAACCCTCAACACGATGAAAAAAATTGTTGCAAGTCAGTCGCCACCCAGTTCCCCAAAATCAAGACAGAGTGGGTCGAGTCATATGATGACACAAGTGATGCAAGTCCAGCGATGACGACTGAAGAGATCCTATGAGGCCTGCCAGATGCTGAATTTCTTCCGTCTGCGAAATCAGATGACGATGACTTAGGAGAAATAAATGTAGCAAATTTTGATGAAATGAAATCATAAACTAGTCATATATACAGTACACCTTTTTAAAAGAAAAATCTAGTTACCTCCATATTTTAATAATAATGATTTATCTTTCTATAGAGAACACTTTATGCTACAGAAAAGAGTAAATACATATTTCCCACTCTAAACTGCTTCTCAATCTTTTGCATTAGCATTTTTCAATGTTGTGCTAATCTGTTGCTATCCTAACTTTGTGTTGCTTACTAAATTTATGTTCTTTGATGTGTGCCATTGTTTGCTTTGTATAACTTAGCTTTCTATGTTGTGTCACAATCTAACAGCAAAAGCTGATGCTGATTCAACATAAATCTGGTATCACTTATTATCGTGGCCTATTAAATATTGTTTCAGAATGAAATATAATTACTATATATTATATACCAATAGAATACATTAAACAGTCAACAAAAGATGTCAATGTTGTTTACAATTTATGTTTTTTTTTTTTTTTTTAATGGAATTCATGCCCCTGTCAAGTGCTTCAGCCTCCTCAAGTTTGGCTCTCACGTCTGGGATCTCCTGACGACACAGGCATACTCTTGGAAGGGTAATCACTTGAAGGTTTACAGCAACACCTGGAAAATAAAATCGTTTTGTCATTTATTTTGAAAAATCAATAACATATATCATTTATTCAGCCACATTTGGGCTAGCTTTACCATATTTAGATCGGTAGGAGCTGTCCCATAACCTAATATCCAGTTTTAGCTATATGGAGAGCATGGAAAATATATACAACCATGTAATTGCATTCTCTCAAATAGAAAAATCATGATGCTGGATTTAGGCTTACCACTCACTCTCCCGTTCGTGAAGTGTCAAGCTGTCAATTGGCGTCATGACGATATCGCTGTGTCAAGTAAAGCGTCGTCATCTGACGCCTCAGGTTCAAACATGTAGGGATTAATTGTAGATCATCTTTCCTGGGAGCCTTTGCCAACGGTAGCGTTACGAAAGAGCGATCCTGAACGGTTACCTTTAGCAGAAATATGACTGATAGTTGTTGCTGCTATGCTAGCTGTGGATACTAGTCTTCTGTTGTGTCGGGGAATTTACGTCACACTTCCGGGTTTGGAAAGGGACATTTAACGGAGTGCAAAAAAACTAAAAAAAACGCAAATTATCCTTGCAATTACACTGCCAATGGGTTTTCCCATTGGAAGTGTATCAAATACTTGTTCTCCCCACTGTACTTGTTGATAATGTCATGGCTGTTTTGACTAACTCATCCAAAGTTTATATTCGTAAAATTACACCAAAATCCGGAAAGCTCTTCAGTTGCCCTTTGAGGGGTCAAACTGAAGATTAGTGATCACTGTGATTCGTTTCTAAATACTTAAAAAGAAACTGAAGATACAGTACTGAAAGCTCTGTAAACAAAAACTGGGACAGGCATACTTTATATGCTTTCACTCTCACACCATTACAAAATGGATTTTATTTACATCCAAAGTAAGCTATGTGTGATGTTTCATTGCTGAATTACCATATAAATAAGTGCCACTGCTTATCGGGCTTTGTTCAACAGTGTGAGAGGGGGAAAGACAGGGGGAAAAAATGAGACAAAGCAAGTGAATGCTTTGTTTAGTGCTGTGGTTTTGGACTTAGTTTAAAAATTTCCTTGTTGAGATCTATAGAACATGACTATGATGCAGATGACCCTCTTGCATAAACTGCGATTATGCAGGTTTGTACGGTGGCCCTGAAGTGCAAAACACAACGGCAAATTAAAAAACACAACGGCAAATCAAAAAACACAACGGCAAATTAAAAAACAAAACGCCAAATTAAAAAACACAACTGCAAATCACATAACAAAATAACAAATTAAAAAACAAAACGCCAAATCACATAACAAAAAAACAAATTAAAAAACACAACTGCAAATCACATAACAATAAAACATTAAAAAACACAACGCCAAATTAAAAAACACAATTGCAAATCACATAACAAAATAACAAATTCAAAAACACAACGCCAAATTAAAAAAGACAATTGCAAATCACAAAACAAAAAATAAATTAAAAAAACACAACGACAAATCACATAACAAAATAACATTAAGAAAAACACAACGACAAATCCGTAATGAAATTACATTTTATGCACCGGAAAAGGTAGGGACCAGTCAAAATGTTAACTCATCGCTGATTGGACGAATCCACCGGAAACAGTACACTCATCGTTGATTGGACGAGACGGAAGACTCGACTGCAAGACGCCGCCTACCAGCAGAGATAGTTACTGCTCGCTTTTGGTTGAAGTTCAACATTTGGCCAAAAATACGTAAAACACAACTGAATTCTTGAAGTATAATGCATTGCCAGACCTGTGGAAAGCAGTTGGTGGAACCTTCACCTAATTTTTGCAGCGGCTGTGGCAAGAGGCTTCGAGAAGTTTCTAATGTCAATGACGCAGAACGTCCTTCGAGTAAGTAAAACAGTGTAGTATGACTTTCTTTCCCTCTGTAAAACGATACATACGTTTACCGGAGAAAGTTAACATTATTCATTCGGTTACCAGGCCTTAATAAGATTTCCTTGACATGTCCTAATTATGCACTTTCATTTTGGGAATAAAAGCATTGCGTAATACATGCCAATCAAATGATCTACTGCATTGTTGCCATTCTTATTTCAGAGAAAGTTGCAGCCGTTTCCCTGGAAGAAGTTCTGATGTTCACTACAGGGTTTGCAGCATTTCCACCAGCCCCTTCCACGCATCGAGTTCTTGACACTCACGGTTCCACTCGCCAACCCTGGTGCCAATACATTGTCAGCTTTATTTTAGACACATATGGTGTCTTCAAGCAAAACGTGGACTTTGGAATCCAGAATTCACCTGGATTTGGGTGTTTTTAACACTAGAAAACCCAAGGAGGGATCAGTTGATGAATATACCTTTTGTGCCCAGAGAGGGATCATCTGATCCTAATTTGCACATCTATTGTGGTCATTGATGGTGGTCGTTGGTACTCACGCCTACGGACAATTTGGAATGATCAATCAGCCTAGCATGCACGTCTTAGGAATGTGGGAGGAAACCGGAGTGTTTTTCTATCTCTACATAGAGAAAGAAAGAAAAAAAAAAGCAAATGTGTATGTATGTGGGAATGAAGCATTTAGCTACAGTAAATATGCCACAGACCTAATGTAGATGTGTAGCTGAACAGGTTGACTTTCATAGTATATTGAACTACATTTTAGCAATCCTTTTTTTTTTTTTTCATCTTGAATCCATTTCCAGCAGGCTTATAATGTAGACTCTAAGCCTAAACCAATGTAGGATAACAAAGACAAAATAACTGAATTTCAATCTCTGAAAGATTTATTTAGAGCAAAACAAAAAACTGTACAGTGTACTGTATACAATCCTGACAAATCACTGGGTAAGGCATACAGCATGAGCCAGAAGTCAATCGGCCACATTTCTGACAGACATGAGACATTTTTTCCCCCCCGTACACTTCTTTATTTGGCAGCGCCTCGTTTTTGCTGGTGGACTGTGTGTCATGGGAACAAATAAATCTTTCAGAAATTAAATTTGGGTTGTTTTGTCATTGTTATCCTATGTTGCTTTACACTAGAACCACCAGGGGTTTTGGTGCTTCCTAAAACTACCAAGGGTGTCCCATTTTGGGACACCCTGGGATCCGCCCCCAAGCCGAGCCCATCTCATTTCTACCCCTCGGCCCACCCCTCGGCCCACACCTTGGCCCTTCAAACGAAGCAATAAGGGGTAGGGGTAAGGAGTAGGGGTAAGGTGTAGGGCTTGAAACATCAGCCCTAAGAATTGGGACACCTCTTTACACTCGCGTACGTCATAAGTCCGTTCGAACAGTTGTTACGTAACCAAAAGCGACGATAAAAAGTGCACTAAGTGCACTTGTGCGTTTAGCAAAACTGAAAAACAAAACAAACATTACAAATGAAGAAACACAATGAACAAGCATTACAATAAGTGGTGTCGATTTTTTATTTAGTACACCCCTAAATAGTGAACTTTTTATCGTGATTAATTTTTTTTAACTATCACTTTTCTGACTGAAGAAAACACATTGAGAGTAGATAATACTGGTCATCAGCTGTTAGAGTATTATTTGGATGTATCAAGCTTGTTTCATTGAATTTAAGCAAAGCAAACAAAACAAACACTTGTAACAAACGGAAGGGTCCACAACACATGCACACAGATGTGGAGCACTAGTTCAGTTTAATTTAGTTTTGTTTCAAATCCAAATATGGTTTCAAATTCAATGTAATATTTACACCATTGTATGAAACCTGAATGATAGTTTGTTTCTGAACCAAGAGTGGTATTTACTAGTCTTGTGGTATTTACTAGTCTTGCATATTTTCTTCCCAGCCATTTCATGTGAGGTGCTTTTCTTGTTACCACTGTTGCTTGGTGTGCTTAGTTGTAGTATTTCTGAATATCTATGTATATCAATGTATATCCACAGCAAATTGTTAACTGATCTTTTCAAAAATGTTTTTTAACATGTAGAGGGTATTCAAACAAATACATCTGAATGAATTAGAGTTATTAAAATACTTTTATCAAAATATTCTCAGAAGTTTAGCAGTTTAGTGTCAAGTAAGAAATAAGTGTCTGATAGGCTACTTTAGCTGAAGAGGGGGTTGGGGCGAAACAGGCTCAGTCAGGCTACTTTAGCTGAGGAGGGGGATGGGCAAAACAGGCTCAGTCAGGCTACTTTACCTGAGGGGGGGTTGGGCAAAACCTTGCTGAGTGAGGCTGCTTTCTCTTTCGCTACTACTACTAGTCAGGCTACTTTCAGACACTTATTTCTTACTTGCCTACTGTAGGTTGATAAATTTGTAGGTAGATTTGTGTATGTCTTAGTCAATCCCAAAAAAAGGTTCCTTCAATCAAAGTATATATTTTCAATAGAAAATAAAAGTCACTTGAATGAAAGCAAAATGTGTTTGAATGCAAAAGTTGCCTGAATGATAGCTTGTTTCTGAACCAAGAGTGGTATTTACTAGTTTTGCATATTTTTTTCCCAGCCATTTCATGTGAGGTGTTTTTCTTGTTACCACTGTTGCTTGGTGCGCTTAGTTGTAGTATTTCTAAATATCTATGAATATAAATGTATATCCACAGTAAATTGATAACTGATCTTTTCAAAAAGTTTTTTTTAACATTGAAGGTAAAGTAATTTCAAAATAAGAGAAAACAGTGTTTTACCATGCATAACTTTAATCAACAGTCAAATGTAATGGCAGAGGCATTCCTACAAGTGTCAGGAAATAACATAACAGATGTGTGTGAAGGCACAATTAGAGGACTTGCAGAACAAGCCCACAGTCAACCATAGGAAGGGGGGGGGGGGCAGACGCTCCCTTTTGTCCCAAAAGGCGGGAAAACAACCCGGCTGTCCCACATACTGAGAGGGACCCCCCGGAGATAAAGAGAGAAGACCCCGCCATCCTGCAGGGGAATTTAAACCAATCAGAGCAAGCTAAGAATAATTGCAGAGATCACATAGCCAATCAATAGTCGATAGGAACATGTATTTGCATATTGTGTAGTATGAATCATTCTTGGGCAACTCGGGGTGTGTGCTTCTCCTGATAGACACAGGAAAGTACGAGGCTGTACTGAGAGGGACCTGAGACCCGAGTGCTGTATTAGATTTGCTTGTTAGGAATAAATCCACTCGTGTGTGAAAATGCTGGCTTCCTGACGCCTTTCTTTTCAGAACGAATACGCGTAATTGTTGGAAGAGTGTTTGGTGATAAGGTAAAACTTATATAACACTAAAACGGAGTCAGGTAATTATTGCGTAATATTTTAAGGTATGAATGATTCCCAACAACATGTAGAGGGTATTCAAACAAATGCATCTGAATGAATTAGAATTATTAAAATACTGTTATCAAAATATTCTCAGAAGTTTCGCAGTTTAGTGTCAAGTAAGAAATAAGTGTCTGATAGTCAGGCTACTTTAGCTGAAGAGGGGGTTGGGGCGAAACAGGCTCAGTCAGGCTACTTTAGCTGAGGAGGGGGATGGGCGAAACAGGCTCAGTCAGGCTACTTTACCTGAGGGGGGGTTGGGCGAAACCTTGCTGAGTGAGGCTGCTTTCTCTTTCGCTACTACGACTAGTCAGGCTACTTTCAGACACTTATTTCTTACTTGCCTACTGTAGGTTGATAAATTTGTAGGTAGATTTTTGTATGTCTTAGTCAATCCAAAAAAAAGGTTCCTTCAAACAAAGTATATATTTTCAATAGAAAATAAAAGTCACTTGAATGAAGGCAAACTGTGTTTGAATGCAAAAGTTGCCTGAATGATAGCTTGTTTCTGAACCAAGAGTGGCATTTACTAGTTTTGCATATTTTTTTCCAGCCATTTCATGTGAGGTGTTTTTCTTGTTACCACTGTTGCCTGGTGTGCTTTGTTGTAGTATTTCTGAATATCTATGTATATTAATTTATATCCACAGTAAATTGTTAACTGATCTTTTCAAAATTGTTTTTTAACATGTAGAGGGTATTCAAACAAATACATCCGAATAAATTAGAAGTATTAAAATACTGTCAAAATATCCTCAGAGGTTTAGCAGTTTATTGTCAAGTAAAAAGTGTCTGAGAGTAGCCTGACGCCCAACCCCCTTCAACAGCTAATGGCTGGTTGCAAGTAAAGAAACAGCAGCCTGACTTGTTCAAACACATTTTGCTTTCTTTCAAGTGACTTTTATTTCTCGATTGAAAATATATATTTTGATTGAAAGAACATTTTTTGGCTTGACCAAGAAATAAACAAATCTACCTACAAATTTATCAACCTACAGTAGGCAAGTAAGAAATAAGTGTCTGAAAGTAGCCTGACTAGTAGTAGTAGCGAAAGAGAAAGCAGCCTCACTCAGCAAGGACTCGGCAAAAGGATGACCGGAAGGTAAAAAAAAAAAAAGGACGACACTTTTTATATTGCTATATGTGCTTTGTGACTATCTGTACGGACCTCTGTGAAGTCCCCCCCCCACCCCCCCCCCATCAGACGCAAATTTATATAGAAATGATGTCACTCGTTTGTGCTGTAAAAGTTTTGTTTGAGCTGCTTTCATTGTAGAGATACTTACAATTCTTAAATAGGTAAATCTGAGGTCAGCTAGCCCCCCATTTCAATTAACAATTGTGTCAATCGTTTGTGCTGCAATGGTTTTGTAGATCAGTATTATGCTTTTATTCAGATATTAATTTCGAGTGGTTACGTCACTCGTAGCTTTTCCTTAGCTTAGCTCCCGCGGCTAATGCAGCATACCAACTCCCAATAACAGAGGGATGTCCTAGCTACCTACCTAACAAGCACGATCATAACACAAACAAATTCGGGTCCGTTTCGCAGTAAATTGGGGGGCTTTAGATATTAATTTTGAGTGATGAGGTCACTCTAAGCCCCTCATTTACTGCAAAATGGTCCTGAAGTGCTGCCATTCGTTTGTGCTACGTTCGTGTTAGTTGTTAGGACACACCTCCGTTATTGAGAGAGTTGGTATGCTCTATTAGCCACGGGAGCTAAGCTAAGGAAAAGCTACGAGTGACGTCACCACTTAAAATTAATATCTCAATAAAAGCATAATACTGATCTACAAAACCGTTGCAGCACAAACTAGCACAAATGACAGACACAATTCTGAATTGAAATGGGGGGCTAGCTGACCTCAGATTTACCCAAAAAGAATTGTAAATATCTCTAGAACGAAAGCAGCACTAACAAAGCTTTTACAGTACAAACGATTGACATCATTTTTATATAAATATGTCTGATGGGGGGGGGCAACTTCACAGAGGTCCGTAGAGATGGTCAGATAGCACATACAGCAATATACAATATGTCGTCCTTTTTTTTTTTTTTTTTTTTTTTTTTTTTTTTTTTAATCTTAATTTTTTTGTACTTCCAGGTCATCCTCTTGCCGTCGTGTTGTGGGATTTTGCTGTTCTGTTGCGGGATTTTTGCTGCTGTGTCTTTGCATTTGCCTTCTGAGCCATTCGTGCTGCGAACCATTTGCTGTTGTGTTGTGGCAATTAGGGTTCGTACTTTTGCCAATTTGCAATCGCGCTTTAGGAACTGGGGATCGTGTTGTGGCGGTTTGCATTCATGCTTTTTTTCTTTTGCAAAGCGTTTGCAATTGGGGTTCATGCTTTTTTTTATTTGCAAAGTGTTGAGACTTTGCATTTCGCCTGACACCTCTCAGCCACCATAATTTCCTGCTCCTGTTCAAATCCACCCCGCCAGTCGACTGTCGTTCGCTCACACGAGCTCGGTCATCAAGATAAGCACATCCCCCGCCCCTTGACGTAGTTAGCACTTTGCATTCAGAAAGCCACATGGCAGAGATGATCACACTTGGGTTGGGTTGTAAGACCAAAACATTTGAGATTTGCTTGTCGTCACAAATGTGTTGATTATTTCATTCATTATAACTTTATACACGTTGCAATGGTCTGTGCGTTTGTTTATTTCATTGCAGTAATTTATACATAAAGTTGCCTGTGTGTGCTATAGGAGAAGAAGAAAAAATGGGCAGAGCAGTGAATGAATAAAATAAAACCCTATTCAAAAATAAAACTCAAATAATAACTGAAACTATCATGGCAAGAGTCAGTGTAAACTGACCAACCCTTGTGGGTTAGAGTAAGGTTGTTTGCTTGTGTGCTTGAGTGGCCTATTTGAGAGACAATGACACACTCATTTGCACATATACAGATGCTAATTGTGGATACCCAGAGTTGTGGGGATCATCTGATCCCCTTCTGGGCTTTCCAGTAGGCTAAAAAAATGTTGGGTTTTCTAGTGTTAATGTACTGTATTTAAAATGTTTTTTTGTATGACGTTTTGAGAAACATCCTATGAAATTTTAAAGTAACAATTGCCATTGACGACGCTAGATGTCAAATCTATTGAAATGGGAGGGTTAGCAAAGGAATGGATGTTCATTCTGTCACCCCACCTATTTTAAATGGATTATATGTCTGCTGGTGATATTAAAATTCACAGCTGAAGTATGAAAAGAGCCACGTGGTTCTACGTCTATCATTGTCAATGGCACTCAGAGTTTAGGATTTGTCTAAGTCTTTTTGCACTACTGCATGTTAGCCAAGTAGTAACCCCCTGCACCTTAAGAGTTCTGAGGTTGTGGACTCAAATGTGGCCTTGTCTGTTTAGTGTATGTTATTCTGTTTATTAGTAAGCCAGTTCTCACCAGGTACTGTTGACCGGTGTTCTGCCAAAATCTGCTACATCGGCGAAACGTGCTACATTAGTCGAATTTGACACCCAAAGTACTACCGTGCGCTGTAAACTTGTTTTGTTTAGATGCATACAGGAATAACGTACTAAAAAGATACCTGCAGAAAATACTTAAATGTAGTTATATCAAATAAGGACGGTTTAAATACGCTACGTGACTAATGTGGTCAACTGCTTCAAAGCTAACAAAAAAAAACAATGGTTAAAAGTATGAGAGGGTAATACATGCAAAAAGTATCTTTGAAGCAGTGAAAAGGTTCTAAATAACTAAATAAAAACAAAAATAGTGAGTTCTCGCTGCTTCTAACCGATGTGCGCATGCGTGTGGATGCACCGGTGTTCGGCGATTCCTTACTACGCGGCGAAACGTCCTACACAATGCTCAGCGCGCTTGCGCAAGCATTGGCACGTATGCACACATCGGTTAGAAGTGGCGAGTAAACACTATTTTTCTTTTTTAGTACCTTTTCATTGCCTCAAAAATACTTTTTGCAATGTATTACCCTTTCATACTTTTTACCATCGTGTTTTTCTGTGTCAGCTTTGAAGCAGTTGACCACATTAGTCACGTAGCATATTTAAACTGTTCTTATTACTACATTTGTTTTCTTAAGGCATTTTTTTAGTACGTTCTGCCTGTATGCATCTGAACAAAAGTTGAGAGTTGCTTATCAGGTGATGGAATAGTAAACTGATAGAGAGCACTTATTCTTAAGTTGCTTCACCCATGTATACAATTCACACAGTTTGACAGACTAATAATGTGTATATTTTATGACGTAAAATGTGATACAATTCAACATGAAACAATTACCAATGGGGCAAGAGATAGTTCATTTGATATCTCTACAGGACAAGATGCAAGACCACTTGGACGAATCCTGTGCTTGTTCCAGTCGTCCTTGCGTTCATCCAGGTCTTTTTGTACACCACCACTGAAGCAAAATCCTAGCAGGCAGTTCGTGGCTTCCACTGAAACTTCCATAGTCTCTCAGGTCTCCAAAGAAGTCTATTCAAAACTGAGACCTGGGGATACATAAGATCTTATGTGGCCATTTAAAAAATAAAAAAAAGATTATAATTTGAATGACTCGCTTTTGGTATACACAATTTTGTTTAAAATGCTGTGTTCTTCTCATATACACACTCACCTTCTGAACAACGACCACCAGGATTTAATCCGCTGATTGCCGATTGATGATCCATAACGGTGGGTGGATGAGCCGGCATAAATGGCGTTGACGGAGGGCACACTGTATTGCTGCAATTGTCCCATTTTCCGTTCCGAGGTCTGTTCGCATTCTCATTGGGATGGCACAAAGACCCGTGACGCAATTAATATAATTACACGCGATTACAGACAGATTGTTGTTTGTTGCGCCACAAGCCAGCCACATTATTCTTCTCGAGAATCCATACACCCAGAGCCAGGCCAAAGGGTTTAAGTTTATCGTAGCCATCCACGTGCCTGATGTAATTTGGCCCCATGGAGTGGTACGTGCGTCTCACAAACCTTTTGCGAATATGTCCAATAGGACTTCATACGTATGCCCCGAAAAAAAATATTCTTTTATAGCGGCAGCCATGTTCGCATCTTCGGTAAGGCTCATTTTGAAATTCCACGACAGAAGCGGAGAAACGTCCTTCTTCATCAGTACTACGCTTTCCGGTGGATTCGTCCAATCAGCGATGAGTTAACATTTTGACTGGTCCCTACCTTTTCCGGTTGCATAAAATGTAATTTCATTTCGGATTTATCGTTGTGTTTTTCTTAATGTTATTTTGTTATGTGATTTGTTGTTGTGTTTTTTAATTTGTTTTTTTTGTTTTGTGATTTGCAATTGTGTTATTTAATTTGGCGTTGTGTTTTTGAATTTGTTTTTTTGTTATGTGATTTGCAGTTGTATTTTTTTATTTGGCGTTGTGTTTTTCAATTTGTTATTTTGTTATGTGATTTGGCGTTTTGTTTTTTAATTTGTTTTTTTGTTATGTGATTTGCGATTGTGTTTTTTAATTTGGCGTTGTGTTTTTTAATTTGTTTTTTTTTTGTTATGTGATTTGCAGTTGTGTTTTTGAATTTGTTTTTTTGTTATGTGATTTGCAGTTGTGTTTTTTTTATTTGGTGTTGTGTTTTTCAATCTGTTATTTTGTTATGTGATTTGGCGTTTTGTTTTTCTTAATGTTTTTTTGTTATGTGATTTGCAATTGTGTTTTTTAATTTGGCGTTGTGTTTTTTAATTTGTTTTTTTTGTTATGTGATTTGCAGTTGTGTTTTTAAATTTTTTTTGTTATGTGATTTGCAGTTGTGTTTTTTAATTTGTTTTTTTGTTATGTGATTTGGCGTTTTGTTTTTTAATTTGTTATTTTGTTATGTGATTTGCAGTTATGTTTTTTGATTTGCCGTTGTGTTTTTTGATTTGCCGTTGTGTTTTTTAATTTGCCATTGTGTTTTGCACTTCAGGGCCACCGTAGGTTTGTATATATGGACAGTACAGGCGATCATGGCATAGAAGTTGAAATTCGCAGATCAGTGGTCTTTTCAAAATGTGTCAAATTTTTTGGGGTCCACAACATGGTACACTGAATTCAATCTTGTGTCTTTCCTAGCTTTTTGTCTGTCCAAACTGTATGAAACTGACTACTTTGAGCTTGGAATAGCCATCATTGGTGTAGTTGAAGCTACAAAATTTAGTAAATATAACATTAAACAGAATGTTAGCATCAAGCTTTTTCTGGATTATTTCATATCCTGATCACAGTGCTTCGATTAGCTTACACAATTGTTTACGTGCATGAACATTTTCAAGCAATTAAATATGGAAAACATGCATTGCTTGTTAAAATTAAATGCCTTTTCTTTGATTAATTATGATTCCTTTTTAATTTATTCTTTATACAACTTAATTTTTGTAGAGGAAGCAGACAGTGGGGGCAGCAACGAGTTGTTTAGTAAAGGGTGCAACACAGACACACGCGTGCACCCCCCTTTTCACCCCCCCCCCCCCCACACACACACACGAACGTCATTTAAAGTTACAAGGAGAGAATAGAAAGTCGTCTACTTCCCATCAACTGTCGAATTATAACAATCTTAATGCTCCCTAATCTAATTCTAAAGCGATTTTCAAGATTCCATTGGAGTAAGAAATTGTTATGCAGACAATCAGAAGTCTGAGGCTTAAGTGAAAAAACTGAGAAAGAGTGAAGCATTTTGGCTCATAGAAATACATAGAAACCATGCTCTGTGAAATTGGAGTAGCTGTTGGACTTGGTAAGAGTGAATAAGAGCAGGGGTTCCTAACCTTTTTGACTTTCACGCTCAACCCTTCCTATACAAAGATACCCGCCGCCTATCCAATTACAAGGAAGTTTAAAAAGCTACAATGTATATTCTACCACAGCAAAAACTGGAAATAAATAGTAAGAAAATGATGGGGTGGTACAAAATAGTACTACTGTAAATGGATGACAAGGAAAATATATTTTTTTACATTATGGTTCAATAATTATTGGTATAATAATAAGCCTCTGTGGAGGTGGGAATGAAGTGAGCTAAAATTATGGCTGAGAGAAGCGTTACCCAGCGTATGGGCCACGGTGAAGTCAATAGCATGGAAGATGATTTTGTGTAGGCATAGAAACAAGCTGGACACAGTAGCATCCACTTTCCATAGTTATAGTATATAGTTTTGAACATTTTAAATTTGTTAGTGTTGTCAGTTGTGTAACGCTGATAAGGTGTCTATATTTTCACTCGGATGTTGGGAAATTATGTACTGGTACCCAAAATGTTAAAAACAGTTCTCACTTACTGTATATGCATGGATCAGGATCTGGGAATTTGAATTATCTACACATCAAGGACTCCTCATTAATAATCAATCACACAGCTTGTGCGCAAAATATTTTGAAAGAAGAAGGTATTTGCTTTCCACCACAGTTCATGGATGTGATTTGACTCTCTAGTCAGGCTCATTTTTCACTCTGCACAAGTTTGCAACCACTGAACCAGACTTACTTCTCCTTAATTGCTTTAGTCCCGGCTGTAAAACCTAATTTCTCAGGTCTTGGTATAAGAAACATCGAAAATTAATGCAAAATGTCCCAGTTAAGATCAGGCTTCTGGTATAATTATTTCAAATGAATAAATAATAAGAAACCAAAAGCAATAAAATACTATATATGTCACATAGTGCATATCTTTTCGACTGTATTAATATAACAGTATTGTTTGTGAGCATTTCTTTTTATTTCTCTTAACTTGCCATTCAATAATTTCTACTGTCCTATCTAATGTATGAACAAAAGTCGATGTGTTAGGAGTTCTAAAAAAAAATAAAATAAAATAAAAAATAAACTCAATTTGTCTTTAGAAGAAAGCAATAATCTAAGGTTTATATAAGGTGACACGCAAGTTTGCTCAACATCAGTTGTAACAAATCCTGAAGGTTAAAAATCAGAACACTAATAGTAAAATGTGAGTCCAAGAAGGCTAGAGCCGCATATCATTAACAGCCAATGATAATTTAAGAGGAACCCAAAATAATCACCATGTCAAAAGCAGAGATGACTGTTCCACTTGGGTATCACTTGAACAGAAGTAGAGGCAAGAAGGTAAAAAGGCTAATTGGGGAACTCAAGCACCTGAATACAGACAAGTGTCATTCATCAATACATTTTCCACATATCATTGGGAGTCCGGTTATCATCGATATTATCCCAGATAAATCTGGCAAAAAACAAGCAACCATATTCTCATGGGGACAGCTGGCAAATGCCACACAGGAAGGTTTATGGTTGGATTATGGATAATGGATTAATGTTTTTTTGGTTTATCAATTAACTGTCAGTTTCTCAGCAGAATACAAGCAGTGTTTGAATGATCTCTCTGCTTCAACATTGAAAGTTGGTCTCCATAGAGACTGATCTATAGTTATAGGTATGACACATTTTCAAATGCCAGCCTATAAATGCAGTCAGTGCTGTTCAAATCCAGAACTTGGGTACACTGACACAAGGGTGTGAGAATTGGATAGAAGGGCAAAATTACAGTTCGGTATTTAGAAAAAAACAACAACAACGTAGCATTAGGTGAGGTTCATGGCTGAGAAGGCACTGACGTGACTAGATTATCAATTTTATTAGTGTTATTATTAATCTACAGGATGTATTAATTCGTTTTATTTTTTTTTTCACCAATTTTTGTTTGCATTCTACATGTCTCACGGAATCATTGATGGCCCTTTTTATTTCATTCAAAAATTAAAATAGAAATGAAGTTATAGGGGAATACAGGTAGCCCCCGGGTTACGAACGAGTTCCGTTCCTACTCTGGCGACATAACCCGAATTTCCCCGCAAGTCGGAATTATTCCTTTATAGCAACACTATGTAGCTTTTCAACCTTTATAAAATATTTTCATAACATTTATTATTATACTTTGACTGGCACTTTACTAGTTGAGCTTGAGGGCATCTGCATCGCTTTCACCGTCAATAATTAACTTTGAGGAGGGTGGCAGGAATCCTGCCACACAAAAGAAGTACAAATATGTTGACTGCTTTACAGAATACATCACTTCCCCCTTTCCCCATTCGTTAGAAAGATGGAAGTCGATGCCAACTCTTTCGTGGGAATTCGATTCTAATTCGATTCCCCCCACCCGAACTCGTCTGAGCTGACGAGTTCGGGTGGGAAAGTCAAAGGGCCATTGGGGGAATACGATACAAAATTAAACGTTTCTTATTGTCAACATTGTCATATGCTATTGTTTAGCCTGAATTCATTACCACATTACTATTCATCCTTCACACAGCCAGTCAGACGCTGGAAAACATGAATGTCGTTTAATCCATTTGCAGGCTTCTGGGAGATCAGGATTTTACGATTTTGTGCGTTAGTCCTCATGGGAAACATATGCCCCTTTCCCACTGAAACTAGTGGGTCAACGCGCGTTTTTCCAAGCCGATGCAACCCACTAGCAACTGGCATTGGCACCTTTCCCAATGACAAAAAAAAACGTCTTTTTTTTTTTTTTCCACCCGTCTAACCCCCCACCCCTCCTCAGCCGTGCGTAAGGTTCGTGACGTCACCACGCTAAGATGCGCTTCGACAAGTGCGACCGAATTCATTCAGTTCAAGGAAGTTAACAATCCAAAGCAACATGGAAGCCTCCTTTCCGTTTGTGTTCTCTGATTTCATGCTTTTTACTGCCCTCAAAATGGTCGAAATGCAGGAAAGGATCAATACTGTGCTTGTGCTGAGGCAACGTAGGCGACGTGAATTTTGGTTTGAAATTGAAAAGAGTCGTGTACGTCACAAAAGGAGGAGAAGAGCCTTTGTTTCATCTGTTATGGCTATTGCTAACGCTGCTACACCGACTGTTCGCCGTATGTGGATCCGGGCTAGAGCACATGGTTTTTGTTTTTTGTTATGACGCATCACGTACTAGCCTACGTCACCAGGTAGATTAGGGTGTTGACTGTTGACCCGGGGTTTTGCTTTCACACTGCATGACGATCAGAGCCGAGGTGATTTTAACGCGGGTCGCTTGGCGGGTTGATTGACACGGGTCGAGGCGGGTCGCTGCACCTTTCCCACTGCCACCAAAAGCCGATTGTTAGCGGGTTGACACGGGTTTTTTGGTCAGTGGGAAAGGGGTAATAGTCTTCCTTAGTTGATTTTTTGTAATAGGTTGTTTTAACTACCTTCTGCCTTTATGAGAGAGTCCAGTCTTCCTTAAGGCAAAACACTAACGCTTTTGTTACAATGAAATATTAGAAAGGTGTATGACAGGCTGGTATAAATCCTTTATTTCCAGGTATCTGTTATACTATGCTTTTTTTTTTTTTTTTTTTTTTTTTTTTTTACTGAATTGACAAGAAGCAGAGAAAGTCATTAGCAGTGTTCATTCTCATTAAACTGCCAATCAGTTTGCAAAATAGGCTATAAGTGTTGATCCAGGAAATAGTTGTTTCAAAAGTGAGTTATGAATCCTTAATGTCAGTATTCAACATCGTGATTGCTTATTTTTCCTGTGTTTAAAGCCTTGATCATACCTCATGCGGAATGGCTACGATTTGCCAGTGAACGGCACCCGGATTGATTTTGAGTTTCAAAATATAATTAAGTCAATACAGTGGTACCTCTATTTACGAAATTAATTGGTTCTCTAACCAGTAACCTGAAAATTCTGTAAGTAGGGACGCGTTTTCCATATAAATGCCCAAATCTGTTCCAAGCCCCTCAACATTCAGACATAAATCTTTTAAAATGCATAAAAAAACACGTAACAAATACATGTTACAATTAGATTATTGTACTATAAACATAAATACTGTATAAACATCAGAGTTGTGCATAATGTAAAAAATATCAAGAATAAAGAATAAAAGATAATACACTCATGTAAAGCTGTCGGAACACGAGGGGCGAATGAAGAGGACGCTGGGATACATACATACATACACATACAGTAAAGGTCCCTCTTAGGCAATTGGTTGGAGTTGTGTCTTAACCTGAAAATTCTGTAGGTAGAGACGTTTGTAAATAGAGGTTCCACTGTATGTTGAACTGTTCACAATGTGATAATAGGGCAAGGTTTCAAAAGCTCAATCTTGGTCTCATCTGACCAAAGCACACGGTCCCAGTTGAAGCCTGGGAGAGCCTGGGAGACCAAGATTGAGCTTTTTGGCAACAAAGACTCGAATACCCCTTTCCCACTGAAACTAGTGGGTCAACCTGCGTTTTTCCAAGCCGATGCATCCCACTAGCAATTGGCATTTGGCACCTTTCCCATTGACGAAAAAAGCCATGTCTTTTTTTTTTTCCCACCCGTCTAACCCCCACCCCTCCTCAGCCGTGCGTAAGGTGCGTGACGTCACTACGCTAAGATGCGCTTCGACAAGTGCGACCGAATTCATTCAGTTCAAGGAAGTAAACAATGCAAAGCAACATAAAAGCCTCCTTTCCGTTTGTGTTCTCTGTTTTCATGCTTTTTAATGCCCTCAAAATGGTCGAAGTGCAGCAAAGGATCAACACTCTGCTTGTGCTGAGGCAATGTAGGCGACTTGAATTTTGGCTTGAAATTGAAAGGAGTTGTGTACGTCACAGAAGGAGGAGAAGAGCCTTTGTTTCATCTGTTATGGCTATTGCTAACGCTGCTACACCGACTGTTCGCCGTATGTGGATCCGGGCTAGAGCACATGGTTTTTCTTTTTTTGTTATGACGCATCACGTACTAGCCTACGCCATCACGTAGATTAGCGTGTTGACTGTTGACCCGGGGTTTTGCTTTCACACTGCATGGCGATCAGAGCCGAGGTGATTTTAACGCGGGTCGCTTGGCGGGTTGATTGACACGGGTCAAGGCGGGTCGCTGCACCTTTCCCACTGCCACCAAAAGCCGATTGTTAGTGGGTTGACACGGGTTTTTTGGCCAGTGGGAAAGGGGTGTAAGTGGGTCTGGCGTGCACGAAAGATGCGCATGCTGAAAAGCACCTCATACCCACTGTGAATTATGGGGGTGGGTCAGTGATGCTGTGGGGCTGTTTCGCTTCCAAAGGCCCTGGGAACCTTGTTAGGGTGCATGACATCATGAATGCTTTGAAATATCAGGGCATTTTAAATCAAAATCTGTTGCTGGGTGAGCTGAAGAGGAGAGTACAGAGGAGAGGACCCATGTCTCTGGATGATTTAGAGAGATTCTGCAAAGAGGAATGGCTGAAGATTCCTCTTTCTGTCTTTTCCCATCTTGTGAAACATTATAGGAGAAGATTAGGTGCTGTTTTGTTGGCAAAAGGGGGTAGTACAAACTATTAACACCAGGGGTGCTAATAATTGTGACACACATTATTTGATGTCAAATAATTATTTCTTTTTGTAGGATTTTTTTTCTCCACTGAATAAATGCACTTGTATTGAAGGTTAGATTTTTCTCTTTTTTGTCCATTAAGGTCCCATATTATTTGAATAAAAAATAAAATTATTAGAAGCTAAAAAACACATCTTCACCAGGAGTGCCAATAATTATGGAGGGTACTGTATATGTGTGTGTGTAGGTGTGTGTGTGTGTACATATTATTTTATTGACTGTTTGACCTGAAACACAAATTACATTTTACAAATATTTCCAGCTTAACTCAAATTTTGAATATAGCCTCTATTTTTAGCAAAACCAAACCTGTACCTTTTAAGAGGCATTTTCATTTAGTTTGGATCCAAGCAACACAAATAAAATGATTACAAGACAGGAACAAAATTCTATTGTTTTCTGTAACATGGTGTAATGTATAACAATCACAACCTATAGACCCTACTCACATGACGTCACAACCACGCCTCCGCGCCATATTGTCCGTCAGCTTGTCGGGTTTAAGCATTACCACTACGTAAATTCCTCCTATTATGGCATGTTTTTCTGCTCCTTAACATTAATAATCAAAATGGTGAAGGCATGTGTGGCGGTTGGTTGCAGTAACAGAGAAGATAGACGGAGAGACTTGAAGTTCTACCGTATTCCGAGAGACCCGGAGAGGAGAGCAAGATGGACTGCTGCAATTCGACGAGAAAACTGAGCACCAAACGATCACCACAGATTATGTAGTAGTCATTTCATATCTGGTAAGATGCATTTAATATATATTTAGAGGGTTTTGGGCTGACAAACACAATTAAGATCATTGCGAGGCTAATCGCCGACAACATACAGTTTCAAATTCAAGATGTTTATTTCTTCCGCCATCATTATTTTTTGAATAATATTTAGCTGGTACCAAGTGAAAGAAGCTGGCCTCGTCTCCGGATCATCAGTTAAACAGGTGTGTCCAAACTTTTTGCAAAGGGGGCCAGATTTGGTGTGGTAAAAATGTGGAGGGCTACCTTGGCTGATTTACGTAGAACAATATATTTAAACACATTTTAGCAAGCCCTACTGTGTGTCACATTTGCTTTATTATAATTTTTTTAATCCATAATTTCAACAATCTCGCCTTTGTGGCGTTCTCTTTCGACACTCGGGCTCTTGCGAAATACTGCTGCTGTGAAATTAAACTAGCTTCAAGTAATTTCTCACTGCGTATCTTCCCTGTAATGTTGTACATGTCACTGTGTCTTGTTTGGTAATATCGCGTTACATCGAACTCTTTGAAAACAGCGACTGTATCTTTGCAAATGAGGCAGACACAGTTGTTGCGTATTGTATTGAAAAAATAGTCCAATATCCACCTATCCTTGAAGCGTCGGCCATCGCAGTCAACTTTTTTTTTAATTTTTATTATTGTCGCCATTTTAGAAAATTGGAAGTAAAGGGTCACACGGGGTAAAGTTGCTTAGAGTGCTGCTCTTAAAGTTTTTCAAAGTTTCGTGAGAATAGGCTGAGTTTCTGTGGACAAGATAGTTGTAGATATCAGGGTAGCAGATGTCAGGCAGAGACGGCGAAGACAGCGGGTAAAAAAATATCGATTTAGGCATCAAATATGGATCTGGCGAATGGATAGACTGAAGCTTTCCCACATAACGCCTTTTATGCAACGCATCCAATGAGTGTACAGCGTCTGAAAGCACCGGGGCTTCCATGAATTGCGCTATAAATTGCACGACAAATTGAAACCATTGAGAATACGGATAAACAATGACGGACAATATTGCGGCCGGATAAAGCGACACGTCATTCTGTGACGTTGGTGAGTAGGGTCTATTACCCTTTGTTAAACGGTATTATAATACTAAGGGGCTGTGAGATATCAATAGAACCGTTATGTGGCAAGATAACAAATATTAATAAAGTTAACAAAAAAATAAATCACATTCATGAGCAATCATCGAAAATAGATCGAAAATTACGAACATTTCTGAAAGTATTCCGGAAACAGCCAAATGGGGCTTTGACGTCACAGCCAGAAAACAAAACGTCGAGGCAGGTGCCATCGTTGTTTAGCGACGAGAGAGTTGCGTTCGTGTTTTATCAAGAAATCGCTAAAATGGTTCAAACCTGTCATGCTATGTGGTGTACAAATAGCCATTTGTCGCAATGTAGTACCCATGAGTTCCCGAACGCAAGAAAAAGAGCTGGACTACGCAGACAATGACTAAAATTCGTCCGTGCTAAGAAGGCTAGTTTTGCAGACCCAGCCTCCGGCACGGTTTTGTGTGGTGCGCATTTTACACCTGAAAGCTATTCGAACTATGGACAAATGAAATCAGGTTTTGCTAAAAAATTGCTGCTGAAAGCAGATGCGGTGCCCACCATACACGTGCAGCCACCTAAATGTCCCGAGATATCAAGAAAGAGGACGATGACTGGCTCTGATGAGACCATCCCACCACCCCAGGCTAACCAAAGGAGCGGAGCAGCCAAGCTCGAAATGGCCAGAGTGAGTACTCTTTTATAATAAAAAAACATATCACGCATTGGATATAGGACTGGACATATGTATAAATTATCGCTCGTAAAATATATAGAACAAATCCTCTAATCCCATTCATATTTGTGTCTGTTGGCAAAGCGAAAACCTATGATAGCACAATAAATGATAATTATTCTAAACATGACTTTATTTTGTGATCACGGTGTATCAGCTTCACAAAAAGAAATGCAAAACAAACCATTCGGTGTGTCATCAGTGTGATTGCTCCCTTCAATGATCCTCTCATTAGGCTGCATTGGCTTTCGTTTGGGCTCAAATTGATAACCCAAAACACCAAAGAAAGGTTCATAACTCTCCTCGTCACCATTAGAAGAACGTTCGTTACGTCGGATTCGTCGCTGCAACTACAAACAAAATTGTCTGCCATCATTGCCGCCATTCAGTACTAAGCACTGAGCTGGTTGTTTCCTTGTTGTGACGTCACGCACACAATATGCTAGATTTCTGGGATCTCGGGTGCCGGTCGTTTTAGCATGACAATCAATCCAAAATTGTATCATTTTCTTGGTGTTGCGATGTGTGTAATTACACGAAGTGGCATGATATGAATCCAAAAGGCATGTGTTTATGGATAAATGATGGAATATTAGCATTTCCCCAGGTGTTGTAATACACTTTAAAGAAAAACATGTTTTATTGAACAATTGGTGAAATTGGTGTCATGGTTCATTATTTACATCTAACATTTTATACTAGTGGATCAGTAGCCTTTGATGGTTGGTTGTGCAGCATGGTTTCCCCCAAGAACAAGAGCAGCAGAAAAAATGGATGGCAATGGTCAGCCGTCAAGACATGAAATAAAAGGCTTTTTTTTAAATATTTGTTTTGCTATTTAAAAAAGGGCTTTGTGCCCACAGCCAGCAGGCACCAGCAGCAGTCCCCAGCAGAAGTGGATCTTGAAAATGTGACCTATAAAAACATTAAATTAGTTTTCTATTATAAATTTGTGTTTATTGTTTGTTGACATTACTTTTCAATCTATGCAGATCTCTGAAATATAATGATGTCAAACATTTTGGTGTAAAGAATACAGGTTGTCATGCATTGACTTGGTACTCTTCCATGAGGGTGATACCTTAGGGGCAGTTTACATGGCGACACCTGCGACACAAAGACGTAATGACTGTGTTCCGGAGTGGCCTCGCGTGCATATGGTGTCGGCGAAGACGGAAGGCGAAAACGAAAAATTCTGAATCCTGCCTCCAAAGTGGAAGAATCCGATTGCGGGGGATTGAGGGGGGCTTCCTCGGTATGCATAGCAAAGGCTCCCGCGGGGTGAGACCGCGCCGATAACGTCAGCACTCGTACACGTCACATTGGGCGTGCGCAGCGGTGCTACTAAACATTAAAAACAGAAAATATGGTGGAATGTCGACTTTAATTTACTGTTTTAATAATATTTTTTAAATTAAATATGTTGAATGTTTCCATTTTTGTGCCTTTTTGAACAAAAAAAAAAATGCCATTGCTTCGAGTGGGCGGGCGGGCATATTTTTTTCCAGGCTGAGGGAGCTTGGTGGGGTCAAAGTGCATCATTTTCTGTCGCCCTGTAAATCTGCACTGCCCCCTGGGGCCTGGCATGAATACTACATCGTTTTCATGCAGAATTGCGACATTGTTCGAATGGAGACGGGCCCATATAAATGCAAATTTGAACCCAACCTAACCCAATTTTTCGTATTCTCGGAGAGTCACCATGTAAACGGCCCCTTAGTTCAAAGCTTACAAAATCGAGCTAATTAGCACGTGAAAGCCAGTTGTCTACCAATACTCACAAATATAGGTGAGTGTCAACGTCACAAAGGGCCTCTGAAAGAGTTGACAATTTAAAAGAGGTAGCGACTTAATAAATTTATACCTGGCAATACATTCCCGGTTACCAGAGTCAGCTTAAAAAGTAGGAGAAAATTGCTCGTCACCAAGATAAAATATATGTATAATTACGCCATGCACATAAAAATAACGCTCAACATATACTTTATAAAGTGCCTCTTATAGAATTTAGACTGTTGAAAATTCAAAAGGGACCGTTTTTATCATCAACTTACCTCCGAATATACTTGACAGCCAGCCATTCGAATGAATGCGGTGCGCCCTTGTCGAAGCCATGTTTGAAACTTCCCCGCCGGTCCACATCCCGGAAAACCCAGATGTAAAATTGTATAATGGATCCCAATGGGAGTGTCGCGACTCTCTTTATACGGCTCTGCTAGAGCCCTATAATGGTAGTCGTGGATAAACGGCAGATTAAAAGACTCATTTCTCGTCATCTGCGCTTTGCCAAAATGTATAAAGTCGAACCATCTCAAAATTTGATTTTAATTCACATAATAATGCTATTTAAGTTTTTTTCTATCCTGTCATACGCACTCAATCTATTTTCTCAGCTCAATTTTCACGTGTCTGAAGCGAGGTTTGGCAGTGGCTCAGCCGTGCTCAGAGAGGGACACAGGAAGAGAAAGGGGAGGGGTGAGGTGCTTGGTACAAGGTACTGCACGCAGTGCATGCTGAGCACATGCTCCGTCACGTCTGCACAGCCACAGACAGACACAGGAGGAGGAAAGGACGACACACGAACGCGGTTTGTACTACAAACCATCAGAGAAGGTGTTCTCAAAGACTGGACAAATAATTACTGAGAGAAGGAGCCGGATCGGCCCATCCAAGTTGAAGTATTTAGTTTTTTTAAATGCAAATTTAAAATAAAGCAAGGAGTAGCTTATGTTTGTTATAATAAAGCAAGGAGTAGCTTATGTTTGTTTTTTTCGATGCTGCTGTTGCAGTTACTACTCACTATTTTTGTTATGATGCAGCATGTTTGATTGTTGTTAGTTGAAGTTTAATTTTGTTGCTTGTTTATTGTTTGGAGCCTTTTTAATGTTCAATAAAATAAGTAAAAACCCTTTTCTTTGCCTGATAATTGTTGCTATTTGCAGTCAGTAGAGTGCAATATATAGCTCACCATGTCATATATCAAAATATATGCTAAATTTGCCATAAATATTTGAAAGAAAAGCTAAAGTTAAAAGAGCCGTTTGAGAGCCAAAAAGAGCCGGCTCTTTTCACTGAGCCGATCCAAATGAACCAGATCACCGAAAAGAGCCGAAAATCCCATCACTAGTGCACAACCCACATCCTTTCGTTGTGCAACGACCTCATTTCAGATCTTGATCCTGACAATTTGCTCTCAAATTCCATAAAAAAAACTTGATTATTATACACAAGAAAAATTTACAAACAGTTTTACATTGGAAGGCAAGCTGTCCATTTTAATAGTTCGTGGCATGTACAGTAATTTTGATTCCATCAAAGAGTATTTAAAATGTTTTGCTCAGCCATTTGATATTATCTCCAATACTGAAACTTGGTTTAATAATGATAAAGGTATACATTTTGAGGTTGATGAATATGAGTTAAGGTATATGAATAGAGATGATAAAACAGGGGGTGGAGTAGCCTTATACTTTCACAAATCTGTAAAATTCACGGTGTTGTCAAACATGACATTTACAGTCCATGGAATCATGAAATGTTTAACAGTGGAGATTCAAATACAAAAATTGAGTAATATTATTTTGAGCAGTGTTTATCGAAGGCCTGGTTCAAGTATAGAAATGTTTGGTGAACTGATGGAAAAAACATTTTCCACCATGAACCACAAAAAATTATTTGTCTGCGGTGACTTCAATATTGATTTATTAAATCCAGCTAAACTGAAAACCATTGATGATTTTATTGATACCATGTACAGTTTATCACTATACCTGACAATAACTAAACCAAGCAGAATAACATCACACAGTGCTACTGTTATTGATAACATCTTCACTAATACAATGGACAACGGAACCACTCGTGGCCTTTTTGTTTGTGATATCACTGACCACTTGCCTGTGTTTACTCTGTATAACTGTGATCTTAAGAAATCTAAGGAATCTGTTGAAGTGATTCATAAACGCACGAAAAGTGATGATACAATTAATGCTTTTAATAACAGTTTAGCGCTTCAGGATTGGAGAACAGTTTACAGAGAGCCGAGTGTAAATAGTGCTTATAGTAATTTTTTTTGACATATTTACCTCTTTATATAACAAATACTGCCCTGTAAAAGAATATTCTATTAAAGAAAAAAACAGACAAAAAGTCCCTGTCTTACCAAAGGAATAATTAATGCATGCAGAAAAAAAAAAAAAATCTTTACAAAGTATCTATTAAGCTTAAAACAGAAGAATCAGAAATAAGATATGACGTACAGAAACAAATGAACAGAAATTACAAGGGCAAGTAAACAGTTATATTATAGAAAAAAAAAAGAAAATAAAAACAATATGAAAGGAACTTGGGATGTGCTCAGTAATTTAATTAAGAAAGGTCCTACTAAATTGTCATATCCGGATTATTTTATTGGCAAAAATGGCAAACAACATAATATGAACAATATAGTAAATGATTTCAATGATTTTTTAAATTTTTTTTATCGTCAATATTGGCCCAGAGTTGTCTTTTTATATTCCGGATCATGGAGGTGGACAAGGATGTGTAAAAATTGAACCAAATCCATACTCACTCTTCCTCTCAGCAACAGATGAGCAGGAAGTGATTAATACTGTCCTCAAGTGTAAAAGTAAGTGATCTACTGATTGTCATGACATTGACATGACGTATGGCAGCAGGAAGAGATTGATACTGTCCTTAAGTGTAAAAGTAAGCAATCTACTGATTGTCATGACATTGACATGACGTTGGCTAAGAGAGTCATCTTTAATATTTCAAAACCATTAACTTATATCTCCAATTCATCATTTCAAGCTGGGTGTTTTCCTGAACTAACGAAAATTGCAAAAGTTTTACTGTTATTTAAAAGTGGCGGTATAATCTTAACGATTACAGACCAATTTCTCTGTTGCTCCAGTTTTTTTAATTCTTAAATCTTTTGAATTCTATTCTAGAAAAAAATATTGAGACACATAAAATAATAAATGAATGCCAGTATGGCTTTAGAACTGGAAGAACAACCTCTATGGCAATGATTGAAGCAATTGAAGAAATCACAAATGCCCTGGATCAGAAAAAATATATAATTGGTGTTTTCTCTGATCTTAAAAAGGCATTTGATACAATCAGTCACCAAATTCTAATTCATAAACTGGAAAAATATGGAATTCGCGGGGTTGCAGAGGATTGGTTAAAAGGTTATTTAAGCGAAAGGGTGAAGTATGTCAAAATGGGACAGTATACATCAAAACAACTTGGTATTGCCTGTGGTGTTCCTCAGGGGTCTGTGTTGGGGCCAAAACTGTTTATTCTATATATAAATGATATTTTTGATGCATCTCAATCTCTAAAACTTATTTTTATGCAGATGACACCAATGTAATCTATAGTCGTAATACTTACAAGGAGTTGGTAAAGGTAATCAACAATGAGCTAATTTAAATTAAAAAATGGATGGATATAAATAAATTATCGTTCAATTTAAGTAAAACCAAAGCTATGATGTTTGGTAGCTTTAAAACTAATTCTGATTTGCATGTAATTATTGATGGTATCCAAATTGAAAACGTAGATGTGAATACATTTTTGGTTGTCACAACTAACAGTAAACTGACATGGAAACACTACATTAGACATATAAAATCAAAAATTTCCAAGAGTCTCTCAATTTCTTGACGAGAACGCACTCCGCACTTTATACTGCTCTTTGGTACTCCCATACTTCTCATATTGTGTTGAAGTCTGGGGAAACACCTATCAGAGCACGATAAATCCTTTAGTCACCATACAGAAACGGGCCGTGCGGATCATCCACAAGGTTGGGTTTCTGGAGCACACACATACCGGTAATTTGTTTATTTACTCAAAGCTGCTAAAATTTAACATCTTGTAAAGTATAATACCTCAATAATCCTCTATAAAGCATTCAACAAATTATTGCCAATTAAATTGCAAAACCTTTTTACTATTAAAGAGAGAACTCCTAAATTAATAGGATATGGAGACTTTTACAATGACAAAAATTTGAACAACTCGTAAAAGTTTTTGTGTGTCTGTGTGTGGAGTGAAACTTTGGAATAATCTGGGAATGCAACACAAGCAATGCCAAACTATCTACAGATTTAAACGGTTATACAAATGTATGGTCTGGTCAAAGTATACTGATTTAAGGTCTTAATTACATCAATAAGTTGTCTTGGTATGAGTGCTGGTTGTTTCTTACCATAGCTGGTATATTGTCCGTTACCATTGTTGGTATAGTTATTGTTGCCATTTATAATTTGTTTTTCCTGTGTGTGTGGCCTTTACCATAGTTCAGGGGTGTCCAAACGTTTTGCAAAGGGGGCCAGATTTGGTGCGGTAAAAATGTGGGGGGCCGACCTTGGCTGACGTCCTTTACGTAGAACAATATATTTAAGCAAATTCTAGCAAGCCATTCTGTGTGTCACATTTGCTTTATTATTTTTTTTTAATGAATAATTTCAACAATCTCGCAACTAGCCTTCGTGGCGTTCTCTTTCGACTCTCGGGCTCTTGCGAAATACTGGTGCTGTGAAATTAAACTAGCTTCAAGTAGCTTCAATTTCTCACTGCGTATCTTCCCTGTAATCTTCTCGTACATGTCAGCGTGTCTTGTTTGATAATATTGCCTAACATTGAACTCTTTAAAAACAGTGACTGTCTCTGGAAATGAGGCAGACACAGTTGTTACGTATTTTAGTAAAGAAATAGTCCAATTTCCACATATCCTTATCCAGCCGTCGCAATCAACTTTCTTTTTTTTTTCTTTTTATTGTCGCCATTTTTAGAAAATTGGAAGGGTCACACGGGGTAATGTTGCTTAGACTGCTGCTGCCTTTTAGTGGTTAAATTTAGTGTGTAAGCTACTTCATATGCTGGTAGCAGTACTGCTGACCAATTTATTAAGTCTGTGTGCGGGCCAGACGTTATTGATTTTATGACAGAGGCTGGGGGCCGGATAAAATTTGACCACGGACTGCATTTGGCCCCCGGGCCTGACTTTGGACATACCTGCCATGGTTGGTATGGTTTCACTTTCATTTACCATGTTGTTATGAAATTGTTTTTGGTTTGGGTGTTACCTGTGGTAACTTCATCACAAGGGACAACACTTGTTATAAAAATGTATATGTACAAAACTGTTGTAACTGATATTTGGTTACCTACATTTTGGATGGAAGTAGCTAGAATTTTTTTTTTGTTCTTAATTAGATGAGAATAGGGGTGGAATTAAATACATTTTCTTCTTCCCACACCTTTTCTGGCATTTAGTTGATGTTGCTGTGTTACTTAGTTTTGCTTCTCTTTTTGTTATATGAGCTGTATATATTTGCTGTCTTGACAAAGAAAATCATGGCCTGAAATAAATGAATGACATGAAAAATGAAAAAAAATGAAGAACAATCCTGTGCTAAAACCCATTTGACCTCTCTATTTGTCTGTCAGGTCTCTGTAGAAGACAAACAAAACGTTAAATGTGAAAGTATGGAGAATATGACGACAGTGGAAGCTCATCTTGTTTATGGAATTATGCTATGAATTCCTGAGTTCATCATTTTTGTCTGACAACTCCAACAAAGCACTCAAAGCTCGGTGTCTGGACGAATAAGTGAGACTCTCCTACATTGTTCTCAGTGCATAAAATGCACATACATAAATAATGAGAACACTGAAAATTCTCCCTCCTGAATAACTGGTTGCTCTCAGGAGTCAAGCCACATGTTAGGGTTATACTCCCTGTCAAATTTGTCGTTTTCCTTTTACCCATCCACTCAAAAGAACGAATGACTTTCTATGAATGCTTCTTAATCTCTAAGAAGTCTCCGTTTATCAGTGAAACCTCTCTAATTTCTCTAGCACAGCTGCATCTGTTGCCTCTTATCCAATGAATATACCAGGGGCCTTTATCCTAGTGTATTTGATTGAATGTAAAGAAGATGTAAAAAAAAAAAGCATGATAAATAAAAAGAGGCACATTTTAATCGTTCCTATTTGATAATCATTCACTGATTCGTTTCAATTTTAATAAATTGCTCTTTTGAATGCTAATTTTCGAATGATTCAAATGACGCATGTTCAAATGGCTTATTAGCCATTTTATGTATGAAATTGTCACTTCTGTGTTAAATCCCTTCATTTAATTACGCTTCTTGGATAGTTAAAAAAAAGTGACGTGTTATGAGAGTTATATGTGTCAATGAGTGTTGAAATCAAAATCTTTAATGAATGCTGAGCTTTACCTATATTTGGGGATTTCTCCTCATTACAGAAACTATCTTAGAAATGTTTATTTGGAAAATAAAAGTACAGTTTATGGAGAATATTGAAAGCCAATAAAGCTCTATGTTGAAATAAATCACGGCTTATGTGAAACAATCAATCGCCATCTGCAGTTGTTTCATAAGAACATGTAGAGGTAACAGTAGCCACGTTTAAATGCTGACTTTTATTTATACCGATTCAAATCATTCCGCTGTGCTTGGAAGCCATGTTGCAAGTGACGTTACTTACGTCACCAAGTGACGTCACCACGTCAGTACGGAGCATGTGCAGAAAGAACGCAACCAGACACCATTCCGCTTCCCTGTTTACATGATATAATTTTACTTCTAATCGGTTTGGGAAAAGGAATATTCCACCCCTATGAATCGGAATGAAATTCCATTCGGTTTGGGCCTGTTCATTCCGAATGAGGTGTTTATATGGAACACATTTATTCGGTTTGAACATCTAAACCGATTGTAATTGGAATATTTGGCTCCATGTAAACGTGGCAACTGTTGCACAGGAACAACATACTGTATACTTTAAAGCAGTGGTCCCCAACCTGTTTTGCACCAAGAACTGGTGTGAGGTGTGCCTTTTTTCACAGACGGGCAATGTGTGTCAGAAAATTACAGTAAATATAAAATAGTTCGACAGGGCTAAAAACAAACATTAAGGGAAAATGTAACTCACCATATGCTGGATTAAACATTATTTTAACAGCGGGCTCTCCTAAAACTTGACGGCAAATATCCTTGGTCGCAGGCATAATGAGTTCTTCTACAATCGTGAAAGGTTTCTTGGCGTCAGCAATACGGTTTGTCACGAGGTATGATGCTCTCAGTGCATTCGCTTTTGTTGCCTCGTTTGCTTGCTTTTAGCCACATATTATGCAGAATGGACTTGGTTGTAGGCTCCTCTTCTGGCAGGTAGCCTTTTCCCCGTTAAAAAATCTGCCCAAAGACGTCTGTGTTTCAGTTGTCTTTGCTAATGTGTGGGCTTACTATTTCCTGGAACAAATCTGATGTGCCAAGGTCACTACAGAAGAAAAGTTCATACAGATATAAAAATAGATCAGATGTGAATAATCCGATCAAAACAAAGCAAGCCGTCCACCATTGCTGAGGTGTGCTGCCCGCAGCACACAGCCAACAGCAGTTACTGTTTACAGTGACTGACTGGGCAAACACCCCAGTAATGGCAGCCAACCACTAGAGGGCGACACACACAAATCTCTACTCTGATTAGTCACAGGCCAGATTGCAGTCGTTATCAAATGATCGATTATTTTTCTGCGGCACTGTAGCAAATGCACCACGGACCGGTACGGCTTTACAGTAGAGATCCCCAACCACCGAGCCACGGGTTGGTACCAGATGGTGTGCCACTTGGTTCCGGGGCGTAATGGGAAAAAAAAATAGTGCTGTCAAATTTATCGCATTAACGTGCGGTAATTAATTTTTTAAATTAATCACCTTATTGATTAGTTGACGCATTTAACCGATGCGCGAAATGACCCGCTCATGCATTGCCTCAAACAATGCGTGAGCTGAACAATGACGCCGTTGTTTGCACATTGAGAGCTAAGAGGCAGAGAAAGGCAAGTGGACAGAGGCATTCACTGGACCACGCTGTTTATTGGCATAAGCTTCGGCAACTCCTTCACAACAAACATAAGTATAATTTAATGAAAGCACAAAAAAAGTAATATTCCTATCTCTCAAAAAAATAATGTTCACAAAAAGAAAAGAGAAATGGCATTCCCAATCAAAATAGCTATTCAAAATACACATAAAACTTACTCAGACTTTGGTCAAACTCTATTCTATCAAACTCTATTTGGTCAAACATTTTGTTTAGCTCAACAAATACACTGGATGGCAATATTTAGTCACAATAAACAAACTATCAGAGGTCTCGTACGTTGGGAAGCCAGCACTCAAATGACCGTGAAGTACCAGTAAACAGGGACCTACGGCGTCAGTCGAGGGACAAAACACGCTTATTGGTTTGATTTCTAAGTAATTTAGAACTCACTATTGACACCTTAAGGTGTATTTCAATCACTACCTTAAGTCACTGCTCGGCGATGTCAACAATGGCGAGCTACTAGTTTATTTTTTGATTGAAAATGTTTACAAATGTTATTAGAACGAAAACATTAAGAGGGGTTTTAACATAAAATTACTATGAATTGTACTAACATTTATGTTAAGAACTACAAGTCTTTTTATCCGTGGATCCCTTCAACAGAAATAATGTTAATAATATTAATGCCATCTTGTGAGTTTATTGTTATAATAAACAAATACAGTACTTTTGTACAGTATGTTGAATGTATATATCCGTCTTGTGTCTTATCTTTCCATTCCAACAATAATTTACAGAAAAATATGGCCTATTATAGAGATGGTTTGAATTGCAATTAGTTACGATTAATCAATTTTTAAGCTGTGATTAACTCGATTAAAAAGTTTAATCGTTTGACAGCCCTAAAAAAAATACAATTCCGTTTTAAGCCTGAAGCACAGGATGCGCCATTGTTACTCAAGTATGGAGACCGAGAGCCAGCGGCGCACTGCACCTCAGGGTTCCTCTCCAGCCTAATCTGGCAACACTGATGACCTGACGTACTTACTGCACATGTGCTCTTAAATATGGCGGCACACTGTGAGTAGGTTTCAGAAACTCTTGCCTTTTTTCCGTAGCAGTGCCAACGGCGCTTGGTATGCAGTCAGCAGCGATACTGGGTCTTTGGAGTCATGGGCACACTGTGCAAATGGCGCAAAGCTCGTGTGCGCCAGGCATTAAAGGCCTTTTCAGACGAGAGCTAGCAGTGTGCAGCTTGCTGCATAGAAACCCATTCATTGTGTATGATGGAGAGACCATTCCATAAATGCAGTTTTCACCCGTCCGCAGTGATATAAAGTTTTAGGACCACTGCTGTAAAGTATGCTGAGGAGTTACTTTGCTCAAAAGATAGACTTGGCAAGAAATATGGAAGCCATTAGGTTATTAAAAGTCTCATCAGCATAAATGCACTCATTAACTCCATTAAATAAAAAGTTCAAAACCATCCAGCCCTTGTGAGGTGTTGGCTCTATTACATTTTATATCACTCTAAAGAGCCGCTAACTTACCATGTCATTACTATTTCATAATTTACATTAAATATTCACATTCACATTGCTTAAGGAAAGAGGTGCAAGTGTGATAATCAGTGTGCAAAATCATGATGGGATGAACGAACCAAAGCTGTTTTTCTGACTAACCATGGACTACGAGCAATTAAACATAAAACTAAAGGCTCCTGCACCTGTCGAAAAACACATCTTGAGTGAAGGGTTGCTGAAAATAGACCCTTAGAGGCAGAGTAATCTTTGATTTATTTAGTTGGACAACAGGCATTTTTGTATAGTTGAATTACCAATGGAATTTATGTGACGACACCACCAATTTGAATGCATGTGTGCCACTGTAGGGCGGTTATGTACAGAAAATTAAAATAGCAGTTTGAACGACCACACAAAAAGATCCGATATGACAAAAAAAAAATCGTACTTGTGCATCAAGACTTACAGTCTGAACATAGCCTTATGCACATGGTTGTGCATGTCCGTGAAATGACCAAAACCTGATCTTAATTATCACCTTATGCACATGGTTGTGCATGTCCGTGAAATGACCAAAACCTGATCTTAATTACCATTCAGTTAGCAAAGCCCCGTACTGGTCTAGATTTGCCTCACACATAAATTTATTTGTTCTCATCAGGGTTAAAAGTAACCAGAGACTATCCCAAAGGATTTCAATAAGAGGCATGGTACATGATGGACTGGTCACCAGTTGTAGAACAAAGGAACACAAACAATATTCCACACTCAATATTCCACGCTTATGGACAATTTGGTACTGAAAAACCTGGTGAACTCGTTGCCAGCTCAGGAAGGCACAGCGGCGACCAGATGGGCTGAGGACCGATTGCCTGGCAAAGCCAGACTGTTCTCCCTGTATTTTTCAAAGACTGAGATAAAAGTCTGGGGCCCAGTCCATTAACGGCCTCTCGAGCAGGTACAAAATCAATCGACAAATCAGATTTGTTTATTTGCGTGACGTGTTCTTAACGAGCACGGTCACTCTTGCGCGTCGGAAGTCGTCTCCACAACAACACAGATGGTGAACAGGAGAGCCGAGAATATGTTCCAATCCACAGTAAAATCAGTTTTAAATTACCAAAAACACATCGACACAAGTCATTGACGACAGTCTGTCTCGCGCTAGCCATGTTGAATAAACTCCGCTCTCCTCGTATGTCTCCTTCCGCGCGCAAGTCCCTCATCCTGCCCTCGTCGCCTTACTAACGTCACGTTTGCCCGTCGCTGATTGGTCCACTCCGCTGTCTGTTTGCTGTGGCTTGCTCAGCCCTGGAAATTGTATCCGCTGAATGGTGGCCAGACTCAATAGCTGGAACAGCGGTGAGTCTGGTGTACCAGGCAAGAGGACCGATACTTTTGCAGCCACGAACAAGATGTCTTGCAAGTCAGTCTAGAATCGGGGACATAAACGGAATGTTATTCACTGTTGTTTATTGTCCATTTGTAGTTCTCAAAAATCATGGCATGCAGTCACGATAACTTCTGTTTTTGTGAAAAATTTAAGAGAACCTGGTGTTCTGCCGTATGCAGTACTTTTTTTTTTTGATGGGAGATCAAAATCACAAAGTCTATTCTAAAGATTTGCGGCATTAGGTCTGTCAGCAAGTTAGACAGTATGTGTAAAGTTTGTATTCTCTAACACTACGAACAAAAAAATGCCATCGAATTCCTTACGACAGACTCTTTGTCTGATATACAGGAAAAAGGTGAGAACATACATACACAACTCTTTCCAAAACTGCCAGGACTAGAAAAGTCTTGCTGTCGTGTCCCCTCATTATACATCACATAGTCTCGCCTTGCATGCTCTGATTGATGAGTTGATATTGGACTAGAGTGGAAATCCAATTCAAACCAGAGAAGAGCAGACTGACTTGCCATGTACTGTATATTGTACATGGCGAAAGTCAGGTTGGCTTGCTGGGTATGTATATAATAAGGCAAAGTGTGATGTCACACTCTGGCCAATTTCAAAACATACCATTTGCAGTATGAATACACTTGCAGTTCAGTTAAAAAAAAAAAAAAAACACAAATAACTTACTTACCAGGGCACACTCCAATTTCAACCTCCCTTATGGACAAACAGTTCAAAATATTAGAAAATTATTTTAATTGCTTAAAGACTTATCAAGAATCGGCGGGAACACTTTATAAATGAAAATATTGGAAATTATGAAGGGTGCCCAAACTTTTTCATACCACCGAATTAATGCCCTTTCACACTTTCTATCTTCACCTCTTCTGTTTTGTGGAAAATGTATTACCTACAAACTAAATAACATTTTATAATACTGATTTGTGGTCACAAAAGATTGATCCATGCAATTACGTATTCCAATGTTTGAACTCAAAGCATGGATACCCTGCTCTGAAAGTCTCATCTGAATAATTCGCTTATTAAACTTGGTGACTTTAGTGAGTGATTTGTATGAATGACTGAATACAACATGAGACACAATGAGACATGAAAATAGAAAAGGGAAGACTGATTATCAACAAAATGAGACACTGTTGGATTCTTAATTGTGTCACATCGCCTTTAATGGATCTCAAAGTCCCAAAGCACAAATTACATATCTTAACTGCTTTGTTAGAGTGAAAAGAAACCATCTACACAGATGTGCATCATTTACATATGGGGGTGATTAAACTAAGCCTTTCTTTAAAAAATTAAACCCTTGTCTGCATTTAACTTTGACTAGTATAACAGTAATCAGCCAACTGAATTTCACCAAGAAACTGAATAATATTTTCTTCCCTAAAGAAATGTTAAACCAAGTATGAATAATTTATTTGGGAAATATCTCACAGTAATTTTGTCTTCCCAATTTGTGTCTTTGCAAATACCACTGAAGTCTATAATATAAAAGCAAGTTTAAGAGTTGGCATTCACAAAATATGAGTCTTGATTGACCACAGAAACCTGACTGCAAATGACAACATAAACATTAGCAAAGCCTGGAAGGTTGTCTGTCATTCGTAATAAAGACAAATTTATAACACAATCAAAATCTGTTTGCAATTCAGCTCAAGTCATTTTAATTTATTTATTCATGCATATTTTTTCAATGATTTGTCTTATTTTTCAAGATGAGGTAAAGGTTGATCTTAATTATGTAAATTGATTTTGGAGTCATTAGGCCCATGAATTATTCAAACAAAACCCTTTTCATTTGTAAGAGCAAAGTGTAATGAGGGAAAAGTGCTTAAGGATTTCCATTTTTTCTAAGGGTTAGTTCATGTACCAAACCATATCATACTGCTACATATACTGCTAATAATTGTTGATTATCTTGGGATGCTTCAGCAAGGCTATAATCCGGCAGATTGGTCTTTATGAAGAGCTCATGAATCAAGCCAGGCACAAGATTATGCTTGAAGTGTCAGGGAACGGGTGCTGGCAAAGGTAGCAATAACGGTGAGGAAAAGGCAGGTTGGTGGAAGCAACTTGAAATGCTTTAATTGAAGTGAACAAAAACAAAGCAAAACAAAAGACGGGTTTAAAGTAGTGATGGGTCTTACTGCATCGAGGATTCGGAGCGTGGGTCAAGAAATCCTGGAAGTATTAAGTGGAGCGCATATTGATGTGTATGTTCTTTAAGGCGAGTGCCGCCACTGATGACGTTCGAAGCCTCATTAGACCAGGGAGTGGTCCGATAAATGTTGGGATTTAGAATATATAAGTATGGTAATGGAGATGGTCACGATTTATGGGTTTGTATTGGTGATCTAGTTTGTAAGTACAACTACTTTCCTATGGACCCTGTGAGAATGTTTTATCCCTTGTGGGAACATTTTGAGCTGATAAACAGGTGCAAGCAGGTGCATCGCATGCCAAGAAAACTGCCCTCGAAGCCTTCAAGAGAGGACGGAAGCAGCCAGGACTGTTAGCCCGGGCTTTTAGCCTTGTGGTTTTCGTGCTCTCCACCGGGACGGGTTTGAGTTGAGGGGGGCGGATCTCGTCATTGGCGAAGATCAGAATCAGTTACACTGGATACGTTTATAAGGGTAGTTTTCCTCAAAACGATTGAAATCAATCGTATTAAAAGGATTTGACCTATATACATACATTTAAGTAAAGAGATTCACATTCAATCCGTGTTTGCATAGCTCCAGATGAATCCTGTTGTATTGTTTGTTTTGGCATGTGCATGACCTTACTCTCTGCCACTACCTGTAATGTGTAAGATGTGCTTCCTGTTTACCTCTGGAAAGATGGATCCACACTGTGTTATGTTGGAAACGTTTATTGTGTTATGGAAAGGTGTATTTGCATTTCTCTGACAGAGTATTAAGCCTGAGTTATACTCCCGCGTTGCGGTGACGGCGTAGCGACTACGGCGTCATTCGACATTCGATAGTTCTGCGGTGAGGGAACGCGTTGCTCTGTAATTCACCGCCAAGCCACTAGAGGGATGTGGCGCTATGTTTGTACGGTTTTGGGGCATGCTTGTTTACTTCCGCTAGTCGAAGAAAAAATAAACAATGCAAGATGGAACTCTTGAAAGTAAATATTCTGCTCATCAACACTGAATAAATATGGAACATACAAATGTTGACGGGCAGGCGACGCAGAAGACGGTTTCGAGGCGGTCTGGCCGACTTTTGATGCCGCACAGAGAGTTTTAGACTCGGGTGGAGGGAGCTAGCTGTGGTGGCTAGCTTCAAACTGGCGTCGAGCACTGCGTTCAAGGTCTGCAAAGCCCTCCAGCCTGATTTGTTTGCCGTGTCCTACAACCAGCCAGTGGGAAGCCATAGCAGATTTCTGGCGTCTAGGGAACTTCCCAAACTGCGTTGGGAGGCTTGATTTTAAGGTTATCATAAAAAGCACCGAGGCACTCTCAATCAGTGATGATGTATCGTGTGTGTGAACTGTCTGTTATTGAAAATTAAAGATCAAAACAACTCTTGACACCAAATCTGTGCTTTATTCTTTATATACTTGAAGTGTGACACGTAAATAAGTCACAGACTCACAGCAAACATATGTACACAGTAAATGATGAAGTGCACCAACCAAAAATATGACATAAAGTGATAAAAAGTTGGCAGTTTTTGGCCGACTGGGTCACCGCTTCGTGTGGCCACTCGATTCCGACCACCCACGTCTCGGTGGTTCTTCCATTTATTTATTTTTTCGATCGCCGACCTTGCCATTTGGCAATCACAATAATAATTTCTTGACGAGACTTGCTCTTCGATGATACTCCCGTCGGCTTGGTCCATTTTTGCGTGTAGAAAACAATGTTTGATTCTATTGTACAATGGCGGTGTTTTCGCGGTAAACCGGAAACAACAGTCTGAGCGGACCAATCACAGTCCGTTTTCGCTACGTCATACGCGTCTACGTGACGCGAAGGTTACAAAAATCGAGAGGTGCGCGTCAGGCTACGGCGTAGGGTCGTAACTCGATTCTTCCTTGACGGCGTAGGTCTGACGCGGAAGTATAACTCAGGCTTTAGAGCCAAATTAAGAAAAAAAAAGACTACAGACTATTGCTGAGAGGAAAAAAAAAGTCGTATTATTAAGTAGCGGTAATGCACCTGAAAAAGCCACAACTCACTTTACGTACATGTCACTTAGCTGGGAGCTATGACGAACATGAGTATAAATATTTCTATTGATGATGATTTTATGTAGATGAGCCAAAAGATAAAGGATTTCCTTATTTACGAAGCAAATTCTAAAATAGACTCTGGAGATGTAAAATATTATTCAATATTACTATTACGTCACTTACGTGAAATTACTATTAGCTATGATGAAGTATTTGTTTAAATCATTCTATTGATAATAATTTGATGTAGATGAGCCAAAATATTAAGGATTTCCTTATTTGTAAAAATGATTCTAAAACACAAGATGCTTTGAATATTGTGGATTTTAACAGGAGGCTGCAACGCGCTGCGTAAATTACATAATTGCTTATTAAGATTCATTAGATTTCTAATGTTAGTAATACTAAGAGAAACACATTTGTACTAGTGGTATGAGAAAAAAAGTCAAACTGTTACTATGAGAAATTAATTATTATTACATACTGTAGGGGTAATGGAGCTGAAAAGCTGCTATGCACTTTATGTAGCTCCCAGCAAAGGTACATGTACGTAGAGTGTGCATAGGCCTATTAAGCTTCATTACCTCTTCATTACCTTTTTACTCGTAGAAATAGTACAACTTTAATCTTATAGTCCTGTTTTCGTTATTTAGCCCTAATGATCCGTCTTACAGTGGAGCAAATAAGTATTTAGTTAACCACCAATTGTGCAAGTTCTCCTACTTGAAAAGATCAGAGAGGCCTGTAATTGTCAACATGGGTAAACCTCAACCATGAGAGACAGATTGTGAAAAAAACCCAAAAAAAACAGAAAATAACATTTTTAGATTTTTAAAGAATTTACTTCCAAATTAGAGTGGAAAATAAGTATTTGGTCACCTACAAACAAGCAGGATTTCTGGCTGTCAAAGAGGTCTAACTTCTTCTAACGAGGTCTAACGAGGCTTCACTCCACTGTATTAATGGCACCTGTTTTAACTCATTATCGGTATAAAAGACACCTGTCCACAAGCTCAGTCAGTCACACTCCAAACTCCACTATGGCCAAGACCAAAGAGCTGTCGAAGGACACCAGAGACAAAATTGTAGACTTGCACCAGGCTAGGAAGACTGAATCTGCAATAGGTAAAACACTTGGTGTAAAGAAATCAACTTTGGGAGCAATTATTAGAAAATGGAAGACATCCAAGACCATTGATAATCTCCCTCGACCAGGGGCTCCATGCAAGATCTCACCCCGTGGCATCAAAATGATAACAAGAATGGTGAGCAAAAAATCCCAGAACCAGGGGGAGACCTAGTGAATCACCTACAGAGAGCTGGGACCACAGTAACAAAGGCTACTATCAGTAACACATTGCGCGGCCAGGGACTCAAATCCTGCACTGCCAGACGTGTCCCCCTGCTGAAGAAAGTGCACGTCCAGGCCCGTCTGCAGTTCGCTAGAGAGCATTTGGATGATCCAGAGGAGGACTGGGAGAATGTGTTATGGTCAGATGAAACCAAAATAGAACTTTTTGGTAGAAACACAGGTTCTCGTGTTTGGATGAGAAAGACTACTGAATTGCATCTGAAGAATACCATACCCACTGTGACGTATGGGGGTGGAAACATCATGCTTTGGGGCTGTTTTTCTGCAAAGGGACCACGATGACTGATCTGTGTAAAGGAAAGTATGAATGGGGCCATGCATACAGAGATTTTGAGTGAAAATCTCCTTCCATCAGCAAGGGCATTGAAGATGAGATGTGGCTGGGTCTTTCAGCATCACATTGATCCCAAACACACAGCCAGGGCAACAAAGGAGTGGCTTCAGAAGAAGCATTTCAAGTTCCTGGAGTGGCCTAGCCAGTCTTCAGATCTCAACCCCATAGAAAATCTGTGGAGGGAGTTGAAAGTCCATGTTGCCCAACGACAGCCCCCAAACATCACTGCTCTAGAAGAGACCTGCATGGAGGAATGGGCCAAAATACCAGCAACAGTGTTTGAAAAGCTTGTGAAGAGTTACAGAAAACGTTTGGCCTCCGTTATTGCCAACAAAGGGTACATAACAAAGTATTGAGATGAACTTTTGGTATAGACCAAATACTTATTTTCCACCATGATTTGCAAATAAATTGTTTAAAAATTAAATAATGTGATTTTTATTCCACAGTCTCTCATGGTTGAGGTTTACCCATGTTGACAATTACAGGCCTCTCTAATATTTTCAAGTGGGAGAACTTGCACAATTAGTGGTTGACTAAGTACTTATTTGCCTCCTTACCTCTCTATCAACACAATCCGCTCCACTCAGCAGTATACATGGGGCATGGCACCTGTTACAATCCTATCCAAAATACAATACGATCGGGTGAATCTGATTGGCCGCTAAATTCTTTATATGAGACATTTTTAATCGTATTGGCCTTTCAATCGGATTAAAAACAGGATTTTTGGATTTATGTAAATGCACCCATTGATCTCTCCCAATTAGATAAGTTTAGAATCGATAATAATGAATATTTTACATTTTTGTAAATAATATTCCACTTGTTTTCTTCTAATCCAAGGTGACATATTTTTTGTGTACCAAATAATTGGTGCACCATTCTGAAGTAACTGGGGGAGGAACAGGAAATAGAAATACACTTTCTTAAAAGCTGGAGAGATTGTGTCCAGATTGTGTCTGCCACTGTTGAGAAATTAATGTTTTTTTAAAAAAACAAATAAAGAGACAAGCACTTAATTGTTCCATCTTTCTCCAATCTTGTAAAAACACTGTAACACTCAACGTATATGTCATGTCCTATTGAATTTTATTCAGTCTTTAACTGAAATGATACTAGTGATGTAAGCATATTCTTATACTCATACTCTACTTTATATTTACCCAGTTTTTAAATATTTAATAGATGAATGATCCATACTCAGTGTTTTTATCTGTCGGATTTCCATGCACAAAGAGGCTTCACAAACAGTTCAAATGTCAGTAAAGGTTTTGACCAGCAGCTTTGGAGGTGGACATGAAGCCTCAAGAAATGAACCTTTTCTCTTCTTTCTGGGCAGAGGCCCAAACAAAGTAGTGATAGCAGCTTGAAACTGAATCTTTAAAACGTGCTCCAAACTGGTGACGCAAATTTTTATTGTACCGCTGCGCCAAATCACATGACATATGAAACAGGAACTGTTTTGTTTCCTAAATGAAACAACCCTATTGGTTCATGGTCCAATCAGGTGAGCCACTGACAATGGCAGTCTCGATTCCGACAGGTGACTGGCTGAGACAATTACCTTATTACTTCATAACCGCGCAAAATAATGTAAAATTTGCGGGCTGTTTTCATTGTGATCGTGTGCCTTGTTGCAGTTTAGTTGTTGAGAAACCCATTTAGTTTGATCATTTAGGAGCAAGCTCAGAGGAGAGGTCGATCTGAAATGTGGGAACACAATATTCTGATCGCTACTGATAAGGTACGTGAGCTGTCTATTAATACGCAACATAGGAAATGTACTTTTAAAAAGTTACAGAGCTAACAAAAGTAAAGTTCAGTATAGATACCCTTGACAGAGATGTTTCAGATATGACAATGGAGGTGCAGCGATACTTTACTGATCCACCACTGGGAATAGCACAAAACTTAAAGCAATACTGTTGTGGGGAAATGGGTCCTGCAATAGCACTTTATTTTGTAATGGTCTTTTCAATTTTGTCCTGAAAGATTTTCCTTCTTTTTTTTTTTTTTCTTTTTTTTTTTAACTGTTTGGTATTAAAATTAGATGAAATATTAATAAATGCTCATGTGTCTATTTGAGTCGGTCAATCACTGAAATCTATTTATTAAAAGATAAAAAGAAAAAAAAAAGGGGGGTGGCAAAAAGTGTTGCGATAAACTGCAATCAATTGTGATTAAATTAGGGCTGTCAAACGATTAAAATTTTTAATCGAGTTAATCACAGCTTAAAAAATAAATAATCGTAATTAATTCCAATTCAAACCATCTCTAAAACATGCCATATTTTTCTGTAAATTATTGTTGGAATGGAAAGACACAAGACAGAGTTATATATTAAACATACTGTACATAAGTACTGTATTTGTTTATTATAACAATAAATCCACAAGATTCCATTAACATTAACATTCCTCCTGTTGAAGGGATCCAAGGATAGAGAGACTTGTAATTCTTAAAAAATAAATGTTAGTACAAGTGTCAGAAAATAAAAAACTGTAATAAAACACAACCAGTATTCCATTTCAAGGACAGTTGCAAGGAGAAAAAGCTCACTCAAATCAGGAATTACTCGAGTTCCATTTTTAACGTGGCACGGGGATCATCTCCAACTCTCCTCTGCCCGTGCATGCTTTTTATTAGGTAAAATCACATGATAACAGAATATTCAAAAAGTGAGTACATGGCATGCAGTGATTGATTAGTTCAGAATAGCAATAGTTTAGGAAGTGCCTTATTTGGTGTTGTTTAAACGATACCTAAGAAAAACGAGAATGAAACTGAAGTATCAACTCTGGTGTTTTTCTCCAGGTACCCTGTTTTTTTCCACATCGCAAAAACATGCATGGTGGGCTGACTGACAAACTCAAATCAGCAGGCAACCATTTTAAGATGTACTGAGCCTGCTGCCCATAGTTAGCTGGAATAGGCTCCGGCACCCCTGTGACCCTCATGAGGATAAGCAGAATGGAAGAAGATTCTATATTATATATATATATATATACAGTGCCTTGCAAAAGTATTCGGCCCCCTTGAACCTTGCAACCTTTCGCCACATTTCAGGCTTCAAACATAAAGATATAAAATTTTAATTTTTTGTCAAGAATCAACAACAAGTGGGACACAATCGTGAAGTGGAACAAAATTTATTGGATAATTTAAACTTTTTTAACAAATAAAAAACTGAAAAGTGGGGCGTGCAATATTATTTGGCCCCCTTGCGTTAATACTTTGTAGCGCCACCTTTTGCTCCAATTACAGCTGCAAGTCGCTTGGGGTATGTTTCTATCAGTTTTGCACATCGAGAGACTGACATTCTTGCCCATTCTTCCTTGCAAAACAACTCGAGCTCAGTGAGGTTGGATGGAGAGTGTTTGTGAACAGCAGTCTTCAGCTCTTTCCACAGATTCTCGATTGGATTCAGGTCTGGACTTTGACTTGGCCATTCTAACACCTGGATACGTTTATTTTTGAACCATTCCATTGTAGATTTGGCTATATGTTTTGGATCATTGTCCTGTTGGAAGATAAATCTCCGTCCCAGTCTCAGGTCTTGTGCAGATACCAACAGGTTTTCTTCCGGAATGTTCCTGTATTTGGCTGCATCCATCTTCCCGTCAATTTTAACCATCTTCCCTGTCCCTGCTGAAGAAAAGCAGGCCCAAACCATGATGCTGCCACCACCATGTTTGACAGTGGGGATGGTGTGTTCAGGGTGATGAGCTGTGTTGCTTTTACGCCAAACATATCGTTTTGCATTGTGGCCAAAAAGTTCAATTTTGGTTTCATCTGACCAGAGCACCTTCTTCCACATGTTTGGTGTGTCTCCCAGGTGGCTTGTGGCAAACTTTAAACGAGACTTTTTATGGATGTCTTTGAGAAATGGTTTTCTTCTTGCCACTCTTCCATAAAGGCCAGATTTGTGTAGTGTACGACTGATTGTTGTCCTATGGACAGACTCTCCCACCTCATCTGTAGATCTCTGCAGTTCATCCAGAGTGATCATGGGCCTCTTGGCTGCATCTCTGATCAGTTTTCTCCTTCTTTGAGAAGAAAGTTTGGAAGGACGGCCGGGTCTTGGTAGATTTGCAGTGGTCTGATGCTCCTTCCATTTCAATATGATGGCTTGCACAGTGCTCCTTGAGAGGTTTAAAGCTTGGGAAATTTTTTTGTATCCAAATCCGGCTTTAAACTTCTCCACAACAGTATCTCGGACCTGCCTGGTGTGTTCCTTGGTTTTCATAATGCTCTCTGCACTTTAAACAGAACCCTGAGACTATCACAGGGCAGGTGCATTTATACGGAGACTTGATTACACACATTTGGATTCTATTTATCATCATCGGTCATTTAGGACAACATCGGATCATTCAGAGATCCTCACTGAACTTCTGGAGTGAGTTTGCTGCACTGAAAGTAAAGGGGCCGAATAATATTGCACGCCCCACTTTTCAGTTTTTTATTTGTTAAAAAAGTTTAAATTATCCAATAAATGTTGTTCCACTTCACGATTGTGTCCCACTTGTTGTTGATTCTTGACAAAAAAATTAAATTTCATATCTTTATGTTTGAAGCCTGAAATGTGGCGAAAGGTTGCAAGATTCAAGGGGGCCGAATACTTTTGCAAGGCACTGTATATATATATATATATGTATATATATATATATATGTAACATACACATCCGCACGCACACACGTGTCTGTGTCTTAACGTGGGGGTCAACTGTTCAATTCCCCGTCTGACTGCCTGCTAAGTGTACTTGGACGCCTAACATTAAATTGCTCCCAGTGGGCATGGCAGAAGGACAGTCCACTGGTGTGTGAATGGAAGAATGTGAGCCTCAGTAAAGTTTTTTGGGGCACTGTAGTCACGTAGAGAAAAATGCAATTTCAGTCGTTTTCATTAACCATCGTCTGTCGCACATAGTACAAATACAGTGGTATGAAAAAGTATCTGAACCTTTTGGAATTTTTCACATTTCTGCATAAAATCACCTTCAAATGTGTATCTTTGTTAAAATCACACAGATGGTAAAACTGTCTGCTTTAAAGTGATCCTCTAGTTTTAAGACAAGTAATTCTTAAAAGATACATCTTAGTATGAGTTATAATAATTTGACATTAAATCCCTCTTAATGTTTTCGTTTTAATAAAATTTGTAAAATTATTTTAACTGATTGTTCGCCATGGTTGTTGACGTCGCAGTGCTGTGACGTCACAAATCCCGCTGCTGGACTTCAGCGTGTCATTCATTAGCAACATCTCGTCGGTTCGTCCCTTCCAATTTGAACCAGAGCGGAAAAGTGAACAGCAGGACAGCACTGTCGGTCGTTCCCAAGACGAGCAGCAAAGGCGAAATGCAGAGCAAGAAATACCTGATGAGGCAAGAGTTGGGCTAAACTTCTGGTGTACTTGTGGCAAGTGCATCTCGATGACAACGGAGCGAGAGAGCGTATGTTGTCGAGAACTCAGGTTTTTGTAAGCAGATCTTCAAGGTGAGTTATTGCGTCATCAAAGTCATTCCAATATAATTTTGTAGATTGTTAGCATCCAGAGCTGTCGTATGCTTTACATACAGTACAGGCCAAAACACCTTGGCATTCGTGCCTTTTTATTTTCTTGACCATTGACATTATAAACTCTCACTGAAGGCAATAAAACGATGAATGTGTGGCGAGCTAGGGAAGGAGGCGGAGTATCAAACCACGGCGCTAATCTGCGTTGTTGTATTGACATTTAGGCTGCAAGAAATAGCAATGTCTGTCTGGCATGCGACCCGCGGAAGGTAACAGTTATTTCCAGCTGTTCCCTTCACAAAGTACCCCCCCCCCCCCAACCACACAACGTGCTAACATAATTTCCGCCGGTGAATTCTGTTATAACTTGCTACAAATGCACACGTGTGTATTGTGTATTTAGAAAAAAGGTGAAATAACTAAAAACGTGTAATATTCTAGTATCTTCAAAGTAGCCACCCTTTTCTCTGATTACTGTTTGGCACTCTTGCCATTCTCGCGATGAGCTTTCAGAGGGAGTCCCCTAAAATGGATTTTGACTTCACATGTATGCCATTCCGGCGATGAGAATTTATTGCTTTATGAATGGGGTTGGGACATTTGTGTTGCATTGAATGAATTGCATTGGACGTGCTTTGATCAGTTTGAGTGGCAGCATCACTCATATTAGCTGAATACTGAACACACACACTTACTGCCTGATGAACTGACAGTAGAGGTGAATTATTAGCTTCCTCTGTGACTAGCGGTACACCCGAAGGTTCGCCTCCCGCTGTAGCGACAGGAGCGGCTTGGGTGCTTAGGAGGGCGGCCAGAGTGTCTCGTCCGTCTCGCTTCATTGCGCGCATTTCACTCGATATCCGAGCAGGCTGAGGCTTCTTGTGCGGGAAAATAGTTGGAACAGCATTTGGTTTTAGTCTGCGCTTATTTCTAGCCGCTCCGGTGAGCTCTTTCATTAGTTGTCATCTACTAAAATCCTCAAACGCGGTAGGAGAAAAATGGCGACAACAAAGCCTTGGTTGTTTGGGAAGATTTGCTTGTCTACAGGCATTTTCCCAAACCTTTCTCCTCTTCTTGTCAACAGGAAATTTGTGGAGACTCGCATCACTCTCCTTGTTTCCATTTGACTCGAAATTGCATCCATAAGCAGCACATCGTGGCATTTTACTTCGCGAGTTAAGCCAGTAATACACAGTTGTTGTACACACGCTACACGATTGGAAAAATATCATCTACGTCATCACTCCGCGCCCGCAGAACATGGCGCCAACTATCGGTCAAAATATGCACTAAATATTATAAAATATTTCCATTGATTTAACATTTTATGTGTTTCTAAAGACATATTCTAATACAAGAGAACAATTGTGGTTTATTAGAGCCTACATGTCTTTAAAATCGAGGATCACTTTAAGTAAAACCACCGAAACATTTATAGGTTTTCATATTTTGATGAGGATAGTATGCAAACAATAACAGAAGGGAGAAAATAAGTAAGTGAACCACCAGATTTAATATTTTTACCCCCCGGCAGCGATAACTTAATCAGACACTTCCTGTAGCTGCAAATCTTACTTACTTCTTACTTCTGTGTTTTGGATCAATGTCTTGTTGCAGCATCCATCCTCTTTTTAGCTTCAACTGTCTGACAGACGGCCTCAGGTGAAGCTTTTGAATTCATTCTTCCATTAATGATTTGTTGTCCATGCCCTGGGGCAACAAAACCCCCCAAATCATGATGCTCCATCCACCATGCTTCACGGTGGGGATGAGGTGTTGATGTTGTTGAGCTGTTCCATTTGTCCTTGACACATGACGTATGTGTCACTCCCAAAACGTCTGTGGAATGTTCAAGTGCCTTTTTGCCAACATTAAATGAGCAACAATGTTTTTTTGTTTGTTTTTTTTTAGACAGCAGTAGCTTCCTCCATGGAGTCCTCCCATGAATACCCTTCTTGGGAATAGTTTTACACATAGTTGATGTGTGCACAGAGATATTGGACTGTGCCAGTGATTTCTGTGAGTCTTTAGCAGACACTCTAGGGTTCTTTTTTTACCTCTCTAAGTATTCTGCACTGAACTCTTGGCGTCATCTTCGGTGGACGGCCACTCCTTGGGAGAGAAGCAACAGTGCCAAACTCTCTCCATTTGTAGACAACTTCTCTTACTGTCGACTGATGAACATCCAGACTTTTAAAGATGGTTTTGTATCCTTTTCCAGCTTCATACAAATCAACAGCCTTTGATCGCAGGTCTTCAGACAGCTTTTGTGACCAAGCCATGATGCCCATCAGACAATGCCTTTCATCAAGACATTTCTTACCAGGTGTGTGTTTTATAGGAGGCAGGGCAGCTTTAAATCACTCGTCAATGATTGACACCTGACTTAAAATGTTTGGTAAAAAATGGTTTCAATTGCTATTGAACCCTTTAACACCTAAGCCTATTTTGGCCGAATTTGCATGCCTTTGATGTTGCCTTTATATTTCAAAGAAAAAATTGTTCACAATGGCCAAGTTGGGTCCCTTTTTTCAGGATACCTTGAACTTCATGTCCAAACTATTGTTTTCTTCACTGACCAACTTTAATCCACATTTTGGACCCAAAAAGACAAAAAAATCCCAAAATCTTTTTTCAAAATCTGTAATGTTGAAGTCCGACTGACAACCAAACATGCTCGACCAACCGTTTTGAAGCTTGATAATATTTATTTAACTTGCTAGGATAAACATTCAATAGAAAATAGAAAAAAAATAAGATTGAATAGTTTTATGTTTGACAATTCAACACAAACAGCAGCTATGGTTATAGGCGTTTTTGGCCTTCACACATATGTTACGGGTCCCAAAGCAGTTAAGGAAAGGAGACGCGAACCGGTCTGCTCTCATCCCAAGTTTCCTCTCTTTATTACAAAATTGTCACTTTTTAAGTGCATGTCAAAAATCAAAATTATTTTCATCTAATTTCTAAATTCCTCACAAAATAAAATATCATTGCTATCATTTAAGGGTTTTATGTAACTCAGAGTTACATGTTCCTGTGTGATATCACATCAACTAAATAAATGAGGCATGTAAAACAAACATACTTTTACGAAAGGCATTATGCTGGCAAGTTTTCTTTTTTTTTTTTTTCTATGAACAATGACTGTTAAAAAAAAATCCTTTTTTTTCACATAACATATCAGCACATGCACATTACACACATTAACAATCGTTATGAAGGATTCAAGTCGGGGGTGGAAATATAGTTCGCTCCATAACATTGTGTTCAACAATGGACTTTAGCCGTTAGCTAGCGCGCAGCTAACATTAGCGTGAAGCGGCATGCAATGTTAAAAGTCGAGTTAGCTCAATAGGGAATGGGACGTACTACGTCATTGTTTGGACGCGCCTCCATGCTGGCAATATGATTCACTTCCGGGCCGGCAGAGTCAATGCGGATTGTAACGTGTGGTAGTGCTAAGCTAACTCTTTCGGTGTTTTAGAAAGAAAATATGGGTGCTTATTGTTGCATTACCGGGTGCAACAGCGTCTCCTACGACAAAAAAAGGGGTTAGGAAAAATGGACTCACTTTTCACCGTTTTCCTGCATGGAGGACCAAATATCAGATCACGAAGGTACGACGGATGGCTGGATTGCAGCGGTTTGTCGGAAAAGCATTTATGATCATATTTCTGCTGGAATGAGAGTGTGTTCCTGTCATCTTTACTCTTGTAAGTTGAACGCTTTATCCACTTTTGGTTTCAATACGTTTTTGTTTTTTTACACCGTTGTGTAAATCTGCCTCGGTAGCAATGCTCGCCTACTACGACTCACCTACCTGTTGTGTTCCTAGGTAAACCTGCTGACAACACATCCCGATTGGTCACCATCTCTCTTCTTGGATCATTTGACAAAGAAAATTTGTTCAATGGAGTGGTTCCATTTGTCCTGTGTCGGACTCAAACAAGCCCCTGCAGCAGACGCCATCTGGGTTTGCCCTTCTCGTCGATGAACTGCGGGCTTTTAACTTGTGAAAATGCAAGAACTTTAATGCACATACTGGACTGTCTCAGAAAATTAGAATACACAATATTCTAATTTTCTGAGACAGTCCTGTACATTAATCCACCATTTAAAGCAGGGGTGTCCAAACTTTTTGCAAAGGGGACCAGATTTGGCGTGGTAAAAATGTGGGGGGCCGACCTTGGCTGACGTCCTTTACATAGAACAATATACAGGACTGTCTCAGAAAATTAGAATATTGTGTATTCTAATTTTCTGAGACAGTCCAGTATTTATTCTGCCTGGCTATTTAACTATGACCAGTGACGTTTTTTTTTTTTTTTTTTTTTTTTTTTTTTAAAACACTTTGACAAAGACACGTTTCATTGTAATGTTGAATTTATATATTGTATTATTATTTTTAAATTATAATATTCTTATTTGCACTTATGTAGACTTTAGACTGTCAATTCAAATAGTGTTGGAAAAGTTGCAATACCTAAAATAGAAATGCAAGAACTGTAAAGTACTTATTTATACACCTTTATTTACCTAAGGCCACTGGATGTTTTTTAACTGCTTTGAAAAATACAGGTTTTGTTGTGATCTTGTATTTATATAGTGTATAGCTTTTTATAATGTATTATGTATTATAATATTTGCTGCCCCCTGCCAGAGTGTGGGCCATTTTGTACTAAAAGGATTTTAAACTGTCAGTTCAAATACTGTGTTGGAGACTAGTACTTGCAATACTTAAAATGGAAATGCAACAACTTTAAAGAACATATTTATCCTGTCTGGCAATTTACCCAAGGCCAGTAAATAGTGTTTTAAACTGCTTTGACAAAGACACGTTTATTGTGATCTTGTATTTGTGTATTACTTATAATTATATAATATTTGCTGCCACCGTCAGAGGGCGGGCCTTGTTTGCACTAATTTAAAGATTTTAAACTGTCAATTCAAATATCGTATTGGAGAAATTGCATTACTTGAAATAAATCTATTGCAACTTATCAGTCCCAGTTCTTGTCTACAACACTGTCCAAAAATTGTCAATGCATATTCCAAATAGAATAACAAAATTAAGTCACCTGACTTTGTAATTATTACACCTGTTTATTATGAAGACCTGAAGTAAACAACAAGCAGTTACAGTTTGTCAAGAAGTTGTTCAAGTCATGTTTTGGTATTCATATTTTATTGACTTTTCACAACAACACTTGGGATCGTGTTTGTAAGAGCAGAGCAAACTGAAGTTTCAGCGTGCACTCTTCGCCTTTCCAACCTCTCATAACGCTCCGATGTGGTGCGCTTGACCTCAGAATAACCCAAGAAGAGATATGGTGACCAATCGGGATGTGTTGTCAGCATTTCATATGCAGGTTTTCCTAGTAACACAACAGGTAGGTGAGGAGGAGGAGAAGGTTAGCATTTCTACCGAGGCAGATTTACACAACAGTAAAAAAAACAAAAAAAAAAAAAACGTATTGAAACCAAAACTGATAAATCGTTCAACTTACAAGAGTAGAGATGAGGGGAATACACTCTCATTCAGGCATGAAAATGGGTCAGGGGTTAAAAAGGTGAGAAGGGTGTGGAGGAAATATGTTCCAGTACACTGTATTGTACACCCCAAAAAAATATTGAGCTCTGTCGACCCACACTGTGTTTCAGCAGGGCCATGCAGAGACCGGTGCAGGGGTGGGTGCTCGTAGATCAAAAGGGGCACATGAACAAGTATTTAATACACCTTAAAACAACATAACTTAAATTTTAACCAGCTTTAGATAATAATTGGCTGCGACTGTGACATACTTTAATTGGGAGGGGGCAACAGTGAATAGAAATCAAAACTGTCATCAACACTTTCTGGCTGTGACTCAGTCAGTCTGCCTCTTTTCTTCCTTCAACCTCTGCATTAAAACTTCCTTCCTCAACTTGTTCATCTGAGAACAAACCACATCAGATGGTCAATGAGCCACCAACAGCACAGTTTTCTTAAAACTATTATTTCATTATTATCCATACTTAACAACTCTAGCACCTAATGATTAATAAAGCAATGACATAAAAATCTTATAGAAAAATAACATTGTAATTGTGTTTATAATTGGATTTAATACCCGACTATCCTTGCAAACTTGTTCTTACCAGGTCTGCTATTCACCCAGCTGATGAGGTATCCACTGCCTTTAGCAGCCTCATCTAACTCCTTTTTTTTATCCCTCAATCTCCCTTCCCTACGACGCATGTCTATGTAATGAAATATAAATATTGAAAAAAACAAACAGACTCCCCGGTGGCTTTTAGTTTTAAAGCTCTTAATTTCTTTCTCACTCAATAACGATGGAGTTAGATTTGTGTTTTTATTATTCAATCAAAAAACAAAGTTACTTCTATCAAAAACAAAGTTGCTTCAATCAAAATACAGTATATACTTTTAATCCCAAAAAGTAGCTTCAATAAAAAAAAAAAAATGTTTTTGATTGCAATAATAAATTTGAGACAAAAAAAGCATTTAAAAACTATTTTTCATGATTGAAACAAATTTTTCCATTTAAGTAATGTTTTGCGTTTGGGCCACATTTTGGCTAGGACATTTGTGTCTTTATTATTCAATCAAATAAGTTGCTTCAAACAAAAAAATATATATAAAAAGAAAAACTGCACATGTGCCAATCACTGTTTACCAAAGCCTGAGAGGGTTTGAGTAGACTCACTATGAAGCTTTTAATAAAGCCAAGCATTTTCTAACTACTTTATTCTTGTTTAAAAATAATTCGGTGGGGCAGTAACATGTTTAAAACTTATCATAATTCTTACATTTTGAAGTGCTTGAAAACCATTTATAAATGATGAAAAGTGAAAAAACATGTCTTATATATATGTATCTTTTTTCCAATGTAAAATCTGAATAAATGCATTGAACACGCACAAAAAAAAGGGGGGGGGGGCGCTACTTCGCGGTTTTCACTTATTGCGGCGGGTTCTGGTCCCCATTAACCGCGAAAAACGAGGGATCCCTGTATTTCTGAAAAGCTTTAAGAAGCAGGACTCATTCCCACCACTCGTCGGGCCGCTGTTGTGCCGACACCGGCCGTCAGCTCAAATCCAAGCCGAAAATAACGCGTCTCCGGCGGACGACGGGAGCGATGTGAGGCGCCCCCTCCATCCGAGAGCATGCCGCTTAATTTGACTCAACAGTGTGTTTCTTCGTTTATATTACCGCTAAATACACAAGCTTGACGCCAATTTAACGGGAGCTATTTTTTTTCATGGGAGATTTGGCTAGCTCTGGCAGTGTTCAACGCAAACTGCAACGAATGGCAGTAACTTTTTTATATCGCAAAATGTGAAAACGATTAAAACCATTACTCACCAAATTCAATCTGCTGGCAAATACAGGCAAGTGTGTATGCTGCGCTCTGGTCTGCCCCGATGTGGATAAGGCCTGCTTTTTGTTTTCGCTGCTTTGCAATCCAACCGAAGGCTCTCCGAGCACTCCATGTACACGCGTAAGGAGTGCGCGCGTTTGGAATAATGGAACGCAGCTTGGGCCGATGATTGGTTCTCGTCAGCGAAGCATCTAGAAGGATTTGCTGACTGTGTTCTTAAGTGCTCAGTTTACGTACTAAGTTAATCACATGATGATAATAATAATAATTAAATAAAACCTCCCGACCCCCCCCCCTCCTCCTCCCAAAAAGAATTTCTCCTCGGATCTACGCAATTCACGTAGGTCGCCCTTTTTGACTTCAAAACGGCGAATTTCGCCGAAAGGTGAGAGATTTTCATGCCTGCTCATTCAAGCAGAAATATGGTCAAGAGAAATGCTTTTCCAACGAACCGCTGCGCCCCAGCCATCCGTCGTGCCTTCGTGATCTGATATTTGGTCCTCCATGCAGGAAAACGGTGAAAAGAGTCCAGTTTTCCTCGCCCTTTTTTTAGTCGTAGGAGAAGCTGTTGCACCCGGTAACACAACAATACACACCCATAATTTCTTTCTAAAACACCGAAAGAGTTAGCTTAGCACGACCACACGTTACAATCCGCATTGAGTCTGCCGGCCCGGAAGTGAATCATATTGCCAGCATGGAGGCGCGTCCAAACAATGATGTAGTACGTCCCATTCCCTATTGCTGTGTCCAGCGCTATAACTCTGCTGCACTCAGTGAACTCTCGTGCACTCTCTAATGAGCCGGAACGCGCGCGGCTCTTTATAGTGTCTCTGTCACGTGACTGTATCGTAGCCGGTAACGCGCTCGGCCAAACAGACACACAAGTACTGTGGGTGAATTATGTCAAACAAAGGGTCACCACAAGCGCTTGAATTCACTTCTAAAGTTCGCTATAAAAACGCAACTCTTTCTCACATGAACAATATTCCCGGTCGCCGACTTCAATTCCCAGCCACCCTCTCCTGGAAGAGCCAGTCACGCACAGTCACCGCCTTGGTGGACTGTGGCTCAGATGAGAACTTTATCGATCGAGAACTGGTCCATCAGTTGGGGCTTGCGACACATCTTCTCTTGGCACCTTTACAAACCACCGCTTTGGACGGCCGAGTCCTGTTCCAGGTGACTCATCAGACAGACGCCATCAACCTCCTCACATCAGATAATCACCGGGAGGTGACCCCTTTCCTCGTTTTCAAGAGCCCTCGCACCCCCCTCGTCCTCGGGCTGCTGTGGTTGAGGAGACACAATCCGTCCATTGACTGGTCCCACCCCAAAATAACAGCCTGGAGCCCGTATTGCCATGCTCACTGTCTCAAATCCTCCCTGACGTCGTCCTGCCCTGTCCGGGAAGCTGAGCAACCCGGCCTCTCGGCGGTACCGGAGTGTTACCATGATCTCGGGCAGGTCTTCAGTCAGGAGCACGCAGCTTCGCTTCCTCCACACAGCTCGTATGACTGCACTATCGACCTCCTACCAGGAGCAGCCGTCCCCAGGGGGCGCCTGTTTTCCATTTCTCAACCTGAGAGGGAGGCGATGGAACAGTACATCAAGGAATCCCCGGCAACGGGTGTTATACGGCCATCCTCTTCTCCAGTGGGCGCGGGGTTCTTCTTCGTGCCGAAAAAAGATGGCAGCTTACGTCCCTGCATCGATTACCGGTCCTTGAACGATATCACGGTGAAGAATAAATATCCCCTCCCGCTCATCGATTCCGGCTTTACACCCCTCCAGGGTGCCACTATATTCTCCAAACTCGATCTCCGCATCGCCTACCACCTTGTCCGCATTCGAGAGGGGGATGAATGGAAGACCGCGTTTAACACACCCCTGGGTCACTATGAATACCTAGTCATGCCATTTGGTCTCACGAATGCCCCCGCGATGTTCCTGAACCTCGTGAATGATGTTCTTGGTGACATGATCAATCAGTTCGTGGTGGTCTACCTAGACGACATCCTGGTCTACTCAAACACCCAACTTGATCACGAGCGTCATGTCCGCCAGGTCCTCCAGCGTCTACTCGAGAACAAGCTCTTCGTTAAGGCAGAGAAATGCGAATTCCACGTCCCCGAGACCACATTTCTCGGCTACATCATCGGCAAAGGCCTGTTACACATGGACCCAGCCAAGGTCTCTGCAGTCCAGGATTGGCCTCTTCCCACAGACCGAAAACAGCTCCAGCGCTTCCTGGGCTTTGAAAATTATTACCGTCGGTTCATTCGTAACTACAGTCGAATTGCTGCTCCTCTCACTGCTCTCACTTCCACAGCCACACCATTCCGCTGGTGTCACTCTGCCAGTATGGCATTTCAAGGACTCAAGACCCGTTTCACCTCAACTGCTGTGTTAGCCAATCCTGACCCGGTGCTTCAATTCATTGTGGAAGTGGACGCCTCTGAGGTAGGAGTGGGTGCTGTGCTGTCCCAGCGCGGAGCCGACGGTAAGGTGCATCCTTGCGCCTTTTTCTCCCATAGGCTATCCCCCGCCGAACGTAACTACACCATCTGTGATCGGGAACTCCTTGCTGTGAAGCTGGCCCTGGAGGAGTGGCGCCATCACCTGGAGGGAGCATCATTACCGTTTGTCGTACTCACCGATCATAAAAACCTAGAATACCTAAAATCTGCTAAACGCCTCAACACGCGTCAAGCACGGTGGGCTTTGTATTTTTCCCGGTTCAATTTCACCTTGTCCTATATTCCAGGTTCCAAGAACACAAAACCAGACGCCCTGTCCCGGCAATTCCAAAAGAGCCAGTCCCAAGAAGAACCTCCGACTATCCTCCCACCAACCTGCTTCCTTGCCTCGGTGGAGTGGGAAATCGAGGCTAAGGTTAAAGAAGCACACAGAAAGCACCCAGACCCTCGTGAGAGGGACCAGTCCAACTTTTTTGTGCCTCCAGACCTTCGCCCCCAGGTACTGGACTGGGCGCATTCATCACGCTTGTTTTGTCATCCTGGCATTAGGAGAACACTGGCAGTGCTACGCCAGCGGTTTTGGTGGCCCACCATGGCGACGGACACCCAATCGTTTGTCCTTGCATGCATGGTGTGCGCACGTAGCAAGACGACAACCCGACCCAGCGCTGGACTCCTACGGCCATTACCCATCCCGAGCCGCCCTTGGTCGCATATCTCCCTGGACTTTGTAACCGGTCTCCCTCTGTCCAAAGGCAACACGGTAATCCTCACAGTGGTGGATAGATTTTCCAAGGCAGCCCACTTCATTCCTCTCCGCAAGCTTCCTACCCCTCAGAGACGGCTGACCTCCTCACACAAAACGTCCTCCGTCTGCATGGCATTCCAGCAGATGTAGTGTCAGACCGGGGACCGCAGTTCACCTCCCAGGTGTGAAAGGCCTTTTGCTCAGCATTGGGCATTGAGGTGAGTCTTTCATCCGGCTATCACCCACAAACAAACGGACAGTATGAGCGCACCAACCAACAACTAGAAGCTGCCCTCCGATGCACCACGCAGGCCAATGCTGCCTCCTGGAGCGACCAATTGCCATGGATCGAGTACGTTCACAACTCCCTTCCGAACTCCTCATCCGGTATGTCCCCATTCCTCTGCTCCCTTTGCTACCAGTCCCCGTTATTCCCCACACAGGAACAGGACATCGCCGTGCCCTCAGTCCAGGCTCACGTCGACCGGTGCTCCCAGGTCTGGAACCAGGCTCCCACTGCACTTCTACGGGCCTCACAAGAGTCCTGCACCCAGTCCAACCGTCGCTGCACGCCAGCGCCGGTCTACACCGTGGGCCAGAAGGTTTGGCTCGAGTCCAAGTCCCTGCCAGTGAAGTCGGGTACTGCTAAACTCACCCCCCGGTTTGTGGGCCCGTATGAGATTATCAAGGTGGTGAACCCCCGCTGCTTGTCCCCCCGTTCCGCCCCTTCCTCCACCTCTGTCAGTCGATGGGGGCCCTGCGTACTGGGTGAGGCGTCTGTTGGACGTCCGCCGACGCAGCAGGGGGCTTCAGTACCTCGTGGACTGGGAGGGCTATGGTCCTGAGGAGCGTTCCTGGGTCCCGTCCCGATGGGTGCTGTCTCGGGCCCTCATCCGGGATTTCCACCGCACCCATCCCGATGCTCTCCGTCGGTCGCCAGGTGGCGCCCGTGGGAGGGGGGGGTCCTGTTAGGGCCTCTGCCCCTCCTTCCTAATTACAGGTCAGACGGGTGGAGCGGCCGCAGCTGTGAGCAGTTACAATCAGCCAGCTTTAAAAGACCAGCGGACGCACCATCACGTCGCCAGATCAACTCTTATAGTCCTGCTGTCAGTTGTATCCCGCCTTACTTACATTTTTGTCTTCTACTCTCGGCTCACGATTTTTGCTTTTGTCCCAGGACCTGTTTACGCACGCCCCTTGTCGGATCTCCACGCCTGATTCCCCCCCGAGCTTTGCCTGCCTCTCGTCGGTCTGGATCTCGCCAGCAAAGCTCGAACAATAAACAAAAACATTTGGTTTTCACAGCCTGTCGGTCCCGTTGTCTGCTTTGGGATCCTCTCCCATCCACGAACCCTAACAAGATTATTGTATTTTTTGATGGTTTATACAGGACTTTGTGTCACCGACTATGAATTTCTTCACCTTTGAGATTGAGGGCTGAATAAAGAACACCATAAGAATAATATTTGAATGATTCAATGCAATGCAATAATACGAGATTAATCAAAAATGTTTTCAGTACTGACAATAAACATTATGGCAGTACTGCTTGATGAAAGATATGGTGTCCCATGAGCTCCCCCAAAGCGAAACCTGAGACAAATGTCTTGGAACTGCAGATAATTATATGTTTGAGCAAATATGAGTGAAATAAAAATTGGGAACTTTAAAATTATGAAATCATGTGGGCTGAATAAGTTCTTTTAATATTAGCTAATGGTACAGGGAGTCACAGCCAAAATTATATCTAGGTGATGATGCAGTTCACACACTATTAACTTTCTATTTTGGAAAATGAGGTGTGAATAACTGTCTTGCCCTAAATGGTCATCAGTTTGTTTTTTACTTTCGCTTTTTATTTCCAAGGACAAAGAGGCAGTTACAAGACCTTCTTCCAGTTTTTGCATATGTGACATGACAAATTATTGTGGACTTTTTTTTCTGTCTTTGAAAAAAATATAAAATACTTTTATCGATATTACAAAAAAATAATATGCAATTTTGTTTAACTCTTCTGTCCGCAGAAATTTTAGAATTGCAAATGAGAATGCTTCTGACTATATAACACATTTATAGCACAAAATGTAGTTTTTGCATCGTGGCTCACATCACTCACAACTATACAATATAAAAACTCACAATACGAGTAGTGTTACGTTTCTTGACCCATGTTTTGATACACAAAATTATTTTTATATACATTAATAATTACATTTTATGGAGCAAATTACCTGAGAATTTAACACTAATACGCACAATAAATACAAATATAACAATTCTCTACCCTACCCCCTTGAATAATAATGATAAAGACTTGATAGTTAACAATGCTTTGGGGTCTCTTCAGTAGAAGTCAAGATTCACCTGGGAGAAAATTACCACTTTAGGACAGACTTAGAAAATAGAAATGAAATTGTCAAGAAATATGCTTGACATATTATGACAACATGCTCAGCCATTTGCATGAAAAGACAATGAACTAATGCCTAAATATTGTGGAGGGTTGGGAGCAATGTGACATGAGCAATAGATAATGTTAGAAACATCAGAGAATTGTACAGAATCATTTGCATGGATGTACCAATCCATTTGCAAATTGTTCAAAGGAACGAGAAACTGCTTTTTGTGATGTGCACAAGTGACATAATGTTATGAAAATTGAATGAAGCTTATCATAAATTTACTAAAGCGACACAGAAAAATTCAATATGCACAGCCGGTTTTCAATTTCAGGCCCACCTGAATCAGCCATCTTTCTCATTACTGCCTCAACAGAATGTTGACTTGTGTATCGAATCGCAAGATAAACAGAGCTATATGCGCGCGAGTCAGGCGGGCAGTGCGCATGCGCATTACAAGAGGCTCGACTATGGAAAACGAAGTCTACATAAGCTGTTGTGGCAGAGAAATATTGAAGTCCCTGGAAGAAATAGACGAGTGTTAACTGACATTTATTGTAGAAAATACAGTATGTTATGTATGGATAACAAAATCCCTACCTTTTTAGTGCAAACATTTATCGTCAAGGTCCTAAGACGAAATTGAGGGTGTTAGTCCCTAACTGACTGTAACTCTCTACCTAGTCTGTTTCAATGCAGGCAGGCAGTTGTGAAAATCATTTTAAACCAACTGAAAAACATTTGACTTGAACGGGTGTCAAGATTCTATCGTTTCACACCAAGAGATAGAATATTGACTTCGAGTTTCGCAAGTTCAGTTTCGATTTGCGTATCACTACAGGCTCACTCACAACCATGAACTACAGTAACAGTAACAACAGTCTCTGGGCCATCTGGAAGCAGATGAATGTGTGCTAGAGTTGAGGATTGCTATCAAAGGGTTAGTCCCCCTCACCCCTCTAAATCTTACTCTCTACTCAATTGTGGGTGTGAGTACTGTCCACTTGTTCACATAGAGTAGTCCTGGTTTCGCACTGCAGCTGACTTCAAGAGATTTCTTGGCCATCCTGAGTCCAAGAGGGACTTTCTAGCCCATAGCAAAGAAAAAAATGACGATAAGATCTTCTTCATATCTCATTTACATCCCTGAGAAGTGAATCAGCAATAATCGAGACCAGAGTGGTTTCCTCAGTTTTCTCCAATTTGACTCGTGAGAAGTAAGTCTCACAGTGAGCATTGCATGAGAAGGTCTTGAGAATAGTTCTACTGGCACGATTTCTCAACAGTGTCACAGCTGTCTCCTTTCAAGATCTCACCAAGAGACAACTATGAGATCTTGTGTTGATCTCAAATGTGTCTCAATTTGATCTCCCTGCTTGGAGTCACGATCTGAGTAATGCCTCAGTGAAAGATATGGATGAGCAAAGTATTTTATTTCTTAAACTTGCCTCAAAGCTGCCTCTTTTACTTATCTCGCCAAGCAACCCTATAATGTGCCAGTAACAAATATTTCTCAATTTGATCTCCCTCCAGTCTGCAATTGCTCATTTTTTTGTTTTCAACATTCTTTCATTGTAAGAAAGAGCAGTGTCTGCTCTGACATGTCCAATCACATTTTAATTCATCTCATGCCAATATCCGAGAAAATATTATATAATTGGTCAAATAATGAAATAACATCTGGTTCATTTGGTTCATCTTGTTCATTGTAAAAATTAGACATGGGACTGAAAATTTGGCGTCGAAAACTAACGGCCGCTACAAATGCATTATCGGTTTCTGGTTTCGAAGACCAAAAGTTTACCACAAAATAGTATGAAGAACCTTAGTCCTCCTGTTTGATGACCTATTTAAAACACGGCGAGAAGCAACAAACTGGCTAATGCTGTCCTGCTAAAACTACTGGCTAACAGGCACTTTATTGTCTGCGATTTGGAAGTTTTTTTTCTGAAGTATCAAAGAAAAATCAAAATTATTAAATGAAACAAAATAAAATAAATTCTCTTCATCGATGCTACACGCTCTTTCTAAAGTTGCTTTCCACTGATGTAGCACGTCATATCGAATACAGTGCACCTGAGCCCGTGTGTAGCTCAGTGGTAGCGAAGTCTTTCCCCCATCCAGAGGTGGTGAGTTCAATTCTTCGTCCTGATAATTTTCAGCGAACTATCCCCACATTGCTGTGTCACCAGCAGGTCGATAAGGATATAGTGTCTAAGTGCCTGGAAGGTGCTATACAAGAATAACTCCATTTGAAATTAAGAACATTTCTTTTCTCAATTATTTCTCAAATCTGGTTTTCTCAACTCAGTCTCCTTTGTCTCAATGAGGTCTTTGCTAATTTTGACTCATCACTTGCTCCTAAGGGTACCCTAAGGAGCACAAACTCAGAAAGAAATAAGCAGAGAACGAGATGAATTTGAGATGATCAAATTCGTCTCTCGAGACGAGATTAAGCAACAGATGAGTTGCAAATTTTTGCTATGGGTGATGTCGTAACCAAGGCACACCCTTAAAGATTCACAACCTTGGTGATGGCTAATTGTAGCTTGGTTGTTACATCCAAGCAGTGGGCCTTCTCAGACACCCGAAAACACCAGCTGTAGTGGAGTTCTTGACCATATCACCTTACTGTAGCTCTGTTCATCATCTGTCCGTTGCAGCTGACATTTTCCTACTCAATAATCAGTATTTTGAGCAGGCAAGTGACTAGTTCCGGAAAACAGCAGACACACGTTATCATAGCTGTCTGGTACCACGTTTTTTTGTTTCACACCTTTGAATTATTTGTGATTTATTGTAATACATGCATCGAAGTTCCAGCCCGAATTTGTTGACTATTTCTCCCTGCATTGTTAACAGTCGTTTGAGGGGTAGTTTGAGAGTGTGCAGCCACAACTCCTTCATTTCAGGACTATGTCAGCAATGAACAGGCACTACTTCTTCCTCGCCACTACTGGGAGGCCAATACGCAACCCCTCCAGTGACCTGAGCCAGCTGCAGTCAAAGCAAGTGTTAATTTTCAACAGCTTGCCTCTGGTCAGCTCATAGTGGCGGCGGCTTCATGGTGGGGTATCTTTGGCTTCCATCAACCTAGATGGTCATATTAATGCAGTATTTGAATGTGCCGTATTCAGCTACTGCGTGCTTTATGTGAGCAGCAATTTGGCATGCCGAGCGGACCCGGATTATAAGGGCAAAACAGAAAGTCTCTGCTGGATGACTACTTGGTATGACCACTGTACTCATGCTGGCCTCGGGAAGAAATGGCCCTGTGTGGCTAAAAATTCTGTCAGCTGATTAGATACGCTGAATGGGGAATCTTCCCGTGTTTATGGGTTAAACAGTTTTAATGTGCTACGTAGAAGTTTTGTGTGCTCCCACTGTGGTTTCTTATTCTGTGTTGTTTATTCAGAGAAAGCTAATGGACAAAAAAGGGGTTTGAGGGGGACAGAGAAAAGGGAAGAATAACCAGAAAAACAAAGAATATTGATATATACAGTATATTCTACCTAATACAAGTAGCATACTCATTTTAGTACTTAGTATTTCTTTAACCGAGGGGACACCATGTGGGGAGGGGATAAATTAGCAACCAAAAGAGAGGAAGATGGAAGATAGGACAGATACATGTGTTTCAACGGGTGGGTGTGCAAACAATGTTCACATTGTGTGGTAGGGAACCCATTAGTAAGATAAATCAACTGTGAGCATTAATCAATCGGCATCCTGCAATGTGCTCAGAATGTTCACAATCTCCTATTGCCCTCTTGCACCTAATTGTGAATAGTGTTTGCTCTTTGTTCATGTCCGTCAATGTAAAATATTATATGTTCTTAAATGTGGATTCAGAAAATTAAATATTTTTTTAACATCAGACATGAGTAAAAGTCACAGGCCTAGCCAACTTATGCCCCCCCCATTGACTTGTTCCTTTTGAACAGGTAGCTCAAACTGTCTGCACATTTTTTGTGCATGTGTTTGAAGAATGTCAAACCTGCTACTAATAAGGTAAAACATCTATAAAATGCCATGGCATCAGTCTAAAACCTTGAATTATTAAAAAAAAAAACACACACACACGTACACACACAAAGGTGCACATACTACTCAGACATTTGAGCAAGCAATCAAAATCAAGGTGCTGGATAAATGCTCTGAAAACATGGGTGGCATTCAAACTAAAATGACTGCTTTCTGTTTGTTTTCTTCCAAAGTCGCAAACTAAAATTATTTGCATGTCTTGAGAAAAAATACAAAATTGCCACTTCGTTTTTAATCCAAGCAAACATTCTGGATATAAAAATGAGTTAAAACAAACTTTCAAAGATGTTATTGAAAGAGTTTGAGAACTTCAAAAACAATACTCACTACTTGTAATTCAGGGTTTAGTAAGTATAATTACTCTTTTACAATATGTGTGCCAACAAAAAATGAATTTTAAATGCTAGTTAAACAGTTGCATTAAAAAACTATTTGAATAACATAATTAGATTTTGATTTGTTCAAATTGTAATTTTAATTATTGCATTAAAAAACTGAATCTCAATGGGGTAATTTGATATTAAATTTATTACTTAAAGAAGCACTTGTTAATTTTTCAGTTTTGGTCGATTTTAGTGATGCCGGTGGACAAAAGCAGTAGTGTTTTGCCTTGAGGAAGACTGCATTTCCCATCAGGAGCAGCCCTGCGTTTCCCATGAGGACCATCACACACCCGCAAAATCATCAATCAATCAAAAATTAATCTCAGGGTCGCCTGCAGATGGATTAAACAACATTTTTTCTGTTTCCAGCGGCTGTGTGAAGGATGAATGAAGTAATTATGTAACGAATCAAGTTGTGGCTAAACAATAGCATATGACGGTTAGTAACCGTGTGGTAGTGATGGGTCCGTGAGACCTCATGAAGCGTGTCGACACAGTGACACACTGTGTTGACACAGTATGGATACTGTGTCATTGAATACTGACACCTGCCGGACATAAGAAATCCCTAAAGGCAACCCACTTGACAGACTGACACTGAATTGACGACATAGTAAAATCAAATCATTTAAGTCTTTGCATTCATATTGCATTATTCCATATCTTTAAATTATGTGAACATATATTATAATGTGAAAATGTAAGTAATAATGAATGGGTGAATGAGGATGCTTGTGGACTTTTTGTTCTGATATTTTTTTTTTCAAAAACATAGTTTTTTTTTTTAAATGTTTAAAATTTAGTTGGTTCCTTTTTATTTATTTATTTATTTTATTTATTTGTTTATCTATTTATTTTTTGAACAAGCAATTTCACCTGCTGTGGACAACACACACTCACATGGAACCAACGATGCCAGCATGCACAAGAATTTCTTAGCCAGTTGAAAGATGTTTGGATAAGATGTCCATTGGCTCCTCCAGTATTGAAGAAAATCTGCATTGCCTGCCATGTTCGGCTCAGCCATTCATCGTTGCAATTTTGCAATTTCATCTACAGTTGCATTGCCTCCTTGACTCCCCACTTCGTCATCTAAGTGCTACCATAGCCCATCAGAAAAAAATTGAAGTGGACAGTAAATAAATTATAGCTTAATTACTGATTTCTAATAAATTACCAAAAAAGCTACTGTGGCAAAGTAAAGGAATGGCTCTATACTTGTGTTTATTTTGGGATTATCAGAAACTTCATTTTCATGCTTGGCCCAATAATGCTTCAGCATTGAGGAGGTGGCTATTGTTTGTACCTGTATATGACAGGTTGAAAGTACAAATGCAACATTTCACCTGCAAAAAATAAAGTTAATAAAATATCCAGATTTCATAGAGCCGTTGGACGCGATTCGTTAAACACGATCAGACCAGGACTCGTACCTGTGCGCACGACGCGTTGAAGATGAAGGATGAGTGCGCTGACCACTATGCTAGCAGGTTAAATGCCATCGTAACTTCTTGAAGGCATCAAAATGGATATTTCCACGCACCGCAAAAGAAGGACCCGCGTGTAACTGTCACATTAATAAACTAAGAGTTACCTTAATATTAATTGTATTTTGAATGGAAGATGACAAGTGCGTTTTCCCTGTGTAACGTCCATTTCCACAGCATGTAGACAACGAGGAAGTAACCGTGAGATGTGGATTGTTTCAGCAGCTCCATCGCGTTGACAGACGCTCTTCCTTTTGAACCAGTTTGCCGCGTCGTGACTGTGTCGACACAGTTCAATGAGTTCATGCATCATGTCACGTAATTTTCTTGTAGTGATACGCGCACCGACGCAGGGGTTGCTCCATGAGCTTGGCGCGCGCGGGCGCATTAGTGTCACTGGATCCATCATTACCGTGTGGCTTAATGTGGCTGCCACCCATACTCGCGCTGATAAGTTTGGTTGACGTGGGGGGGGGGGTGGTAATGGCATCACACCTGCGAGTGAAAGCTGGGCTTTTTTTCCTAGTCAGACAAAACTTTTTGTCTCTTTTGTTGCTTTGCCATCTTTGCAGAATTTGTGCGAAAACATTTGCATCGACTTCCGTCTTTATAATGAATGGGTAAAGGGGGAAATGAAGTGTGCCGTAAAGCCGTCAGCACATTTAAAGTTTTTTTTTTTTGTGTGTGTGGCAGGGTTTCTGCCACCCTCCTCAAACTCAAACTGCCGGGGAAAGCGATACAGACCCCATCAAGATATAAAAGAGGTGTCATTCAATTAGTTGTCAGTCGACATATTATCGCAAATGTTAAGAAAATATTTCATAAAGGTTGAAAAGTTACCTGGTGTTGCTTTAAAATTTAACCTGATGTATTTTTCACATTAAGGACTTAAGTCAGAGGTCTCCAAACTCTTTCACAAAAGCCAGCACCCACTGCGACCCTTTTTTTCCAACAAAACAAGACAACACCTTTCCACCAATCTGGTGTTTTATAAGTGTAATCTGTAGATTGCAGTCAGGTGATGTTGTTCTGGCAGAAACCTAATTGGTTTAACTGTCTGTGCTCGATCGGTAACTACAAAAACCAGGACGCTCAGTTGCCCTCGAGGACTGGTTTGGGGACCTCTGATCGAAATTCATATTGCTAAATTCAATTTTGATTTTGCATGGGCATGAATTCAGGTTCTTTGGGAAAGTAAGTAACAAAGGTCCCTTCTTCTCTAATAAGTGCATTCATTTTTGAGCATGTGAAATGAAAATAAATATGTTCATTCATACATTCATTGATGGCGCGCCTTATAATCCGGTGTACCTTACAGTCGAAAAAATACACTATGTAGAGTATAATACCTTCATAAGAAAAAAAAATCTCATTTATTTTGTGCACTTTGCCAAATGTGTCCAGGTACAAGCCCCTGGTCTCTTCTTTTGTGATATTTTGGCATATTTCAATTAATCAAAATTTAAATTATATAGCACTTTTCATGCAAACAAAATGCAACACAGTGCTCTACATAAAAGAACAAAACCTCCAAAACAAATGCCATGTGTATGCATTTCTGCAGTACACATATTGTTTTTATGTATCTTACCAGTTATGAAGATAAATGAGGAAAATGATTTTCTCTTTTTGAAGTCTAAAAGACTTACACCAATCAAAAAGTTTTTTCTTTGCCAAAAAGCTGCCAAGAAGCACTGTCAACATTATCAAATGTACTGCCAAAAAGACAAAATCTTATCTTGCATGGTTTTTTTCCCACAGGGAAATAACAAAGGGCAAACAATGCCGGTGCACTCAATCTATCTTCTTTCAAGACATTCGAAATATGTGGTGTTGAGAAGTGAAAATGAAGCAAGTGAGCTTTAGTTGTGGATTTTTTATTAGGGTTTTTCACCCTTTCAAACTGCATAATCCCCACATCACCCTTCTCCAAGTCCCATCCTCAAAAGTTGCAGGAAACAGAGAAAGACAGTGTATAAAAAATAGTAAACTAAACTACAAATATTTGTTTAGTTGAGCTTGACATAGGCATAACCTGCTCACACTTTCAGACCTAAAAAATCAAAAAGGAAACAAGCAGCAGGGGGTAGCTATATGAGCAAGAGGGAGAGCAATAGGTTATGTCTGTGTTCAAGCACTAAGATGTTATTTCACAAACCCTAACAAAAGTGTGGAATCACCAGTGTCGGACGAGCACTCACTCAGACATTTTATCATGTAGAACAAACTCAGATAAAAAGCCTGAAAAAATAATTAATTAGTTGAAAAGTGCAACTCTTTAGCATTCAGAAACACTAAAAGAAATGAATAAAAAACATTTTGGTGGTCAGTAAATGTTAATTTTATAGAGCAAGTGCAGGGAAATATATATGGAATCACTCCATTCTGAGGAAACAAATAGGAACTAGGCCTGCAAGCAGGACTGAACGGGCCCTCGCAATCTAGCGCAACTCGGACGTCATGCAACTCGGACAGTGTGCAGGTCAGGGTGGTGGCAGATCGTCCTCTCTAATCATCTCATTAGAACCTAACATGTGCGAAAGTTGCCTCTTTACATTCACACACCTAAGAGATAAAAACCCCTATTGGACAGAGGACTACAAAAAAGGAGCGAATAAAGGGTCATCACAGCAACAGACAGAGACATGTGGACATGGGCCGTAAAACAAGTATTTTAAAAGGTCTTGAAACTACAATGACCAACCTGAAAAGAACTGGACATATATTTTAAAAAATGAGTGACTTTCTATTGCCACTAGTTGGCGCTGTAGGGTTGATGCAAATGACCCCTACAGGACCCTTCAGACTATGACTCAACAAGCACGATATGTTTGGCGCAGATATGTTGTACAAGTTATGACTGTTCAAAACTTGTGGTGAGACGAAATGGCTTCAGTCATTTTTACTTCTCCTGTTGGACCCTTCTGCTTCAACCAAACCTCAGTATTTTTCATCAGGCACCTGAACACATGTCTTAAGGCTCCCCTGATGCAGGTTTGAGGTGAATAGATTTTTTTTCCTTGGAGGAGGAGCCTGTTTCGTAAAAAAGGCATTTCCTGTTCCCACTAGGGGGCGCTAGGCCTAATGAGTAATATTTCAATGCACTCGTGTTAAGGGTGGGATCCCGCACATACATGCCAGATATGAAAAAGATTGAACGTTGTTTCAAGGAGCTATTAGTCCTTTACTGAATTTGTCATTTTGCCGAAAAAATGGCCGACTTTGGCACCACGCCCAGGTCAGACCCATGAATGAAAACGCACCATTTTGAAAAGTTTAGATTTCATATGTCTCCTGAATTGTCTAACCAATTTTGAAGATGATCCAACTGATTCCCTCTGTGACAAGGTCTCAAATGTGCACCCTGTTAATTGATAAAAATTTCACATTCGATCCAAAATACCCAATTTCCTGTTGGGTTAGGAATATGGGTGCAAGAGACTTTTTGGAGCAGTTCTGCACAAGGTATCGACTCCCCAAATTTCATTGCTCTACGTTAAAAAAACCTAATAGGAAACGCCTTTTTGAAAAATTCAAGGGGGCGCCACTGAGCCATTTTGTTACATTTTTTTGTAACGTTTCAAGATTATCGAAATCCACACAAAGCCGCATGTATGTGCAAAATTTGGTGAGTTTTCGTGCATGTCCAGGCCTCCAAATGTAAACTGTACTAGAAATGGACAGAAATTTCACATTCGATCCAAAATACCCGATTTTCTGTTGGATTTGGAATATGGGTGCAAGAGGCTTTTTTGAGCAGTTAGGCATAAGGTATCTACTCCACAAATTTCATTGCTCTACGTTGAAAAAACCCAATAGGAAAGGCCTTTTTTAAAACTCCTTTCTGTCGCCACTAGTTGGCACTGTAGAGTTGATGCAAATGACCCCTACAGGACCCTTCAGGGTATGACTCTCAACAAGCATGGGAAGTTTGGCGCAGATATGTTGTATATCTGCTGAGTTATGACTGTTCAAAGTATTTTGCGAGACAAATTGTTGACGATCATTTTCACTTTCATGTTTGGACCCCTCCGCTTCAACGAAACCTCAATATTTTTCATCAGGCACCTGAACACAGGTCTTAAGGCTCCCCTGATGCAGGTTTGAGGTCAACAGATTTTTTTCCCTTGGACGAAGAACCTGTCTCGTAAAAAAAGGCATTTCCTGTTCTCACTAGGGGGCGCTAGGCCTAATGGGTAATATTTCAATGCAGTCGTGTTCAGGCTGGGATACCGCATATACATGGCTGATATGAAAAAGATTGAAAGTTGTGTCAAGGAATTATTAGCCATTTACTGAATTCGGTGTTTTGCCGAAAAAATGGCCGACTTTGGCACCACGCCCAGGTCAGACCCGTGAATGAAAACACACCATTTTAGAAACTTAAGATCTCATATGTCTCCTGAACAGTCTCACCAATTTTGAAGATGATCCAACTAACTCCCTCGGCGAAAAGGTCTCAAATGTGCACCCTGTAAATCGCTAAAAATTTCATATTCGATCCAAAATAACCGATTTCCTGTTGGGTTTGGAATATGGGTGCCAATGCTTTTTTGAAGCGGTTTTAGACAAGGTATAGACTCCCCAAATTTCATTGCTCTACGCTGACAAACCCTAATGTTATAGGCCAATTTTCAAATTTCAAGGGGGCGCCACTGAGCCATTTTGTTACATTTTTTTGCAACGTTGTTAAATTATCGAAATTTACAATTTTCCGCACGTATGTGCAAATTTTGGTGACTTTTCGCACATGTTCAGGCCTCCAAATTGGCCGTTTTCATTTGCCCTGAAAAAAAATAAAAATAATCCTTTGCAAAACAATAGGGCCTTCGCACGCCTAGTGCTCGGGCCCTAATCATGAGAAACAAACAAAGAAATAACAATCCGAACACATCTCTAGTATTTAGTAGGACCACCTCTGGCTTTTATGACAACTTGCAGTGTCTGAGGCATTGACTTGATGAGTATTCTTCATCAATTTGGTGCCAACTCTCTTTGATTGCAGTTGCCAGATCATCATTGCAGGTCGAAGCCTTGCTGTGGACTATTTTTTTCAATTTCCACCACAGGTTATAAATAGAGTTGAGATCTGGGCTATTTGGAGGCCATGACATTGACTGGATGAGTCTTTCTCCAAGGAATGCTTTAACAGTTTTAGCTCTCTGGCATGATGCATTGTCATCTTGGAAAATGACACACATATTTTCAATTGAAGGGATAAGAAAGCTGTGTAAAATGTCAATGTCAACTTGTGTATTTATTTATTGAAGATTTAACCGCAGCCATCTCCCCCATGCCTTTGCCTGACATGCAGCCCCATATCATCAAGGACTGAGGGAATTTTGAAGTCTTCTTCAGGCAGTCATCTTTTTAAATCTCACTGGAACAGCACCAAACAAAAGTTCCAGCATCATCATCTTGTCCAATGCAGATTCTTGACTCTTGACAGCTTGTCTAATGCAAATTCTTGACTCTTGACAAGGTCATTCACTGACCACCACAATGTTTTTTATTCTTTATTTTAGTGTTTCTGAATGCTAAAAAATTGCCATTTTCACCTAATTCATTATTTTTTCAAGTTTTTTATCTGAGTTTGTTATACATGATCAAATGTCTGAGTGAGTGCTTGTCAGAGACTGGTGATTCCATACTTTTTGCTAGGGGTTGTAGAATATTAATTTTACCATGATTCCACAATATGTTCAACAACACTAGCCTGTCTTGGCTATTGAGAGGGTTCAGCAGTGTCAATAAAACCTGATAGGGAAACGCAACATAGAAGAAAATGCGGCTGGCTTGACCACTTATTTAGAAAATTCGGCTAACTTCACCGAAGTTGCCAGCCAAAGTATCTCATGCTGAACTCCCAGGCGCACAGCAGTGACGTAACAAAACAGCCCAGCCGAATTCTTGGTTGTTTAAGAGGGAGATGTCTGATTGGCTGCAGACGGGCTTCGTTTAGTGTTTCTCGGCCGCGCGAAACGAGCTTAAAAAAAATCAACACACTCGTGTGTGGGAATTTCAAATTAAAAGCGCGTTATAAATGCGCGTAAGACAATTCACACACACATTTGCATACTGTGTGCGTGACTCGTGTGGCATGTGTTTACGAATCGTACAATGTGTGTGTGTTTCGTGTGATATGTGTTCATAAATCCCACAATGCGTGTGTTTCTTGTTGGATGTGTTTCGTGTCATATGCATACACAGAGTTTAAAGAGGGGTCAGGGGGACATACCCTCCCCCTTGTTTGACAGTCCTCCTCCTCACATTCAAGACCATCCATAACCTGCCCCTCCATACCTGTCTGACCTCATTCATGTTACAACTCCCTCCTGTGCCCTTAGATCCTCCTCCTCCATACAACTGTCTTTAGGATTTAAAAATTGCCTTAAACGTTCTATACTTTAATTGTCTCACTTTAATATGTTTAAATGTTTTAAATGCTCAAACAAAATGCATTTTTATTATTATTATTAAAATTATTTTTCGAACAGATCATGTGACTAGCACCTTAGACGGTCATTTGCTGTGGTTAGCCAAAACCACCTGAGGACCGAAAAGGGCAAGATGGATATGCATCATTTTTTTCAAACCTAAGCTTTCAAAAGCGACAACAACTACTGAGCAAGAACCAAGGATCGAAAATGTGGACCATGAAAAGCCAGAGAGCACTGCCAAAATGGTGAGCAGTTTCAATTTGCCCCACTAAAGACGCTAATTGTACAACAGAGCCACCACCAGCGCGCGTACCATAATCAATGGATGATGATCTTGGAAAAAAACTATAGCTGTCCTAAACAGCCTGATTTAGAATTCCCCTTAAAAATGATGGAGAACAAAAAAACTCTCATTTTCAACTTATTATTATGAATATTTTGTAAGTTAATTTTGTTGCTGATGCTGCGTCATCATATTGTGCGCGCCCCGCCCCAAAAGTCAAACTCCACTAATGGTCATATGTGTTTATAAATCCCACAATGTGTGTGTGTTTCGTGTTAGATGTGTGTGTCCATTATGAGACTGATCTAACCCCATTCTTCCACCTGGGGTACAAAGAGCAGTGAGAGGGAGGGCTGTATGGATGGATGGAGAGAGAGTGAGACTAATCGATCAGCTCGGGACAGCTCATCTGTTTTTTTTTTGTTTTTTTTTTTAATTGAAAAAAATCCGGATGGACTGAGGGTGCGAAGTTTGAAGTGCGAAGTAGCAAGGGATCACTGTATGTGTTTTTCCACTGTCCATTCACATTAAATTACAACTCCACCCTGAACAAATTAATTGAAATTCAGTCTTCTAAATGTGCTAGATTCCCTTCCTTCGAATGCAACATTAAACTTTAACAAACTGAACAGTTCTGCATGCAGCCAACCCTACATGTTCTTGTCGACACTGTACTTTTCTTGCTCTCGACAAGAACAAAATTCCCAAGTACTCGAATACTTACTCGAGTCCTTTGACTAATGATAATGATTAAAAAAAAAAAAAAAAAAAAAACGGGCAATGAGTTGGAGTGGGAGTAGCAATGTCACTGCATTAGAATTCTCATTGCGCTTTGCACAAGACCATGTTTGGACTGATGATGAACTATATGACCTAAGTGTTTAAAGTATTTAACCAACATATTTAGAGCAATAGAATCTCGAGTCCCACTAGTGTTTTGGCCTTAACACTAATATAGAAGTATAATTTCGAACTATCTCATTGATGTCAGCAGTATGTCAACACATACAGCAGCAATAAAGGCTTAAACTGTGAATAAGCATGTTAAAATGTAGACCACAATTGTTCTACAGTTCACCGAAACATGGTTAGCTCCTGATCCTCGTCATGATCCTGATTCTGGTCTTGATAAAATATTGCCCCTGGCCGGACATGCTTTAGATAATAATGCATTAAATATGCTGGATAGGCTACAAGTATTGAAATGAACTTTAATTGGACTCATAAGACAAAAGCCATTGTCTTACACTGTCAATGTATCACACATACAAAGGATGTGAACTGCGTCTGACTCACTTTAAATCATTTAGTGCCATGTGTCTCTGCTGTCAGACTAAATCTGTGAGCAGTGCAGAACTCTGACAACACTAGAGAGTGATAGAAAAAGTAATTATCTTTCCCAAGCACAAATGACAGGGTGGCTATTAGATTTACTGGGTCAGGCTGCGAACTAATTGTGGCAAAGCATATAAATCAATCACTCAATCAACACACACTAAACTAAAAGCACCTGTAGTATTGTGATGATGACCCCAATTAAGTGAGCTGAATGTTTTTTTAATCCTCCTCTATCATTCCATTGCCTATCATGTTAATTAATATGGCATCAGATGATCTGAGCAATTTCTAAAACTTAAGTTGGTGTGTGTTTTTGCAGGACCCAACGCTGTGGCTACGTAACTTGAACACATTTATTTGGATTATAAACCCAGCAGAGAAGTGTGAGCCACACTGAACTCGCTCATGCATGATAAGCATTAGGCCTACCCCCTTGTCATGGCTGCACACTGCTGCTCACCACCTGATGTACTTCAATGTATGCCAACTAATCCCCAGTTGTAGGATTTATCATCAAACTTTAGTGTAGACATTTCCTAATACCAATGGCCTGCTTGTTGTCCTCTCCCTGTAAAGCCTGAGTTATGCTCCCACGTTGCGGTGATGGCGCAGCGACTACGGCGTCATTCGACATTCGATGGTTCTCCGGCCAGGTGACGCGTTGCTCTGTAATTCACCGCCAAGCCACTAGAGGGGTGTTGTGTTATGTTTGTACAGTTTTGGGGCATGCTTGTTGACTCCCCTTGTCTAGTTTAACGGAGAAAAAAATAAACAATGTAAGATGCAATACTTGAATGTGGATCTTCAGCTCATCAACATTGAATAAATCTTGATCATACAAATGTTGAGGCGCAGGCGACGCAGAAGACGGTTTTGAGGCGGTCTGTCCAACTTTTGATGCCGCAAAGAGTTCTTCTAGCCTCGGGTGAAAACCAGCTAGCTGTGGCGGCTAGCTTCAAACTGGCGTCGGGCACTGCATCCAGCGTTTTGTCCGAGGTCTGCAAAGTCCACCAGCCCGATTTGTTTGCCGTGTCCTACAACCAGCCAGTGGAAAGCCATAGCAGATTTCTGGCATCTATGGAACTTCCCAAACCGCGTTGGAAGTCTTGATGTTAACATTATCATAGAAAGCACCGAGGCACTCTCAATCAGTGATGATGTATCGTGTGGGAACTGTCTGTTATTGAAAATTAAAGATCAAAACCATAAGCGGATTTTGCGGGGGGGTCAGGGGTGCCAGGCCCCCCTTGGTGACAGAAAAGTGTCATTGTATGTAATTGACTTTCCTATATGTGATTTTAAAATTAAGATTTTTTCGTTAAAATATTGTCTATAAAAGTTGTAAAGCAATACAACAAACAGCAAAAATGAATGAAATGAACAATATAAAAATTATAACTGGTCAAAATTATTTTTCAAACAGATCATGTGATGATTGTAATGATATGAGCAAATTGTATCTGCATGTTCGATTAGTAATGTCTGCTCGTCACAGCACACGAAGGTCAGAGACAGGCAGCGAGCTCGAGACATCTGATAAACAGTCCGCCAGTGGACAGTTAATGTTGATGATGCCTCGCTTCTGTTCTCTAACTAAAGATCTGTCAGTCAAACCTTTCAGTAAGATGTCTTATACAAGAAACCCACAAAGTAACAAAACTAGCACCTTAGACGGTCATTTGCTTTGCTTAGCTAAAACCACCTGAGGAATGAAGAGGCAAGATGGATATAGCCTACGTAATTTTTTCAAACCTAAGCTTTCAAAAGCAACAACAACTACTGAGCAAGAACCAAGGATTGAAAATGTGGACCATGAAAAGCCAGAGAGCACCGTCAAAACGGTGAGCGGAGTTTCAATTTGCCCCACTAAAGACGCTAATTGTACAACACATTTTGCACCATTATAATATTTTGCTCCCACAGCTGTTGTGGCGGTGAATAAGCCCTCTTTCACATTCAATTGGATTCTCAATGTTATCCACAGGTGCTAAGTAAACAAGTAACATCGTAAACATGCATGTTCTACACGAATATAGCACAAATTGATGCTTAACTACACGGCGAAGACATTAACAGGGATAGAGCGGCGTGCAGTTGTCGTGTACGGCTAACATGGCAGAATGTGTCTGAGAACTTTTCTACATGTCAGTCCATGATCAAACGTAAGTAAATGATTCTTTATTGAAAGAAAGCTTGTAGTGTTTACTTTGTAACCGCTGTATTTGCGGCAATTTATAACACAAAGTTGCAATTTCTGATGGGGTGCAAAATTTGACACTACACATGTTGACACCGATGGGCGTAGTGTATTCAATGAATGACGATCTTGGTGAAAAGTATAGATAGATAGATAAATTTATTAACAGACTCAAGGTCCAAGCCACAACCACACAATACAAGGGAACGAACCATACAAAACTAAAAACAACATAACAATAAAAGAAGGTAAACTACTGTACAGTGATACAAAAATTAGGTCATCTATTGGCCCAGTTTTAAAAGGCACCTATTCCAGTGCTTCCAGAACAGTGACAAGCAGCGAGTAGAACTATGCAAAATGTTTGTCAGGCCCCAGACAATGACATTTTCAGAACATTTCAAACGATGAATAAAATTAAGCATTAGCACCCTTAGAAGGGCCTGGAGAGTATTCACCCGAGCAGATACAAACATTTCAGAGGCACTGCACCATTTAAGCCTTTTCAGCAAGATTCTCAAAGAATCATTGTATGCCACTTGCAGTCTCTGAAAACTTGTCTTAATGTAATTTGACCACAGATGCGCAGTGTAGAGGGGAGTACAATAAGCCCTGAACAGGGCAAGCTTGACCTCATCAGAGCATGGACCAAATTTTCGAGAGAGAACATTGGCTTGGACATATAATGAGCGACACTGTCGCAATATGTCCTCGTTGTCAGTCAGAGTGTCAGTGAGCAAATGACCAATGTATTTTACCTGACTACAGGACTTTAAAACTTGACCAGACAACTTAAAATTAGGGAAAACCAACCGTTTGTCCTCTTTGGTTCTTAAAATCATAATGACACTCTTTGATTCATTGTATTTAATGTTGTTTAACTCCCCATACCCGGAACACACATTGAGTAACTGATGTAGACCTGCTGAGCTTGGGCTAAGTAGCACACAATCATCTGCATACATTAGATGGTTGACCACCAAGCCACCAACCATGCAGCCACATCTACACTTATTTAATAGTTTTGACAGGTCATTCATATAAAAATTGAATAAAATTTTGGAGATAAAATGCTCCCCTGTCTGACCCCATTGCTAACATGGAAGGGGGCAGACACACAGCCCTCCCACTTAACCTGCATAGTTTGATGAGTGTACCAATATAAAAGAATTCTTATGATGTCATTGGGAACTCCTGCTTGGCTTAATTTTCTACACAACTTCCCGTGGTTTACACGATCAAAGGCTTTGGAAGCGTCTAGAAAACACATAAACATAGACGAGTTTTTCCTCAAATAGGTGTTGACCAATTCTTTTAGAACATAAATACACATGTCTGTGCCATGCCTAGGTTTAAAGCCAAACTGATTATCTGAAGAGCTTATTAATGTACTAACTCTCTCCAGCATGAGGAGTTTATATACCTTAGAGAGAACACTAGCAAGGGCGATAGGTCTGTAATTGTCCGAGCTGCTTACTTTCCCTGCTTTATCCTTGATGACAGGGACCAGCATCACCGACATCATAGAGTCGGGAAGACAGCCGTGAACCATAAAGGAGTTAAAGCAGAGTGCAAGAAGTGGAACTAACCTCAGACTAGCATGCATAAGATATTCGGCAGATATAGAATCCATACCTGTGGACCTATTAACTGATAAGTTTTTAATGATGTGAAACACCTCATGGGTCTTAATTGTTCACACCTCTTCGACATTGCCCACTTGATAGTGTTCAGTTGGAACACAGTTAAAAAGATTTTTGTAATGCTGTTGCCAAAAAGCAGCAATTGCATTAGCACCCGAGAAGCCATCAATCGAGCAAGGTAAGCAGGGTTTCCAATTAGTAGCAAGCCTCACATCCTTCCAAAAGGCTTTAGTGTTGTTACAAAATAACTTCTTGGCCATGGAGTCAGCCCTCAATGTTTGTTCGTTATTTTTGATGTATCGTAGAGCATATTTATATTTTGCATTCGTACACTTCTTATATTCAAATATGGGGTCCTGCCTGGGTCTACCTGCCGAAGCCCAAGCCTTGGTAGCTTCACAGGCTTCTGCATAAAATTCAGCGACATAAGTGTTCCAGCCGGGCCTAATTCTACTCCTCCTTCTATGTGTACTCAGGGGTTTACTGGCAGCAAGTAGTGCTGACACAATGTGATTATACATTTCCATTACATATGTTTTATGACTGGGATCACAGCAGTTATTGTTTCTACACATGACTGCTTGCTTGGGCAGATTTAAGTTGCTCAGCAGTACATCGGTGTCGGAAGTATAGGAAGTAATGTCATCGTCAGAAAGAGAAGACCAGACTACCAGATCTGGGTTAAAATTTCTCATCGTTTTAACAGTATTCGGGACATTAGCAAAACTTATAACCATCTTCACAGGGATGTGATCTGAAGTAGACATGTTATATAAAATTTCCATCTGTGCCAATGACATGTGAGCATCCACTGTTGATATACAATGATCTAGCCATGATGTAGTATGCCATGCCTCACTTATATGGGTGTAGCTGCCAGAAGGCAGGAGCTCCCTACTGAATGGAACAAACCCATTATCCCTACAGAGATGATTCAGGTGGTTAGCAAACAAGGAGCCGCTATCTGAAATGTCAGCATTAAAATCCCCAACTATAAAAATATTAGTGTATTGCGCATTCATTAGAAAAGAAGCAATAAATGCCATCTTATCCATATAATCATCAACATTATCCCGACATTCATATGGGGTATAAACATTTAAAATGACAAGTTCCTTGTCAGACTGGGCCAGGTGTACAGCAATGCACCAATCTACCCCAAGTCTAATAACATTAACCACAAAGTCCAGTCTTTTGTTCCATAAAACTGCCACACCACCAGGTATTCTGCCCCTTCTTATGCTCAAACTGAGATCAGTGGAGGACTCGCCAGTGCCATGAAAGTTATCATTGAGCGTATTTAGCCCTTTTAAGTCTTGCTTAGCCAGAAAAGTTTCCTGCAGGCACAAAATGTCACAGTGCTCCAACAACTGGTCCACAACAATGCGGCAAGCCTTATCTTCCATGCTATGCCCCAAACGCAGCCCACGGCAGTTATAAAACAGGACGTTTAGATCCATAGCAAAGTTAGACATTAGCTTGAGAGCCAGGCACAAGCGCATTTCCACCTCCAGCTGATGGATGAGCAGCATTAGCCGAATTGCGAGGTTCATAGAAGCGCCGAACGAGCGCTCCCTCCAGCCAGAGCTCCGTGTTATAAATGTCTCCAATATCCTGACACTCAGCGGAAATTTTGAATGAAGCATATCTGCCACTCACAGTTGCAATTTTATGACATGACACCTCTCGGCAAAGTTTCATCTCGAGGTGAGCACGTAAAGTTTCAGCGTCTAACTCGGGAGAGAACTTGGTAGCAAAGACGCTCACCAGTTTCGTTTTTACCACTTTGATATTCCCTGATGGTCCGGTACCAACGATAGCTTTGCCAGAATGCCTTGGCACCGTTGGCAGATTACTGGCGCGTGAGCCTCGTGTGGCAGATGCCGTCACAGTGCGCTTCTGCTGACCTCTCCTCAAAACGCGGGTCCACTTTGGGGATTCGGGATGAGACGTTGTCGGCCCCAAAGAAGTGGCTGAGGTAGCCCCCTCCACAGCCACCGGCGGGGCCGCGTGCACCTGTCCTCCACATTTGTCACCTCCCGGTGAGTCACTTCCCGTCCCCGCTGCTGAGCTGTCAACTAGCTTCGCCATACTAGCACTAGCATTTGCTGTGTCCGGACGCCTCATCGGTACGATCTGGACGTTGCAGCCGTGTTCGGCACCCTTTTCTAGGACACCCACCCGGTGTCGCCCACCCGGTGTCGACCCACCCGTCTACTGTGACAGAGCGCAGATTTTTGCTTGTTTCAGCCTGCAGCTGCAGCGCGCTTTTCATCGCAGAAACCTCTGTGTGCAGCTGCTCCACTTTCCGGAGAAGGCTACAAACATCCATGTTTGAAAAAGTCACTGGTGGTAGCTCATCAAGATAGTGCGAGACAAACCATGGAGCATTGTCGCCACACTCATTCAGCACTTTAAGGCAGCTTTATATATTATTTACGTCCTTCTGCGAACCTTTGTGCGAGATATTGCGCTGGGTAGTGGGACAGAGCTCAAACAGCGTCTTTTTTGAGGCTTCAATCCAATCAGAGTGGAAACAGTTGGTAACCAAAACGACAATTTCATCGTGGCTTACAATCCTTATTTTCATAGCCAGGAAGTGTAAAAGTTCATCCTCTACTATGATTTTGCCATCAACAGTCCGGAAAACATCAGGTTTTAAACAAACTCGGGCGAAAGCTGGAGCTCCTGCGGGGCAAGCTGCTATGCCGTCCGCCATATTGTCACCTGTTGTCCTAAGTAGCCTGATTTAGAATCCCCCTCAAAAATGATGGGAAACAAAAAAACACGTATTTTAATTTATTATTATATTATTCTTGGAAGTTAATTTTATTGCTGAAACTGCGTTTTGGGTTCATCAACATTTTGTGCCCCCCCCCACCCCAAAAGTCAAACTCTGCCTATGATCAAAACAACTATTTTGACACCAAACCTGTGCTTTATTCTTCATATACTTGAAGTGTGACACGTAAAGAAGTCACAGACTCACAGCAAACATATGTACACAATAAATGATGAAGTGCACTCACCAAAAATACTACATAAAGTGCTAAAAAGCTGGTTTTTGGCCGACTGGGTCACCGCTTCGTGTGGCCACTCGATTCCGAACACACACACGTCTCTGTGGTTCTTTGACCTTGCCATTTGGCAAACTTTATGATGTCATGACGAGACTTGCTCTTCCATGATACTCCCGTCAGCTTGGTCCATTTTTGCGTCTAGAAAAATAATGTTTTACAATGGCTGTGATTTCGGGCTGAACCGGAAACAACAGTCTGAGCAAACCAATCACAGTCCACAGTCCACGTCATACGCGGTGACGTGATGATAGGGTTTGAAAAATCAATAGGACCGCGTCAGGCTACGGCGTAAATTGTCGTAAATCGGGTCTTCCTTGACGGCGCAGATCTGATGCGGAAGTATAACTCGGCCTTAACTATGCTTAGCTTGTAAAAGCATACACATTCTACTATGTGTGGTCATGTGGATGCTGAGAGTGCATATTGACATCTAACTACTCAGATCATATGTATTTATTATTCTACGCATGTGCTATGGAATCACTAGGTATGTTTTGTGTTTGCAATCTGCATGTCAAAATACAGTATATATTGGTTAAGTCACATCAATGTGGTCAAATCAAATTGATGTTTGAATGCGATTGGTTGGGGCACTTTCTAAAAAAACTTGGCTTAAGGCCATGGAAATCAGTTTTCCGGAAAGTCAGAAGGTTGAATGCAATAAGTGAACAATGTCTTTTGACATGGTCAAGCAGCATCTGGCTAATGTTGCACAGCTGCACACCCAGTGATGCATCACAGATTACAAAGAGGATTCTATGGGGATATCATGGATAAAAGATAATGTACCATATGCTGGATGTACTAAACCAAGGTTGTGTTGCTTTCAATTTGCTGGCAGACCAACCTGTAATGTGGTTCTGACTATATTGAGACCACCTTTTACAGGATTGATTTAGTCCACATCAGTTTGTTTACTGGCTGGGTTTAGGGTTAACGGTTAGGGTTTCCCTCTTAACCGTAATAAAAAGAAGCATTCAATTGCAACAAAATAAAAGGTGCTAGTGGTTAAATTGCATTTCACACAAAAATTCTGAAAAGGGAAGTATTGACTCTTCCTAAAGTTATTGCGCTGATCTTTCGTTGTTTGAATCCAAACTAGATGATTTACACATGCAATTAAGTAAATTATCATCTCTATTACCATATCTGCCATACATATCTCCAAATGACATCAAATGGAATGGTTTCTCAAAGACGGGAATTTTATTGAATTTTATCCTTTACCGTGAAAACTGCAAGATGTAAAAATGAAGCTTAGACATTTAAACATAAAGGTGACGTACTAAACAGCGACTCAAGCGGTCTGTACTGTAGGAGTTTGAAGGGTCGGGCGGCTAAAGCTCCTACTGCTCATAACTTTGATTCATGCTCCACATCTTTAATTTGATGTCACTTGCTAATTGTGGATCCTTTTTGTGCGACTGAAATCCTTCGCCTATAGTTGTGGTAATTACTCTGATTATGTATGTTGCTCAAATTAGAATATTAAGAAATGTGTAATTTTAAGAAAGGCCAGCTAACGGATCCTTGGAGAACAGACGTTTGATAGCATTGCGGTCGGTTATGCTCTTTTTGGGCTATATTCTTTGAGGAAAATGCAGTGGTGAAGCTACTAAGATACTGCTTTTCTTTGCCTTTTCATGTGTGAATTAAATACATGGACTATCCTCCGGTGTACAGTAGTATTCTTTTATCGGAGTCTGGCTCCGAGCAGTCCTGGTCCCCCTGTGAGCAAATTGGCATTATTCAAATTGGCTCTTTGAAGATTACACTGAAAGAGAATACTGTCCGACAAGCACCCCAAGTCCTATATGGACTGTCCAGTTGAGCTGACTTTAACAGAGATTTATCAGGATTGAGGTAGAACCAACATATTTGAACAAGCTAAAGAATGCAGACTGTGGTGTGAACCAGTCTGTTTTCAATTGTGTTTTTTTCCTGTTTCTGTGTTGTACTGATTGAGGGTGGGAGGTGCCATTATGTCTCATGACAATGATTGTCATCAGCAGACATTATAGGGAACTGTGCTTTCCTGCTCAATTAATAGCATCTCTATTACTGCGGTGAATATGCTTTATCTAATGTTGTTCTTGAAATGTGGTTTCAATGTTTTAAATAGGCTAAACTACTATTATTAATGCTAGAGAAAACAAATTACAGTACAAATCAAATTAAATGTCTTGCTGTTATTTGTAAAGACCATAGACAATGATCTGATTAAAACATCTGCATGTCAAAAACGCCCAAGAGCAATGTCAGCATTGGATATTTAAAAAACATTTGTCAGTTACCTTCCTGACATAATCTCAGTCCCCTTCATTCTTCATAGTAAGGCTGTTCAATTAATCGATTTTTAACTGAAAGAAACCGACTTTTCTGGTTAAAATGATGTTAAAAACGTTCAAATCGTTATTGAATCGTATCATATAATCATATCGTTATTGTAATTTTGGTTTATCTAAGCCAGGGGTCGGCCCGCCTCCACATTTGGTCCGGCCCCCTGAACATTACCTAAGAGCATTTTTTTTTTTTTTTTTTTTTTTCCAGTAGTGTTATTTATTTCCTGGCTTTTTTCTGTGAAGAACCCAGAGATGGTTATTTGGTCATTATCTATTTTATTAAGTGTTATTACTATATGTTATTATATGTTATGTTATGTTATGTTATATTTTTATTTTATTTACTTTTGCTCCGTGAAGAATCCAGAAAGGGTTATCTCATTGTGGCTTTCTGAAAAACAATACATTTTTACATTTAGGCACTCCTGCAATCGTCACACTTATTCTGTTACAAACTGACCCCGGCACAGACCCGGCTGCAAAAATAAATTACAGGGGGGGCATTACATTTTTTTTGGGGGGGGGACACACTTCTTCAACGTAAATTTAGCCTGAACAGTGGCGTTTTTACCCGTTACATTTTCTGATGATGGTGTCAGTCAGTGAAACTGCAGGAGTTGGCAGCGCTATCCCTTCATGTTGACTTTTGGCCGCGTCTTTGTCATGGCTTGAGTTCGTCTTTAGTTTCTTCAAAAAAACTCGGATGTCCATTCCAATTTGAATTAGCAACGGAGGAGCCGCTCAATCACTATTTCTGTAACCGAAGCAATCCCTGTCCAATCCTAGTACCCAACCGCTGGCTACCCCCCCCCTTATCTGTGATTGGCTAGAAACTGCCTTCATTAGCTGCTCGGATTGGTTGAATTGAATGACGACAGCTCAGGATAGGATGAATAGCTCATCTGCACACAACCGAGAACTTTTTGCCTACTTCTTCCTTGCCCGACGATGTTAAAAGAAAAAAAAAGCGACATTGGATAATTTCTCGCGGCACACCTGACGATTTCTCATGGAAGCGGCACAATCAGTTGAAAAACACTGGAATAGAGGGTTCGTCCTCTCCGTGTGTGTGTGTGTGTGTTTTTGTGGAAGATTTTTTTTTTTTTTTTAATTACACAGTACAGTCTAATCGAGCTAGGGCGGGCACAGCAGTCTCTCAGGGCGGGCCCGGCCCCCTAATGCCCGCCCATGCCACCGGGTCTGCCCCGGCCCCTCATCAGAGAAGGGAAAAGTAATGTGGCCCTCACAGGAAAAAGTTTGGGGGCCCCTGATTTAAGCCATCATAGTTTCCTCTGCATTTCCGCTTCCGCCCAGGATAACGCGCAGTCTTAAAACAAAAAGAACAACAACCATGGCTACTGGCGAATCTGGTACTTTTGCCCAGCCACCTTTGGACACAAATTGCATTACATCATGAGTAAGTGTATTTGTCATGTTTACGTGCCTTCTCAGCTCTTTTCTTTCCTTTCCAGCACATTATGCAGCTGGATGGGCGGGGCTGTGCTGCACACCTGTGGCACATTTGGAGCGCTCATTATTTAAGGACTCCTGTCACCGTCTGCGAGTGTCGGACTATTGCATTTGCTTGTTACCTGCTTTGCTTACCGCTGTGTGCTCATCGTCACCCTTGGTGCTTCCCGACATTCTTCGATCGTGTTCTGGTTTGATCTCATTTACTTTTGTGTTTTATTGGGATTTTGTAATTGTAATTTTGTACTGTTATATTCACGCCATTTTGGCGTGCTCTCTCAGTTGTATTTTCTTACTCGCGTTTTCTAGCGTGCTCTCTCAGTTGTATTTTCTGACCCGCGTTTTCTAGCGTGCTCTCTCAGTTGTAATTTCTTACCCGCGTTACTTAGCGTGCTCTCTCAGTTGTATTTTCTTACTCGCGTTACTTTGGCGTGCTCCCTTTGTTCTCGTTTTTGTAATAAATACTTCTAATTTCAAAGTCTGTGTTTGGATCCATATTGTAACATAACAGAATAGTCCGACCATGGATCCCACAGATTCTGAAAGTACTCGCCGTGTAATCGCCTGTCACGGTCACGTGATCAGCCAGCACGAACAGTCACTGCGTGAACTAGCAAACGCGATCGGCTCACTAATTACACGAGTAGAAAAGATGACGTCACCTTCACAGTCTTGTGGCGTAGTTGACGCTGCGGTGGCGCCCGATCAGCTCCCTCCCTCTTCGATGGGCCCGCCGGCGTCCTTTCGGGAGCCGGTGTTGCCACACCCCCATCGATATGAGGGAGAACCCGGTGCTTGCCGACAATTTTTGCACCAGTGCTCCCTTGTTTTTGACCAACAGCCATACACATTTGCGAGTGATAGCTCCCGTGTAGCATATGCCATGAGTCTCCTCGCCGGTAAAGCTGCTACGTGGGCCATGGCGGTAAGCAACTCTACACCCACGATCCGTCAGTCATACGAGACTTTTAAGACTGAGTTTATGAGGGTTTTTGACCATCCGGTTAAAGGCAAGGAGGCAGGCAGCCGCCTGCTGGATTTTTTTCAAGGCGATCTGTCTGTGGCGGACTACTCCATTCAGTTCCGCATTTTGGCCGCGGAGTGCGGTTATGGCGAAGCGGCTCTGTGTGGTATTTTTCGGCGGGGGCTGTCGCCTGCTGTCAAAGATGAGTTGGCGGCCCGGGATGATTCATCGGGTCTGGAGGACCTGATTTCTCTGTCCGTGCTTTTGGACAATCGTCTGAAGGAGCGCGAGAGGGAACGAGCCATGGAGACTCGGGGACGTCGTTGGCCTTCGCCGCGGGGCGGCCAGACAGCGGACCGTGCAGATGGCTTCGTCGAGCCGTCATTTGTCTCCACGCCGACGCGGGGTCCAGGCTCGACAGGAGTGGAGCCTATGCGACTCGGTGGCGGTCGTCTTTCTGCAGCGGAGCGACGGAGATGGATGACAACGGGCTTGTGTCTGTACTGCGGCTTGCCGGGGCACCATGTCGCCGCCTGTGACGCGATCCCTTCAGGTCGCCTCGGATCTTCGGCGACTGGGGCTCCCCTCGCCCGGGGGGGAACGAGATTCGGGCATGACCGCAGTCCATCGAACGAGTTGCCTCGCGAAAAATTAAATGAACCAATACACCCTCGAGGTGATTTGAGACTGCAACTGCCGGGAGAGGTGTCATATAGTGGGATTAATTTTAGGTTTACTGCTTTAGTTGATTCGGGGGCGGATGACTGCTTTATAGACCGAAGTGTTGTTGACGCTCTAAAATGTCCGTTGATAAAACTGGCTCGGCCTAAAAAGGTTTTAGATCTCGATGGGCGACCCCTGGCGGACGTGAGATTTATTACGCCTCCGCTCAAAACAAAGCTTTCCGGTAATCATTTTGAAATCCGTAGTTTTTTAGTGATGCCGTGCAAATCTGCTCCAGTTGTACTTGGGCTCCACTGGTTAAAAGTGCATAACCCTAATATTGATTGGGCCAAGGCACAAGTAGTGACGTGGAGCACATTTTGTTATGCGCACTGCTTACGTTCTGCATGTTTACTTCCTGGTCAAACGCAGACGGCCATCGAGCCGGTCAATTTGGAGAATGTTCCGGCCGAATATCATGACCTCCAGCACGTTTTTAGCGAAGAGCGTGCCAAGACCCTGCCACCGCACCGTCCGTACGACTGTGCAATTGAATTATTGCCTAATGCCGCGTTGCCTAGCTCTAGATTATACCAGGTCTCTAAACCGGAACAAGAGGCAATGAGGGAATACATCTCCTCTTCCTTGGCTGCTGGCCTTATTCGCCCGTCATCTTCTCCTTTGGGGGCGGGGTTTTTCTTCGTCGGCAAAAAAGATGGGGGTCTTAGGCCGTGTATCGACTATCGGGGTCTCAACGAGATCACTATCAAAAATAAATATCCGCTGCCGTTGTTGGATTCGGCTTTTGCTCCGTTGAAATCAGCCACAGTATTCACCAAATTAGACTTGCGCAGCGCTTACCACTTAGTCAGGATTCGTGAGGGAGACGAGTGGAAAACCGCTTTCAAAACCCCGCTCGGGCATTTCGAGTACCTGGTCATGCCTTTCGGCCTAACTAACGCACCTGCTGTTTTTCAGAGCCTCATAAATGATATATTGCGTGACATGCTAAATGTGTTCTGTTTTGTTTATTTAGATGACATTCTGATATTTTCTAGAAGCCTGCAGGAACATCACCAACATGTCAGCATGGTTCTGCAAAGACTACTAGAAAATAAACTGTTTGTCAAAGCTGAAAAGTGTGAGTTCCACCAAGGGTCAATCCAGTTTCTTGGTTTTATTGTGGAAAAAGGGCAGCTACGACCTGACCCAGCTAAAATTAAGGCAGTAGCAGAATGGCCGACTCCCACTTCACGTAAGCAGTTACAAAGATTCCTTGGGTTTGCCAATTTTTATAGGCGTTTTATCCAAAATTATAGTATGAGGGCTGAGCCCCTAACCAGGCTGACCTCTAACAAACGCCCCTTTGTGTGGTCTCCAGTGGCAGAGGCCGCATTCGTAAGTCTTAAACGGTCATTCACGAGCTCTCCCGTCCTTGTCCATGCTGACCCAGATCTTCCTTTTGTGGTCGAGGTTGACGCGTCGAGTTCCGGAGTGGGGGCAATCCTGTCCCAGAGGTCTTCAGTCGACCAGAAACTGCACCCCTGTGCCTTCTACTCCCGCCGCCTCACCCCTGCCGAGGCGAATTACGATGTGGGCAACAGGGAGCTGCTCGCTATAGTCCAGGCTTTGCAGGAATGGAGGCACTGGTTGGAGGGCACAGAGGTACCGTTCCAAATACTTACCGACCACAAGAACCTACAATACCTTCGGGCTGCCAAGCGTCTCAACTCACGCCAGGCCCGTTGGGCATTACTCCTGACGCGATTCAACTACGTGATCACTTACCGTCCAGGTTCAAGAAACGGGAAGCCCGATGCACTTTCAAGGCTTCATGACCCAGCGGGGGAGGAGCCTTCGGAGGAGCCTGTTGTTCCTGGAAACCTGATAGTCGGCGCGCTACGCTGGGAGGTCGAACGGCTTGTGGAAGAGGCCCTGCAAGGCGTTAAGGTGCCTGGAGGCTGTCCTGCTGGCAGGCTATTTGTTCCAGTTGCTCAGCGTGCAGCAGTGCTGAAGTGGAGTCACACTTCAAAGTTCGCCTGCCACCCGGGTGTGTCCCGCACATTCTTCCTACTTTCCCAAAAATTTTGGTGGCCAGGTATGCGAAAGGACGTCATGGACTATGTTTCTGCTTGCTACGTCTGCGCTCGGGGCAAGGCAGTCCACCGTGCTCCAGCAGGACTCTTGCGTCCCTTGCCTGTTCCATCTCGCCCTTGGTCCCATGTTGCACTTGACTTCATCACTGGCCTTCCACGCTCCAGGGGTCATTCCGTCATCTTGACAGTGGTGGACAGATTCTCCAAGATGGTACACTTCGTCGCTCTCCCAAAGTTGCCTTCGGCTCTGGAAACCGCTGACTTGCTGGTAACGCACGTGTTTCGGACTCATGGCATCCCGAGTGACCTCGTCTCCGACAGGGGCCCCAGTTTGTCTCCCGGGTTTGGGCAGCGTTCTGCAAGGCCTTGGGGGCCACGTCAAGTTTGTCTTCTGGTTACCACCCTCAGTCCAACGGGCAGACGGAACGGGTCAACCAGGAGCTGGAGGCCGCCCTCCGTTGCGTCTGTCACCTGCACCCAGCTTCCTGGTCTTCACACCTCCCTTGGGTGGAGTACGCTCACAACACCCTCGTTTGCTCAGCCACCGGGAGGTCACCTTTCATGACCGCATATGGGTTCCAGCCGCCGCTATTCCCTTCTCAGGAGGCCGAGGTCGTTGTGCCTTCTGTCCAGGTGCACCTGCGGAGAGCCCATAGGGTCTGGAGAGACACTAGGGCGGCGCTTGTCCGCACGGCAGCCCGCAACCGTCTGATTGCTGATCGCCATAGGAGACCCGCTCCAGCTTATCGTCCGGGCCAGATGGTCTGGCTGTCGGCGCGGGATTTACGCCTTGCTGGGACTTCTAAGAAGCTAGGCCCTAGATTCGTGGGCCCTTTCGCGGTGGACTCTGTGGTGAACCCTGTCGCAGTCAGGCTGAAGCTTCCCAGCTCGATGAAGATTCACCCCGTTTTCCACGTCTCGCTGCTCAAGCCTGTCTCCACCTGTCCTCTGAACCCTCCGCCAGTGCCTCCTCCTGCTCCTCGGATAGTCGACGGTGGACCAGTGTACACGGTGCGTGTCATTCTCGATTCCAGGAAGAGGGGTAGGGGGGTGCAGTACCTGGTCGACTGGGAAGGTTACGGCCCTGAGGAACGTTCCTGGGTACCCCGCTCCTGGATTCTCGACCCGTCACTTCTGCGGTATTTCCACTCCCTCCATCCGTTGAAACCAGGTGGTCCGCCAGGGGGCGTCCGTTGAGGGGGGGGTTCTGTCATGTTTATGTGCCTTCTCAGCTCTTTTCTTTCCTTTCCAGCACATTATGCAGCTGGATGGGCGGGGCTGTGCTGCACACCTGTGGCACATTTGGAGCGCTCATTATTTAAGGACTCCTGTCACCGTCTGCGAGTGTCGGACTATTGCATTTGCTTGTTACCTGCTTTGCTTACCGCTGTGTGCTCATCGTCACCCTTGGTGCTTCCCGACATTCTTCGATCGTGTTCTGGTTTGATCTCATTTACTTTTGTGTTTTATTGGGATTTTGTAATTGTAATTTTGTACTGTTATATTCACGCCATTTTGGCGTGCTCTCTCAGTTGTATTTTCTTACTCGCGTTTTCTAGCGTGCTCTCTCAGTTGTATTTTCTGACCCGCGTTTTCTAGCGTGCTCTCTCAGTTGTAATTTCTTACCCGCGTTACTTAGCATGCTCTCTCAGTTGTATTTTCTTACTCGCGTTACTTTGGCGTGCTCCCTTTGTTCTCGTTTTTGTAATAAATACTTCTAATTTCAAAGTCTGTGTTTGGATCCATATTGTAACATAACAGTATTATCTCATTACGTACTTAAAGTATGAAAGTATATGCATGTGTATGTTTGTGTCTGTCTGTCTCACGGGGGGGGGGGGGGTGTAAGTCCCTCTGTCTTGTTTTCCTGTCAAGATTGCAGCTACTCGATTACAGTAACTAAAAGCTACTGAAAATGTTTTTTTGTTTTTGTTTTAATACAATAACGTATTTTGGCAAAATTCACAGGTGCAAATTTGAAAATTTAATCCATATGCACATTGTTTATTATCCCATTAATGTGTTTCAACTGACGTCTTTTGTACAGATATGGTGCTCATAAACCTAAGAGATCATTCTGTTTGTTACCTTCACTGGCATTAGGGTAGCATATTTGTGTTTGTTTAACAAGGTGATTGCCACCTTGCATATTGTTATATTGACAGTTTTGCACTAATCATTGATTTATGTAAGACCAGAGAGTAATGTGACAGTACATCATCCTGAGCTTGGCTGCCTACCTGCTTCACCTGACAGACTATTTGGTTTACAGACTGACTACCTTTTCCTAATATTTGATTTTTTTTTTTTTCAAATAGGATATGCACTTTCCTCTTTCATTATTGCTTTTATGAAAGAACAGAGGTGGAGTCTGTTTTATGAATAAAATGGTCTTAATCCCAAGGGATTGTTCTGTGTGTACTTACAAAGTTCAAATTCACAGACACTTTCAGTTCTAATAAAGAAAAAAACTTTTAATCAGAAGACATTCTGAATACCTTATTTGTCATTGTCTTTATTTTGCTAAGAAACCGTAATCGATATCGGGTTTCAGAGAAAATAATCGGGTTTTCTTGTTCGGCAAAAAAAAATATGCCCTAGTTCATAGGTCACATTTTTTCCCCAGATGTTTATGTTGTTCATGTTTTAGAAAATGAGCCACCATATAATGTATCAATATACAGCATCAATCAATGTATACACATTTTTTTAAAAAGACATTTTTGTCATAATTATTATTATTTTTTTAATTAATTTGGTATGTTGAAAAAAAATATACCTTCATCATGGTATTCCCTAAATTGAGTAACTTCACAGGTAGAGCAGTGACCTAAACTTAATGGAACACTCTGATGATAACCAGAGGATAAACTGGGATGTCATCTTTGGTGTGTGCCAGTGTCCTAATAGTTTTGCATTTGTTTGAACCCTTAGGAGGACGGAGAGTGAGTTTCAACATGACTCAGGGAGATGAGAGCAATACCCAGTAAGTGCAGCACTGATTATTCCAACCCTGCCACCTCTGTTCATATTAAAGTTAAAGTTGACTGCAGTAAAAAGCCACTGCCTGCTGTGTCAAAGTGAGCTTGCCGCATGAATGACTTTCAAAATTCTAAGCTTTGCCAGATAGAAGTGCAATCAAGTGAAAAATCAGCTTCACACTTACACCACAGGCAGGAACAGTGAGATGAGCTGGTGATTTGGAGAACCACTCCCAGAACCAATATAAGTGTATTGTATTCTCTGTCTATAAATCGGAAGCACATATTGAGAAATATTTACATACGGTGATCATGATAATGTTGCTGTTGATCTTCTGTATAAACCTCATTGTTGTCTACTATACTAAATAAGACATTGTCAAAACATGACAATTGTGTCCATTAACATTTCACTAATGTTCAAAGTAATTCTATTTTTTCCAACATTACCATCTCACTTTTAAACTAAATATCCTTTCTTTTCAGTTAAGGAAAAAAAAAAAATCATACACAATGTTTTTTGTTGATTAAAAAAAAAAAATCCATACCTTAACCCATAAGTGCACATTCATAATAGTAGACTTTTTAGACTGTCGAACAAGTTTTACAGATATCCAGCAGCTTTCAGTGTGTGGCAGCTTGCAGCAGGTAAAAAGCTGCACCAAAGTGGCAGCTACAGTATGTATCTTTGTGTGACGGGTTCAAATCCTTCTGTTTAAAATTCATTATTAAAAAAAAATTTTTTAAAACAATGTTCTAATTTGTTAAACAACACTGTGTAGCACTGTGAACATTGTCAACAGAAATAGAACACCAGCATAGGTGTCTTCAGCAGAGAACCTGCCTCGACTCGGACGTAGAAAGGCAAGGTGGGCAAATATAGAACCGTCCCTTAGTCTTTTGCTCATACAGTATTCTTGAATATAAACCGGCATCGGAGCTTGAAAAAACAAGCAAGGGAAAAAAAACGCCTGGAGAAGAAGCAGTGCTGAAACCATGATGAGTATTCGCACTGTCTCCAAATAAAAACACAGGTCACAAATAAGTACATAATTCGTAGCAGGTTGTGACGTTTCCAAATGCAAAGCCTCGACTTTTCCATGTACACATGCAGACCCATTAAACTGAGGACTTCATCAACGGCACATCATCATTTCCTGCCCCACCGTGAATGAATCAGGCATCATTAGTAAGAAGGAAACATTTATTGCATTCCAACAATCTACCGCCACTGGAAATAATGTGTCTATAAAATGATTATAAGTAGGTATGCCTCTGCATAACATTTTATCCTTTTTAACATTACAGAAAAGTGAAAAGAAAGTTAATTATGATCAATTTACAACTTTATTAACATGTTTTTTTAACATTTTTTTGTCTGTAACAGAAAATACTTAAGTGCATCAATATGCTGAAATGGACAAAAAAATCCACATCCTTATTTAAACGGTAAACATTTGATCAAAGGACATTTTTGGGACATTTGATACAAAAAAATAACATTACATAAAATCAACAAATAATAAATCCAAATTGATCAGCAACATTAACTCAGGAGTCCAATATACAAAACAATTAAACCGACAAAACAAAAATGAATAAAAGTACTTGTGCTGATTTTGTTTGTAAATCAAAATGAGGAAGTCCTGGTGATTTAGTGAAGTAGCACTCACGAAGCAGGACGATTGCTGGCAATATTTTGCACTTCTTCGCTGAAAAAAACCCAAGCAGCTTATCACCATGATTAGGGTCTAATGTCTTTAAGTGACGGCATATTTTATTTGGCTCCATGGTTTTCTGCAGTCAACATTTTTAGACACAGTAAACATACTCTTTTCTCCTCTCCCACTGTATTAACAGTGAAGCCAAACGCAACATATGGTTAATCATATTTCCTTGTCCTGGCTCTAAGAAGACTTACGCTTGTCTCACTATCTACATCCTGTTCCACCTTTTGTTTTCATCCCTGTCAAAGTTTTTTCAATGATTTTCATATCTCTTGCGCTGTGCTATGTTCTCATGTTCAGTCCTGTGCACACTTTCAAAATGAGAGCGCCACTCCCACCAATTAAATGGATGTGCAATTGCACTTTATTCCACTGCGGCAAAAAAGTATGTGCTCTAAAGTCACATGCTACACTATGGGCCGGGCACAGGAGGCGGTAGTTACCCTTAAAGGGTATGTCAACCCCTGGGGAAATGTTAATATTCCATCATTTATCCATAAACGCATGCCTTTTGTATTCATATCATGCCACTTCGTGTAATTACACACAAGAAAATGAGAGAAATTTGGATCGATTGTCCAGCTAAAACGACCGGCGCCCGAGATCTGGCAGATTGTGTGCGTGACGTCATTACAAGTGAAGAGAGTGCCACCGGCCACTAGGGGGACAGCGCCGGTCTGCATCACTAAAATTCCTTCTAGTGAGGGGAGAATTAGAGGTGTTTTGAGCTGTTTATGCTGTTGCATTGTGTTCGTCCTGGTCTGCACATATTCCAGGTTCCCTCATGAAGAAACACCCCTCGTTGTCAATAAAAGAGAATTCAGAATTGACAGTGAGGGTTTGTTTCTTCAACAAGAAAAAGGCTCAGTGCTTTAATACTGAATGGCGGCGATGATGGCAGACAATTTTGTTTCTAGTTCCAGCGACGAATCCGACATAGAAGGACGTAACGAATGTTCATCTAATGGTGTTACGAAGCTTTAATTGGTGTTTTAGGTTACCAATTTGAGCCCAAACGAACGCCAATGCAGCGTAATGAAACGGTCATTGAGGGGAGCAATAAATATTAAAATATTGTAACGTTGATAATAGTCAACCGTTGAATCAGATTGCAATTCTTTATTTGTGGGAACTTATTGAACAACACGACTGCTGTCTGCCGCAGCCAACGCACATATCACCCGCCAGAACAAACGTAAACACAGGAAGGCACGTCCCTCGCTCTCCCGCACCTCCCTCACCCCTCTACGTCTTGCGGTGCATTCAGAAACATATGCAAACACCCCCGCCACATTATAACCCAATTCGTTACAATATGTAAAATGTAAAATATTATATATTATTGCTTTTATTTGTAATTTATACATGTGTCCAGTCCTGTATCCAATGCGTGATATTTTTTTTATTATAGAAGAGTACTCACTCAGGCCATTTCCAGCTTAGCAACTACCCTCCTTTGGTTTGCCTGGGATGGTGAGGTGGTCTCATCAGTGGCAGTCTTCGTCCTCTTTCTTCGTGTCTTGGGACACTTAGGTGGCTGTGCGTGTATGGTGGGCACCACATCTGCTTTGAGCAGCAATCTTTTAGCAGAACCCGATTTCACTTGTCCATAGTTCGAGAAGCTTTCAGGTGGAAAATTCGCACAACACAAAACCGTGCCAGAGGCTGGGTCTGGAAAATTAGCCCTCTTTGCACAGACGAACTTTATCCATTGTCTGCGTAGTCCAGCTTTTTTTTCGCGTTCGGGAACTCATGCATACTATATTCCGATAAATAGCTATTTGTACACCACATAGCACAGCAGTTTTGAACCATTGTAGTGATGTTTTGGTCAAACAAACCCGAACGCTACTCTCTCGTCGATAAAAAACAATGGCACCTGGCTCCGCCTCGACTTTCATTCACTTGTAGTGACGTCGCCGCCCCATTCGGCTGTTTCCGGAACACTTTCGGAAATGTTCGTCATTTTCGATCTATTTTCGATAATTGCTCATTAATGTGATTGATTTTTTTGTTAACTTTATCAATATTTGTTGTCTTGGCACATAACGGTTCTATTGATGTCTCACACCCCCTTTGCGTTTTCATACCCTTTAAGTTATTCCTTCCTCGAAGGTCGGTTAATGGGGGCGTGGATAGTCCTGGGGACCGCTCTGGGTTGCAGGGTGAGGGCAGTGGCCCCTTTGCCAGAGCTGCGGGAAGAGGGTGGGACGTGCTCGGCTTCCTACTGGTTGGCTGGAAAAGCACCTCCAGACTTGCCAATCCATCTTTGAATCTACCAAGAGCAAATAATTATTTAAAGTGCCTGTGACACGAAAAAGCATGTTTATTTCATAATACACGCGGTATTTTATTCCCCTGAATGATATGGACCGCTTGGATGTGTGTGGAAGCGATCGCTATATTTATTTAGTTTTTTGAATCCTGCGCCATGAAAATGAGTGACTTCCGGCTTCGGTCTTGCATTGAGGAGGAGGGCGCTGTGACGTGTACGGTAGAAGACGTCCTCTTCACTATACAGTGTACTGTTGTGTATGAGGACGAAGGATTCAGCTGATTTTGCGGATTAATACGTTTATTTTTCGCATCACGCCAGCCAAACGGCTGCAAAAAAATCATTCTGTGTGCGGGAGAGGCGTATGCGCCTTTTTGGAGTTTCAAAAGGTTCCCATTCACCGTGGATATTTACTGTGGGACCATTGGACTTACGAGGAAGTGAGTAAACATCTTGTTTTGTATTATGTCAAATACGAATACAGTGATTACAAAGTAAACACTACAAAATTCCTTTAAATAAAGGACCACTTAGGTTTGATCATTGATAGGCATGTAAAAAGCTCTCCTCATGCTCATTAGCTGTTAGCACGTTAGCTGCACAACAACACCAGCAACCCTCCTCCCGGGAACGAACTGTAAATTGCTCTCCGCCGGGCTGTTTGCCAATCCGCAAAGACATTCGACAACCGGGTCGTCATGTCAAATAATCCAGGCTAGTTACGTGTGATTTTCCACTTCAAAGACTTTGAAACATCCCTCGGTTCGGGTTAGCATGTCGGCTAGCTGTCACTCCTTCTGGTTTGTTTACATTCTCCGAAGCCGGGGAAGGGAAATAACATATGTCCGATTTAGGTGTCATAAAATATCGTTCGGGAGGTGCGACAGTAAAGGTGAAGTCGATAGTTTTGACCATTATGGAGTAATTTTGCCATGTCGTCTTGAATAAATGGATTTTTATTATTTCATATTCCATTTAGCACAAGATTGTTATTTGTCATGACCATGCCATTTATTTAGCAATTGGGGAAAATACTTGGATAAAAAGAATATCCTGTAAAAATATGGAAGTAAAGGGACAGAAACAATGACATTTTGCCGCTCTCTTCGTCGCGTTTTCCTCGTTGTGAATAGTTCCCCCTCGACGGGCTGACTGGTCCCTCTCAAGCCATTTATATAGCTATTGGGGAAAAATACTTGGATAAAAAGAATATCCTGTAAAAATATAGGAGTAGAGACTGAAACAATGACATTTTGCGGCTCTCTTCGTCGCGTTTTCCTCGTTCTGAACAATTCCCCCTCAATGGGCTGAATTGTAAAACCGATGAGCCCAGTCTACCGCTGACGTCATCCACCTGTTGGGGACGCTAAAGCCCTATAATGGTAGGCGTGGCTAACCGGCAGATTAAAAGACTAATTTCTCGTCATCTGCGCTTTGCTAAATTGTTGTATATAGTCGAATCGTCTCAAAATATGATTCTAATTCACATAATAATGCCATTTAAGACTTTTTTTCTGGTGTCATATGCTCTTTAAGGTATATATGCAACGCCCTAATAAACATGAATTTCAGTTAACAGCATATTGAATTAGATTACCAGTTAAAATGTTATTATAGTTTAATGGCAATGTGTTTTCTGCAATGATATACCATCCAAAGTAGGCAACCATCAATTAAAAAAAAATAGGGCATTTTTAAATGCTTAACTGTAAAAGTTCCTTTGATTCTATTTCCAGGAATCTTGGGGAAAAAAATAGCAGTAAGACAAAAATATTGTGTAACTTTTACACTACGTGGATTCAAATGTGGAATTATTCTTTTCAAGGGCTCTTCCAACTCCAAAATTAAGGCTTAATTAAAATAATCTTCAAGTGTCCTCTATTCATATTTACCCCTTAGGCCTATGACTTTTCTTACCTGGCGAGTTTTGACTATCTCATCCTCTTGTACAGCTTCCACAGTGGCACTGAATTTGCCAAGTGGTCCGGAATGTCCTTTAAGAGGAAATGTAGTGTCGTCCATCCATGGACAATGTTATGTACTTCCTTAATCTAAGTACATGGAAGGCCGAGATTGGAGTGGAACAACACTTCTTTATTCATTGTGCTTCTCATCATATGTACACACGATAGATCACAGAGGGTTCATATTACTGTTATACCACACCCACAACGAGCACATACCACACTTACAGGGAGTGCACGACTATGGCAACAACAGTGTGACATAAATATGTTACATACAACAGATGCAGCAATCAACTTTCCTGCCCAAAAAACACTCACCTCCGACAGCTTTGTACAGATGACAGAAATATTATGGTTAGGTCACAAACAAAGTCGAAAAAAAACAAAAATACACCTAATATTTTTTATCCACTATGTCTATGCCGATTTAATAGTGAAAATGAATCTGGCCAATTTGGCTCAAAAGAGGGTATTTGGATAGAAATGTCCAGAGGAGAATCTCACCAAAGGGTGCCAAAACCTACTTCAGCCGCATAATATTAATTAATAGAAGAAGAAAAGTATTGTCTTCTGGGTTATGGTTCATTGTAAAAGCGAATTTGGTGGACGACAGATATTAGGCATGTTTTGTTTTTTGACTTCAGTTCAATAAACCTGGAGTGGAAAAAAAGCTTGTCTCCCGTTCTGGAATTAGCAGTTTTTAATCGGGAAACGGGAGACGATTTATTTATTATTTTTTTGTTAAGATGCATAAAATCAAAAAACTGAACTAGGTTCATTTTCCATTTTTTGTTTTCCAAAATTAGATGGAAAAACAAATGGCCAAAACATACACGGACCCATTTCCGCCCTCCTACTCGTCTGGTCCACGATTGACTTTGACAACCTTGACTTGCTCCCTTTACTTGACTTGACATCACATTGTGACTCGCAATAACCTCATGACTTGACTCTTCTTGCCAACAACTGGAAAGACTTGGGACTTGCTTGAGACCCCGGACCAATTGACTTCCAACTCCTTTGTGACTCAGATCAGAGATACTTGTACAATTTTCTGGAGAGCTCTGTGCAGAAAGTATGCAGAAATTGATGCAATACCGGAGCTAGTGTGGGCAACATGGCAGCATGTCTATGACAATGTATCTCCACCTTGTTCATTCCTGTATCACGAATGGCATTTGACAAAAGAAACATTTTAATATTTGCATTTAGTAGGATAGTCTTGCAAAATGTTCTTCTGGAAAGAAAAATCGCAAGCATTACAGCAATTTGCCCTTCGTTGCTCATGTCACTATTCCTGCATCCATTGGGGAAAAACATGATCTTTCCTACCTGGCTATTGCCAACCTGTTTCTATCTTGCCGTGACAGGCTGTTCCTTGTCCTTGACCATGGCTAGAGGGTTTCAGTGAAAGATGCATGACTCAATAGTGGTCATCTTTAATGTCGCCCTGCTAAGTCCCCCGAGCTGTGTCACTGCATTCTTAACACAGGAAGTGGATTCTGCTGATTCTCGTACCCAGCTGTCATAGAAGCAACATTGCTGCATTGCTACAAGTCAAGTAAGTAAATTTGATCACCACACCATCGCTGACCACATAAGATAACATCCATCCGTCGCAAACACCATAAACACGATATCTGTAAATATATTCATTCATCCAGGTCATTTTATTTTCTGGGCATGACCAAAATCTGAGCTACAATGAAAATAATATAAAGCGCATTACCAAATTCCTACAGGTTCAATTAGCAAAATGAGTGCTCTTTACATTCTTACTTTCAACGAAACCATGATTAAACAAAATTGTCATACTTAAATATGTGCCAATATGTTTTTATTTACTCACAAATTTAGAAACTCCTCAGACATTGTATGTGCACAAGTATTGTTCAGTTTTAAAAATGGTTCAACATAGGTCATTCGTGAACTGCAGCATCTTTTTGCTTCAAAATTCTTGAAAAATAAGCCATCACTTTTTTTATTTTTTTGCTGATTATTCAATAATGATAGGTAGAGGAGTAAACTATCAAAGGTTTGATAAAATGCAAAAAACATTTGATCACAATTTATTTGGTGTTTACAATATTTGGTATAATCACAGTAACAGGATTGCAATTCTGTACCAATGTCAGCATTTTCCGAGGAGTAGAAGGTAGCGGTTTATCTCGCTGCTGCTGCTGCTGCTGAGTAAGAGGACAAACTCACTCATGAGAAAAAAATGTCTTTAGATGATTATATGAATAACAGGGTTGCATGTTCCACATCTCTTTTTTTCTTTCTTTCTTTTTCTTTCTTTCTTTACTTACTGTCAAAGTCTTTCTGTGCTTTCTTTGTGACATTCTTGTTTTTTCCTTGAAGTGTCTTGTTTCCCTATGTTTAATTTTAGGTTTACACCACAGAACACGATGACCAATTCAGATTTTATTTTGTATTTTTTGCAATACGAATGGCTACACAAAATAATTTGAATCAAAAAGTCCAAAAACCTGTTTCTGTTTTCACCCATCTGTTCCTTGTGCTGCATTTCCTCATCAGTAGCACTGCCTGAGCATTAACCCTTTCTTCTTCGGTCGTATTCTTTCTTGTCCTCCTTCATCCTGTACTACCAGTTACCTGGTTTATTTCTTCCTCACAGGTGTCCCCTCAGTGAAAAAAAAGTCGTTGGCTGCTGTGTAATGCATGTGCAGTACACATTTAATCCTATTTCTGCATGTATTTTCTCCATGTTTCTCTTTCTGCCTGTCCTCTGAAATCATTTTATGTGCCGATGCATTTTCCTAAATCAACACCACAAAGGGAGTATTTAAACTCCCACCCCACCACCCACAATAGCCGAACTTGCCCAGCATTAAAAGGCATTCAGCTCTATCATTTTGCATCTCTAAGCAGCAGAACAGAACAGTGCCAAGAGATGCTTCAAACCATGTATGGGAAATTTGGTCATCTTGTGCTGCCATGCTCATGGATGCATCTTGGAAAGAGGGTAGCATGTAGTGCTTTATGCATAATATCAATTCCATTCTTCTCATTTCAGAATTTTTTACATTTAAAGTAGGCACACATTGACAGGGTTGGGAAGGGAGTACACTTTTAAATATGTCTTTAAGAGCGGACAAGAAGACCTACTTTCTTTGCATAGAGCTCCAAAAGCGATGCAGAGTGGCTTGGACACTCTTGTGTAGCTGCTGGGTGAAATGTATTTACACTTGACTTCCTCTCTTCAGGTCTGATGGTGCTTCACAATATGCAGCTAGCTCAGATATGAGCTGGGCTGTGAGCCAGATTATAATATTCTCTACAATATTCAACAGAGTGGGTGTGAGGGTTGAAATTGCAGATAAGCATACAATATACCGTAGGTACAGCATGTGTGTGAGGAAAGCCAGTGGCATCCCTTAGGTGTAGGGCTGCCAACTCCCTGGAAAAATAAATAAATAAATAAAATTAAATAAGGGGCACCTCATTGGTAAAGCAGGCTGGGCCCAAAACCGTCACCCTTTAGTTCTTTCTTTGTATGTGTAAAGTGAATTTACAAAAAAAAAAAGAGTATTTTATTCTAAAAAAATACTGTATATGTCCTGCCTAATTTAAAACTGTGTAATTTAACCCTTCTGTTGTAAACACCCTGTGTCCTCTGGGTCAAAATGATCCGTTTTCACTAAACCCCCTAAGTTAAGCAGCTTAATTGAATTTTAAACACAAAATTTCATGTTGCTTTATGGAAGAACTTGTCCTTCACCACAATATGTGTGAATACCTGAGTTTAAGAGAAGGGAGGCGGATTAATGCATTTTTAATGATCCCAATGACTAAAGTTATTCTTTTTTTCCCAGTGAACAATTTAAAACAATATACAATACAAAAATATGACAATCAATATTACAACTAATTAGCACATATAGCACAGTATGCAAGTGAACAGTCTTTGCATATATTTCTTACACCTGCAGCGCACAGTGTGTGTTCTACAATCCTTCCTTTGAGGGTAGAACTGACATCTCTTCTTTTTACGTGCCCTAGCTGGGGAAGTGGCTGTGGTAGCTGGATCCTCAGGTTGATCAGTAGCTCCTGCACTCTGAATAGCTTTCACAACTGTTGTCGAGGCTTCAGTGCGCGGGACATGATCCTTCGTTCAATGAGTGTAGTTACAAGTGGCTTTCTTATCGCTGCTCCAGGAACAACTTCTTCGTGTGCTGCTTATGAGACATCCAGGTAGGGTAGATCGCTCTCCAAATAACAAAGGCATTGCCAGAGGAAACATCAATGATGCAGTGGAAGATGACCAGGGGCTAGCGGGCAGTCATACTTCATGTACTGTATGTTCCAATCACCTTATCTAGGTTGTCCACACTTACTTTATTGCTGTTGTAGTCTATGATTATGACTAGCTTTCTGTCCTCATGATCATTAATGTCACCGTCTATGTGCAGTGTGCTTGGAAGAATTACATTTTTCTACTACATAACCACGTTTAAGTTTTTCTTTGGGAGGTAAGAAATTAGAGTGGTTGTGAGCGTGAAGGCAAACTTTGATAAGAAGACCTCTCTCTCCTTTGACGCAAGCAGCGCAGGTGGGAGCTCAGACTTGTTTTTTTTTCAAATTGTGCCAACCGTGGTGATCTTCCTCACAGAAGCTGCTCTCCGAGTTCATAAGAGGTGAAGAAATTGTCTCTAGTCACATTGTGTTCCTTAAGTCCCTCTGTCAAATCTAGCAAAACTCGCGTCCTCTGCTTCTTCTCTTGGCATCCACTTTTCGGCTTCCCGGTATATAATTGCATTTTCCACACGTACGTTGATTTGGTTGATCCCATATTTTCCTAGCTTGCTGGGTATATAATGCCAGTAAGGACAAAAACCTTTTTCTACTATCAAATTAAAATCATCATATCTCTGATTTTTTGTGGTCTATCAGTGCCAAATAAAAAATGGGACAGTTTGAAACTTTTGAGACAAGTTGGAAAGTAAATCCATCAAGAATGCAGTGAGTTAAGACTATTTTATTGGAGAAAATCGCTGACTTTACATCCGCTACAATGGAACCCGCCGGAGAAATTCCCTAACACTGACGATGCTGACTCAGCATTTAGAATGTAGGATCATATGTGATATAGTACAGTATGTGATCTAAAAGATGGACAGCACATACGATGACGTTTGCAGAGCAAATGTAAGCGGAACGGTTTTAATATCTGGAGACTTCATTTTATTTTTAAATCATGAAAATGGATGAGGTATACACTCACCGGCCACTTTATTAGGTACACCATGCTAGTAACGGGTTGGACCCACTTTTGCCTTCAGAACTGCCTCACTTCTTTGTGGCATAGACTCAACAAGGTGCTGGAAGCATTCCCCAGAGAGTTTGGTCCATATTGACATGATGGAATCACACAGTTGTTGCAGATTTGTCGGCTGCACATCCATGATGCGAATCTCCCGTTCCACCACATCTCAAAGATGCTCTATTGGATTGAGATCTGGTGACTGTGGAGGCCATTTGAGTACAGTGAACTCATTGTCATGTTCAAGAAACCAGTCTGAGAGGATTCCAGCTTTATGACATGGCGCATTATCCTGCTGAAAGTAGCCATCAGAAGTTGGGTACATTGTGGTCATAAAGGGATGGACATGGTCAGTAACAATACTCAGGTAGGCCGTGGCGTTCCAACGATGCTCAATTGGTAAAAAGGGGCCCCAAGAGTGCCAAAAAAAGTATTCCCCACACCATTACACCACCACCAGCCTGAACCGTTGATACAAGACAGGATGGATCCATGCTTTCATGTTGTTGACGCCAAATTCTGACCCTACCATCCAAATGTCGCAGCAGAAATCGAGACTCATCAGACCAGGCAACGTTTTTCCAATCTTCTATTGTCCAATTTTGATAAGCTTGTGCAAATTGTAGCCTCCGTTTCCTGTTCTTAGCTGAAAGGAGTGGCACCCGGCGTGGTCTTCTGCTGCTGTAGCCCATCTGCCTCAAAGTTCGACGTACTGTGCATTCAGAGATGCTCTTCTGCCTACCTTGGTTGTAACGGGCGGTTATTTGAGTCACTGTTGCCTTTCTATCAGCTTGAACCAGTCTGGCCATTCTCCTCTGACCGCTGGCATCAACAAGGCATTTCCGCCCACAGAACTGCCGCTCACTGAATATATTTTCTTTTTCGGACCATTCTCTGTAAACGCTAGAGATGGTTGTGCGTGAAAATCCCAGTAGATCAGCAGTTTCTGAAATACTCAGACCAGCCCTTCTGGCACCAACAACCATGTCACGTTGAAAGTCACTCATATCACCTTTCTTCCCCATACTGATGCTCGGTTTGAACTGCAGGAGATTGTCTTAAACCATGTCTACATGCCTAAATGCACTGAGTTGCCGCCATGTGATTGGCTGATTAAAAATTCAGTGTTAACGAGCAGTTGGACAGGTGTTCCTAATAAAGTGGCCAGTGAGTGTATATATGGGGTGTGAGAAATGTAAAGTGTGAGAATGGCATGAAATGCCTAAGTTGAGGGTTGACGACAGGAAACGGGTAAAACTACCAGGAGACTTGACAGCTCTGCTATCCACTCTAATGTGTGTTATGCTTTCCACAGACTACATGATTTCTTTGGTCATGCCCGATGATCGCAGAGTCAGATTAATAGACACTGTGTCACAAAGTCGCAGTGGGTCTTGGAACTGACGAGCCTGCCTGATCATCGCACACTGCCGCCAAGAGCACGGTCTGACATCCGACTTTGTCATGAGGCAGGACAAGCAGCTGTCAGTCAGCAACAAAAGCCAACCAGCATCAGAGTAGCAGTGCATGACGAAGTTCCTGTTGTTTCGCATCAAGTAACTTGTTGGTTGTATTACTGTCCATGTAGATGATGTAACACTCATGTCTTGAAGTTGGCTCTCAGAAAGGGTCGATTTAGAATCATTGGCGGAACCGCCTATAAACGAACAACCACATCCTACTCGGACAAGACAAGGGTTACTTCCTCCCTTCCCTTGTCAGGATTGCTGAAAAGTTTCTTGTCTGCTTGTTCTGTATGAAGTATTAAAGCAGAGTGTTATCTGCATTTTATCTAAAATCTCTGCCCCAGATGAGGTTCGAACTCATGACCTTTATGAGACTGACACACTGCCTTCTGTTTATAGTCGTGCTTGCACCCCGTATTTAAATAAAAAATAGAGCACAAAACGGGGGTTTGATTCCTGGTCGTGTGACTCTATTTAATTAAAAAATAGCACACAATTCAGGGGTTGATTCCTTATCGAGTATTAGCGTTTTTAAAAAATAAATAAATAAAATTAGCGCAAAAAAACGGCCGTTCAATTCCCGATTATTACCCTGTGACCCTATGTGAAGATAAGCAGCATAGAAAATGAATGAAAGGATTCCCAATTATATTAGATGTTTTTTTTTTTTTTACCCAACAACCCTTTATGGTACTGAACAAAATGTTCCATTGTTTCAAGCAACTGTATACTGGAAAGGTATATATATTGGGATATAAATAAGGACAAAACCGTCCGTGTTTTATCACCTAATAAGCTAGCTTCAAACTCACCTTGAGCCTGTTTCCATGCATTAATTGTTAGTAGTGTTTGTATTTCATTGTATCATTTATATATTTTGTTATTTCTGTTTTAAATGATTTATGAGTATTTTCCTACCCTGCTTTTTTTTTTTTTCATTTTCAGTACTTTGGCCCATATATGTTGTTGTAAAATTTGCAAGGCGACAATAAGTAGATGACAATAAACTCCTAAAAAAATTTCATCAACAATGTGTATTTTGAAACATTTAAAACAAATCCAAGGCTGCAATAAAAAATGGAGAAAGTTGGATGGAAACATAATATTACACCGCATTAATTTTGTCCACTGCCCTTTTTGCCATAGCCTTTGGCTGCCATTGCCTCCTTCCACTCATCTAAAGTTTGATTGGCAGTTTCTTGGCAGTACCAGTTGCCATAGTGGTGGCCATCTGATTTTCTGTCTTTGTTGCTCCAGTTGCTCCTGGTCTGGCTGACTGTGAGGTGATAGGGACAGGTATTATTGAGCCCAGAACAGAGGTTGGTGGAATGATGCTGGACAGAGGTCCCCAGGACAACTGGATGCTGGTGATGTGGCATTGGTGTTGAAGAGACTGGTGCGATGAGGATAGGAGTTGACACTCAAATTAGAGGTGCTTTTTCACTTTTGCCATCCCGTTGTGTTTTGTGGCATCACAAACACATACTCATTGGGGTGGGGGGTGGGGGGGGGTAGCAAAAACTTCCTTTTGAGGAATGGCACAGGTCCAGAAGGTGCACAGGTCCAGCCTGTGGTGCATATCAGCGTGGATGATACCTTGTTGCAAGCATAAGTGCCTCCTGGTCCTTTTTCCGCTTGTTGTATCTAATGAACAGAATGTGCATAGATTTTGTATTAATGTCATGAAACATTGTTAGTCCATGTCTAATTCAATAACATTTTTTTTGTTGTTGTTGTTGTTGTTGTTGGTTTTACACATGCACGCAGGCATAAAATGAAAAACTGACTGATTTATTAAACACTGTGCTAATGTGGCTGTATTGACCTCTGGAAGTTGCAACGTTGTCTCAGTCTTTACTTGTGCATTGGTCAAGATGCACTCCCTAATAGTTCTATATGTGTGGATGACCCGGGTCCACCTACTGCTGGTGCTTTCTGCGCTCTTCCTGCGACGAATAACTGGACTGCACCATCACCCCCAACGTCAACAGGCTTAGAGTTCTTTAGTGGGATGGATGACTGTAAAAGTAAGAGAAAATCACATTGTTGAAAGAATTTGTATCTAATGTAAATAAATACTAGGATTAAAATGTTACCTGGCGGCAAGAAGATGAGGGAGCTGCTATTCTGCCTCCACCAACATTGGAAATGCAGGACAGGCCCAATGTCTACCTTTATTTTCTCTCTTGAACCTCTGGGGTAAACTACATCTAAAAATGACTGAATACAAAAAGTATTGATCACTGTACTATTCAAAACAACAGGCTAGTAGCCAAACTCAAGCAAGTAAAGAAAAACATTTTTCAATGAGGCTACACTAGTTAAAACATCAATTGATTGTGGTTAGTCTCACTATGTTTACAGACTTTAAAAAATACGAGTATGCACAAAAAAACACTGAGTACTTTCTAAAACAACAGGTAAATAACCTAACTCAGGCGAGTAAAGAACATTCACTTGTTGGAAATTCAAAACCGCTGAATTGGGTTTATCTGACTATGTTTACCTTTTTAAAAAGTACAAACAGTTTTTTTTTTTTTTTTTTTTTTTTTAATAACAGGGTAATAGCCTGAACTTTGAAATAAGCTCACTGTTTTCAATTATTTCATTGGAGGCCAAACGTGTGAAAATGTTCTTTCCAAATGTATGTAAATGTACATTTGCTCACGAAGTTATCCAAAGTCATGCTCATCAAAACATTTTGATTTATTTTCTTTTACTGTCATTGTTAAACAAAATTGTTAAAGCACAGCATCAGGCCTGCAGCTCCCCCCACCCCATTTTTCCCCCTAGCTCTCATTCCATCCACCTGTTCTGCACACCTGATCTTCATAGCCTCCCTACTAATACATTTTCAGCCCTCTGCCTCAGTGCGAGTTTGTTAGCCCTTACAGCAATTTACAAGTGTTACCTGTCATCTTGCCCTCCTGGACCTTAATATATTTTTGGACCTTTTGGATCTCTGCCCCTAGCCCATAACTCATCTGTGCCTCTGCCTCTTTTGTCTGTGTTTAAGTGGCTCAGTGACTCTCAGCCTGCGGGTAGAGCCGGACCCGGTTCGTTTCCTGCCTGCGCCTTGCTTTGCCTGATCCCTCACGCCACCTCCTCAGAATTGTGTTTCGTTCAGAGTTTGGATTTTTGGGGTTCATTTGTTCCCTGGTTCATGTAAAAAAATACAGTTAATACAAATGAAATAACCTACACTGTTTCTTGAACACCCTCCCCAAGGAACTAATAAGGGCATGTCAAAGAATGTGTTGGAGCTTGACAGTTGTTTTTAGGCTGCAGTCATACAGATACACGTGTACCAACATTTTAGAGAAGGGAGATGGAGCGGGACAAATATTTTTGGGATTGACTTATTAGTTCCCTCGACAAAAAGGCATTATCCCCTTGAGGTCCTCTTTTCCTTGCTTTTAAAATTCCTTCTCTTTCATCCCCTCTACCTGTGAGCCGGGAAACTATGCCTACAACTGTGTGTATTGGGAAATTTTGTATGATGATTGGAAGTCCTTCAAAAAGCCTAACAGATGACAGATGTTGTAACTTTATATTTTTTTAGTAATAATCTGGCTCCACTTGTGTACAGTGAAAACATGCACCACTTCTTCTGTGCTCCTTGACTATTATTAGGACTCTGATCTAATTCATCTGTTCTGCCCATTATGGTTAATGATGACTCTTTGGGGATGAGTTGAGAGTCTGCTTTCAACAAAGGCAAATCAATCGCTGGTGCTCATTTGATCTGTGTTTATTGAATTCTTTAAACACTGTAGATATCGTGAATAGAAACATTAAATCTGACAATTATGTCATGCCTTTCTTCGACATTTCAGAATTAGAGGCAACCGGGAAGTCATAATTTGATGATCACATAAGCATGCTTGCATAAACATAAATGACAATCATATTGTAGCAATCATACAAAGTATACCATATTGAAATTTTAGACATATGAAGAAGTTACCCTAATAGCAGGTAACTGCGCCGGATCCGGCATCAGCTCGCCAGATCCACATAGCAGTCATGCCCATTGAAAGTCAGTGTGCAAGATGCAGCGGAGATCATCAATCTGACAGTCCAAACCCAATAGCAGGTGACTTTGCGCCAGATCCGGCGTCAGCTCGCCAGGTTCACAGAGCAGTCACGTCTGCTGAACGCCTCAGTACGCCAGATGCAGGATTAACACTCTGACAGTCCAAATAATGGAGTTCACTGATCCAATTAAAATATTTTGTGAAAAAACAATGTTTTATTGTTATGGTTCTATAATAAAGGGTATGAAAAAGAAATGTTGTAATTATTGTTTTTAATAGATAATTTTAATATGCAATATAAACACACACAGTATGATACATTGAACAAAGTGGACCCCAAATTTAATACTGAAAACGGTTTTGAAACAGATTGGGCCCAGATTGTGTAACGTGGGTCATATCCAGGCAATGCATTAATGACGTTACTACTTTTGGACCACTTCTGGCCCAAAACTGGTTGCTGTTCTGGCAAGTGACTCCCTACTGAGTTTGGTCCATTGTTAAAAAAAGACACTCGTTTTACGAAATTGGGCCGAAATTTGCAGTACTTCGGGCCCATGTCCGCTCCAGTTATATTTTGCTATCTTGGTAGGTAACAGAACAGTATTTACCTGGTACATGGAAAGTGTAAATGCAATATGCCAGCTCAGCTGACACAGTACATTACCAGCTCATGCTGTATCTAAAGAAACCGGTAATATTCTACTTCAGAGCGCTGAGGCTGATGACGTAGCTCTCATGTGACAACAGCTCGCAACACTACAATCCTCATTTTTCTCCACCCTGAGATGAAATAACAATCACCTGACAAATAACTTATTGAAACTTACTGAAATTAACAGAACAGAAAAATATTAATACAATTAGTGAAAATAAAGAACATGAAACATGACATTTTGAACATGCTTTTTACTAAAGATTTTCTCAAACCTCTTATCTCCCAAATTCTTCATGGCAAGTGAGTGTACCTTGACCAATGAGATGAGTGGGATTTTGTATTGTAATTGTTCCATCCATTGTTTAATAAGCAGGGGAATGCAGTTCCCTGTATATTCTTGTAAAACACAATACATTATTTGTTCGTTTTACAAATAAGACACTTTTTACAAGTTTAATGATAATACGGAACAAACTGCAACCCTTGAAAGCTTAATACGGGACGCGTACTTTTTTCTCGTACTTTTTTTTTCGAAATACAGGATGATTCCGTTTTTCAAGGGACTTTTAGCAACCCTATTCACAATTGTTAACTCTACCCTGGAACTCCAGTTCTTTTGCACATCTAAACCATGCATTAGTCATAGCCTATGTCCAGGACTATTTCAAAATGTTGTTAAAATATTTGTTAAACCTAATATACACAATGTACCAAATGATATTTAGCATTTAAATCACAATCATTTTATAGGTATAATTTAAGGCTTGTATATACAGCATTTTCTGTTCAATGTACTATATACTAGTCTTTCTCAAAAAATTAGCATATTGTGATAAAGTTAATTATTTTCTGTAATGTACTGATAGACAATAAACTTTCATATATTTTGGGATTCATTACACACAGCTGAGGTAGTTCAAGCCTTTTATTGTTCTAATATTCATGATTTTGGCAAAAAAGTTAAGAAAAAAACTCAATCTAAAAAAAAAATCTAAAAAAATTAGCATATTTCATCCGACCAATACAAAAAAAGTGTTTTTTAATAGAAAATAAGTCAACCTTCAATTAATTATATCAGCTATGCACTCAATACATGGTCGGGAATACTTTTGCAGAAATGACTGCTTCAATACGGCATGGCATGGAGGCAATCAGACTGTGGCATTGCTGAGGTATTATGGAGGCCCAGGATGCTTCGATAGCGGCCTTAAGCTCATCCACAATGTTGGGTCTGGTGTCTTTCAACTTCCTCTTCACAATATCCCACCGATTCTCTATGGGGTTCAGGTCAGGAGAGTTTGCAGGCCAATTGAGCACCGTAATGCCATGGTCAGTAAACCATTTACTAGTGGTTTTGACACTGTGAGCAGGTGCCATGTCGTGCTGAAAAATGAAATCTTCATCTCCATAAAGTTTTTCAGCATGAAGTGCTCCAAAATCTCCTGATAGCTAGCTGCATTGACCCTGCCCTTGATAAAACACAGTAGACCAACACCAGCAGCTGACATGGCTCCCCACACCATCACTGACTGTGGGTACTTGACACTGGACTTCAGGCATTTTGGCATTTCCTTCTCCCCAGTCTTCCTCCAAACTCTGGCACCTTGATTTCCGAATGACATGCAAAATTTGCTTTCATCTAAAAAAAGTACATTGGACCACTGAGCAACAATCCAGTGCTGCTTCTCTGTAGCCCATGTCAGGCACTTCTGCCGTTGTTTCAGGTTCAAAAGTGGCTCCAGCACACGCCTGTGCACCTGGCTCTGGATGTTTCTACTCTAGACTCAGTCCACTGTTTCTGCAGGTCCCCAAGGTCTGGAATCGGCTCTTCTCCACAATCTTTCTCAGGTGCGGTCACCTCTTCCGGTTGTGCAGCGTTTCCTGCCACACTTTTTCCTTCCCACAAACTTCCCACTGAGGTCCCTTGATACAGCACTCTGGGAACAGCCTATTCGCTCAGAAATTTCATTCTATTTCTTAACCTCTTGCTTGAGGGTGTCAATGATGGCCTTCTGAACAACAGTCAGGTCGGCAGTCTTGCCCATGATTGCGGTTTTTGAGTAATGAACCAGGCTGGGAGTTATAAAAGCCTCAGGAATCTTTCGCAGGGGTTTTGAGTTAATTCGTTGATTCAGATAATTAGGTTAGTAGCTTTAGAGTACCTTTTCATGATGTGCTAATATTTTGAGATTGGGATTTTTGTTTTTTCTTGACTTTTTTGCCAAAATCATCAATGTTAAAACAATAAAAGGCGTGAACTACTTCAGTTGTGTGTAATGAATCTAAAATATATGAAAGTCTAATGTTTATCAGTACATTACAGAAAATAATGAACTTTATCACAATATGCTATTTTTTTGAGAAGGACTAGTATATTGGTTTACTGTTTTCTCACGCACATAAACATACAGTGGGGCAAATAAGTATTTAGTCAACCACCAATTGTGCAAGTTCTCCTACTTGAAAAGATTTGAGAGGCCTGTAATTGTCAACATAGGTAAACCTCAACCATGAGAGAAGGAATGTGGAAAAAGAAAACAGAAAATCACATTGTTTGATTTTTAAAGAATTTATTTCCAAATAAGAGTGGAAAATAAGTATTCAGTTACCTACAAACAAGCAAGATTTCTGGCTGTCAAAGAGGTCTAATTTCTTCTAACGAGGTCCAACGAGGCTCCACTCGTTACCTGTATTAATGGCAGCTGTTTTAACTCATTATCGGTATAAAAGACACCTGTCCACAACCTCAGTCACACTCCAAACTCCACTATGGCCAAGACCAAAGAGCTGTCAAAAGGACACCAGAGACAAAATTGTAGACCTGCACCAGGCTGGGAAGACTGAATCTGCAATAGGTAAAACGCTTGGTGAAAAGAAATCCACTGTGGGAGCAATTATTAGAAAATGGAAGACTAACAAGACCACTGATAATCTCCCTTGATCCATGCAAGATCTGACACCGTGGCGTCAAAATGATAACAAGAATGGTGAGCAAAAATCCCAGAACCACACGGGGGGACCTAGTGAATGACCTACAGAGAGCTGGGACCACAGTAACAAAGGCTACTATCAGTAACACAATGCGCCGCCAGGGACTCAAATCCTGCACTGCCAGACGTGTCCCCCTGCTGAAGAAAGTACACGTCCAGGCCCGTCTGCGGTTCGCTAGAGAGCATTTGAATGATCCAGAAGAGGACTGGGAGAATGTGTTATGGTCAGATGAAACCAAAATAGAACTTTTTGGTAGAAACACAGGTTCTCGTGTTTGGAGGAGAAAGAATACTGAATTACATCCGAACAACACCATACCCACTGTGAAGCATGGGGGTGGAAACATCATGCTTTGGGGATGTTTTTTGCAAAGGGACAGGACGACTGATCTGTGTAAAGGAAAGAATGAATGGGGCCATGTATCGAGATATTTTGAGTGAAAATCTCCTTCCATCAGCAAGGGCATTGAAGATGAGACGTGGCTGGGTCTTTCAGCATGACAATGATCCCAAACACACAGCCAGGGCAACAACGGAGTGGCTTCGTAAGAGGCATTTCAAGGTCCTGGAGTGGCCTACCCAGTCTCCAGATCTCAACCTAATGGAAAATCAGTGGAGGGAGTTGAAAGTCCATGTTGCCCAACGACAGCCCCAAAACATCACTGCTCTAGAGGAGATCTGTATGGAGGAATGGGCCAAAATGCCAGCAACAGTGCGTGAAAAGCTTGTGAAGAGTTACAGAAAATGTTTGGCCTCAGTTATTACCAACAAAGGGTACATAACAAAGTATTGAGATGAACTTTTGGTATTAACCAAATACCTACAGTATTTTCCACCATTATTTGCAAATAAATTCTTTAGAAATCAAACAATGTGATTTTCTGGGGGTTTCTCCCCACATTCCGTCTCTCATGGTTGAGGTTTACCCATGTTGACAATTACAGGCCTCTCTAATATTTTCAAGTGGGAGAACTTGCACAATTAGTGGTTGACTAAATACTTATTTGCCCAAATGTATGCATGCTTAGACTGGACAGCCTTCTCAGGCATTAAGGCCTCAATGGAAGACACAATGGTATGACCACTTACTTCAGTAAAAATCTGTCACACTGCAAGATAGTATATTTTTAATGTAATCTTTTCTACTGGTACGTTCCTGCATCAACTGTTAATTGTGAATCTCATCAAATGACTGTGTGTGAGAACAACATCTTGTGGTCATGTTGACATAATTCCACTCTTCAGTGGGATGCAGTATTTCTTTTTTACAGGTATTACTCTGCAGAACAGCTGCCACATCTTTTTATTGGTTCTCATTTGACTTAGTCCCTGCAGCAGATGCCAAATCACATTCTTCACATCTAATGTTGCATATCGAAAAAACCCAAGAAATGAATGTAATGTATCCCTGTTTCAAGAATAATAACCTTCTCCACAGCCAGTAGGACTACAGCTAAAATGAAAAATCTAACCATGAGACATGGTTCTTAAAAATGTGATGAGAGATGAGCTGCACTATATTTATTTTGACAGGAGCAGCATTGAAAACCCCCTGACCAGGAGCAATATTAAACCTGCCTCCACAGGGTCAGATCATAATATAACACGGTCAGAACATCATTAGTAAATGTCACAACTATGATTCACACATTAGAACAAAAGTGTGATATCAAGGCACTCTTTTCACCAGAAACGAATGTATCAGTATTCAACACTCATACAGACACAACCTACAGAATTTCTAATGGAGCATCAAGTCCACCCTGGCAGCGTTTCTTTTTATTTTTTATTTTTTTTGTAAAGGTCACTCTGAACCAGTGATACAGGCATATTGATTCTATGACACTGCTTCAGAATAACACTTATACATGGTAAATACGTACGTATCTTGAATATTCCGTAATATGAAAGGGGAGACGAGACAAAAGGCTACACTGCTGATATTTGCCTCAAAATACACAGATTCAAATCTTAATACTCAGGCACACCTGCACAGTATCATTATCTTAAACATAAAATAGTTTGCCCTTTGTGAAGATCATACTTAAAAATATGCAGTTTTGCTAGTGTTGAAAAGGTACAGTATACAGGCATGCATATCGCTGTAGTGAGTTTGCATTGGTGTTGAGCTAAAGTTCATCACACTGACAGGTGTCTCTAATGTTTTGTAGTTGGCATGTAAATAAATAAGTTACTTAATTATTTTACAACATTCTCCTAAAACTTTGATTTTCCCAGTGAATGGCACTCAATTGAGAGAAAGCTGTCAGTCAAAGCAGTCAAAAATCTGCTCATGTTTGATAACTTATGATCAGTCTTTCACAACACAATTCATGAATTTCATTCAACTCATTTGTTGTTTTAGGCCAAATATCATTTCTCTTTGCATGTAATCTCTTGTGCTGCCAAATGTTCCGCTGTCTTTTCTGGGTTAAAAGTGGAGTTATTGCACGTGCCCTCCTGACAGGTCTTTCCCATACCGACCATTAGAGGTGGGCAATATTGTTGATATATCGCAATATCGGGATATGAAGTTACAGTTATCAAATGCATAAGTTGTTCGCTTCTCTCTTTTACTTGGCTGCTTGAGAGGTCATTGGCTCCACTTGTTCTCGTCAACCCAGTTCCCCTTATTTCACTTATTCAGCTATCTCCGACTACTTTTCTCACTCAGATGTGCCCTGTTGTTTTTTCATTATGTTTGATATGTCCTAACTGTTTTTGACAGGATCAATCAGGGGATAACAGGACATCAGTATACGACCACAACCAACTTCTCTCTTGCCACCCTCCGCTCCAAACTCTTATTCCCATATTCCTCTTGATTGACAAAGCCAGTGTTGAATCTCACTCCTCTCCATTTGTCTTGTCTTGTCATCATCTGGCAGGTGTTCTATCCCGACAGTGGAATAATGACTACGCGTATATGTTCACATTACACTAGAGCTGATGAGGCTGCTGAATTGACTCTGACACAGTCTATGGTGCCGAACCAGGGTGAATCATTGTTAAGGGGGGTTCTCTACTGTTCTTGACCTTATTTGAAATTGTAAACCCTTTTGAACACTTTATCAATAGAGTTTTTCACGATTGTTAACACACAAAAAACAAAACCTTGGCACAGTTTGCACAACCTTAACTTCACGTACCATCCGTTCAACCTGAATTGTCACTACTTCACACTCCCTTATCTTCTCTAGACTCTCATTTTCCTTCTTTGCCCTCTTATGCCAATTGCATGTCACGTTGTTGTCTAAACCAGGGGTACCTAACGTCGTTCCTCGAGGGCCCCTATCCAGCTTGTTTTCCATGTCTCCCTCCTCCAACAAACCTGACTCAAATAATCAGGATCGTTATCAGGCTCCTGCAGAGCTTACTGATGAGCTGATCATTTGATTCAGGTGTTTTAAAGGAGGGAGACATGGAAGACAAGCTGGATAGGGGCCCTCGAAGACCGGAGTTGGCTACCCCTGGTCTAAACACTACACACAACATTTAGTTGTTGCACACACCTCTCGTGTAAAAGTTCAAAGCTCCAACCTACAACACACTGCAGTCAATAGCAGAATAACCTGTTGTCAAAACACCACACACACAATGTTCTGTTGTTGCACACACTTCTCATGAAAAATGTCAGTCGTATCAACGTACAACACACACGTGTTCAAAACTCAACACATTCAAGTCTGGTGAGTAAATAGGAATAAGGACCTCAGTATATAAGTGCCCAGCACCTCCTCCTCTGTGTTTGTGAACAATGGAGAACCTAGAACAGAGCAACCAGAGAAGTGTAAGAGTGAGAGGAGGACAAATTGGAGCAGGAGGAGGACAGCTAGGAGGAGGAGGAAGAAGAAGACAGATGAGGAGAACAAAATGAAGGAGGAATAAATAGAAGGAAACTATTATATCCAATGAGATTCAAGCCACTGTGATAGACCATGCTGAACCATGGTTTGAGCATGTCGGAGGCTGGCTTGAGGCTCCAGCCAGACCTCAGCTGACATACAGTTGGTGCCATCAACAGAACATTCCAGATGGTGAATAAGGCAAATCTATGTCTCGTCTAATGTACAAAAAATACAACATTTTTGTATTGTATTTGTGCACTATATACATTGTGTACCGTAATACAATATTGCATTTCAATGTACAGTAATACTGTACAGTGTGCTGACAGTAGTTCTAATTTGCTTGACCGAAAGACAACCTCACTGTCTGGACAAAAGATCCTAATCATGAATATTGTTTGACAAAACAATGCAATTACCCTAAGAAAAATTAACATGAGATCCTAGCAGATAATGCAGCTTTCAATACGATCCACACAAGCCATATAAGGCGGTTCTTCCAGAGATGCGTAGATGAGGAGAACAACGCCTGTGATGTGGATGAGGCCCTCTGGCCTGACAGAGATCAAAGGCATTATGATGCATCATCATGATAACTCTTCAATCATGTAACAAAAAGGGAAAAAAAAGAATGGCTGCACATCTTTGTGCTGTTTGCAAGTTTGTTTTATGAAAAAGAAGGCTATCCTGAGTATTACTGACTCATTATTTTCAGATTCATTGCCATTCATCTGGTGTGTTCCATTTGACTATAGTGTTTTCAATTTTGTACTACAATGTGCTGTAAATGCTTGGTAGTGTGCAGCAAAGGCTAAGCTGTGTGTACTCAATGAATAGTATGTGTGTCATTGGAAATATGACTGTGTGTAGCAAATAGAAGCACGAGTGAACACAAAGTACATATTTGATGGCAAGAATCTTCTTGCAAAAGGAATGTCAGGTTTAGCATTTTGTGTGTGCAGTTTTCAATTTTCTGTGTGCAGTGTTGAAAAAAGTGTGTGTGAGGGTTTCTGTTTTAACCTCCATCCATCCAGTCATCCATTTTCTCCCGCTTATCTGAAGTCGGGTCGCGGGGGCAGCATCTTCAGAAGGGAACCCCAGCCACTTCAGACAGCTCTTCTTGGGGGATCCCAAGGCATTCCCAGACCAGTCAGGAGACATAGTCTCCGCAGCGTACCCTGGGTCGGCTTCATGACCTTCTGCCCAAGGAACGTGCCTGGAACATCTCACCAGGGAGGCGCCTCGGCTCAGCTCTCTCTTCACCACAACGGACCGATGCAAATTCAGCATCATTGCAGATGCACCACCGATCTGCCTGTCGATCTGCCATTCAATTTTTCCATCATTTGTGAACAAGGCCCCGAAATACTTGAACTCCTCTACTTGGGGAAGGACCTCATCCCTGACCCGGAGAGGGCATTCCACTGTTTCCTCACTGAGGGCCATAATCTCTGGTTTGGAGGTGCTGATTCTGATCCTGACCACTTCACACTTGGCTGCGAACCGTTTAAGGGAGAGTTGCAGATCATGGCTTGATGAAGCCAAAAACAGTACATCATTCGCAAAAAGCAGTGATGCAATACTGAAGCCACCCAACCGGACCCTTTCAGCGCCTTGGTTGTGCCTAGATATTTGGTTTCATCAAGGTGATGAACTGAACTCTGACCCCGGTCATACAGGGACCCTCCGTATCAGGGATTCCGATACCCCATACTCCGATTACACCCACAGGACTCCCCAGGCAACACGGTCGAACGCCTTCTCCAAGTCCACAAAACACATGTGGACTGGTTGGGCGAACTCCCATGACCCCCCGAGAATCCTGCTGAGGGTATTGAGCTGATCCACTGTTCCACTGCTCCTCTTGAATCCAAAATTCGACTTCCTTACCTGACCCTCCTCTCCAGTACCCCTGAGTAGACCTTCCCAAGGAGGCAGAAAAGTGTGATTCCAGAGTTGGAACACACCATCCGGTCCCCCTTTTTAAAAAGAGAGACCACCGCCCCGGTCTTCCACTCCAGAGGTACCGTCCCCAATGTCCACGCGATGTTGCAGAGGCGTTAAAACCAAGACAACCCCACAAAATCCAGAGCCTTTAGAAACTTTGGGCGGATCTCATCCACCCCCGGAGCTTTGCCACCGAGGAGCTTTTCAACCACCTCGGTGACTTCAACCCCAGAGATAGGATGACCTACCTGGTAGTCCCCAGACTCTGCTTCCTCATGGGAAGGCGTGACGGTGGAGTTGAGGAGGTCTTCAAAGTCCCACCGACTCACAACATTCCAGGTCAAAGTAAGCAGCGCCCTATCCACACTATACACTGTGTTGGTGGTGCACTGCTTTCCTCTCCTGATACGCCGGATGGTGGACCAAAATTTCGTTGAAGCCATCTGGAAGTCGTTCTCAATGGCCTCACCGAACTCCTCCCATGCCCGGGTTTTCGCCTAGGTGACCACCCAAGCCGCGTGCTGCTTGGCCAGCCAGTACCCATCAGCTGCCTCTGGAGTCCCGCAGGACAAAAAGGCGTGATAGGACTCCCTCATCAGCTTGAGTCATCCCTCACCGATGGTGTCCACCAGTGGGTTCTGGGATTGTTGCCACAACAGGCACCGACCTTGTTGCGGCCGCAGCTTCAGTTGGCCGCCTCAGCAATAAAAGCGCGAAACATGGTCCATTCGGACTCAATATTTTCCGCCTCTCCCTGGACATGGGCGAAGCTCTGCTGGAGATGGGAGATGAAACTCCTCCAGACAGGAGACTCTGCCAGGCGTTCCCAGCAAACCCTCACAAAACGTTTGGGTCTGCCGGGCCGCACCAGCATCGATCCCCACCATCGAAACCAACTCACCACCATGTGGTTATCGGTTGACAGCTCCGCCACTCTTCACCCGAGTGTCCAAGACATGCGGCCGCTAGTCCGATGACACAACTACAAAGTCAATCATCGGCGTCCTGGTGCCAAGTGCAAATATGGAAGCCCATATGCGTGAACAGGGTGTTCATTATTGAGAATCGGCGACAGCTGTAGAAGTCCAACAATAGAACACTGCACGGGTTCTGATTGGGGGCGGGGGATTCCTTCCCAATCACGCCCCTCCAGGTCTCACTGTCATTGCCCACATCAGCATTGAAGTCTCCCAGTAGAACGAGGGAGTCCCCAGAAGGAGCACCTCCTCCAAGGACTTTAAAAAGGGTGAGAACTCTGAACTGCTGTTTGATGCATAAGCACAAGCAACAGTTAGGACTCGTCCTCCCACCGGAAGGCGGACGGAGGCTACCCTCTCATCCGCTGGGTTAAACTCCAATGTACAGGCGGCGAGTCGGGGGGGCAATAAGTATGCCCACACCTGCTTGTCGCCTCACAACATGGGCAACTCCAGAGTGGAATAATGGCCAACCCCGTACGAGAGGACTGGTACCACATCCCAAGCCATATGTGGAGGTGAGCCTGACTACATCAAGTCGGAATTCCTGGACCTCACGCACAAGGTCGGGCTCCTTCCCAACCAGAGTGGTGACATTCCACGTCCCAATAGCCAGCTTCTGCAGCTGGGGATCGGATCACCAAGGACCCTTCCTTTGGTTGCCACTCAACATCCTGCGCACCTGACCTATTTGGCCCCTCCCACAGGTGGTGAGCCCATGGGGAGGAGAACCCACGTTACATCTTCGGCCGGACCCCATGGGTGCAGGCCCAGCCACCAGGTGCTCACCATCGTGCCCAACCTCCAGGCCTGGCTCCAGAGAAGGCCCCCGGTGACCTGCGTCCAGGCGAGGGAAATCGGAGTTCAATGTTCGTGCTCATCATAGAAGGTCTTTTGAGCCATTCTTTGTCTGGTCCCTTACCTATGACCTGTGTGCCATGGGTGACCCTGCCAGAGGCACAAAGCCCCAGACAAAATATATAGATCCTAGGACCACTGGGACACCCAACCCCCTCCCCCCCCCAAAAAAAAAAAAAGATAAGGACATGACTCATGTGGGAGTGTTTTCACCTCAAATACCAAAATATTTTGATTAACTCATAGTAGTTCACCTCATGAATGTATTCCATAATAATCTGACGCAGCATGAATACTACTGTACATCGTTTTCACGCGGAATACCGAGGTCATTCGAATAGAGCTGGAACCAAGATGGAACCCTATAAATGCAAACATTAAATTTGTCATATTCTTGGAGTGTCACCATGTAAATGGCCCCTTAAACATATCACGTAAAACTTTACTAATTGTTACTTTTACCACATTGAAGGGTAGGTTAGTCAATATAAATAAATAAACAGAACAATTGGGGAAATGTTATTATATTTTAATGATATATTTAAGGTTATATTGGCCTGATTTACTTAAGTAAGCTTGCCATTAAGATTTACAGTGTACCTCCATGTGCCTCATATTTCAACATTTAGTATGTACTGTACTTCTGCTTGCAGCATGTGTTTGATCCTCTTATAGTAAATACATAGACCCCTTGTTTTTAGATTTTTTTTGTTTTTTGTTGTGGCACTTTGCCACCTCATTCCCCCCCCCCCCCCCCCCCCTCACAGTCTTCAGTCGTGTCACCTTTTGTGTGCTCACCCTTATTTGCTCTCTCCATTAATAAAATGTGAAAATTAATTTTGTCCTTGGTCTGTATTGAGACCCACATGCAACAGCTTGCTGTTTCATTACCCGGTTATATCACCGAGTGCCATGTTCAACAAGACTCGAAATACCTCATCTGCTACTTAATGATTTCCCTTTATAATATTTTGATCACTCAAATGAAGTAAAAAAAAAACAAAAAACACTTAGCCTCACAATACAACAATTGTAACGATTAAATACTTGAGTTCCTCTCAGCTAGGACGGCAAAAATTTGACAGGAGTGAGATGATTTATTTTTTTCTGTTTTCAAATGGAGTTTTAGGGATTACAGCTATATTGGAATGTGACAGTGATAGACTGCTGTGGACATAGTAGCAGTTTGGTCAGTTAATAGAGCGATCAGAAACTGACAAACAGCACTTGACGCTCAAAGTCCTACTGCCACCATTTATTCCACACAAATTAAATGATTGAATCTTGTCAAAAAGTATTTAGAAGCCATTTAAAAAGACTTACACAGATCCACAACTGGTAATTTTTTAGTGTAAATGACCTTCATGTGAAAAAGTGTTACTCAAATAATCTAAATATGTGAGCATTTTCAATATATATCTATATCTACAGTATGTACCGTTATATCAAATGCTAAATATATAATATATATCTACAGTATAACTACAGTATGTACTGTTATATCAAATGCTAAATATACAGTATAATATATTGAACTATGATAACAGAAAATAATTTTTAAACAGAAAGTAACACGCTCCTAGGTGCTGACATTTTTGAATGAATGTAAAATCAGATATACTAACATTCTTTTGTGCTGGAGGTCTGTCATATTAGTAGGCTTTGGCCACACCAGTAACAGGCCTGTATGGTAGTATTGGGCTTTCCCACATTCTAAATGTTGCTTAAAGCACTTATAATACTTGTTAATGTATAGTTGTAGTGAGCACTAATCACGTGTGGTGTACTACGCTGGACTGAATGTGATAAAGTTTCATGGCAGGCACATTTTACAGTATTAAATGCACATTTATCAAACGTGTCAAGTTATCTATGACCTATGACCTACACCAAAAATGATCATTAAATGGTTATCATAAAAACAATACAATAATAAGGTAAATGTGAGAATAGTACTAAAATTTAATAACACAATATGTGACCCACCACTCTAAGTGCAGAGCAGAACCTCCTGCGTATGGGCAAAGCTATGCGGTATGTTTATCATATTTACATGCTTAAATTACCGCTGTTACATATGACAAATATTCTGATGTTTGTGGACATTGTTAGCAAGCACTGTTAGCGCACAGCTTGTAAACACTGATAGATTCAAATGCAGGTATGAAAAAGCAAAAATAAAATATAATAACTTTACACAGTGTGCGCATATCTCTCAGTTTTCTTTCCCCTTTTCTCCATTTTGAACGCAGACGAAGCCTCTGGATGGGCGAAATACACTGCGTCTTTTTTTCCTCCTGCTCGTTGCCTGCCTAACATTGTATTTATCCTTCATCCAAAAAGCTAAACACTGTGGCATATTGGCACTGCCTTCTCCTTTTTTTGTATCGTTTTCCCGGTTAAAATCTATGTATGAAAACGATTATACACTACATGACTTTGTGATAGTACAGCTTCAAAGCAGCAGACTGGGAGAAGCAGATAGCCACACCAAATATAAGTATGCCAAGATAGACTAACCTACGGTAACAGGAGTAGAAAAAAAATACATAATTTGTACAAATTGACATAAAGCAACCAAAAATAGAACATTTACTGTACAATGAACTTTGTATAAAATTTGTGACCCAAAGGGAAGCTGTAGCTCAGGGGTGCCCAAGTCCAGTGTAACCCATGTTACTATGATAGAGAACATTGAACGTGATTCATATGGAAATTTAGTGAGCCAGGAATTATAATAAGAAAAATATCAACTCAAACAAAAGTTGATATAAAATTAGTGAGGAAAAAATAGGTTATTAGAAAAAAATAATCATTTAAATTAATTACTTTTTAAAAAGGCAATGACCTACAAGCCAATGGGAAGAGGCGATATTACTCGCCCTTAACCAATGAGCGAGTAGGTTCTAGGCCAACGGTAGGATGACAGGAGCGAACCGGTCTTTCCTCCTCTTTTTCCTTCTCATCGCGAGTGACTGAAACCGCAGCTTCCTTGGTTTGTCAGACAGTTACAAACATACTTCGAAAAAAAAACCCGGATTCAACTACAGTCTTTGTGCGTCATTGGAATTGTAAGTAAAATCGATTGTATCGCCACTTATTTAGTGGGGTAATATTACTGTTAATTTAATTTTTGCTGGTTATCTTCGCAAACGGCCGTTAGGAGGGCAGCTCGTGACAGCACGGTTTGGCCAACCGTTAACTGCGTGCCGCTGTTGTGCCGAAAAATAGCCGCCCCGCTTGAAATGTCCCCCCTAAGGGGAACGCTTATTTATAACGCTTTATTGGGCATTTATTTTATTTCTTTGATTTTATTTTTTTACTTTATTATTGAGCGCCAACACGTCACTCGTACAAACAGCTTTTTCTTACCACTCAATGGACATGGAAACGATTTTCTTGTGCCTTGAATATGTATTATTTTACTGTGCTTGAACTAATAAATGTCATACCTGTGTGATTATCATTGGGATATGGTCGTGAAAACCTGTATATTTCTGTTCAAAGATGGTTATGTGGCCCAGTCCACGATTTGTTACTAAAATACAGTACTAGTATTTTGTGTAATTTATTTATTTAAAACTCATTTTACAGTCGTAAATCCATTACTGTCATGCGTCCATGAAAACATTTGATGTTTTCACCTCAATAAAGCGTTATAAATAAGCGTTCCCGTCAGGGGGGACATTTCATGCGGGGCGGCTATTTTTCGGCACAACACCGCCATCACCTTGTTCTGGTGACGGTTTTATATGACATGTTATGAAACAAAAGTATGAATATTAATGTTAATTTAATGTTTGCTACGTCGTCATCGCAAACTGGCTGTTAGGAAGGCAGTTTGTGACAGCGTGGGTTGGCTAACAACCGTTAGCTACGTGCCCTCATCACCTTGTTCTGGTGAGTGTTTTATATGATATGTTAAGAAGCAAAAAGATGAATTTGAAGCATAATGTTAATACTAGCTTGGCCTGTTTAGGCTGGGTCTGTTATGCGGGAGTCGCCTTTCTTTCATTGAGGACATCGTGGGAGATCGCTTGTGGAACATATATTTTTTTCCTTTTATTTTTCCACTCTCGACCTGTCGAACCACAGGAGTGGTTGTCGAAGGGGAGATCGATGGCAAGCTAACCCAATTTTCGAACCTGAACTGGACACCTTTTTTGTTTCAGCTGGGAATCTGGTAGGAACTTTCCATAATATTCAACAGTGATTCACATGTGAGCTCACATAGCGTTTTGGGACTGGAATAAGACGTTAAAGGGAAAAACACTAAGTGCACTTAGTAAAGTTAGGGTGTGTAAAGTAACAGTTTTGGGATAAATTGAGCATTTATTTCATGCATTTAAATGGTTTTCTTTTCAATGTACGTATTGTAAATAGTTTAATAATAAAAACAATTATTACACACAAAAAACCCCACAGTTATCTGTGTCTTGAGTTTTATTTGCTTCTGCCGGGTGCACGCTGTCTTCTGTGAGTCGAGTCTAGCTTCTGATGCACTGGTCCAATAAATAGACAAGTTATAATCAGACATTGTAAAGTGGTACAAGGCAAACTTTGTCACTTGTTAACCACCGGGTTACACCAGTCCTCGAGAGCCCCTATCCAGCTTGTTTTCCATTTCACCCTCCTCCAACACACCTGACTCAAATAATCAGGATCATTATCAGGCTCCTGCAGAGCTTGCTGATTAGCTGAGCATTTGATTCAGGTGTATCCAAGGAGGGAGACATGGAAAACAAGCTGGATAGGGGCTCTCGAGGACCAGACTTGGGCACCCCTGCTGTAGCTCATCGAGCACAATACAGGTTGAATGCTGTATGCACATGCTCTCTACTGGCTAACTCGTAAACTAGAGGCAACACAGGCACCAATACGTTTGCGATTAATTAATCAGGCCTAATACAAAAAAAAAGAGAAAAATATAAATCAGTATTAGATACTGGCCTATGCTACATACTATCGCTACCAAATCTTAAGACGATTAGTGAACGAATGACAGAGGAGTCGGTTTTCAATGTTAGTTTTCACAACAAACTTGAATGGTGACTTGACAGGGCTTCAGCCTGTAATAATAACTACACCAAGGAGAGCATTTATCGTATTTTTCGGACTATAAGTCGCAGTTTTTTTCATAGTTTGGCTGGGGGTGTGACTGCGAAATTAATAACACATTATGATATAATTTCACATGTTATTTTGGTGTTTGGAGTGACACTAATGGTTTGGTAAACTTGTTAGCATGTTCTTTATGCTAGTGTTATCCGAATAATTTAATAGCTAGGGCCACGTTCGTGTTCTGCCTTTGGCAATGTGTGTTCAATTGTATTATTGACTTTTTTATATTGAAATGCATGCTTTTAGTTTGTGGTGCTTTCACGCCCACGTGGGGGCGCACTCGCACTTGTTTACGAGAAGAAGAGCGCCCACATGCCAGAGGAAGAAGGACAGCTACGCAGCGTCTCTGGGCGAGAGAGAGACAGAGAGAGAGAGAGACACGGCTGCGAACCTACGTTCATTGTTTATGCTTGTAAAATATCTTTACAGAGGCAACACCTGTGTGTATCATATTTTCTGTTGTTGTTGTGTGTTTTCCACCCGCGATCGGACACTTACAGCCAGTTGTGTGGTTGTTTGAACAATGTGCTAATGCTAGCGAACGCATGCTAACCGTTTGTGTCATTGCTGTAATAGCACCTAATTATCGTTTATTTACGTTTATGCAAACCTGTTTGGTGTTGAGGATGAAATTGATTCACCAAATTATACGGACGTCCAGCATCGTCATTTGGGAGTTTAGCTCGCTGTATAGCCAGGACCGAGCCGTAGCGTCCTGGTGAGGACAGTATATTCGCATTTCGTTGTTCGTGCATCATGTAAAATCATACTGTACACTTATTCAGCATGTTGTTCTCTATTGTGTTTTTATATTAAATTGCCTTTCAAGATGACATATCTGTTGTATGTGTTGGATTTTATCAAGTAAATTTCCCCCAAAAATACGACTTACAGTGCCTTGCAAAAGTATTCGGCCCCGTTGAATCTTGCAACCTTACGCCACATTTCAGGCTTCAAACATAAAGATATGAAATTTAATTTTTTTGTCAAGAATCAACAACAAGTGGGACACAATCGTGAAGTGGAACAACATTTATTGGATAATTTAAACTTTTTTAACAAATAAAAAACTGAAAAGTGGGGCGTGCAATATTATTCGGCCCCTTTACTTTCAGTGCAGCAAACTCACTCCAGAAGTTCAGTGAGGATCTCTGAATGTTGTCCTAAATGACCGATGATGATAAATAGAATCCACCTGTGTGTAATCAAGTCTCCGTCTAAATGCACCTGCTCTGTGATAGTCTCAGGGTTCTGTTTAATGTGCAGAGAGCATTATGAAAACCAAGGAACACACCAGGCAGGTCCGAGATACTGTTGTGGAGAAGTTTAAAGCCGGATTTGGATACAAAAAGATTTCCCAAGCTTTAAACATCTCAAGGAGCACTGTGCAAGCCATCATACTGAAATGGAAGGAGCATCAGACCAATGCAAATCTACCAAGACCCGGCCGTCCTTCCAAACTTTCTTCTCAAACAAGGAGAAAACTGATCAGAGATGCAGCCAAGAGGCCCATGATCACTCTGGATGAACTGCAGTGATCTACAGCTGAGGTGGGAGAGTCTGTCCATAGGACAACAATCAGTCGAACACTGCACAAATCTGGCCTTTATGGAAGAGTGGCAAGAAGAAAGCCATTTCTCAAAGATATCCATAAAAAGTCTCGTTTAAAGTTTGCCACAAGCCACCTGGGAGACACACCAAACATGTGGAAGAAGGTGCTCTGGTCAGATGAAACCAAAATCGAACTTTTTGGCCACAATGCAAAACGATATGTTTGGCATAAAAGCAACACAGCTCATCACCCTGAACACACCATCCCCACTGTCAAACATGGTGGTGGCAGCATCATGGTTTGGGCCTGCTTTTCTTCAGCAGGGACAGGGAAGATGGTTAAAATTGACGGGAAGATGGATGCAGCCAAATACAGGAACATTCTGGAAGAAAACCTGTTGGTATCTGCACAAGACCTGAGACTGGGACGGAGATTTATCTTCCAACAGGACAATGATCCAAAACATAAAGCCAAATCTACAATGGAATGGTTAAAAAATAAACGTATCCAGGTGTTAGAATGGCCTAGTCAAAGTCCAGACCTGAATCCAATGGAGAATCTGTGGAAAGAGCTGAAGACTGCTGTTCACAAACACTCTCCATCCAACCTCACTGAGCTCGAGCTGTTTTGCAAGGATGTCAGTCTCTCGATGTGCAAAACTGATAGAAACATACCCCAAGCGACTTGCAGCTGTAATTGGAGCAAAAGGTGGCGCTACAAAGTATTAACGCAAGGGGGCCGAATAATATTGCACGCCTCACTTTTCAGTTTTTTATTTGTTAAAAAAGTTTAAATTATCCAAAAAATTTTGTTCCACTTCACGATTGTGTCCCACTTGTTGTTGATTCTTGACAAAAAAATAAAATTTTATATCTTTATGTTTGAAGCCTGAAATGTGGCGAAAGGTTGCAAGGTTCAAGGGGGCCAAATACTTTTGCAAGGCACTGTATACTCCCGTGCGACTTATATATGTTTTTTTCCTCTTGGTTGGGCATTTTATGGCTGATGCGACTTATACTCAGGTGCAACTTATAGTCCGAAAAATACGGTACATCTAAGTACAGATAAAGGGCAGTGGAAAATGTGAAAAAAATGAATGTACATACTGTATGTATCAGGCCACCAGCTTTTTGTTTCCATGTTCATGCCCCCAATTTTGTTGTCACACACTTCAGAGGTTTAGGGATTTGTTTTGGCAAGAAACCAACATCCACCTTTTCTCTGATGGTTTCAGTGTGAGGTCCCCCCAAAAATGCCCACATGCCCACTTGACAATAAACAGATGGCTCCTTATCAGAAAACATTGTTATAACTTTCAGCTTGTCCCATCAGAAGTTGCCAAAGCTGACATGATTTGTTTGGCAGTTATTGTTCCAGATTTCCTTCCAAATGCAACCCACCAAATTGGAGAGTACCGGCTGTTTCAGTGTAGTGCGGCTCTGACTGGGAATAGAACCTGCATGGTCTCTGTGAAAGGCACTACAACATTATATATATAATATTTTTAATAATGATATAATGCATAATACAAATCATATAGTTTTTCATTTTCCCCCTGTTACAGTTTCAGCCCACTCAATTTTGTTGTTATCTACCTGCTCTTTATTTTGCTGATTAGAATATGGCTTAAGTATAAAAGAAAAGTTCCTGAAGTATTCAACTTATTGAGTGGTCCCTGGAATAAAAAAGCAGTAAGATGGCATGTAATTATATGGCAGACTAAAACCTTTCTGTACCTGCTCAGCGGACACAGCCATTTAATGACGAAAGGAAGTGATTTAGAACTTGTGTGGCCCTTGTGGACTAACAGTCCATACAAATGAGTGGTGGCGGGTGGGACGAGTTTTCTCTAATATAAAGGATATAAAGAATTAAAAATAATACATGAAACATGTAAATCAAAATTACTTTCAAGTGCTTTAAATATATATATACATATATATATATTTTTTTTATTTATGTAGTGTCAAAAATGGTGTTGAGCATTTTTTTGTAAATTAGTATCGCTAGTTGAGAGTTTTATGGTTGGTTTACATGGTGACGCTGGGACACCAAGACGCAACAATTGTGTTGCGGAATTGCCTCACCTCTACATGGTGAGGCGAAAACAGAAGGCAAAGAAGCAAACTTTTGATTCCGGCCTCCAAAGCGAAAGGTTTCGATTGCGAGGATTGCTCCGTAATTTATGGAACGATCTCACGCCGATGACAAGAGCACTCCCACACGTCACTTTGGGCATGCACAGCAAACATGGAGGAACGAATGCTTTAATTTACTGTTATTATAATATTTGTAATTTAAATGTTTTATTTTGGCCTTTTTTTGCCCTTTAAAGCAAAAGGGAAAAAAATGCATGGACGCCATTGCTTTGAGTTTTTTTCTATTATTATTATTGACAAGCAATATTATACAATCATTTAAACCTGTAAAGAACAGCAAATGTACAACAAGTACGTGAGGAAGAAAAGTGTATTGAAAAAAAACAAAAAAACACCATTGCTTCAAGTGGGTGGGTATGTTGTCTTCCGGATTGAGGTAGTTGTTGTCAAGAAAGTGCATCATTGGCCGTCACCATGTAAAACTGCGCTGCCATCAAGGGTACGAATATGGTATGGTATGAATACTAAATCGTTTTCACACGGAATTATGACATTGTGCAAATAGAGACTGAACCAAGACAGAACCTTGTACTGTAAATGCAAACATGAGATTTGTCATATTCTTGGAGCGTCACAATGTAAACGGCCCCCTAGGCCACGTTTACACGACAACGATCTTCGGCTAAAGTGGTGTTTTGTCGTTATTTTAATTCTGCGTTTACACACCCATTATGTGTGGGGAAAACTGAATGCACACGGAAGCGCAAAAGTGCATGAAACCTTCACTTCCGTGTCCTAACTCCAACGGCTGACGGAGCGTACCAACTCATTCAATAAAAGAGGGGTGTCCCAACACCTTCCCTTCTGCTGTTTCCTCCTATCTTGCGGCCATAATTTAATCCAACTACAAGATTGGCCACAGTTCCTGTCACTGGCGTGTCTCGCTTCACCCAACAACTATGAAAGACAACCTGTCTCTTGGCGTTCTGTGATCACTGGCCTAGCTCCCCCACAGGAAGGACCCTTGGCCTTGGCATTCGATTGCTGGCCTCCCAGCCATTCCGAGCCCAGTCAACCAAACTCATAGGTGGTGGCAAACCACCTAGGCTCATTTTAGCTTGTAATTTGTTTATTTGTATTTTCAAATAAAACATGAATGCCTCCCTGTTATGCTGTAATTGTCTGATAAACAAATACTCCAATTTTCAAAGTGTTTACCAAAGCACATTCAAGGCGATTTATTAGACATTGACAAAATGAACAATTCTGTATTATTGTAATTGTATGAGTGTTTGCTTCTGATACAAACAATTTGAGCTGACAGGTGCTTCAATACCTCATTGTCTACAGAGCTGCACTATACAACAACATTAAAAGAGAGGATCTCTATGATAAAACCCACGCTAAGAAGAAAAGTACCGGTACCTACTCAGAGCAGCAATAGCCTTCATTTCTCTGCACCGTCATCTATCCAAACCAGTAGAAATCCCATTTGGTTCACTGTCTGCCAACAAAAGTGCTCCCACCGTAGGATTTTTAGGATTTCTAAATCTGACGACGATAAATGGGAACTTTGTACCGCACCATGACAAATGGATGACTTTATTAGATGTTTAAAACTGAAGTGATTATGGATCAGTAAAAATTAGTTAGCGGTGATATTAGTGTGAGGAATATTTTATAACGACCAGTAAAGGTCACTAAATAAAAGTTGATTATTGTTACTTATCGGTGCTGTATTCATTAATTAACTGAATGAAATATTTGATGATAATAGTGATATAATATGAATAAAAAAGAACAGTAACTTGCCACGGATTATTTGAATGGTTGAGCACAAGTACAGTACATTAATGCAAACATCTTTTCCCTGACCAGCATACAGCCATTTGGTTCTAGTGGTCCCGGAGAAGGTTGCCAATGGATGGATGGATGGTTGGATGGGTAGGTGGGTAGGTAGGTACAGTATGTAGAACTTTTTTGTCGTTCTGGTATGCACAAGCGAATACAGAATAAAATGTTGCATTTGACCCGCACCGTGTTAAGAATAATGTTAACTATAAAATAAAAGTGATCCCTCATTTTTCGCGGTTAATGGGGATCAGAACCCGCCGCGATAAGTGAAAAACCGCGAAGTAGCCACCCAAAATTAAAAATAAAAAAAAACATTTTTTAGTGTTTTTATGGGTGTGTTCATTCAGATTTAACATTAGAAAGAGATACGTATACTGTAGGACATGTTTTTTCACTTTTTTTCCCCCCAAAGTATAATTCAAAAAAACTTTTATGTATATTTTAATAAATGGTTTTTAAGCACTTCAAATGTAATAATTATAGATTTTAAAACATGTTACTGTCCCACCGAATTATTTTTAAACAAGAATCAAGTATTAAAATGCTTGTATTTATTAAATGCTTCATTGAGTGAGTCGACTCAAATCCGCTCCTACGCAAGACTACGCGATCGGCTTGGGACAGCTCATCTGTGTTTTTTTTTTTCTTCTTTTATTGAGAAAAAAAAAATCTGTGATGGACTGAGGGGGCAATATTTGAAGCAGAAAGTAGCGAGGGATCACTGTAATATGAATTTAAAAAAATAAAAAATCTGTGGATTGGGATTCGGGAACGTGTGCCGGTACGTACAGTAGCATCAGCCCTCATACATTTTTACCTGAGGCCCACAAGTACTGCTATATAAGTATAACACCATTTACCATTTAGTATAATCCAATGATGTAACCTTGTTAGGATCCTGTATATCATGCTATGTTCTGTTCCTGTAATAGTACAATTTATATGTACTCATTACTCCAAATATCCAATTCTTTCTTAGTCCCCTCTTTTCTCTGATTCAACAGGAATTTTCAAGAAATATCCATCTTAATGCATATAATCCGTGAGGCAGCATACAAAATTCCTCTGTAGTTAAGAAAAACTCCCGCATAAAAAAAAAGGAAAGAACTTCAATTCTGCATAACAAAGCAGCTGAAGTGTGAAGCTTAAAAATCTACATAGCCTTCATTCTGCATCACCAAGCATCTGACAAAGTTTATATATACAGTGCTGCTCGAAAGTTTGTGAACCCCACAGCGATGGTCAGATTTTTTGTAAAAAAAACTAAAATAACCTTATTAAATGTTAAGTTATACCCAAATCCACAATACTGACATTCCAAATAATGGACTGAAACAAAAGAAATAGTTATATTGTCATTCTTTATTTAACAAAAGTGGTTGATTTAAGAAAAACTCAGATATCATGTGTGCAAAAGTATGTGAACCCCTTCAGTTAATAGGATATTGCGCCTCCTTTTGCAGAGATTACCTCAACCAAACGGTTTCTGTAGTGACTAATCAGCCTCTCACATCTACTTTGGGGGATTTTTGCCCATTCTTCCTTGCAGAACGCAGTCAGTTGAGAGAGGTTTGATGGGCGTCTGGCATGAACTGCTCGCTTCAGGTCCCGCCACAGCATTTCAATGGGATTTAGGTCAGGACTTTGACTGGGCCAGTCCAGAACACGAATCTTCTTCTTTTTCAGCCATTCCTTGGTTGTATTGCTGGAATGCTTTGGATCATTATCATGTTGCATGATCCACCTTCTGCCAAGCTTTAACTTCAAAACAGATGGCGTCAGGTTATGTTCTAGGATTTGACAATATTCCTCAGAATTCATGATTCCCTGGACTATGTGGAGTTGTCCAGGTCCTGAGGATGAAAAGCAAGCCCAGATCTTGACATTCCCACCTCCATGCTTCACTGTTGGGAGAAGGTTCTTTTGGTGGTATGCAGTGTTGACTTTTCGCCAGACATGGCGGTTTTGGTTGTGACCAAACAGTTCAATTTTGCACCTACATCAGTTGATGAAAACTCTTTTTAATTTAGTCTCGACAACACAACTGTTAAAAAAACAAAAAAAAACTACTGAATTGATTGATTAGGAAATCAGGTTGAAATAATAGAAAATTCCAAAATGTTGAGGGGGTTCACAAACTTTTGAGCAGCACTGTATATGTATATTTATATAGATAGATAGATAGATAGATAGATAGATAGATAGATAGATAGATAGATAGATAGATAGATAGATAGATAGATAGATAGATAGATAGATAGATAGATAGATAGATAGATAGATAGATAGATAGATATAAACACACAAAAACATAAGCATTCCTCTTCTCCTCATTCATAGTGCTGCATAAAGTTGCAACCAAGCAACACAAAACCAGTTTGATTACCTGTTAATTTCACCCTTGCACATTGATCACATCTGGGACACATAATAAAGAATTATTGTTTCAATTATAACAAAAGGCTTATTTAAAGAAAAAATCTAATGGAAAAGTCATCTGTTGTAAGATTATTTGGCCTTATTCTCTGAAGACTGTTTTACATGTAGGGATGAGGGATTTATCGCAATTGCCTGTTTTCTCATTTAGCTAACAGAATCTCTCATTGTGACATATCGACTTGTAATAAACCACTAAAAAGCTCTCCATGGAATAGAAAGATTAAAACTGTCAGTTAAAGCTTAATACGTCAAATTTATCGCTGCTTCTTTGATGAGCACACATTTCCTGAAACAAATGGCTGCATCATATCGATCTTGCAGATCAATTCTCACTTAGACTTTTGCTGCGGCAATTTTAAAATAATACAGCCCGCATTCAGCCTAATGCTGGGAAGGGCACATGGAGTTCTCTGTCTTTGTTTTTCATTTCAAGTGGTTGTACAGCCATGCAGTGCCCACACAGCTACATATACTTAGCCAAACCTCCAATCAATTTGAAAGGTTATTTTCTCTTGCTGACCATATACAGAAGAGGAGAGTACAATGGTATGAAAAAGTATCTGAACCTTTCGGAATTTTTCACATTTTTGCATAAAATCACCATCAAATGTGATCTGATCTTTGTCAAAATCACACAGACGAAAATACAGTGTGTGCTTTAACTAAAAGAACCCAAACATTTGTAGGATTTCATATTTTAATGATAACAGCATGCAAACAATGACAGAAGGGGGAAAATAAGTTAGTGAACCCTCTGCCTAAGGAGACTTAAAGGGCAATTGAAACCAAATGTTACCAAACATTTTAAGTCAGGTGTGTGCCCAATCACTGATGAGTGGTTTAAAACACACACCTGGTAAGAAATGTCTTGATGACAAGCATCGTCTAATGTGCATCATGGGTTGGTCAAAAGAACTGTCTGAAGACTTGCGATCAAGGATTCTTGATCTGCATAAAGCTGGGAAAGAATACAAAACCATTTTTAAAAGTCTGGATGTTCATCAATCAGAGAAGTTGTCTGACTACAAATGGAGAGAGGTTGGCACTTATGCTTCTCTACCAAGAAGAGGCCGTCCACCAAAGATGATGCCAAGAGTTCAGCGCAGAATACTCAGGGTGAAAAAAGAACCCTATAGTGTCTGCTAAAGATTTACAGAAATCACTGGCACAGTCCAATATCTCTGCGCACACATCAACTATATGTAAAACTATGGCCAAGTATTCATGGCTATGTTATTCATGGGAGGACTCCATGGAGGGAGTCACTGATGTCTAAAAAAACCAGGTTGCTCATTTAATGTCCGCAAAAAGGCACTTGGACACTCCACAGTTTTGGCAAAATATTTTGTGGACTGATGAATCCAAAGGTGAATTGTTTGGGAGTAACAAACAACGTGATGTGTGGAAGAAAAATGGAACAGCTCACCAACATCAACAGCTCATCCCCACCATGAAGCATGGTGGAGGGAGCATCATGATTTGAGGCTGTTTTGGCTGCCCCAGGGCCGGGACAACTTGCAATCATTAATGGAGGAATGACTTCAAACGTTTAGCAGGATGTTTTGCAGGAAAACCTTAGGTCATCTGTCAAACAGTTGTTGCTAAAAAGAGGATGGATGCTGCAACAAGACAATGATCCAAAACACAGAAGTAAATCAACTTCAGAATGGTTTCAGAAGAACAAAATACACGTTCTGGAGTGGCCAAGTCAAAGTCCAGACTTGAACCCCATTGAGATGCTGTGGCATGACGTTAGGGAGTGATACATGCCAAAAATCCCAGAAATCTGACTGAACTACAGCAGTTTCGTAGAGAAGAATAGGCCATGATTAGTCCTGATCAATATGCCAGACTGATCTGCAGCTACAGGAAGCGTCTGGTCGAAGCTATTGCTCCCAAGGGTGGGGACAATAATGAGACAATAATGTATTAGCAATGAGCTTTGTGCAAAAGAGTTAAGCATATAGTTGACCAACTGTTTCTGTTGCTCGGTAAGAAAAATGTTTTTGATATTCCCTCAGAAATGGTCTGCATTTTTTAATCGTTCAGCTACTGCACTGCAGGTCAAATCTGACTTCTCTAGTGACATGTAAAGGGTTCAAGTTAGGACACACCTCTGTGAGTTTTGTTTATTTTCCTATTTACATTGCAAATTCTCACTGAGGGTATCAAAAATCTTCATGCTAAAGTTTTCTTCATACCGCAGGTCTTAATGCACAATTCCGATTTTGGTCATATCTTTTTTTTTTTTTTTTTTTTTTTTTTTTTTGGCGTGTCAGTTAAGACTGCCTTTATCCATTGAGCCCATTCAAGTATTATGCATTTGCACTAATTCGCAGTCCGACATACATCAAGCAGACTGACCCACATGCACAGTAGCATCAAAACAAATGAATACACATGCTGGGTCTATGTCATTCTTGGGTTATCATTTTTTTTTTTATTTCCAAAAAGAGGACACAAATAACAGACATAAATAATACCGGTTTTGTCTTATATTAAAAATTTATATGGATTGATAGAACACATGCACGCACTGTGTGTGCATGACACACACACATACTGTCAGTTTGCCCCGACTCGGCCATGTAAGCAATATTGAAATACAGTATTGCTCATTTGGCGCACAGCAAGAAAACCGAGCATTCTCATGCTTATCCTTTTTTTTTAATGAATTTGTTTTCTTATGATTGTGGTCCAGCCTGCCTCCTGTCTAAAACCCGAGTTCAAGCTAGGTGCTAACGATATTGCAGAGCAGCATCGCTGCCGTCCTGGCTACCTCTCTCGCTCTTTGCTGACATAATTGCTGCAGGAATTCAAATTTGGGAAACTTGGGAGTTCAGACCGCAGACACATTCTGAAAAAATCTGGCCCAGAACGGATTTTAACCACATACAAAAGTAAAAATAGAAAAAAATAGACTTCTGCGTAAAGCCTACGATTACCTGCAGCACGTCCTAGACTATTCCGCAGGCGATGGAAATTGTCATATTGGTTAGTATGCTTGTGAATACCTACGACGTCGTGAACGCAGTCAATCTTGTCGCAGCCGCAGGCGGTGTGAATCACCCTTTACTCTCTAGCCAGAGGCCATGAGATGTCTATTCTCGATGACCTTTTATGGTCTTGCCTACCCTCGCTCCGTCCATTTCCTTTTCAGGACTTTAAGGTAGACCCAGGATGTCTCAAATGTATCAATTTTGATGGTCAACAAACCCAGTAAAATGTTAAATGTAATTGTTAGTCACTAAAGTGAATCCTGTTATGAACAGCTCCGGATGTAAGCAGGGTTGAATGTGGTCTATAAAAAATTAAGTGAGCTTCCCAAATTTTTTTTTTTTTTTTTTTTTTTTTTACACTGGGCCAGATATTTTGAATAATGACAGCACCACAATTACCTCTTGGTTAAATAAAAACTGCATTTTAAGTTTATGGAACTGTATGTTGGGTTTAGTTGGATTATTTTGACCAAATATTTGAATTTGCGATATGCAAAAATAATAATAATAATGTGATTCTTTACTATACTAGCATATCTGAGGTATCTGATAATAGGCAAAGGACTGGGAACTTTGATATCCAAACGAGCTAGGAAGAAGCAAGATGGAAGAAAAAAATTCTACATCAAACACACATTGAAAAGTGCTACTGCAGCAAGCATAAAGAAAGACTTCTTCAATGTGGAGACATCATTAAAATCCATACCGCTTCACATCTCTTATTCATCAAGATCCTCATCAGTGTTGTTGAAAAATGTTCTGGAAAGACTTTAAGATATCAATGAACACCTTTTGAGTCATATCAAAGAGATTTCATCTATGAGGCCCGAATTATTGACTTTCACTTGACCTCACAAAAAAATCAAACCTATTCACTCCTCACACCAAAGATGTGAAGGTCAACTCTCACTCTAAACTAAAATGAATACATCAGATTATCTGAAATGTGTCCATGGCTTTTGCTTTCTGTCAATATTTAAATTGGTAGTAGCGTGCACGTATGGTTGTGAACAAATCAGATCAGTCGAAAAGTTCGCCTGCTGTGGTCCTTAAACTAATAAAGACACAAACAAATCAAGTCCCATCAGGCATCATGTGATGCAGGTGAATTATATAAATGGTTAAAAAAATGCAAATACGTTTGGCGATGAGCCCTAATCTCAGGGTTGCAGTTGTCATGCTGGATGGAAAGGCCCCGAGTAGTCTAGTAATTAAGGACATTTTTTATTTACTGCCCATGGAGCATGTGGCGAAATAACCAAAATGTCTGCACATATTCACCTTCAGTCTACTGTAATGCTATCACCAGGCAAGCTTGTTTAAAAAAAATGCATATGTACTATTTATCCGACAAAGGGTGATTACAAAAAATGACAAATGTATTGGGATTTTCAAGGCAGGTTGTCTCAAAAAATGTTCAACTAGTGTGTCAAGCTAGAATGGTACACATAAGATATCGCGGAAACACATTGAAACTATGGTGCATTCAGTTGTGAAGACATTTAAATTAGGGATGTATATACTGTATAATTAGGAATACATCTATCCACGTTTTCACTTCCAATTCAATTCCAATACCAGATCTCGTTTTTTTTTTTTTGTTTTTGTTTTGTTTTTTGTCTTGCTGTTTAAAAATTCCAAGAGAGCCATTGACTAATTTCCTGAACATATCTAGAGAAATATCTAGAAATGTACTCTAATTTAGCAAATACTGTGCTGTGATATAATTTCTCACTTTTATGATGTATGAGTTCAGTATTAGCAAAACAGGAAAGAAGACTAAGCAAATTAACATTAACATAATTTCTTCTGCCAACACTCATCTATTCAGGATCGTATCACGATCTGTATACCATAGATAACCGGAAGGGTGCAAATTGTTACCTTTGTTACCTTATCATGAAAGGATATGTGGACTGAGGAACCTGGGGGAAAAAAAAGTAAGTAATCCCTCTCCCCTAGGAGAATTAAAGAGAGATTGAAACCAATTTTTACCAAACAATTTAAGTCAGGTGTGTGCCCAATAACTGATGAGTGGTTTAAAGCTGCCCTGCCCACTGTCAAATACACACTTGGTAAAGAATTGTCTTGATGAGAAGCATTGTCTGATGTGCATCATGGCTCGGTCAAAAAAGCTGAAGACCTGCGATTAAGGATTGCTGATTTGTATAAAGCTGAATGTTCATCAATCGATAGTCAGAGGTGTCTACAAATAGAGAGAGTTTGGCACTGTTGCTTCTCTCCCTAGGAGTGGCTGTCCTTCAAGGAAGACGCCAAGAGTTCAGCGCAGAATACTCAGAGAGGTAAAAAAGAACCCCCCTCTGCTAAAGATTTACAGAAATCACTGGCACAGTCCAATATCTCTGTGCACACATCAACTATATGTAAAACTATGGCCAAGAATGGTGTTCATGGAAGCACTTCAGAGAGGAAGCCACTGCTGTCCAAAAAAAAAAAAAAAAAAAGCAATGTTGCTTGTTTAATGTTCACAAAAAAGCACTTGGACACTCCACAGAAGTTTTAGCAAAATATTTTGTGGACTGATGAAACCAAAGTTGAATTGTTTTGGAGTAACACACAACATCATGTGTGGAGGAAAAAATGGAACAGCTCACCAACATCAACATCTCCACCGTGAAGTATGGTGGAGGGAGCATCGTTATTTGGGGCTCTTTTGCTTCCTCAGGGCCTTGACAACTTGCAATCATTAATGAAAGAATGAATTCAAAAGTTTTGCAGGTAAACCTGAGGCTGCTTGTTAGACAGTTGAAGCCAAAAAGAGGATGGATGCTGCAACATGACAATGATCCGAAACACAGAAGTAAATGAACTTCAGAATGGTTTCAGAAGAACAAAATACACGTTCTGGAGTGGTCAAGTCAAAGTCCAGACTTGAACCCCATTGAGATGCAGTGGCATGACCTAAAGACAGTGATTCATGCCAGACATTCCAGGAATCTGACTGAACTACAGCAATTTTGTAAAGAAGAATGGGCCAAGATTAGTCCTGATCGATGTGCCAGACTGATCTGCATCTACAGAAACCATCTGATTATTGAGTTATTGCTGCCAAAGGGAAGGGCCACAAAATATTAAATGTAATGGTTCACTTTCTTATTTTTCCCCTGTTCTGTCATTGTTTGCATACTATCCTCATTAATATATGAAAACCTATAAATGTTTGGGTGGTTTTACCTAAAGGAGACACTGTTTTTTCATTGGTGTGATTTTGACAAAGACCAGATCACATTTGATGGTGATTTTATGCAGAAATGTGAGAAATTACAAAAGATTCAGATATTTTTTCATACCACTGTAAGTGAAGTCGTTCATCATGACAGAAAGAACCAGACACGCTCACAACCAGAAGTCAGAGCAGAGAGCTTGACTGCTGAATGAAATCTGGATGGATAAACGGACTGTTTTCAGGAGGGTGCAGGATGGAATCTTATGTGTGGCTATGACATGTTATACACAGAAATAGTAAGTAGCCATATTTCTTGATTAGTGATCACTCATCAAAAAGAAATCAGTTATAAATTTGCAAAAAATATTGTCATTCATATTTTTTTAACATAACCCTATTCTGTAATTTCCCGAATATAAGGCGCACCCATGTATAATGCGCACCCCAAATTTACTTGTAAAATCTAGGGAAAATTATTTTACCCGTTTATAACGCACACCCTAATTTTAGCACCAAGAAATAGAAGAATACAGGAAAACAGAGCTCGTGTACAGATACAGAAATGTCATTTTACTGACTGGTGAAACACAGCACAAGCATAGCATATTGGTAGTTCAAAACATTACCATAAACTGACAATATTTACGGTAATAATATGATTTGACAACTTCTCCAACTTACCAGAACCTAGGAGAAAACAAAACAGATGTGACGTTTCTTTTAAAGGCTGCTGTATAACTTGCTCGTTTCATCATGATGAATAAATGTTTCTTCAATGGATTGATAAGGTAAAATGAAAGTGAGAACGTAAGTCGGAAATCCGAGAGAGCTCGTCGCTGTTGACACGACAGTAACATTAGGAACTATTGTTATTTGGGTTTGAGTTTCCCGAGGGACAGATGTAGTTGACGGACACACACAGGAAGTCCGTGTTGTTACGTTTGTTATGGTCCTAGTTGCGGAGCTGCAATAAACGTTGACTCAAATGAGTTCAAGAAACTAAATTCTGTGCTTTATGAAGAGTGAAAAAAGCAGAATTTAACACAGACGAAATCATTTGGCCGATGAGAGTGAAGTATTACCGAAACAAAATGGTGACGTCACGTACCGTAATGGTCGGCAACGGATCGCCACATACGTTTCTTCAACACAACGTGGTCGTGTCAATAAAAAAAAAAAAATCAGTTTATATATATATATATATATATATATATATATATATATATATATGTACAGTGGGGAGAACAAGTATTGATACACTCATACTTGTTCTCCCCAATGTACACATATATATATATATATATATATTTCTGTCTCCATCCATGTACCTGTTTATAATGCACACCATGATTTTACAAGTTGATTTTGGGGAAAAAAAGTGTGTGTTACATTCCGCAAATTACGGTATATATATATATATATATATTATATATATATATATATATATATATATATATATATATATATATATATATATATATGGCTGTCAAAATTATCGCGTTAACGGGCGGTAATTTTTTTAAAAAATTAATCACGTTAAAATATTTGACGCAATTAACGCACATGCCCCGCTCAAACAGTTTAAAATGACAGCACAGGGTCATGTGCAGTCATGTTACTTGTGTTTTTTGGAGTATTATTGCCCTCTGCTGGCGCTTGGGTGCAACTGATTTTATGACCATGAGAATTGTGTAATTATTGACATCAACAATGGCGACCTACTAGTTTACTTTTTGATTGAAAATTTTACAAATTTTATTAAAACGAAAACATTAAGAGGGGTTTTAACTTGTACTAACATTTATCTTTTGAGAACTACAAGTCTTTCTATCCATGGATCGCTTTAACAGAATGTTAATAATGTTATGCCATCTTGTTGATTTATTGTTATAATAAACAAATACAGTACTTATGTACAGTATGTTAAATGTATATATCCGTCTTATGTCTTATCTTTCCATTCCAACAATAATTTACAGAAAAATATGGCATATATTATGGATGGTTTGAATTGTGATTAATTACGATTAATTAATTTTTAAGCTGTGATTAACTCGATTAAAAATTTTAATCGTTTGACAGCCCTAATATATATATACATATATACAGTGCCTTGCAAAAGTATTCGGCCCCCTTGAATCTTGCAACATTTCGCCACATTTCAGGCTTCAAACATAAAGATATGAAATTTAATTTTTTTGTCAAGAATCAACAACAAGTGGGACACAATCGTGAAGTGGAACAACATTTATTGGATAATTTAAACTTTTTTAACAAATAAAAAACTGAAAAGTGGGGCGTGCAATATTATTCGGCCCCTTTACTTTCAGTGCAGCAAACTCACTCCAGAAGTTCAGTGAGGATCTCTGAATGATCCAATGTTGTCCTAAATGACCGATGATGATGAATAGAATCCACCTCTGTGTAATCAAGTCTCCGTATAAATGCACCTGCTCTGTGATAGTCTCAGGGTTCTGTTTAAAGTGCAGAGAGCATTATGAAAACCAAGGAACACACCAGGCAGGTCCGAGATACTGTTGTGAAGAAGTTTAAAGCCGGATTTGGATACAAAAAGATTTCCCAAGCTTTAAACATCTGAAGGAGCACTGTGCAAGCCATCATATTGAAATGGAAGGAGCATCAGACCACTGCAAATCTACCAAGACCCGGCCGTTCTTCCAAACTTTCTTCTCAAACAAGGAGAAAACTGATCAGAGATGCAGCCAAGAGGCCCATGATCACTCTGGATGAACTGCAGAGATCTACAGCTGAGGTGGGAGAGTCTGTCCATAGGACAACAATCAGTCATACACTGCACAAATCTGGCCTTTATGGAAAAGTGGCAAGAAGAAAGCCATTTCTCAAAGATATCCATAAAAAGTCTCGTTTAAAGTTTGCCACAAGCCACCTGGGAGACACACCAAACATGTGGAAGAAGGTGCTCTGGTCAGATGAAACCAAAATTGAACTTTTTGGCCACAATGCAAAACGATATGTTTGGCGTAAAAGCAACACAGCTCATCACCCTGAACACACCATCCCCACTGTCAAACATGGTGGTGGCAGCATCATGGTTTGGGCCTGCTTTTCTTCAGCAGGGACAGGGAAGATGGTTAAAATTGACGGGAAGATGGATGCAGCCAAATACAGGAACATTCTGGAAGAAAACCTATTGGTATCTGCACAAGACCTGAGACTGGGACGGAGATTTACCTTCCAACAGGACAATGATCCAAAACATAAAGCCAAATCTACAGTGGAATGGTTCAAAAATATACGTATCCAGGTGTTAGAATGGCCAAGTCAAAGTCCAGACCTGAATCCAATCGAGAATCTGTGGAAAGAGCTGAAGACGGCTGTTCACAAACACTCTCCATCCAACCTCACTGAGCTCGAGCTGTTTTGCAAGGAAGAATGGGCAAGAATGTTAGTCTCTCGATGTGCAAAACTGATAAAAACATACCCCAAGCGACTTGCAGCTGTAATTGGAGCAAAAGGTGGCGCTACAAAGTATTAACGCAAGGGGGCCGAATAATATTGCACGCCCCACTTTTCAGTTTTTTATCTGTTAAAAAAGTTTAAATTATCCAATAAATTTTGTTCCACTTCACGATTGTGTCCCACTTGTTGTTGATTCTTGACAAAAAAGTAAAATTTTATATCTTTATGTTTGAAGCCTGAAATGTGGCGAAAGGTTGCAAGGTTCAAGGGGGCCGAATACTTTTGCAAGGCACTGTACACACATATATATATATACTGTATATATAAAACTGCTCATTCTGCGGGTCATTACTGAAAACAGGGGTCAGGACCCGAATGCCATACAAGGGTTAAATAAATGACATGGGAAATTTTTAGAGAAAGCATATTTATAAACAATAGTGTAAACTTATATAAAACTAATGTAAAATGCAATGTCTGAAAATTAGGAAGGACTGTCACTATAGTATTCATTGATCATCACTGAAAAGCGCTGATGTGAAAGCCATGTGAGCCCTCGGCTCACAGTAGGATTGCTGGAATGGGATGTGTCTTGCATGTTGATGACACTGATTGCATTCTGTTTTATTCCTCTGACTGAAGAGGAGTTGCTGTAGAATGAATACCAGGGCAGTAGAGGGACTCATTTTCAGCCCAGGAATTTCATGCCTCAGACTGGCCTACTTTATATCCAGTGTTGGGAGAAACGCAGTTATAAATAACGCCGTTACGTAACGGCGGTATTTTTTTCAGTAACGGGGTAATTTAACTAATTACTTTTTCCGCCGTTACCGTTACTGATGGTCAAAAGCGATGCGTTACTTACTCTGAATAAATTAAAGAAACTACCAGCCGTGTCGAGTCGACTCTCTGCTCTGTTGATTTGTCATCCAAGACTTTGGGTGCGTTCAGGTTCGAGAATAGCGCACGTACTTCTGACTCCAAGCTGTTTGTCCCTGCTCATTCAATTAGACAATGCTTTCCAAAGTTTGGTAACGTTTCTGTGTTTGCTACACCTGATGCTAGCCTCGTTCCCATCTCCCACTGTCAGCCAATAATAATTCTGCTTCCATCTTGAGGACGGCAGACGCTTTGAAGGTGACGTGAATTGTCGGGAAACCAACCTACCTGAATGCGGCCCCTCGAGAAATGCGATGGAAGTGCTTGTGATTGGCTGAGGGTTAGAGTCATGTCTCGTGGTTCACAAGCAAAGCGGAAGAGCACGTGCGGCAAACACACACATGCAAAACAGATGAACAGGGTCTGGATGGCAGCGCATTCAGAAGAAAAATTGTCCTTTAAGAGGTGGAGATATAGACACTATTTCAAGTTTGTCGAAATTAAAGGAAAGAACCTGCATGTAATTTGTAATTTATGTCCCGGGGCAAAGCTTTTGTCGACATCTGTGGTAAGCAATTCAAATCTGCTGAAGCACCAAACAAGTTAACTACCTGTCTGTTCTTCTCTATGCAACTTACTCGAATACTGCTCAGAAAATTTCAAATTCTTTGACATACAACAAGTTCTTTTTAAAGTAACGGAAATAGCTACTTTCCCTGGTAACTAGTTACTTTTACTATAGAGTAATTCAATTACTAACTCAGTTACTTTTTGGAAGAAGTAGTGAGTAATGTAACTAATTACTTTTTTAAAGTAATGTGCCCAACACTGTTTACTACATTCAAAATAGTGATGTCTCAATCGCATATTTTTGGACCCAAGTCCGAGTCATCTGATTTTGAGAATCTGCCGATAAAAAGTCCCGATCCGATACCAAAAAAAAAATAAAAATTGAACAAAAGTTCCAAACATGTGACAGTACTCTATTTCCTCTTCCTCTTTATCTGGGATATATTTTTGTTTCTTTTTGAAATACCATTTTATTTCTGGATTATTTTGTTACTTTTAACTCTCAAAAAAAATAGAAAAATATGGTACTGCCCAAAAGGATGAGTTTCCTTGTGCAGTGCTCGTCAGCTAGCTAACATTGAATGTCCTCCTGTAACCACAAGTCTTAGTCTTTGCTTGTTTTTATATGAAGTTTAAGTTTGTGAAACTGTAACAAAGAAACATGTATACATTCAACACAACTGCACAATACACGCAGTATACAAATACCATGTAGATGCCACACTTCACTTGAGCTACAAGCTATAAGTATATGTGAGCTTCCATCCATGAGGATTTTTCAACAAATTTCATTCATATAGTTTTTCCCCTAATTCCCCTATTGACAAATTCAATTCAGTTTTATGCCACTTTAAAGATGCATTGTAATTGATTATATTAATTCTAATATTCACTCAATGAACATTGCAATCCTACCTCTACACCTGTGGTGGGCTCATCACGGCTGGTGCTTGCTGTTGCATCTCCCTTGTGAGGTGCTACAAGGCAAAGTTTCCACAGTTATGTGTTGTTGTCGTATCACACAGCACAAGTTGCCTTTTATTCCCCATCTTGCTTTACCAATTTCATTGTAATCCTCTGTCGTTTGAGACCACAAACTTGTAGGATCAAAAAAAAAAAAGGCTGTTTTTGCAGTTTTTGCCGATTCTTTTACAAAAGCTTTTCTATTTTTCATACTTTTTTCAGCTCTTCCTTTTTTAAATCTATGATCCAGCACAGCATCGAGCTAGTAGCAAATGTGGCTCAATACAGATTCTGCTTAGCGGGCGGAGCTGCATGTTTTTTTAGCCTGCACAAACCATGATGTGTCTGGGAAAAAAAAAAATATATATATATATATATATATATATATATATATATATATATATATATATATATATATATATATATATATATATATATATATACACACAGTGGGGCAAATGAGTATTTAGTCAACCACCAATTGTGCAAGTTCTCCTACTTGAAAAGATTAGAGAGGCCTGTAATTGTCAACATGGGTAAACCTCAACCATGAGTGACAGAAAATCACATTGTTTGATTTTTAAAGAATTTATTTCCAGATTAGAGTGGAAAATAAGTATTTGGTCACCTACAAACAAGCAAGATTTCTGGCTGTCAAAGAGGTCTAACTTCTTCTAACGAGGTCTAGCGAGGCTCCACTCACCTGTATTAATGGCACCTGTTTTAACTCATTATCGGTATAAAAGACACCTGTCCACAATTCAGTCAGTCACACTCCACTATGGCCAAGACCAAAGAGCTGTCGAAGGACACCAGAGACAAAGTTGTAGACCTGCACCAGGCTAGGAAGACTGAATCTGCAATAGGTAAAACGCTTGGTGTAAAGAAATCAAATGTGGGAGCAATTATTAGAAAATGGAAGACATACAAGACCACTGAAAATCTCCCTCGACCTGGGGCTCCATGCAAGATCTCACCCCGTGGCATCAAAATGATAACAAGAACGGTGAGCAAAAATCCCAGAACCACACGATGCGACCTATTGAATGACCTACAGAGAGCTGGGACCACAGTAACAAAGGCTACTATCAGTAACACAATGCGCCACCAGGGACTCAAATCCTGCACTGCCAGACGTGTCCCCCTGCTGAAGAAAGTACACGTCCAGGCCCGTCTGCGGTTTCCTTGAGAGTATTTGGATGATCCAGAAGAGGACTGGGAGAATGTGTTATGGTCAGATGAAACCAAAATAGAACTTTTTGGTAGAAACACAGGTTCTCGTGTTTGGAGGAGAAATAGTACTTAATTTCATCCGAAGAACACCGTACCCACTGTGAAGCATGGGGGTGGAAACATCATGCTTCGGGGCTGATTTTTTGCAAAGGGACCAGGACGACTGATCTGTGTAAAGGAAAGAATGAATGGGGCCATGTATCGAGAGATTTTGAGTGAAAAGCTCCTTCTACCAGCCAGGGCACTGAAGATGAGACGTGGCTGGGTCTTTCAGCATGACAATGATCCCAAACACACAGCCAGGGCAACAAAGGAGTGGCTTCGTAAGAAGCATTTCAAGGTCCTGAAGTGGCCTAGCCAGTCTCCAGATCTCAACCCCATAGAAAATCTGTGCAGGGAGTTGAAAGTCCGTGTTGCCCAACGACAGCCCAAAACATCACTGCTCTAGAGGAGATCTGCATGGAGGAATGGGCCAAAATACCAGCAACAGTGTGTGAAAAGCTTGTGAAGAGTTACAGAAAACGTTTGGCCTCCGTTATTGCCAACAAAGGGTACATAACAAAGTATTGAGATGAACTTTTTGTATTGAACAAATACTTATTTTTCACCATGATTTGCAAATAAATTCTTTAAAAAGCAAACAATGTGATTTTCTGTTTTTTTTTTCCACGTTCTGTCTCTGTTGAGGTTATCCCATGTTGACAATTACAGGCAACTCTAATATTTTCAAGTGGGAGAACTTGCACAATTAGTGGTTGACTAAATACTTATTTGCCCCACTGTGTATGTATACATATATATATATATATATATATATATATATATATATATATATATATATATAAGCAGTAACAGCATGTAAGTAATATTCACTGTCATGAATAAATCCAAAACAAAAAAATTATAATACTGTAGTATTAAAAATGTGTAAAACCCAGAACGGCCTTCCTGGCCGGCCGGCCCACGAGGATTTCTCCTGATCCTCTCGATTAGCCACTCCGATCCTGATGAATACAATACTGCACTTGATTTTGGTGGACTGATGATAGAGATTGTGTGTGTTAATAATTTTGCCCGCCTGTTACATATTGTGTGTAAGAAGATTGTGCAAGGGGTTCTATTGTTCTATCAAACACAACAATTCTTTTGACTTAAAATACAGTAGTTTATTTATAAGAGGGAGGCACGAGCAGAAACGGCTTTTTCAGCCTTGTGTGTGTTTTCCGCCATATTTATTAATAAAACTGACTTAGCGTACCATTATCAATGATGTCCTTCATAAGTCACTACACTCATTTAAATGTGTCTCCATCATGGCCAAGCCACAAAGGAGGGGTACCCACTTGAGATTTTGCAGCTCGGTGCAATGTACTTCTTTGAGCCCCATGCCCAAGTGCAACCACACCGCCAGCACCCTAGCCCCAAGCTCTGCCTGTTTGTGGGATGAAAGAATTCAGATATGATTTTAAGGATACTGGCTGGCTTCAGCTCATTTTTTACAGTGGATGTTGGCTTCAGCACAGTCATAGGAACAAAGAGCCATAAAGCTAGATTTAAAGAGGCCAAAGACATCAGTAAGAAAGCTGGACAAGGCCACATAACATGTCCATTTTATAATGAAGCGAATAATGTTAACATGGTAAACCCAGTATGTGTTTGCTGCTCATGATGTAATTTGATTTCATGCTTTTGTACATGCAGTTCAGTTTGCCCAGTGCATGGTCGACTGTGAGCTAGTGTGCAGGCGTGACCATCCAGAAAACCTAGTGTCTCCCTGACAACACAAAATGTGCTTCACGCTACTAAGATTTAAAATGACAGCACCGTTGGGATTTCTAGACACAATAAAGACAGATGAAGTAGCTGCACCCAAATTTAAAGACAAGTATGTTAAACCCATATTATAACAAGGGCATATTTTGCAAATTCTATGAAGTTCAGTGTTAATATGAACTAATTGTAAGTAAATATGAATTGTATAACCTCGCCCGCTATCTCACTTCTGTGTTATTTTTCAACATTGTGCTGTAAATCACAAGTAAGACCCTCCAAGCAATCAGAGATTAATGAGCACATTACCCTTTCAAGTTTTGACACATCTAGTCTGAGAAATAACACCCTTAAAGGGGCCAAACAAAACTGGGAAACATGCAAATCATTAATTCACAAGAGGCAGGGAATTGGACAAACCTGTCATACTCTCAGGCTGTGTCCATACAGAAAAGGAGCTGGAGTTGTTCATGAAAAGATACCCGTAAACTGAATCATTCCAAGAAATGTCTGTGCACAAAAACATGTTTCAACTCTGTCATAGACTGACGCCTGAAGTAGGGCTGTAACACAGCCGCATGAGGTCAGTGGAAAATGTAGATGAATCATATTTTAAAACAATTTATTATTATTCATTTACACCAGTTGCTGACAGCCCCAAAAGAAAAAGTTATACAAAGCAGAGCTGGGTCTGCCTCACAAACATGATGTTATCTGCCATTGTTGTTGTCATATGATAGTCATTTACCCACAGTCACTTGATCAGTGGGGTAAGCATTTCATTTTCAAACTGCAACAATTACCATTTTAGGAAATAAGCATACGTGCTGTACCACGTGGGACAACGTTTGAAGAGTTAGGCCTATCCACTATGGAGTGCAGCTATAGAAGTGATTGTTTCATGCATTCTAAAAGATCACCTTCTTGTGTGTAACCAATACAGTGTTACCATGGGCACAGTATAAAAAGTCAGCTGTGAGCACAGCTTCTCTTTCAGCGTCCTTAATGCAGAAAACAATAAATTATTGAAGGAAAATGGAGAGTACATTAAAATTGTTGGAGAAAGCCTGCTCCTTACAGCTATGTAGAACACGTATAGAATCAGAAGGTTAGAAAAAAGGAACATGTTTCTCAATGATGGAACTGCTAACCAAACAAAACCCCAATGTCAAAACGATAATGACAAACCAAACAAATGCAACATTGATTTCTTGGGCATGACACACAAAATGAAATACTGTAATTGGTAGTCCAGCTGAAATGGTTCATACTTCAATAACTACTGAAGTTGCCCAAACTGAAGCTTTCAGCATTTTCTTTGTTGAGATTGAAGGCTTAGGTAAAAAAAAACAAAAAAAAAAAAACAACAGAACAATGTCTGTAAATATAACCATTACCATTGTTTCTGTACTTGAGTTTATTTGTAAATCCAAGTACTTGATTTTACTGAGTAGTTTGTTTTTGTTTACAAACACCTTTTGCCTTATTCATACCACATAAAATGTTAACTGTGTCCTGTTATTAATCTGTCTACCGTATTTTGCGGACTATAAACCGCTGCTTTTTTCTCAGCATTTCTACCATGCGGTTTTTATAAGGAAGCAGTTTATTTATAATTTTTTTTTTCTTAACAAACGAGCTTCATATTTTCTTGTTAAAAAAAAAAAAAAAAAAAAAAAAAAATTGGATAATTAGACATTTTAAAAGAATGGCTTTCCAAATGTTGCCATGGCATAGCTCTCAGCTGCTATGGCTACATCTGCTACTATATCCTGCTACAAAAGAGCAATTTTAAATGGACGGGCATCCATTATTTTCCACGACAAGAGAACACGATGATAGCTTTTTTCAACTGGCAGTCAGAGGACTTAATTGCCAGTTTGCTACAAAAAAAGTTGCTATATATATATATATATATATATATATATATATATATATATATATATATATATATATATATATATATACAGTTGTGGTCAAAAGTTTACATACACTTGTGAAGAACATAATGTCATGGCTCTCTTGAGTTTCCAGTTATTTCTACAACTCTGATTTTTCTCTGATAGCGTGATTGGAACAGATACTTCTTTGTCACAAAGAACATTCATGAAGTTTGGTTCTTTTATGACTTTATTATGGGTGAACAGAAAAAAGTGATCAAATCTGCTGGGTCAAAAATATACATACAGCAGCGCTAATATTTGGTAACATGTCCCTTGGCCATTTTCACCTTAATTAGGCGCTTTTGGTAGCCATCCACAAGCTTCTGGCAAACTTCTGGTTGAATCTTTGACCACTCCTCTTGATAGAATTGGTGCAGTTCAGTTAAATTTGATGGCTTTCTGACATGGACTTGTTTCTTCAGCATTGTCCACAAGTTCTCAATGGGGTTTAAGTCAGGACTTTGGGAAAGCCATTCGAAAACCTTAATTCTAGCCTGATTTAGCCATTTCATTACCACTTTTGATGTGTGTTTGGGGTCATTGTCCTGTGGAACACCAAACTGCGCCCAAGACCCAATCTTCGGGCTGACCTTAGGTTATCTTGAAGAATTTGAAGGTAATCCTCCTTCTTCATTATCCCATTTACTCTCTGTAAAGCACCAGTTCCATTGGCAGCAAAACAGCCCCACAGCATAATACTACCACCACCGTGCTTGACGGTAGGCATGGTGTACTTGGGGTTAAAGGCCTCAACTTTTCTCCTCCAAACATATTGCTGGGCATTGTGGCCAAACAGCTCGATTTTTGTTTCGTCTGACCACAGAACTTTCCTCCAGAAGGTCTTATCTTTGTCCATGTGATCAGCAGCAAACTTCAGTCGAGCCTTAAGGTGCCGCTTTTGGAGCAAGGGCGTCCTTTTTGCACGGCAGCCTCTCAGTCCATGGAGATGCAAAACACGCTTGACTGTGGAAGAATTTGAAGGTAATCCTCCTTCTTCATTATCCCATTTACTCTCTGTAAAGCACCAGTTCCATTGGCAGCAAAACAGCCCCACAGCATAATACTACCACTACCATGCTTGACGGTAGGCATGGTTTACTTGGGGTTAAAGGCCTCAACTTTTCTCCTCCAAACATATTGCTGGGCATTGTGGCCAAACAGCTCGATTTTTGTTTCGTCTGACCACAGAACTTTCCTCCAGAAGGTCTTATCTTTGTCCATGTGATCAGCAGCAAACTTCAGTCGAGCCTTAAGGTGCCGCTTTTGGAGCAAGGGTGTCCTTCTTGCACGGCAGCCTCTCAGTCCATGGAGATGCAAAACACGCTTGACTGGACACTGACACCTGTGTTCCAGCAGCTTCTAATTCTTGGCAGATCTTTTTTGGTGATTCTCGGTTGAATCTTCACCCTCCTGACCAATTTTCTCTCAGCAGCAGCAGATAGCTTGCGTTTTCTTCCTGATCGTGGCAGTGACAAACAGTGCCATGCACTTTATACTTACAATTGTTTGCCCTGTTGCTCTTGGGACCTGCAGCTGCTTTAAAATGGCTCCAAGTGACTTTCCTGACTTGTTCAAGTCAATGATTCGCTTTTTCAGATCCATGTATGTATATTTTTGACCCAGCAGATTTGATCACTTTTTTTGTTAACCCATAATAAAGTCATAAAAGAACCAAACTTCATGAATGTTTTTTGTGACAAAGAAGTATCTGTTCATATATATATATATATATATATATATATATATATATATATATATATATACACACACACACACACACACACACACATATATATATATATACATATATACATATGTCAGGGACGCGGGCGGGCAGGCAGGTTGTGTGGACCCAATTGCAGGGAAACAAAAGCGGCAAGGCAGGTGAACTCAAAAAACGTTTAATGATATCTTTTTTTTTTTTTTTTTTTTCCAGGGTGAAAAATATTTACAGTGCCGAAGTGAGAAGTGCGTGAGTTAAGAGACAGGCTCCCGCGGGCGTGGCCCCGTCCACCAGAACCACCGGCCCCAGGGCGGAAGAAGCGTCAGGGCCCCGATCAATCCCCGCCCCAGACCACCCACGGCGCCTCCGCGACCGCCCACCCACCGAGCACCCATCCCGCACCCCGAGCAGGCGCCACACCAAGCGCCGGCGACCAGGGGGTGTCCACCCCACCGGCAAGGGACAGCAAGCCTCACCCTAGGCCCCGCGGGCCCCAAGAGGCCCCGCCAACGACCCCGCCGGCCGGGGGGCAGCCGCGGCCGCCACGGCCGCCACGGCCCAGGGAGGCGGACAGGGCCGGAAACAGACCAAGGGGAGGGAAGCGCACCCCCCACAACCCACCCCCGGGCCAAGAGGGGCGCGCGGTATGGCACCAGAGGGCACCTCCCCGGCACCCGGTACAGGGAGACGCGGCTCCGGCCGGGCGGACCTGGGAGGGAACCATGGCTGCCGCATACACCCCCCGGCCCCCACCCCAACTCCACCCCACCCCGGCCGGCCGGGGAAGGGCCGCGGCCCCGGACCGGCACCCGCGTGGCCCCCCCACCCGCCCACGACACCACCGCGCGCCCGACGGGACCCCCCGCACAGCCAGACGCAACCAGACAAGCCCCGGCCGAAAATCCCGGGGGCCAAGACCGGCGGCGGGACGGCCCAGGGCAGGACGCCAACAAACTCCACCTGTAAAGCTGATAGAAGAAGAAGTTTATCAAACACCATTAGATGTATGCCAAGGACCAGTGAAGTGTATTATTTACGCATAGTTCCTTAATTGTTCCAAGTCTGATAAGTAATATATAGGGTGTTCCAAAAAAAGTTGCATATGATCCCCAGTAGCTGGAAACCAAATTGTCTATGAGTATCCTTGTAAAATAAGCCCATTGACCGACTAAACTGTGTAGGAAGAAAAATTATTTATTACATGCTGTTGGGAGTGTATAAAGTGTGCGTTTAATGATATCTAACAAAAACACAAAGTACAACTGAAAGCACTGAGAATCAAAAGGGCAAGATTCAAACAAAACTTACTTAAATCGGAGGGACTGATACACGAGGGCTTGGACAGGGCTTGACTCAGACACCGACACAGACATTGACGAGCACAAGGGCATTGACAATGACGCAACAAGGAATGAACAGAAAATGGAGCTTATATACACACACGCAGACAAGGGTTAACGAGACAACAAGGAACAGGTGAGCACAGGAGGATAGACTAGGAGAAGGCACATCAGGTGAAATCAATGGGCAATCACAGGGACAAGTTGCACTAGGAGAAAACAAATACAAAACCTAACAGTACCCCCCCCCCCCCCCCCCCCAAGGGACGGATCCCAGACGTCCCGATGAAAACAAAGTCCCAAACACGGCGAGAAGGATGCTGAAGGAGGGAGCAACATTAGCCCGTCAGGGCTAGTCAGGCGGGCGTCCAGGACGCCAGATGTAGGCCGATCGCACGGGTCGATCGGGTGGGCGTTTGGGGCGCCAGACGTTGGGCGACCGCACAGGATGATCAGGCGGGCGCCCCGGGTGAGGTAGCACTTTGCCGTTCATGCCACCAAGCCGTGGCAGGAAACGGGGAGCAACGTCGTCGGAGTCGGGCGGACCAGGCACGGAATCGTCGTCGTCTGCTGCTGGCGTGACAGCAGCGGAGTCGTCGTCGTCTGCTGCTGGCGGGACAGCAGCGGAGTCGCAGGAGTAAACAGGAGCGGTTGGCGCGGGCACAGGACTGCGGGGAGTCGGCGCGGGAGGAACTTGACTGCGGGGAGTCGGCGCTGGAGGAACTTGACTGCGGGGAGTCGGCGCTGGAGGAACTTGACTGCGGGGAGTCGGCGCTGGAGGAACTTGACTGCGGGGAGTCGGCGCGGGAGCCTCGGGAAGCCACGACGTCAGCACAGTCGCACACCGTCGGCGTTGACAACTACGCCGAGGCTTTTGCCGAGCGCCTTCAGGTGGCAGGGGCTTCATAATAGCCCCATTAGGTCGCAATGAGCCTGGGCGACCCAGATAGATTGCCCAACCGGACCCCAGGTAGGAGTCTCTGGCAAGGAGCTCCGAACGGGACACAGAGGTAGGGGGTAAAAAGAAAAACGATCAGAGGAAACAGAGGCTGTGAAATCAAAATCAGGGTCTGAATCAGAATCTGAGAATTGGAGATCATATAAATTATGATCCTCCTCAAAGTCCGAAAAATCAGAATCCAAAAAAACATGGCGAGGCAGAATATAATCAGGGGAACGGGCGGATGGTCGTCGGCGTGCACGCCGGTGCCGGCTTTTTCCCGCTGGGTCCACAATTGGTTGCGTCATTCTGTCAGGGACGCGAGCAGGCAGGCAGGCAGGTTGTGTGGACCCAATTGAAGGGAAACAAAAGCGGCAAGGCAGGTGAACTCAAAAAACGTTTAATGATATCTAACAAAAACACAAAGTACAACTGAAAGCACTGAGGATCAAAAGGGCAAGATTCAAACAAAACTTACTTAAATCGGAGGGACTGATACACGAGGGCTTGGACAGGGCTTGACTCAGACACCGACACAGACATTGACGAGCACAAGGGCATTGACAATGACGCAACAAGGAATGAACAGAAAATGGGAGCTTATATACACACACGCAGACAAGGGTTAACGAGACAACAAGGAACAGGTGAGCACAGGAGGATGAACTAGGAGAAGGCACATCAGGTGAAATCAATGGGCAATCACAGGGACAAGTTACACTAGGAGAAAACAAATACAAAACCTAACATATATATATATATATACACACACATACATATACACACACACACACACATATATATATATATATACATACATATACACACATATATATATACACACATACATATATCTATATATATACACATACGTATACACACACACACAGACACAGATATATATATATATATATACACACACACATACATATATACACACATACATATACACACACACACACACATATATATACATAAATGTTTGGTGGACTGATGGAAAAAACAATTTCCACCATGGACCACAAACAATTATTTGTCTGCGGTGACTGCGGAGATATGGACACCTGTGGCTTATAGTCATATGCGGCATACCTATATGTGGATTTATTTCTAAAATTTAATGAAATTTGGCCGGTGTAACTTACAGGGTGACCCAAAAAAAAGTTTACACTGCCATAATACAACTTAAATGCCATGTTTATTCAGTTTAGAATTAGAATTTAATCACAAATTATACATTATTGTAAAGAACATGTACAGTACACTCTATTTTTCAATGTGTCCTCCCTTAAGTGTCACAACAGCCTCCAGGCACCTGCGGAACGCTTCTTTATGTAGGATGCTGTCATCTTTTCCCAAGATCTAACAATGGACCTCTCCAAGGCTGCCACAGAAGTTTGTGGCTTCTTACGGGCACTGTCCTCCATAGTTGCTCATATGCTATAATCCAGGGGATTGAGATCTGGACTCTGGGGTGGCCACATATCACCCTGTCAATCAACTTTTTGGTCCGCACAGATCGGCACTTCCAGACCCAGGTTTTCGTGAGGCTGTTCCAGTATCTTTCAGCTTCTTTTTAACTTTGTAGACTGCACATCTGGATATTCTCAGATTTGCTGCAATCTCAGTAGGTGTCAGACCGGCACGCAGCAATTCAGGTACAGCTAAAGTTTTTTTCATTTTCAGCAGAAGCACAGGAATTGTAGATACGGGAGATTACCAGCCGCATTGAGTGACCTTAATGAATCACTTAAGCATGACAACCTATTTAGATATGTTTCAATGACTTTTAAACAAGCAGTCAACTGAGTGTAAACTTTTTTTTGAGTCACCCTGTATAATCATAAGTTTTATAGCTATAAGCTTTATAGTCCAGAAATTGCGTACATTAGATAATTTATTTCATTAAATTTAATACAATAAACCTAAATAGCAACAGGCATTTAATTAAAAGGACCCAGCCCACACTTAGTAATAACTACATCCATGTGAAAACCTTTTCTCTAAGTATTCAAGTATGTGAATAACATTCTTTAAATCTCAATTCTGCAATTCTTAGACCTCTGACAATGTAGAAAATAATTTACACTTTTAACACTACACTAATTAACATCGTCACACATTAGAAAAAAATTAAATTCTGTCTTTTCACTTCATTAAATAAGATTCTCCACTGGGATGTTCAAGGTCCTGTTTCTCCCTTGAAACTTTTTTGTCTGCTTGTTTAAAAGACAGATATGAAAAGTGTGTTTAATTTAGAGCTAAAGGGTGAGGATAAATATGTATTTATCATGATCACATCAGTAAGACATTCAAAAGTTATGTTATCTGTTGAAGATGTGACATCCCTGTAAGCAAATGTAGAATTTCAGGGCAAAAGCAGTAATCCTTGTGAGGAATAAAGTCAGAGCAGCATATCCGTACTGAGAACCCCTTTTCTGACTTTCGTGGCCAGCTGCAATCGAGCCTGTTGCTAGCTATCTCTGCTTTTCACATGCTTTCAAGTATTGCTGTGGATTGTAGATCTCACTGGGCAGAGACTTCACAGTTAAATAGTTCACATTTCACACTCAGACACACTCCCATATCCATCCAAGCTCATACACACGGACGCACTTTCTTATAAATAGGTTCTTCTGTCCATTTTTGTCAAGTTCAACTCATAATAACAAGCCTCCTGAGACCAAAGGATTTCGGAGTTTAGGCAAGTGGACTTGGATCGAAAGTTTGCACTATTTCTGTCGTCAATTGATCTTTCTAGTAACTAATCTATATTTACAAAGCTGTCACATTCTGTTGGTCAAATTGTGTTTTGTTACAGAGCCGATTGTGGGAGCGTTCCCGGGCGCTAAAAGTCACTTGTAGCAGGGTGTGCTGAGGATCTTTTTTAGTCTTTCCCCATCCATAAAACAGCCGTTTTGCTCCAAATTTGTCATGCTAGCGAGTTTTCTCCATACAAGTCGTGCGCATTGGCAGTACACACACATGCTGGACAGTTTACGTACTACTACTATTGCATTCTATTTCAGCTACAGTGTGTGTTGGAGTTTTTGTAATGGAAATAAAAGCGCCCGTGTATTATTATGCAAGTCCCCGCAGCTAAACGGCGCAATGACATACAAACACATTTGAAAATTAGATGGGCCAATATGCCTCGGTGTAACACCCCTTTTTCGCAACACTACAATAAATTGCACACGAATATCCAACAGCGCTCTGCACGGTGGCAGCTCAACACCAACAACAAACAATAATATGGCTAAAATGCAAGCCTATCTTACTTATTTGAAGACACCAAATGTAGATAGAATTAACATCATAATCTTCATTTTCGAATTTGAAATGAATTTTAGAAAATTTCGCTGTTTTTGTAAAGAAAAAAATTGCTAATTAGTTTTTATGCCATGTAAACGCCTCCTCTGTCAACAGTTCGCTTTTCCGATCCAATAGCACCTTATTCACTGTGACAATGTGTCAGACGGGGTTATTAACAACAACAAAACAAAAATCAACCTATATATTAAATTCCTAAAGTTAAAAAATAAGTATCTATAAAAACCTTTTTTTCTCCCCAACACCAGGGGATGCTGCAGCACCCTCAGCCCCCAACTTCCCGCGCCACTAGTCGCATCTGCAGCCAGTTCAAGCTCATCAAGACTGTATTTAATACTGTATTGACCCAGGCAATCCAAGAGATGGGTGCCAAGATATTTACTTGCTGGTCGCCATTCGACACCTTGTACTTTTGAGTCACATTGTTATTTGCTAATTTCGTCTCTGCCTTGGGTTTTGGCCGCTCTTGTTTTGAATTCCTCTACAATTTGCAGGTATTTGTTTTGTTCTCTTATTGGCTCTCTGCCAACCATCTCTGGATAGTAGTATTGATCCCCGTCGACCTTCTGTCACGGACCTGTTTTAATATTACCCATTCTCCGCGATTGTTTTGTTTGTATTTAATAAACCCTTGACGCATCCCTTGGTTGTTGTCTGCTATGAGGTCCAACTTTGTTTCTGCATTTGCAGACCCTAACAATAGAATAATGCATGGCATAAGCAGTAATAGTAATTGGAAAATCATCACTAACGGGCAAAAACATATTTCTCATTCAAAAAAACTTTTGTCGTTATTAACTGTATTAGATGTCAAAGAAAATGTTTAAAGTCCCCTTTGTCAAGGAATTATTCTTTGATAGACTCAATCGAGCCGTTAGTCATTCCACAAATCCAACCAGTTCTCATGTGGACTCCATCCCACAGAAATCCTTTCACCTATGGATCAGAGATGTTACGATCACTACATGCATGATGTTTCTTACATCTGCTACTAAGTTTAAAAGCATCTGTTGGCATTCTCCTTCAATGGATGTGATGGTCAAAACGCTGAAAACAGTACACCCATGGGACACAATGGACAAAAAAAAAAGACCATCTAAAAGGAAAAAAACAGCACCAAAAAGGTTGCGGAGCTCTCGTAGCAAGCTGCTGATCCAAAGCCACCATTTCGAATATTTCTTCAAGGAAGCCTCTTAGATTGTTATTAAACCCAATTAAAGTTGTTTTTGCAAGACACATGTGTGACGTAAGTGTCAATATTACATGTGTTGTGTCTGTGAGAGAGTTTGTGTGAGCGTATCACAGCTGCAGTAAAGCAAGCAGACTGTGTGTGGCCAGATGTCTGTCAAGTGAAGCATTGCAGCAAGACATAACAGTCAAAGAGTGATTGTGTTGTGTTTTGCAATGGTCTCTTGAACCTTTGTTTGTACGAAAGGATTATCTTTTGTTTGTCTATCAACGGTTATAACATCAGTGATTTTAAAAATTGATTTACAAATTACAAATTCATTAAAATTTTAAATTTACTGCTTGTATTTCTCCATCCTTTCTTCAGAATTATATTAATTTGTACTTCCTGAATATTCCTGTTGGCCCTTTTCAACACTTCTTGGTTCAACCAACCTAACTTCGCTCACAGGCAATACACACAGCCAGATAACTCCTATCTAAAATGATATTCTTGCTCATTGGCTATGGGCTTCATAGCTTTTTGATGTCTTGCTACAGGTGACATAGCCGAATTATTCCAAATTGAGCCTGTTACACAAGGCTTGTGAAGAACGAATTTTTGCATTAATGCTAACAACTGGACTAAAAAGCGGAACAGATATTTTACAGAAAAATTAAATAATGATTATTAAAAAGAAAAACTAAGAAATTTACTGGTACATGCATCGGCTAATTAAAAAATGAAAAGAAGATTTTCATTCTTGGCCTAAGAGCTGAACATTGAGTATAGTTTCATGATTTCAAGAATTATCTTCCTTGTGTTCCTAATTATACCCTACAGGGGACATCATCAGAACAGCCTGACAGCTTTTCCAGCAAAGTTTACAGTGGGATAAAAAGCCGATTATCATTACCTCTGCCTACAGCTTCACAGTGAGGAATGATACAAATAGATCATAATAAACAACTACAGGTAGTTGGGCCATTGTTGACTGGTTGTGACACAAATGCTTTCAGCCTCTAAAGATGTGTGAGTTTGCTTCATCTTGTTTGCATGTTTTAGTATGTATAATTCAAGTAGTGTTGCATTGATACCTAGTGTTGCATTGATACAGTATATACACTGTATACGTCAATATCATAGGTGGAGTTTAACTTTGGGTGGGAGGGGGCTGGGGGGGGAACATGTAGATGACCCCGAAATGCAGTGTCAGCAATAAAATTAACTTACAAGAATATTTATAATGATAAGTTGAAAATGAGCCTTTTTTGTTTCCCATTATTTTTAAGGGGAATTCTAAAATTAGGCTGTTTAGGACAGCTATAATTTTCGCCAAAATCGTCATCCATTAAATACGGTACACCCGCCGGTGGTGGCTCTGTTGTTAAATTAGCGTCTTTAGTGGGGCAAATTGAAACTCCGACTCTGTCTGGCATTTTATGGTTCACAACTTCAATACTTGGTTACTTGCTCAGTAGTTGTTGTCGCTTCGGTCCTCAGGTGGTTTTGGCTAAGCAAAGCAAATGATCGTCTAAGGTGCTAGTCACTTGATCTGTTTAAAAAATAATTTTAGCCTATTATAAAATTTATTTTTTTTTGTTAATTTCCTTCATTAATGTTGTTTTATTGCTTTATTACTTTTATAGACAATATTTTACCGGAAAACTCTTTAATTTTAAAATCATATATAGGAAAGTCAATTACATGCACTGACACTTTCCAGCTCTTAAACTCCGCGTATGATCAATATATATCGGCTATATATTTTTGTCCCCCCCACCCCTCCCATGATTCCACGGTCTCGGCTGATGCCAGTACTGTATCAATACCAAGAATATTTGGGGATTTTTTTTTCTTTTGTTAATTACTAAATTACTGCATACTCAATTCATTGTAAAATAATTACTAGCACGACTTGGTAATGCACTGCTTAAAAAACTTTGTGACAAAAATCAAGTACTTTTTTTCATTGCCTACCTGGTATGAGTGACACTAAATGAACAACCGCTTCTAAAACTTTTGTCTTGAATAGCTCTCAAAGGTCAAAATGTTTTTTAATGTTTGTTCAAATTGTATCACGTATCAAGCCTGACCCAGAAAAGATGAAAGCCTGAGATCTCAGGTAAGGAAAAAATTAAGAAATATTCCGCCAAATAGGTCGCCGTGCAAAGATGTATTGAATGTCCTTTGAAGACGAGACGTCCTATGTGGCAATCAGTAGATATGCAGGAAAATGTGCAGAGCCATTAGTTCAAGTACATTTGAGTGTGGACCGCCACAGGTTGGGGCTGGGGGCAAACAAAAACCAAAGATGTGGCTGTGTGCATTTCTGCTATTATTTTGTTTTTGTTTGTTGTACTTTGTGACAGTGGTGTTACCAGGATGCCAGGTGTGGGTGGGCATTAGTCTTACCTTTTTTTTTTCTCCTTGAGATAACTGTTGTTGTGATTTGGTCTAAACAAATAAAAGTTGATTTGATTTGATTTAACTTAAAACACATCCATAACTGAACAGTATGGACATGCAGCTGACAATGTTTTTTTTAGGTAACATATTGTGGTTCCTCCGTTTTATTATTATTATTAAAGTTATTCTTTCTTCCGCAGCCCCTGAATGCTTCAAAATGCACCAAAATCGGCAGGTAGGTCAAAACAGGTGCAATCTTTGATACCGTGTAAAGACAAATTCCAAATACTCTATGTAGCGCCCCCTAGCAGTTATTCTTTGTCCCGCCGACGATTTGAGCCAGACTTTGACCCCCTGAGAATGCTTCAAAACTCACCAACTTCAACAGCCAGGTGAACACTGGTGAAAACTTTGATAAAATGTAAAAAAAAAAAAAAAAAAAAAAAACGTAAATGTGTGTAGCGCCCCCTCTGAACAAAATCAACATTTGATTTGATTTTATTTTTTTTACTTTTTTTTTTTTTTTAGGTGAAAGAGGAGGTAACAATGCAAAGGTTAAAACTTAGAACGCATCAGTACAATACGAACGGGATACCATACGCGGTGCCCAGACTGCCGTTAGTACTACATCCAGTTTTCTTTGGGTGGGCAGAGCGTGTCTGTAGGTGGGCACTGCCAGACAACAGATGGGAGAGTAGGATAAAGTGTGTGGAGCCTATGCGCTACCAAGCTGCATCAGTGAGAGAAGCATTACTGTCCCACCAAAGATCCAAAGGTTAGGTCTGAGGCTCAGTCCCTATCTGAGGAGGTGTGAATCTTACTGTTTCACCATTTGCTCAGTTGTGTGGTATGACATACTCTCTGAAATCCAACATGTCAGCAAACTGATGGAGTCCCTAAACATGCATGTGGATTTAGCCTTCAATCATCCACGGAAAACAGTGCAAACCTCCATGCCTATAGAGAATATGAGGTTATGAGTCAATCACTGATGTCCTGCAAGAACTGGAGGTTGACTTAGTTGTTGTTGTTGATGCAACTATGTCCTCCATGCCTATAGAGAATATGAGGTTATGAGTCAATCACTGATGTCCTGCAAGAACTGGAGGTTGACTTAGTTGTTGTTGTTGATGCAACTATGTCTGCCATCAAAGAAATGTGTTTTACTTTGGAAACGCAGCAGAAAAAATTTGAGTTTTCTCCCATTTCTCAAGTCTTACTGGTGAGGAACTCTTGCAGAAATTCAAGGCACTGCACTACAGTTTAAGGGACATTTTGATCTGGATGAGTTTCCCAGTTCTGCCATCAAAGCAAATGAGCTTTCGAGAAACATTAACTTTCATGCATGATAAGGATCTCTCAGGGGCAGTTTACATGGCAACTCTGCGACACCAAGACACAATGACTGGGTTGCGGAGTGCCCTCGCGTTCATATGGTGTCGGCGAAGTCGGAAGGCAAAGACGCAAACCTTGGAATCCTGCCTCCAAAGTGGAAGGATTCGATTGTGGGAGCTTGCTCTGCATCCATTTCAATGGAAAGCTTTCGCGCCGATAACGTCAGCACTGCTGCTAAACATTAAAAACAGCAACATCAGCTTTGATTTACTGTTTTAATCATAGTTTTAATTTAAATAGGTTAAATGTTTCCATTTTTCTGCTCTTGGGAGCAAAAGAAAAATGCAATTGCTTGGAGTGGGCGGGCATATTGTCTTCTGGGCTGAGGAGGTTGTTGGGGTCAAAGTACATCATTCACTGTTGCCTTGTAAATCTGGACTGCCCCTTAGGGCCTGGCATGAATACTACATGGTTTTGATGCGGAATTGCCGCATTGGTTGAATGGAGACGGAACCATATAGATGCGAACATGAATTTTTTTGTCTTCTCAGAGAGTCACCATGTAAACAGCCGCTCAAAGATTTACACAAACCTTTGGACTGCTCTGAGAATCACCCACATTCTCACTGTCACTGTGGCTCAGGAAGAAAGTAGCTTCTCCAAAACTCCAAAATCCTACTTGAGGTCAACTATGTCCCAGGAATGTCTTAACACTGGCCTTGGGATAATCAGCATTAATGAAGAAATTGGCTAGAACACTTGCTACAATGACATCGTGGACGAATTTGCAGAAAGAAAGGCCAAAAGGTTTAGTTTGTAAATTTGTTTCTTTTTAACATTTTATGTTGTTATATGTATTGTATATGTTATATTATATGAATAAGGATCTTTCATTTTATTTGAATAGGGATAAGTCAAAAGCAAAAGAAGATGTTAGCGTTTGGGTTTAGATAGATGGTAGGTAGGTTAGTTAGGCTAGTTAGGCAAGGCAGGCAGGCAGGCAGATTTTATTAACAGACTCAAGGTCCAAGCCACACAATACAAGAGAACGCACCAAACAAAACTATGCTGCAGATGATGGAATTTACAGGCTTTCAGCATAAATGTATGTCGTTATTCTATGTACTTTTTACAAAAGTTCACAAAAAAGATAGTGGGAAAATGTTTTCATCCATCGTTTCAATCAAAAGCTTGTTACTGCATCTCAGCTAAGACATGTTTGCATAAACTATAATCATATTTAGTCTACACCATTGATGCACAAATTACAAGGTTAATTTCACCCAAAACTATAGGATAGGATGTTAGGCAAACTATAATAATAATGCAGTTCTGCTTTGTAGTTGTAATTTAAATATTCACAAGCTACTCTAAATGGAAGTCGGCTAATATTTTGGAATGCGAACACGACTCTATACAGGCTAACGTATTCTGTGACCGTGGAAAAAAAAGGTTAGATGAGTTTCTATATCTGTCCTTAGCAGTATAAAAGCATTGAATGCACTGGCAGAGCCATGAGGCATCGGAATTAAGAATATTCTAAAGTGTCTGTTTGAAGCATATTGGATGCCAAAGGCAAATCATATTGTCGGTATCATGGTCAAACACATGGTCAGTCAAATAGACAGATGTAATGTATTAAAATCTATAGCACACCCACATCATATGTTTTGGTTTTACACAGTGCTGTTGAATCCTGCAATACAGGGTACTCCTCAATGTGATATGTCGCAGGATGGGCATGGTGCATTGCATTTTGAAATTCCATTCCATTTCCTAATATTATCAGCTTCTCATGGGCTACTGAACCCGTATAATAAGGTCTGACAGTCATCTTTGTCGTCTATTGAGGGTTGAGGATGAATTCTTGAACCTCTTTACCCATCTTTTTCAATATTGCTCTGGTTTCTCTCCTGAGGAGCCCTTAGCACCAGTAGGAAGCTAAATAATGAAAAATTAACACTGAAGACGCAATATAAATATCACAAGAACCATTTGTTTTATTCAATACCCAGAGTCATTTAAAAAAAAAAAAAAAAAAAATCACACACACTTTAACACACGATAAAGCGCACCTGTAAGATACACTTAATTTCGAAATATACTTATTACCAAAGGAGCTGGCCAATGTGTTTACGTGTTCAGATTTATGCCTAATTAAACAAGAGCAACTTTACACTTGTAAAAATGAATTAAAAGCATTTTTCCCCAAATAACTTAAGAAAAAAGTTCAGAGGAAGAATTGTTAGCATGTCTTCTTACAGTTCTGGTGTGGATTTTCTATCTTATTTTTTGGGTACAATCTATAATACTGTAAGATTGCAGTATCAGGTTTGTGATTCTTCCTCCTCCTTTCATTAGCGGTCATCACACACACCTGTTCATTCCTCCCGGCGCACCTGATATACACCTTCCTCTCCCTACTTATACTGTCTCTGTCCTCAGCCTTAGTGCGAGTTCTTTGCCTTTCCAGGAAAATACGAGCGTCACACTTCACCTTTCCTTCCTGGCTCTTAATGTGTTTTGGATTTTGTGGGGTTTTCCCCCTCAGTCATACCCTGTCTCTACCTCTTTTTGTTTTGTCTGTGGTTTAGGACATCTAGCCTGCATTTGGAACTGGACCCGGTCTCTTCCTTGCCTGTGCCTCTGCCTTGTTGGAACCCCGGCTCAAACCATGCCTCAGGAGCAATTGGAGAAGCATCCACCTTTGCCGTCTTTGACAGGCTGCTTGGATTCCAAGGCCTTTCCTTAATTTCTGAGCTACTCTTGAGTCCATTTGTTTCCTGTCTCATGTCAATATATATGTATATATAACCCAGCAAGTAAGCGAGTAACAGCCTCCATGTCATTGCAGTTTGTGACCATCAGTGTTGGGAGTAACGCCGTTATAAATAACGCCGTTACGTAACGGCGTTATTTTTTCTGTAACGGGGTAATCTAACTCATTACTTTTTCCGCCGTTACAACGCCGTTACCGTTACTGACGGTCAAAAGCGGTGCGCTACTTACTTTGAATAAATTGAAGAAACTACCAGCCGGGTCGAGTCGACTCTCTGCTCTGTTGATTGGTCATCCAAGACTTGGGGTGCGTTCAGGTTCGAGAACAGCGCACGTACTTCTGACTCCAAGCTGTTTGTCCCTGCTCATTCAATTAGACAATGCTTTCCAAATTTTGGTAACGTTTCCGTGTTTGCTACACCTGATGCTAGCCACGTTCCCATCTCCCACTGTCAGCCAGCAATAATTCTGCTTCCATCTTGAGGACGGCAGACGCTTTGAAGATGACGTGAATTTTCGGGAAACGAGCCTACCTGAATACCCCTCGAGAGATGCGATGGAAGTGATTGTGATTGGCTGAGGGTTAGAGTCATGTGTCGTGATAAGCCAATCAGAGCCGGTGATTTCACAAGCAAACCGAAACAGCGGGTGCAGCAAACACACACACGCAAAACAGATGCACAGGGTCGGGATGGCAGAGCATTCAGAAGAAAAATTGTCCTTTAAGAGGTGGAGATATAGACACTATTTCAAGTTTATCGAAATTAAAGGAAAGAGCCTGCATGTAATGTGTAATTTATGTCCCGGAGCAAAGCTTTTGTCGACATCTGTGGTAAGCAATTCAAATCTGCTGAAGCACCTAACAAGTTAACTACCTATCTGTTCTTCTCTATTCCACTGACTCGAATACTGCTCAGAAAATTTCAAATTCTTTGACATACAACAAGTTCTTTTTAAAGTAACGGAAATAGTTACTTTCCCTGGTAACTAGTTACTTTTACTATAGAGTAATTCAGTTACTAACTCAGTTACTTTTTGGAAGAAGTAGTGAGTAATGTAACTAATTACTTTTTTAAAGTAACGTGCCCAACACTGGTAACCATTGACCAATCCGCTGTATGAAGCATGTCATGCTTGTTTTTCCAAAGATTATTAAGCCTACATACAGATTGACATCAAGGTTTATGCCTACGTCTGCAGTTGTAATTTTAAAAACATGTTCAGGTGACAACTCAGAAAATTTAGACTTAGTGATAATTCAAGGTGTTGTCTGTTTTTTGTGCTACTATGACAACGACCTTTTGTCACCATCTTTATCTTTTGGGTGACTGTTAAGTACACTGTTGCATACCAGGGTTCCAATGGTGCAAAAGGCATGTTCTCCATATAATGTTACAGTGTAATAGTCCTTGCGCAACCAGTTTATTTCCCCTCGAAAATGACGAACCACCATCCATTACCAAGATATAATTTCCATTGGGTAGTAGTAAAGTTGGCATAAAACAATTGGTTTAACCCTAATAAGATAGATTGAAATCATTACAGTCAAAAGACATCTCCAATGAAAATATATATATATATATATATATATATATACAGTATATATATGTGTGTGTGTGTGTGTGTGTGTGTGTGTGTATTCAGTATAGTATATATATATTGGTATTTTGTTTGTTTTTATTGCTTTATGTCTCAGTGAGGCAATGCATGAAAAGATCAATATTTTATCAAGTAAAAATACCAAACAGACTTTTGAATTATTTCATCATCTCAAGCTTGAGACCATATTACAATCCAACTGAGCAGGTATAGGTGTGAAGAATTGTAATGGATTTCTTGGCGGTGTCTTTTAATGGTTCTCCTTTCTCTCCCTACCCTCCCTCTATCTCTTACTATTTTGTAACCCCCCCCCCCCCCAAAAAAAAAAAAAAAAAACTAATTATTATTATTATTTATTTATTGTTTTTAAAGCAAGAATTATTAAATCTTTTAGTTAACCCTTAGTTATTACTTTTGAATCTACATTTGATATTATAATAAATGTTATTATGAATGTGATTTAAATAAAAAAAAAATTCCATTTAAAAAATCGTTTAGTGTATCGAAATAATGGGCAAGAATCATAATGCAAATGCAATCAGGAGGTTTTTTTTTTATATCGCTACTAATATATATACTGTATATATACTGTATATATACATGTATACTGTATACATACAGTACATATATACTGTATATATACAGTATATATACATATATACCTCAACCATGAGAGACAGAATGTGGAGAAAAAAAAACAGAAAATCACATTGTTTGATTTTAAAGAATATATTTGCAAATCATGGTGGAAAATAAGTATTTGGTCAATACCAAAAGTTCATCTTTATACTTTGTTATGTACCCTTTGTTGGCAATAACGGAGGCCAAACGTTTTCTGTAACTCTTCACAAGCTTTTCACACACTGTTGCTGGTATTTTGGCCCATTCCTCCATGCAGATCTTCTCTAGAGCAGTGATGTTTTGGGGCTGTCGTTGGGCAACACGGACTTTCAACTCCCTGCACAGATTTTTTATGGGGTTGAGATCTGGAGATTGGCTAGGCCACTCCAGGACCTTGAAATGCTTCATACGAAGCCACTCCTTTGTTGCCCTGGCTGTGTGTTTGGGATCATTGTCATGCTGAAAGACCCAGCCACGTCTCATCTTCAATGCCCTTGCTGATGGAAGGAGATTTTCACTCAAAATGTCTCGATACATGGTCTTTCCTTTACACAGACCAGTCGCTCTGGTCCCTTTGCAGAAAAAACAGCCCCAAAGCATGATGTTTCCACCCCCATGCTTCACAGTGGGTATGGTGTTCTTCGGATGCAATTCTTTCTCCTCCGAACACGAGAACCTGTGTTTCTACCAAAAAGTTCTATTTTGGTTTCATCTGACAATAACACATTCTCCCAGTCCTCTTCTGGATCATCCAAATGCTCTCTGGCAAACCGCAGATGGGCCTGGACATGTACTGGCTTCAGCAGGGGGACACGTCTGGTAGTGCAGGATTTGAGTCCCTGGCGGCGCATAATGTTACTGATTGTAACCTTTGTTACTGTGGTCCCAGCTCTCTGTAGGTCATTCACTAGGTCCCCCCGTGTGATTCTGGGAATTTTGCTCACTGTTCTTGTTATCATTTTGACGCCACGGGGTGAGATCTTGCATGGAGCCCCAAAACGAGGGAGATTATTAGTGGTCTTGTATGTCTTCCATTTTCTAATAATTGCTCCCACAGTTGATTTCTTTACACCAAGCGTAGGGATGTCCCAATCCAGGTTTTTGCACTTCCGATCCGATACCGATACTGGCCGATACCGATACCGGCCTATCTGAGCAAGTGTTAAAGTTTTAAGCTATTTAGCCTCCTTACTTAGTTGTCAGACTAATGTTGAAAAAGGTTTTAGTACTCTTGATAACAACTAGCCAGCCGAATTAGGTGAGTTTGAATAACACACAACGGTTGGTAACAAGAAACTGACCTTTTTATTCAGTGACAAACACAAAACATTATAAATAACAAACAGATATGGCATAGTCAGTCAGTAAAATGTGCAAATAATATGTAAACTGTCTTAAAAAAGCAAAACACACAAACAACCTCAGTGGAAAGTCCCACAAACCCCCCAAGCTATTAGATGCTTTTAATGTTTCGTGCATTAGTTACAAAAATTGTATAAAAAGCCTCTCAGGTTTAAATAAATGTCTATTTCAGTATCAAGTTAACATTTTAAAACAGTAAATAAAATACTCAGGTCCCCATTCTGTATCAGCAGCTTTAAACTACATTCAATTAATTTAATTTTGCGAATCATCTGTTAAAAATGTCAAAATTGCTCCCGTTATTCCATAATTTCCCTTCTGTCTACTTTTGACATGTGAAAGTTTTTCAAACTGTTTTGGAGATAGATTCAAGTCGTGATTTTGCCGATTTAGGAGTATTTTAGATAAAAAGTTAATTAGATTCGCTTGGAAGGTCTACAACAGCCTACTAGGGAAGTCTCCTGCTTTAAGATGGCGGCTGTTTACTAATGCAGCTAGTTTTCAATACTTCAATGTTGCTAACGCCATCAAGTCTGTCATTTTGCATCTAGTTCTATATACATATGATATCTATTATCTGCAGTAAAACGATGTTGACGTAGTTTGTAGCGGCTGTCAGCAGCAGTCAGGTATTCTTTTGTTTTTTATCCAGCAGCATGAGTTGAGCTAAAGCCGTGAGTTGAGCATTGGCATTACCCGGGTCTATGACAAGCATTATGTTTACTCTCGGGACGCAATGAGGTCCATTTCTCATTGCGTCTCGAAGACCGCGCTGTGTATTAGTTCCGCTTTACTTGCCATATTTCAATAATCGGAATTTGGATGTTTGTGAATCGTTCTCGAATCTTCCACGGCCGAATCGCTCAAGGATGTAATGACGGCTGGGAATGTTGTACCGTGGTTCTAAGTGTTGGATGGAGCGTTTTTACTCACGAGAGATAATGGCTCGTCATCCTGAATGAATTCTTCGACAATGACTCTTGTTTTTCCCTCGGCTTTGGGACTGTCGAGTGCCAGTTTGTCACGCATAGCAAAAGTCTCTGCCAGTGTTAGTTGCGTAGGACCTTTCTTTTTGTCTTTGGTTTTCTTAACATACTTCTTGTATTGTTTGTGGTGGTATTTCGTTAAATGCTTGTTTAGGTTGGTTGTATTCAAACTTCTTACAGCTTTACCACCACGCTTGACTTTATTGTGGCATATGTTACTCTCTGCTTCTTCGTCTTTGTCGTCCTTTAAGGTGAAATGATCCCACACAGCTGACATTTTTACCGATAAAGTCTCTCGGTAAATTGGGAGACAATAATGTAAATGTAGTGTGTTGAAGGTGTGCCGTAAAATGCAGACCGGATTTTAGGGAAACCGAAGCAAAAACTGGAATGAATTATGTAAATCGGTGCGCTGGAAAACCCGGACCGGACTTAAAAAAAAAAAAAAAAACTGGATTGGAAGTCTCGATCAGAATTTTTCCGTGTTGGCCGATCCGATACCGATGCGCGTTTTTTTGCCCATATCACATCTCTACCTATTGCAGATTCAGTCTTCCCAGCCTAGTGCAGGTCCAAAATTTTGTCTCTGGTGTCCTTCGACAGCTCTTTGGTCTTGGCCATAGTGGAGTTTGGAGTGTGACTGAGACTGTGGACAGGTGTCTTTTATACCGATAATGAGTTAAAACAGGAGCCATTAATACAGGTAACGAGTGGAGCCTCGTTAGACCTCGTTAGAAGAAGTTAAGACCTCTGACAGCCAGAAATACAGTATTTCTTGTTTGTGGGTGACCAAGTACTTATTTTCCACTTTAATTTGGAAATAAATTCTTTAAAAATCAAACAATTTGATTTTCTGTTTTTTTTCCACATTCTGTCTCTCATGGTTGAGGTTTACCCATGTTGACAATTACAGGCCTCTCTAATCTTTTCAAGTAGGAGAACTTGCACAGTTGGTGGTTGACTAAATATTTATTTGTCCCATTGTACATATATATATACATAAACACTGGAGGAAGAAATATGACTGAAGGAGGGACGCAGTGTATAAATAATGTGTGGAATCGTTATCCCTGCTAAAATATTGTGTTTCTGTTTCCAAGAACTGCATTTCTGCAGCGGTGTTACTGAACTAACTGCCACTGAGCCAACTGAAGCGCAAATAAACTATAACACTCTTGAACAGATTGACATTCTTTTTATATGTGCAAATTAAGGGCTGGTCGATTTTTTTTTAAAGGTCAATCTTGGCAAATAGCTGTTTTTTTCCAGTTTATTAATCAGGTTAGGCTTAGTTTAGGCTTTAGGGTTTTTGGCCCTGGTGGCGCCAAAAGTGTAGCAGTAAAAAAATACCAGTTTTAATATTTTCAGATGATCAATTATTTGTTTTGTAATCTCTGCCCATACTGTTATGTCGAGTCGGGAGGCGTAAATATAACCATTATAACCATTCAGGCGCCTGATATCTGATGATAATTGCAGTCCTTCCCTTTGTTATCAGTTTCAGCTACAGAGGCAAACAGTTCCAAAAATTGTTATTGCAGAATTTCAATAGTTATGGATCTGTGTGGGTCTTTATCCGTTTTACTTTATACATTCTTTGTAATGTTGAACTGAGTTATCTTTTATATATTTTCCATCTTTATTCATTTATTTATTCCAATCTTTTTGACTTTGTATATTTTTTATCTGAGGGTTTGATGTTTCTTTTATTGTGAGAAGGGTTATTTACTCAAGGTTGGGAAATTTTATGTTATATTATTTGGCTGCCATTCAATCACATGGTACAAAGAGACCAACAACCACTATATATGGACAGTATTTCATAATAAATTACCGCACACTGCATATACTACAAATGAGACTTTTACAATTTATTCAATCTTCCAGTGAGAGAATTTTACATTTGTATTCATAGTGACCTTGTTGTGTGCACATACTTTATTTGCGCTTCCACAGTGTCTACACAGATATGGAAGAGTAAAGAGTAGCAAAACAGAGGTAAACCTTCATTTATCAAATGTCTGCAAGGCCTGTGCGAACGTCTATGTACAAACACAAACTGGCATTTTCATCCTTCAAAGTTCCTGAAGAATGTGTTTACCACATACACAAAGCAAGTTAAGTAGTAGGGTGGTGAAGAACTTTATAAGGGCAACACAATCAACATTTGACAGCTATATTTAACGTCCATATGAAGAGCACACAACAATGAATACCATTTTTATTCCATTATTATCAACTATTATTAATTATTTTTGAATGGTAATCATTTAAAAAGCAGATTTAAAATGATTAACCAAAGTGGAACCTTTGTTCACAAAGACCTTTATTAACAACATTTTTTGACAAATATTGATTTGTTTCTGTCAGGGACGCGGGCAGGCAGGCAGGTTGTGTGGACCCAATTGCAGGGAAACAAAAAGCGAGGCAGAAAGGGCGGTGCAAAAAACGATTTAATTAAGGCCGACAGAAAAAACAAGGTACAAACCAAAACTGAGGTGATCCCAAAAACACAGCAGCAAAGAAAACTCAGGTTACTAACAAAAGGCTGGGTATCAAAAAACTTACTTGGAACACGAGGGCTAGGATAGACATCGACTCTGGCACTGACATAGACAATGACGCAACAAGGAGTGACAAGAAACTGGGTCATTATATACGCAGACAAGGGGTAACGAGACGAGGAACAGCTGGGTAACACAGGTGGATGCAGATTGCAGGATACACTGGGAAAACACACACAGGTGAGAGCAATGGGTAATCACAGGGACAAGTCACACAAGGAGAAACCAAACACAAAACCTAACAGTACCCCCCCCCTCAAGGGACGGATCCCAGACGTCCCGAGGAAACAAAAAGTCAGAAGGTTGCTCGGAGGAGGGAGCAACACCAGCCCGTCACGGCCAGTCAGGCGGGCGTCCAGGACGCCAGACGTGGGCCGATCGCAGGGGTCGATCGGGAGGGCGCCCGGGGCGCCAGACATTGGGTGACCGCACGGGCAGATCAGGCGGGCGTCCCAGACGAGGTAGTGCTCGGTCGTCCATACCGCCACGTCTTGGCAGGAAACGGGGAGCAGCATCATCGGGGCGAGGGTCAGGAACAGAGTCGGAGTCGTCGTGCGGACCAGGAACGGAGTCGGCGTCGTCGTGCGGACCAGGAACGGAGTCGGAGTCGTCGTGCGGACCAGGAACGGAGTCGTCGTGCGGACCAGGAACGGAGTCGGAGTCGTCGTGCGGACCAGGAACGGAGTCGGAGTCGTCGTGCGGACCAGGAACGGAGTCGGAGTCGTCGTGCGGACCAGGAACGGAGTCGGAGTCGTCGTCTGCTGGCGTGACAGCAGCGGAGTCGGAGTCGTCATCTGCTGGCGTGACAGCAGCGGAGTCGTCGTCGTCTGCTGGCGTGACAGCAGCGGAGTCGTCGTCGTCTGCTGGCGTGACAGCAGCGGAGTCGTCGTCGTCTGCTGGCGGGACAGCAGCGGAGTCGTCGTCGTCTGCTGGCGGGACAGCAGCGGAGTCGTCGTCGTCTGCTGGCGGGACAGCAGCGGAGTCGCAGGAGTCTGCTGGCGGGACAGCAGCGGAGTCGCAGGAGTCTGCTGGCGGGACAGCAGCGGAGTCGCAGGAGTCTGCTGGCGGGACAGCAGCGGAGTCGCAGGAGTCTGCTGGCGGGACAGCAGCGGAGTCGCAGGAGACTGCTGGCGGGACAGCAGCGGAGTCGCAGGAGTCTGCTGGCGGGACAGCAGCGGAGTCGCAGGAGTCTGCTGGCGGGACAGCAGCGGAGTCGCAGGAGTCTGCTGGCGGGACAGCAGCGGAGTCGCAGGAGACTGCTGGCGGGACAGCAGCGGAGTCGCAGGAGACTGCTGGCGGGACAGCAGCGGAGTTGCAGGAGACTGCTGGCGAGAGCACAAGACTGCGGGGAGTCGGCGCGGGAGCCACTTGACTGCGGGGAGTCGGCGCAGGAGCCACTTGACTGCGGGGAGTCGGCGCGGGAGCCACTTGACTGCGGGGAGTCGGCGCGGGAGCCACTTGACTGCGGGGAGTCGGCGCGGGAGCCACTTGACTGCGGGGAGTCGGCGCGGGAGCCACTTGACTGCGGGGAGTCGGCGCGGGAGCCACTTGACTGCGGGGAGTCGGCGCGGGAGCCACTTGACTGCGGGGAGCCGGCGCGGGAGCAACTTGACTGCGGGGAGCCGGCGCGGGAGGAACTGCCGCACGCCGTTGGCGTTGATGACCATGCCGAGGCCTTTGGTGAGCGCCTTCAGGTGGCAGGGGCGGCAGAACAGCCTCATTAGGCCACCTTGAGCCTGGGCGACCCCGTAGACCACCCCGGGGGGGTCCCCGATAGATGGCCCAACGGGATCCCAGGTAGGAGTCCTTGGCTATGAGCTCCGAACGGGACACAGAGTGCGGAGGGTGGAAAGAAAAATATTCAGGGGAGACAGAGGGCATGAAATCAAAATCAGAATCGGAGAGAAGATCATATAAATTATGATCTTCCTCAAAATCAGAAAAATCTGAATCCAAAAAAAATGTGTCGAGGAAAAACATAATCAGACGAATGGGCGGATGGTCGTCGGCGTGCTCGTCGGTGGCGAATTTTTCCCGCTGGGTCCACAAGTGGTTGCGTCATTCTGTCAGGGACGCGGGCAGGCAGGCAGGTTGTGTGGACCCAATTGCAGGGAAACAAAAAGCGAGGCAGAAAGGTCGGTGCAAAAAACGATTTAATTAAGGCCGACAGAAAAAACAAGGTACAAACCAAAACTGAGGTGATCCCAAAAAGACAGCAGCAAAGAAAACTCAGGTTACTAACAAAAGGCTGGGTATCAAAAAACTTACTTGGAACTAGAGGGCTAGGATAGTCATCGACTCTGGCACTGACATAGACAATGACGCAACAAGGAGTGACAAGAAACTGGGTCATTATATACGCAGACAAGGGGTAACGAGACGAGGAACAGCTGGGTAACACAGGTGGATGCAGATTGCAGGATACACTGGGAAAACACACACAGGTGAGAGCAATGGGTAATCACAGGGACAAGTCACACAAGGAGAAACCAAACACAAAACCTAACAGTTTCAAAAAATAGAGTTCCATGGTCTGTAGCAGTGAGAGCCTGTACATTTGAGAAAGTGCTGTTCCATCTATGCTGCTGGAATAGTCAAAGTCAAATGTGGCCTCAAACCCGTCTTTGAATTGTGGGCTGTTGTGTTACAGAAGAATACTTCCATTGTTTAAAGCCATCTGAAGGGAACTAAAGTCAAAGACAGACTGTATCTTTATGAATTCAATTTGACATGGAATTACAATATTATATACTTTATATAGATTTGATAACTGTATCTGTAATAAATATATATTATCTCAAAGAGGCAAAAAAAAAAAAAAAAAAAGCGTAAAACAGGCACAGAATTTATTCAAGAGAATATACCAGATCCGCCTTAAATACTTTAAACAACTACCGGTACATTTAGGATTGAATTACTTTGACTCAAATAAAAATGACAATATTCATCATGCCTCTCAGCAGAAAGCACATCTTCAGCCAGAGCCCTTGCCGTCCATACGCATAATGTGTGTCTATTCTATGACACCCTTGAATTATAATAATGAACTGGTATCAGAAGCAAGGTTAGCCTTACAAATAAGTAATTCTCCTCCTCCGAAGAATTAGAAAATCTTTGTGCCACTTTCAGAAACATGTTTAAAAAAAAAAAAAAAAAAAAAAAAAAAAACATGAATTTGGATATGCATAAGCTGGTGGAAAAACTGTGCATAAGGCTAAGAAAAATGTGACAGAAACTGGAAAGATACAGAGCCGCTCTGGTGAAAAGAGGAGAGAGACTTTGGGGTTGCATTACGTGATGTTTGCTGTCAGTGCCGCTCATGAAACGCTCATGTATCAGATAACAGTTGTATTTAATCAGAAGTGCACCCAGTGGCTCAATAGGCACCACAATAAAATCTAGTTGGATCAATGAAGTTGTGCATTTCATGTTCCTGCAGCATATGATCAAAGAAACTGCTCCAAAGGTTGACCAACTGATCCTAGATAACCATTTACAGTAGAATGTCTCAGTGAAGTCAGTGGAGAGGAACAATGGGATTTTCATGCAGACCAGGTCATACATCATATTGAAAACAGCACTTGGACACATCATTTTCTGGGCCAGTTAGGGCATACTATTGTAAAACAGGGACAGGAGGATGCAAAACTAATGCAGGGAAACTGTTAACATCAATACCATCTAGGAGATTGTCAACGACACCTTGCTTTCAGCGATGATCCCAGGAAAAAACATTCAAGCATTTTCCTTTAAACAGGATGCACACACCATCCATGGTCAATGATAGCCCAAACCCAGACAGAGAATCTAACCATGCACCCACCTCAGCTGAGCTACAGGCCCTCACACCAAGGTGCAATTACTGTCTAATAGAACAGACTTTCCAAGACATTCAAGGTACGTGTCTCCGGAACAAATAATACAATTATCCATGGTGAAGGCAGCAAAGGCTAAATAAAAAAGGAAATTTGAATATATGAATAAAGACCACTGTACCCGAGATGTTGCTGGAGGAAAGCCATAAAAAGAAACAGAGGCGAGAAAAGAGAGACTCCAATTTACATACCGTATTTTTCGGACTATACGTCGCACCTCAGTATAAGTCGCACCAGCCAAAAAATGCGCAATGAAAAGGAAAAAAACATATATAAGTTGCACCGTAGTATAAGTCGCATTTTTGGGTGGAAATGTATTTGATAGAATCCAGAATCTAGCACCAAGAACAGACATGTCATCTTGAAAGGCAATTTAAAATACAATAGAGAACAACAGACTGAATAGGTGTACAGTATGCTAACATTACATGACGCCGACCCGCCCGTGGGTATTAAAGCCTGACGCAGCCCAAGCCTGATCAATAACCTTGATTTGCTTGCCCGAGCCCGAAAACCCCCCAAAAATGTATGTTTTATTTGTAGGCACGAGCCCGGAAAAAAAAGTGTTTTATTTGTGAGGACTAAGGAGGAGGAGGAAAGTGGGGGATGCGGAGCGAGGTTGCATTTTGTGTGATCACGTTTGTGATAATGCTGGTACATGCAGTAAATGCATAATGATAACAAATTAAAGCCTGTCTTTTGTAACGAATTCTCCCAGTTAAACAAGACTGTAAGATGAATATTCAATAAACATTTATATCTTTATTATTTGCGTCTGTTCTAACAGGTCTAGTAGTGGATTTGACGTTCATTTTAATCTCGAGTTGGCAAAGACAAAAACAAAAGTTTTCTCAATGTTTAAATAGTCTCCATATTTTTATGATCGTTATAACTGCATTTACATAAAGAAATAACGCTGGAAAAGTTTGTTAAATATATTTCTCGTATGAGACCAAAGCGCCACATTCGTTTACATTCAGTGAAGCCGACAGTTTTCCGTATAGCACCTTCAACAATCAATTTGAATCCTTTCCATATCCCACTCCTACCGTAGTTTTTTGCCTTTCAATTCCCCTGTCTTTAGTTTGTTTTTCACTCCTATAGCTGCTCCACAAAGGAAATACAAAGATGTGCGCGGGAGGGCAAGATTGAAAATTCAGAGAGTGAGGCCACTGCGTTCACGTGCGCAGGCATGTACGGCGCCTTCTCTGTTTTATCCAAATTATTTATTTTTAGTATAAATATACGAATATATATTTATTTTAAAAAAAGTTAGCGAGAGAGAAGTCGGCCCAACCCGACCGTAAATAATCACATATAAGTCGCTCCAGAGTATAAGACGCACCCTCTGCTAAACTAGAAAAAACTGTGATATATATTCCGAAAAATACGGTATACGTACACCGGGTATATATATCATTGGGATGGTCTTCATATTATTATTTTTTTTTATTTCTTGAATGTTCTTTTTTTTTTTTATTACTAGTGACGACAGTTGTGGTGGGTTTGGGGTGCTGAGAGGGTGCTGCAGCAACCCCTTGTGTTGGGAAGAAATAAAACATTTTTTTGTTTTTTTTTAATAAATAAATAAATTAAACATTGAAATAACAGAGTATTTAACATTGGGGATTAAATATAATGTATATGTTGAGAAAGAGTTTTTTATATTTTGTTAATCACATAGTCACCACCTGACAACTTGCTTGGGCACGCTGAATAAGGCGCTACTGGAAAATTTAACTGTTTAACTGTTGACAGAGGAGGCGTTAGCATGGCACAAGAACGAATTAGCAATTTTTTTCCTTTACCAAAACAGCAAATTTTCTAAAATTCATTTCGAGGTCAAAAATAAAGATGACTATGACGGCTTCAAATAGGAAAGAAATGCATGATGTGTGCATTGTAGCCATATTATGTTTGTTGTTCCTGTTGGATATTTGTGTGCAATTTATTTTAGTGTTGTGAAAAGGGGGTGTTAAACTGAGGCTTAATGGAGTTAGGATAGTTTTCAAATGTGTTTGTGTGTCATTGGGCCGTCTAGCTGCACTCATTTGCGTTATAATACACAGGTGCTTTTATTTCCATTACAATAACTCCAACACACACTGTAGATGAAATAGAACGCTGTCTTTGTAGTAGCCAAGTAATAGTACGAAAATTGTCCAGCATGTGGGTGTACTGCCATTTTGCAGTTCTTTATCAAGAAATGTTCACATATCAATGTCTGATGTTGTTTTTCTTTGTCACTGGAAAAGAAAGAAATTTAATTGCAGGTAAACAAAAAAATAACATTGTTTTACTCATTAAACCAAATATGTAAACAAAATCGCATAATCTAACTGAGGAAAAAGTTAAGACATCCTATCACCTAATAGCTAGTGTTACCCTCTTTGGCTGAAATAACTTCAGTGAGACGCTTTTTGTAGCCATCTTCAGTCTTTGACATCGGTCTAAAAAAGGTTTGCCCCACTCCTCAACGTAGAATACTTTCAACAGTGAGATGTTTGAGGGGTTTCTTGCATTACCGGCCCGTTTCAAGTCACCCCACAGCATCTCAATAGGATTAAAATCTGGGCTTTGACTCATCCATTCCAAGACTCTCCATTTCTTTTCAAACAGTCCTTGGGGAATTTACTGGTACGTTTTGGGTCATTGTCATGTTGCAGGGTACAGTTTCACCTCTGCTTTAATTTTTTTCATGGATGATCTCACATGTTCCTTAAGCACCCTCTGATACATGATAGAATTTATGGTAGATTGTATGATGGTGAGCTGACCAGGTCCTGCTGCATCTTACCATCCCCAAACCATGACACTTCCACCTCCATGCTTCACAGTTGGTAGGAGGTTATTTTCCTGGAATGCTTTATTGGCTTTACGCCAAATATGTCCTCTGTTCTGGTGTCCAAATAATTCAATTTTAGATTCATCTGTCCAAAGAACAATATTCCAGAAGTCCTGGTCTTTGTCTACACTTACTCTGGCAAACTTCAGTCAGGCCTTTATGTTCTCTCATGAATGTTAAATTTGTCTAGTCTTTTTTTGATTGTAGAGGCATGCACTTTCACATCAACAATAGCAAGAGCCTGCTTTAGGTCCCATGATGACATTTTAGGGTTTTTTGAGACTTATTTTAGCATCTTTCAGTCTGCTCTCAGGGTTTACTTGCTTGGACGGCCAGACCTGGTCATATTGGCAGTTGTTTTGAATGTCCTCTACTTGTTAACTATTTTCCGGACAGTGGAATGGCGGATTTGATATTCTTTTGAGTTATTTTGAAATCCTTTACCAGACTCACAAGAGTCTACAATCTTCTTTTTGAAGGCCTCAGACAGCTCCTTTGATCTCACCATGCTGTTTTCTCTCACTTCAAAAGTCAGTCAATGTTGAAAGTATTCTGCGTTGAGGAGTTTGGCAAATCTCTCCAGACCGATGTCAAAGACTGGTAGATGGTTACAAAAATGTCTCACTGAAATTATGACAGCCAAAGGGGGTAACACTAGCTATTAGGTGGTAGGCTGTCCTAACTTTTTCCTCATTTAGAGTATGCATTTTTGTTGATATATTTGGTTTAATGAGTAGTTTACACTCAACCGCATGAGCAAAAACAAAACAATCCAAGAGTACAATGATGTAGCTATATTAATTTGTAATGATTCCAATGCCATTTTCATATCATAAAAATATTTTTGTTACTGAAACAAAGTTTAACAAAGAACATAAAATTTATGTATTCCCTTTGATAATTTAATTAATTTAATGCATTGTTATTATACCGTATAGGGCTAATTGATGCAAAAGAATAAAACACTGACAAAATATCCCTCACTACACGATTTTCCCAGAGCCAAAGATTATGTGTTTGAATCCTGGCTCTGACCTTTCTTTAAGACATTTTTGTGTTCGCATGGGATTCCATGGCAAACTCTAGGTTTTTCTCTTAATCCAAAAAAAACATGCACATAGGATCTCTCAAGAAACGAATGTCCTCGTCATTTTAAGTTATCTTTGCTTAAATTGGTCATGCGATGTTGTCCAGCTCTGTGGATAAATGCAGTTACATGAAGAAAAATGCAGAGATGACATATTATGATTTATGGACGACGGTACCTGCAGTTTTCATTTCTTTGGGACCAATTATTTCTTTGACTTGGATAGATGTATTGTACATACAGGGAAGAAGAAAGAACTAAGAACGGGGGAGGAAGGAAGGTTGTTTAGGTGACATTTCACTACTTTTCCTGAAAAAGTCCCATTTTCATGGTTCATACATCTGATCCCGATGACAATCAGCTGGGTATACCAACTATATCAACTAGTGAGTCCTGCACGCTGCCTTATAGCTTCTTTTTGTATCAGTTAGTCTCAGCCCAGGTTTTCACCATTTAACAGTCATTTTTCTTGGATTTTATGTTTGAGGGGGGAGGGGGGCGGTCTGGGCAGGTTTTAGGGGCGGGGCCCCACCTCTAATTAGAATGATCCTTGAACTGCCCTTGTTCTGTCAATCAGCTGGCAAGAGGAATTGTCATTTTTGCAATTTCAGTTTTCAACTGGGGTTAATTGGAGCCGGAACATGCAAGAACATGCACCTCTTGATTTTGGCCTCCCTGTGTTCCGAGGCTTATTTTGGCAGATCCGGCACCTCTCGTGCATATAAAATTGATGGCTTTCTCCACTTTATTGTGGCAACAATAAGAAAACAATAAACAAAATAACAGCGGACTGCTGCCACATTCAACCGCAAACTTTTGCTACTCGCTCTTCCCTCGCAGCTTTCCAGTCCCAGCGTCTCTTAAACGGATCGTGCATAGTGTCTTGTTATGAGCTTTTTGTTGACAAAGGTATCGAACATACGACGTGCTGACAACTTTGTTTCTTTATTAACACATGGAGCTACCAGTAGGCAGAGGCATAGCAAGGATCCCCTGGGGACCCCAGGCAACAAGCAACATGGGGCCCTTCGAGCGAGTGCAAGTAAGGGTGACAGTTGGACTTGGAGCAACAGCATATTTAATAAAAGTCTAATAACGCCTCGCCTTTTAAGGACACTCCCCCCATTGCATTATTCATTCACTCCACACTCAGTGGATGTAAGCTTCTATTGTAACCACAGCTGCCCTGGGGAAGACTGACACCTTCTGAAAAAGTTCTCAGTTGAAAATGTGTGTGTATGTTGATTCTAAACACTGATTTTATGTTCTAGGTAACATCTTTATGTATGAAGAAATGCTAGCATGCTGCAACGCTGTTAACAAACGCTAAAAAGCTAGTTACAACAAGTCAAGGCAGTTAATTGGCTTAGGACATAAAAATACTACTACTACTAGTCTGCAGTGCTTCTACTACATTAGTACATAAAACTACAGTAACATAGTACACTCACCGCTGTCTTGCTTCCTTTTCTCCTCTTCTGATTTTTTTCTTTCTTTTTTCGCTTCCAGAGGATAACTTCTCTTCATTTTGCCAATTAAAAAAAGGCCAGATTGCCGCCCACTCTCACTCTGAGTCACGTGACACACATACTGTACATACTCGTGCAGTATAATGAACACAAAGGTGGGGGGGGTGCGAGTACGTACTGCGTGCACGTGCGGTCATCTTGGCCATAAAAGTGGCGAAAACTAAGCACTTTGCACACTGACTCATATGGATGTTCTTACATTCGTTCATGGACGCACACATAATGACACATTTTAACAGGGGGCCGTCCTCTGCTCGAGATGCGCAGCTTACGCCTATTCTCGCTCCCAGAATACGCAATGCTTGTGACGTAGGACAATAACAGGACTGGTTGCTATGGGAACGTACGCATACCCAAGGAACCTTGCTAAAAGGAGTATTAAAATTGATAATAAAATCGTTTAGGATTATTTTACATGCATATGTTTTTTTTTTTTTCATCGAGGAATACAATAGACCAGGGGTGCTCAAAGTTTTTTGCTCCAAGATCTACTTTTAAATGAGACAACCTCCCGCGATCTACCTTAAGAGCAACATATGACGTTATGTTGCTCACAAAAAACACAAATAACTGTGTACGTTTAAAAAAATATAAATAAAAAATGGACGGTAAATTATGTTTGCTCACATAACATAATGAACTCATTCACTCCCAGCCATTTTCACCGGAGCAAGGCCCTTCGCTCCCGGCCATTTTACTCGATTTAGACTGATTTTGCAAGGCCCACAGAAAATTCTGTTCTATTGCTATATAAACATGGAACCCACCAAAAGTAAGATTAGACTCTCTTCTTTCAGCAGAAAAAAAAAAGTAAGTTCATATCTTTTTCCATTCTTTAGAAATCAGCATTAGAAAATAGCTTAGTTGGAGCAATTTTCCAATTTCTGATGAAAAAACGGAGAAAATGAGCTTTTTGTAAACGCAAAAATTTCAAACATAACTTTGACTTTAACACTGCTATTTTTTGCTTCAGTGACATCCCAAACATCTGAATAATGTGTTCCTTTTACAAAATAACATGAACAACCAGCCAAATAGAGCTTTTGATAGCAAAGTAACAATTTATTCACACTTACCTAACTGAGAGATGACGTTTGGTGGCTGCGACAGTGGTTAAACGTTTCCCTCATTGCAGACTGTCTCGTAAAGATGGATTTTTTTTGGGGTCTTTTTTTTTTTTGTGGTGACCATTGTCTCGTTCGCCTGGGGAACTTATGTTCCTGGGGGGGAACTGGTTTGGCCATGCGCGTTTCCGTGCAGGACACTCGAGCGTGCGGTGGACCTGAGCAGAGAGCTGCGGAGGGGCTCTGCTAACTAGTGTTGTATCGGTCGCGAACGATTCGTTCTTTTTGAACGAATTGTTTGGGTGAACGAGACCGAACTAATCACCATCTGCACTGATTCGTTCTATGAAGTTGGTGGCGCTTGTTCGCTGCGTGGGAGGGCGTTGAGCAAGCGGCAGCGTCTTCTGACATCGCACACGACCAATCAGACGCCAGCCTCATCGCGGGCAGGGGAGGGAGCGGAAACAGAATCATGGCGTATGTCACTCATTTCCACGTGTGGCCAATAAGTAGCCAGCGTGCAGGCAGGGGGGAAAGACTGAGTTTTGTCACTTCCCGTTCAGTGATTCGGTCCTCCGGTTCCTGACCTAGCTTGCTGCTAACTTGACTTTCCAGTAATGACTATGCGGTGAACGAGTCATAAAATGAAAGGAAACGACTTTGTCACATATTTGTTAACGTGGAGCCTATCAAATGCTGCTCAAAAAGACAAAAACACCACACAAATCTAGCGAGCATGGTTTAGTGTTCTACTTTTCTCAACAGACTCGGGACTGTGCCTATGACGATATACTATCAAATTTACAGTAATTTAAAACACGCGTAGCTACGAGGCAAGCAAAACCTGAGCTGCGGTCGCGTGACGGCAGTGAAGCGGGCAGAGAACTGTCACTATATGGAGGCTTCATGGCAGCGATATGTACCTCATATGTGCACAGAAAAAAAATAATATTTAGTATGATCACCATAATACTGATTTGCAATGAAACTGTATATACATGTCAATTTTTTCCGAGTGTTTTTTTTTTTTTTTTTTCGTGTCAGAGGGTGTCGGTTGGTTTGACAAATTATGTCAATCCGTCCATCATGTGCTACTCAAGCGCCCCAAAAACAAAGCGCGCGGACACGGGAGATGTCGCAATATGTCTACATTTTTCTTAACAGACTAATGAGAGTAGAAAGGCGAAATCATAAAGCAAACAATTATTTCTCGTCAGCATTTGACGATCTGAGATGCGGGGACGACAGGGGAGCTGACCGGATTATTTTATTTATTAATACCAGTGCAAAAATTCAAAACGATCATCTTAATAATAAAAAACAAAAATACAACAGAGCGAGAGGTTAATATGATGTGTTGGCCGTTCCATAATTAGAAATTAAACTTTCGATTTATTTTTATTTTCGTGACAGCAGGCATGCCGCGTTGGCTGTTAGCAGCAGCATTGTATATGTGAGCAAGATCATGCTAAAGAAAGTCCGTGCGCCCCCGACCCCAAACCCCGACTTCCCCCTCAAAAGGAAAATGTTTAACCGTGTCCTAATTCGAAATGCAAGCACGAGCCATGACTTTGAGCCCATAGAACTAGGACAGACGACGCGGAAGTTCTCCCTCGCTTTTGCAGCAGCGGGAGGGAGACGAGGCTGTCTGTGAAAGCAGAATGATATCGCCTGTCACTCATTTCTGAAACTACGACGAGTGGTCAATGTGGAAGAGAGGGAGGGACCAAGCAATGTCACTTCCCGTTCAGTTATACTGCGAAGCGGTCTTTGGTGATTCGTTCGGCAACGTCACTTCCCGTTCACTAACCGAACGATTCACTTGGGCGGGGAGGGAGATGAGGGGGGCGAACGATTCGTTGAACGATTCGTTTGAACGAATCGTTTTACTGAACGAACCGGAATGGATTCGTTTACTCAAGTGAACGACAGATCCCGTCACTACTGCTAACTTCCCTAATAAAGTTGTACTGTTTGAATTGGGTTGTGGCGTTTTAACAAATGCGCTACTGCCCTCCAGTGGCCAGTTTTATTGCTTTAAAATTAGTTTTGAGGCTTGTTTTTTGTTTTGGCGATAGATGGGAAGCTCTTGATGCTTCTTGTACAAAAAAACGCAAAAGACGTATAAATACGTAATTGGGACAGTTAAGCATGTAAAAATGGAACGTATTCATACGTTTCTGGGAGCAAATGAGTTAACCATGTACATTTATAAAAAAAAAAAAAAAAAATTTTTTTTTTTTTTTTTTTGATGCTGCGAGCTACCCACACTAGCGTTGCGATCGACTGGTCGATCGCGATCGACGTAATGGCCACCCCTGCAATAGACCCATTAATAGACTTTTTGGGAAAAATCGCCACTTCTTTAACTCAATCACTCCCAGCCATTTTCACCAGAGCAAGGCCCTTCGCTCCCGTCTGTTTTTTTTTTTTTTTTTTAAATTTTGACTGATTTTGCAAGGCCCACAGAAAATTCTGTTCTATTGCTATATAAACATGGAACCCACCAAAAGAAAGAGTAGACTCTATTCTTTCAGCAGAAAAAAGTAAGTTCATATCTTTTTCCATTCTTTAAAAATCACCATTAGTAAATAGCTTAGTTTGAGCAATTTTCCAATTTCTGATGAAAAAACGGAGAAAATGAGCTTTTTGTAAACGCATACATTTCAAACATAACTTTGACTTTAACAAAGCTATTTTTTGCATTAGTTACGTCCCAAACATCTGAATGTTTTCCTTTTACAAAATACCATGAACAACCAGACAAAGAGAGCTTTTGATAGCAAAATAACAATTTAACATGTAACAACAACATGTACATGTTTAACATGTTTAACAAGTAACATGACTACTGAGAGATGACGGTGTGTCGCCGAGATGACGCCGTTGTCACCACGTCAGCCGTGTAAACTTTTCCCTCATTGTTGGCTGTCTCACAAAGATGGATGATTATTTTTGCATTCCTGCGGGGTCTGCTCGGCGAGGCGCTGCACTGGGGGTCCCACTCGTTTTGCTCGGTCATCCAGCGCCTGGCCTCCTAGGTGTCCTCTCAGTTGTTTTGTTCGGTCGGAGCGCCGCCTGGCATCATGCCGCCAGCGCTCCGACCGTGCTGCCCGTCCGTTCATTGCAGTTGAGGCGGGTTGCCTGGTCTTACAAAATGCGCTACTGCCCTCCAGTGGCCAGTTTTATTGCTTTAAAATGGGTTTTGAGCTTTGTTCTTTGTTTCTCAGATAGAGCAGAAGCTATATATGCTTCTTATAATTTAAAAAAAAAAACCGCAAAAGATGTATAAATACGTTTTTGGGACAATGAAGCATTTAAAAATAGAACATATTTATACGTTTCTGGGAGCAAATAAGTTAAGTAGTCACATGAATAATGAGGTGGCCTGTGAAAATCAACGTAAAACAACTTGGCAAGGGCGTTCCAAAAAAGTACTTAGTGAGTCACTCTTTAAACAATCATGTGGTGTTAATAGCTCATTGGACTTTCTTAAACATGTATAGTCTACGTGACATGGTTAGTGCTGATTGGGATTGATAACAGAATCATTAGATAATCTGCCAAATGATTCCATGGTATTGAAACACTCCCTACATTTGTCGCTGCAACAGTGCAGTAAAGCTGCGTGTGATAAATCTGTTGGCCTTCTGGGGGCCCCTGCTGGCTGGGGGACCTAGGAAATTGCCTGGTTTGCCTAATGGGACGCGACACCTCTGACAGTAGGAACACTGCTTGGGGCTCTCGGCAGTCTGTGCGGAGCGATATATAGAGCCTGTGCCTCTCTATCGCAGTCCCGCATCACGTGATTAAAACAACAGTAACGTTGCGTGCATTTCAGGGTGCCTTGGAAAACATTATATCAGAATATTACACACAGTTAGGACTTTACAGTATAAAATAAAATAATAATATGCATAAATTCATTTACACAACAAATCCCAAGAATTGCATGTTGTTTATAAAAATTTAACGTAATTTGAAAGAGTGGGAGAAGCTGGACCGACAAATCTCACCCCTGACATTAAAAAAAGAAAAATAAAACTTTGCGGCATCATGGGAGCAAGCAGCCAGGATCAAACGGTATTTCAACATGCCAAAAAGGACATTTGCAATTACTGTCTTTTTTTTTTTCAAAAAGAAGGAAGATGGTTCAAAACGAGTCAGAAAAGCACATAGGAAAAAAAGGAAAAAAGGAAAGTCCCACAGCATTGCAAGTGGGCATTTGCGTTTTGTTTTCAGCACCATTTTCCGCATATTGTAATGTCCGTAACTGTGTGTGGGCCCGTGAAGGGGCCATCGGACAGCAGAGTGGTGATGTAGCGGGAAGTGAGGAGAAGATTGCGGCCTGAGAGCGAAGTTGGCGGTCGCATGTTGCAGCAGTCCGCTGTTATTTTTGTTATTTGTTATTTAACTGTTGCCACAATAAAGTGAAGGAAGCCATCATTCACTCCTCTCCTTTCTATTTCCCCATTCCTGCTATAACAACATGTTCTGGGACCTGTCCCCGTGCCATCATCATCCTGCGCTGTCATATGTACTTTGCGTTCTGGCACCTTATTATTTACAAATTAAGCACTGACTGTTAGTGGCAGTGCGGTCCAAATGCGAGAACAAGATGTTTAGGCAGTGGGGAAACTTGGAGTGTATGCTTCAAATGTCTGCAGACTCAGTGGATTCCTCTCCTTGTTCGATGGCCATTTGGATGTTTCTTTGACCCGTTTTAAAACTCAGAAAGAGAAGAAGGAGAGTGAATTTCAGCTCAGAGGCGACCTTGAGTTGAAACAAATTGAGAAGCACAGCAACAAAGACTGGAAATGAAGGAGTTGTTGGAGGCTGTATCTGTGTTGCCACTGCACAAATTAGAGTCGCTCGCGCAGCAAAGTTTGACCTCGGAGCAGCCTGTTTCGATGGATCTTCTGACTTTGATGTAACAAAAAATATTGATCTTGTTCCTTGTTCTTGTTTCCGAGAGACTGGCGTTGAGTCCTTTTTTGGAGAATAGTGGACCCTTATGATTCGAGCACAGTTCCTTCCCTGACCAACCTTGCAACATGAATGTGCTCATATCATCCATGTATTTTCTCCATTAGAAATAATTGTATTCCAGTTAATGCATGCCAAACTTCCCATGACCCCCTGTTACCCGTATATAAAAATGTAAGGCATCATATTTTAGGCTAAATAATCTGATTATTTATAGACAAGTTTCCTGAGCGAAACATCTTTGACAATTTCTGCGCCAAACTTCTGGTTTAGACAGAACAACATGAAGCGTGGTTTAAGTAAGCAGTGTGTAGACAATTTTTTTTTTTGAATAAATTTAACCCAATTAAAACCAACTACGCGTGAAACAAAATACTGAAAATATGGAATATTAAAACTAAAAGCAAAACCCTTTAAAAAAGCACACATCATCTGGTTTGAAAAACATGTCACAGGGCAATCTGATTCAAGCAACAGATACAACCAGGCCACAAAGGCCGAAAGGCTTCAAATGGATGTGATTTAGAGGCCAATTATTCTGCACCGAACTGAATGGTGGCGTTTCACCTGCGCAAGGCTTGTGCTGAATACCAAAAAGCAGAGAAGCAATAAGAGACACAAGTACACAATCCAGTGAAGCAGCAGTCTTATAGAGAACAAGTGACTATCGCATTACGCAAAGTGTGACCTTTTTGGTGAGGCAAAAATGTGGGATCAAAAGATAAGGCCAGTAATGAATCACAATATTTCAGTTATTTACATCCAGTACAGACCAGTTATTTTAACAACGCAGATTTTTGTTCCAATGCTGAAATCTGACCCAAAAGTGGATGAATATATCATCATCTGCCCATAGACCACAAAATGCGACTCCAAGAATGACTGTTTTAGAGACCATGATGCACGTTTTGTCGGTGAATTAATCGATTTTTCCGATCCTGTTGTGACATCACAGATTAGAGCAGGATGAAAACAATCGACCAACATCAGATTTATATACACAAGTGTTAATAAAAACCATAATAAAGTGCTTGTGTAGCGTGATTGTGGCTGAATACTGAAAATATTTCTAAAACAACAGCCTGGCTAATGATTCAAGTATAATTTTGCTTTAGCACTAAGTCATATAAGCTCTATGTAAATAACCGCTAGCTTGCAGTTGCGCTAAGTCAACATGTTTATGCTGTTGAAAAAAATCATCACAACAAACCTCTGTTTTTCTTCACGTCTTTGCTCTCTTCTTTCTTTTTCTTCTGACCCAGAGGGCTTTTGTCTTTTCATGAAGTTGACTTGTCACCGTAACGTCACTCAATTGCGGAGGCTAAAAATAACACCTTCAGGTAGCTCGGTGGTCTGCTGGGTGGTGAGTGAGACTAAGGTCTGTGGTGAAGTTATCGCATCACAGGAAAAAGTGAAACGGGCAGAAGGCACACTAGAAAAATGATTTTATGATTATTTAAAGACATATTATGAACGGTTTTGTTGTTCTTTTGTTTTATTATTTTGTATAATTTTTTGAATACTGCTGTCATCAAGTATTATTTGAATATTTTTTCTTGACGCCTTTTTGGACGCTGGTGCGCCCTTAGGCGGTTGCCTAGATCGCCTTATGGGTGGCACGGGTCTGCCCTTTAAACAGTATTGAGTTATAATCTGAGGGCATCCCATCATTACAAGAGTTTGGGTTTGCAGACAGGGACATTCAGAGGTAACGCAGACACAGAAGACCGCTGAAGCTTTATTTTGAGTAATTGTAAGGTTTAATGAAAGTAAGGAAAATCAGCAGGGAATGTAAGCTTTTCAAAATAAAAAGGGGAAGAAGTTAATGTCTTAATTAACGTGCGTGCATGTGTGACAACTTTTATCATCAGTCCTTTAAAGCTGTAATGTGAAGTAATTTCATAACATGCCAAATGGGGTCACAATTAAAGTAATTAAACATTGTCCAACAAATAAAGCATGAAAAAATAATTTATATGTTGTATATTTGACAAAATAATCGCGTTTCCGAAGTTCGAGCCTGAAAGGGGACGAACCCGGGAGTGATACGTCACACCGAGAACAGCAATGGCAGCGCTCCATACGGCCGCCCGACAAACAATGCTTCAAACAGCGATATAAGTGATAGATCAAGCGCAAGTGAGGAGACCCAAGTTTTTGAAGAGTTGGAGGAAGAGGAGGAGGTTGGAATTTTATGTTGGATCGTACATGTATTAGCCAGACGCTAATCAGGATGCAAACAATGTGCCCAGACTACCTGACATCGAATGGAGACAAGACCCATCGAGATTACAAGATTGGTAAGATATAGGCTGTTATTATTTTCATGATTTGAAGATGCAGGCATTTGCACATAATTTTATGTTTTTGTCAATCTGATGACATTGTTTAAAAAAATAATAATCAGACTGCATGTTCATTTTGGCAGATCCGGCAGCGCTCATGCATATAAAATAATAATATAAAAATGTTGGGGGGGGAGAAGGAGATGAGTCGTTGATGGCTTTCTCCAATTTATTGTGGCAACAATAAGAAAACAAAATAATAGCGGACTGCCGCCACATTCGACCGCGAAGTTTTGCTTGTCGCTCATCTCCGCCTCGCCTCGTACTACCAGCTACTACTACATCCTGGGGCTATCGGCAGGAAGTGGCGTCTAATGGCGCGAGGAAATGTAGTTTTTTCACACAAGCGAACAGATTACAAAGCACCACTTCAGTGTTGTCCCGAGACTACATTTCCCATGATTCACTGCGGGACTTGAGCTGTCAACATTCACATTTGACAGCATTCTGCCGCGGTCCTCCTCACCAGCTGTTTGCTCGCCATTCACGCTCGTTTGCATTTGATCGTGAGTCTGATACACTCCCGCTTTTTCGGTGAGGTCTTTTGTGTTTATTCGTTATTGGATCGTTTTTGTTCACCACTGTAAATAAGAGCACTGAAGCAAGAAGGGGTAAGTCACCATTTCTGTTCAACCCGTTTTCTCCTGTTTTTTTTAGCGTAAGAAGCTAGGTTAGTGACTGTCTTTTCTTTGTTCTTTTTCATGATCAGGGTAGTGATGGCCAAATGAAGCCTCATGAAGCAATGAAGCTTTGCAGCCAATTGGTTTGCACGTGTAGCAAAGCTTCATGGTGCTTCATTTACTCTATGGCGCCATCAAGTGCTCTAGAAGCCCAAGAGGTCAACATTGTTAAGAATTCAATGGTTATTTGATTATGACAAAGATATGAATGTGCTTATGTTAGTAATTTAGTTTGTGAATAAAATACAACAAGTGCTAAGGATAATTTGTTATTCATTTTTGTTGAGAAATAATAGCTTTCCCACAGTGGCTGGCTTTAAACGGTTTCTTTTTTTGGACAATATTTCACCAGCTTTAGAAAATATTCTTTCACAAGGCACAGATGAAGCTGGGGTGCAGATAAATGTGAGTGCCAGTTTATATAAATTTGGGTAGGTATTCTTTTGTGCCTCCCAGTACACTAATGGATTGTTCATTCTGTTAATGTTTGGTTCAGATAGGTACACACACACACTCACATTTATATTAATGTATTTATTCTCCTTTACCTTATTGAAAGCAATCAAATGAAAATGTTCCGATACAGGGGAGGATCGCTTTTTTCGCGCAGGTTCCATCGCAAGCAAAGGACAAGGCTCGAAAAAAGATTGCACTGGTTGCACTGTTGCGCACAGATCATGTAACCAGCACAGGAACCCGAAATGCTCAAAATGTGAGATAACAGGCGATCGCCATTGCGTTTGGCAAACAATTTATACTGTAGTCTGTAGCCTATTGTGTTTGCAATGCGCGCCGAACGTCGGATCACTTCTGAAGCGTTCATCAGTTTCAGCCGGCCGGCGAGGCTTCTCACGCTATCATTTCCGGGTTCTGCCGAAATGACGCGCGCCTTGCTACAAGCTTCGTGGAAACACCCCTCCCATTACTCGACACAAGCTTCGGAACCTCGGCCCATTTCGCCCCATCACTAGATCAGGGTTTAGTTAGCAGTTGGGGTTCAAGTGTAGATTCCTTTTGTTTGTTGTTTTGGCCTGGGCTTACCCTGAAGCCGCGCTTCATCTACATTTTGTACATATTGCCTTGAAAGTTGGAAAAGCACTTTATAAATATAACACCATTTACCATTTACCATATTCATTGCGAGTTTGTTGTGTAAATTTTGTGCCACTTGTGAAATTGTGTGGCTCGTTTTGTGTTACGCCCTTCGCGAGCCGTCCTTGGGATGTAACACTAGCGAACACAACAACAACTATGCCACGACTATTGCCACGAGTTGGCTTTCGGCTAACGTCACTAGCTTCGACTGTACATTCCACAACAGTTGGTAGCTCTGCTTTGACAAAGTCATCAGTCATCTATCCAAAAATCACACTTACTTTTTGGCAAATCCTTGATCATAAGCAGACCGGTTAAGGAAGCAGGCATCTTCGAAGTGTTTGCAGCAGAGAACACTACTCGATGATGGCGTGAAATTCATTCGCTTCGTGCGAACGAAAGATGTCCATTTACGTGCCCTGCTATCCTTTGGCCACTCATACAACTTTTCATTTGAGTGAGAACAAAACATCGCCACACACCGCCGTGGCATCTTACCGAGAAGCAATGCAACAAACAATACTGTTTTATGGCGGACTTCCCTCGCACTTCCCGGTGTGACGTAATTCCCGAAGATTGCCGAAGAAAAGCATTTTCGTTGTCAGAGGCGTTGCTATGGGTTAAACAAACAATCTGGAAGGGTTGCGTTAAAAAAAATAATGAAAATATGGTTATAATTGTTTAGCCATTGATATTATTCAAAAACATGGTTGGCCAACCTTAGTTCACATTTCCCCTTTAATGGAACAATGAACTACTATAACCCTTAGATTCACGCGTGGCTGGACCTCACACTCTCCCATAACTTGGTAAAAAAATGATCCACATATATTTTCTATGGAATGCAATGGGAAACATTGATTTTTATCAACTGTGTCTGTCAGGAATACCCTACCTCGGCAACACATAGACTACATCTTCTATTTGTCTCTGCTATCTCCAATGAGTTTGGGTGCTAGATATACAGTTGAAATGGTCCTTCAGATGCTGGATGATGAAGAGGCAGTAATGGGGTCTGACTCCGAATCTTTCAAATTTGTCCTGTTCATTTGGATTTCCAAGTAAATGACTGATGCTGCCATTTGGACATTAATTTGGGACCTCCCCATCAGAACTCTTAGATGTGCACACTGAAGCTTCTTCTGCTTGAATTTCTCTGAAAGCAAGAGATGAGGAAAACAAGCAAGCATGCTGCTAATTGTTAGCACATGCTGCAGGCCACAAAAACGCAGATGGTGGGTCGCAAATGGCCTTTGGAAACACCTAATGTAAAGGATGAAGACCTACAAAAAAAACAAAGGAGGACACTTCTTATATATTTTGTGTGTTCCCAGGTTATATTTATTCTGACAGCCACAGTTGATGAAAATAAGATAATGTATGCAGGTCATTTTTTTTTTATTATTCACTTATGGAAGGTGTAGTAATACAAAGACTTAACTTTTATATATTTTTGAAGTTAGGTTAAAATGTAAATGGATTTATATCAAAATAATGTTTTTAAGGTTTACTGGAATATTAAATGATAACATTGTTTTTTTTATCACAAAGGTATTTCAAGGAAAAAAGTGACAGGGTCCTTTTTTTACCCATTTATGCATCAAGGAGTAATTAACTTATCCCAATAAAGGCAACTGAAGAAAATAGTAATAGTTAGCAATGGCATAACTCACCTCCGGTTCCATTTGACGGATAGACAAAACGTGCACCTGTCCAGATAACCAGTCCAATACTTAAAACGTATAAATCTCTCTGTAGCAATGGCTCCCCTCTAAACAAGAGTAAAGACATTGGTGCGCCCCTAAAGTGGCTAAACAAAAAATATTGTGAATTTTAGTACACGGAGAGGGCCCAAAAAAAAAAAAAAAAAAAAAAAAAACAGACGGTGGTCCGCAAATGGCCCGTGGGGGGCTATTGGACATGTCTGATGTAAAGGAGAAAGACTTAAGTATTGTACTCCCATAAGGCTGAGCCAATATGTTGTATTAGCCAAGTAACAAACTATAGAACCTTGAAATGAACACTGTCATATAATTTACATCTCAGGATGAAGGGAAATATCACACTGTTTGATTAAATTAAATTCTCTAATAAAGAACAGATGACAAAGCACAAAATGATAAATTATACATAGAGCTGAAAAGGAGACATCGAGTAAAAGGCAGATGAGCTAAACGACTGCAATAACCCCATTTAATTCATCATTGAAAATTAAGCACACGGTGTTCATCGAGGTCTCAAGGGTGTTGCTCAATTTTCATGTTGTTTGTGGTGAATACATAATCCATGAAACTGTTGTATTGTATGAAAAATAAAAGCTGCACTCAATTAATTGTGCTGTAGCAAAGCTTCTGTTTGAGTGTGTGGTCCTTAACCATCCCCTGATACTCATGCATCAGCTAGAGGAGATATGCAAGTTATTGCATTTGCACAAAAGGTGAAATAAATACGGCTAAAATGAAGGAGATGATCAGTGGCTTCATGAAACATTGTCCATGTCTCTAAGCTCTGACTTGAAAACCTTGTGGGTTCTGTGTTTTTCTTGATTTTAGACGAAAAGGTAATTCTTAAATCCAAATGTTATCCTATTTGGAGCTCTCGTCATGAGACTTGCTCAAAAATGCAGCTTCAACCTTTGTCTTATAGCATGATGCTGTGTTGCCAAATTAGTGGCACACAAAACACAAAATGGAACTCTTCATTTAAAAACCACAGTCCCACATTATTTTAAAATGACAATTTCTAAATTTGAGCAGTGAGACTTCTGTCATATTTTAAATTAAAAATCAAGTAGTTTTACCCTAGCACGTTGCTTGACCAAAAATCAGCATGTCATGTAACTTGAAACAAAATGCATCTATTTCATACTGAACAGTGGCGCACAGTATTAACATTTTAATCATATCAAACATTTAAAGCAATGACAACCGAGTCCTTATTTGTTCCGTGTCTGGTTATTAAGCCATTATTATCCTTGCAAAATCAAATACTGTACATTTCAGACGATAAGTCGCACCTGAGTATAAGTCGCACCAGCCTTAAAATGCCCAATGAAGAGGAAAAAAAACATATATAAGTCACACCGGCTTATAAGTCGAGTTTTTGGGGGAAATTTACTTGATAAAATCCAACACATAAAACAGATAAGTCATCTTGAAAGGCAATTTAATATAAAAACACAATAGAGAACAACATGCTGAATAAGTGTACAGTATGATGTTACATGATGCATAAACAACGAAATGCGAATATACTGTCCTCACCAGGACGCTACGGCTCGGTCCTGGCTCTACAGCGAGCTAAACTCCCAAATGACGATGCTGGACGTCCGTATAAATTGCTGAATCAATTTCGTCC